>NC_050468.1:26175828-27400847 GCF_013373865.1 Monomorium pharaonis | reverse complement strand
TTAGTATAATCTCTATATATCTATTCTATTACAGATTGGCTGCCAGTTAGCTACCCTGTATATATGTATATACATATATAATTTTATTTATATTAATGTTATTTGTGTGTTTATATTGTGTTTTACTAATATTGTTATTAGAATTTATACATATGTGCATTAACAAATATGATTGCCGTATACATGTATATTCAATATAAATATTAATAATGTTATGTACATCTACATATGTTATAATTTAAAAAATGAATAATGTATAATAATAAATCAATTTAAATAAAATTATGTAAGAAACACTATCACTTGATTTTTACAAAAGAAGATAAATTCTATCAAAACCTTATAAAAGTAAAAAAAAAACGTTAAGTACATATACATTCACAAATCAGTCGAAAGATCAATAAAATCAATCAAATATATTTAAATACGTCATATATAATTATATCTAAATGATTTTTTCATAAGATAATATTAATGTGAGTTTTTAATTGCAATCAATCCAATTAAATCGGTACATTCAATTTTGAGATATCAAGATTTCTTCTCGTAAAAGTTCAATAACATTATTTCTTCAGATCAGATTCATATGTAATATACACACATGTAAATCCAGTTTGCCATTCAAGAGGCTTTACAATGTGCCCTACATACAATTTTATTTACTAAAACAAAATTATTATGTATAAGTAAATAATGAATTTTACGAGAAAGAAATCTTGATATCTCAAAAATTGAGTGTACCGATTAATTGGATTGGTTGCAATGAAAACTCACATTAATATTATTTCAGGAAAACATAATTTAGATATAATTATATATGACGTTATATATAATTATATGTAATTATATATGATTTATATATACCAGCATATATAATTATATATAAATTTATTTATTGGGCATATATATAATTTATATATATTTTTATATATGGACTCCATTGTTCTTGCCGGCTTATATCTGAAGAAATGCAAATGTTTTATGATTATATATATAATATCAGGTCATATCTGATTGTAGCTATTGAAGTTGAGTAATCATATAGATATATATTATAATCCTATAAAGTCATATATAGTTTCATATATGAAAGAATAAGAACAACTGAGTCCTAATATGAATCTTTCCGAGAAAAAACTAATTATATTATTATATCTAATTTTTTTTTCATGAGATAATATTAATGTGAGTTTTCAATTGCAACCAATCCAAATACATTGGTACACTCAATTTTGAGATATCAAGATTTCTTTCTCGTAAAAGTTCAATAACATTATTTTCTTCAGATCTTCAAATGACATTATATACAATCATATAAAAAAATGGCATTATAAATCACATACGATTGTATGTAACCATATATAAACATATATAACCACATACCCATATATACTTATATACAACCACATATAATTATATAAATCATATATGATTATATATAATTAACATTATATACAATCAGATTGTATGTAACCATATACAGATATATAAATATTATATATAAATAACCATATTATAGATATTTCTAATGAGTAAATCATAAAAATAGTGGCAGTCCTCTTCCACATCAGATAGGAACAAGAAGCTATTTTTGCTTGCCTTAACACGCTACGAGTGACCGCGCTCTAACTAGCGGGCAAGTCTGCATATCTAATTGTATATGGCGCCATATATAATGCTATATATAATTATATATAGGATGCTCACATAGATTATATCTGGCGTCAGATACAATTATATAAAATTAGATATGGTGCTATATCTGATTATATATAGACCCAGATTAGCCACATTAATATATGGCTATATATGACTATATAGTTGTATATAATGCTATATATAATTATATATAAAATGCACTACTAACACAGCATTATATATGGCGCCACATACAATTATATACAATTAGATATGGTATTCAGTTAAGCGTACCTGCAATTAAAAATATACATTTTACATAACAATATATTAATTTTTTAATCAATACAAATAAAAAGAAGAATTATAATATATTTAATGTATTGGCAAAAAAGATAATTAAGATAATTAAGAATTACTTGATAAATGTGTGTTACTGTCGTGGGGTTCAACGTCTCTTCTCTATCCTTCTAACAGCGATGGAGTAACAATATAGTACTGGCACCGTAATAGTTCTAGAGTTCCTGATAAATTTCAGCAATAGTTCTGTACATTAAATATATTTAAACAGTTTTTCAATTTGGCTGTTGGCATTGCACTACAAGAGTAAAGGTACCACTTTTTGGCGAGTTTCAACCAACTTTATGGCATTTTCTAACAGTTCTGCAATAATGTCAAAGCTTTTGTAGATTTCGTCGACAGTTCCGGTCTTTAAGCATTTTTAAGCAATTATTTTATTAGACGGCTGGCACCGCACTACAAGAGTAAACTACCATTTTATAGCGAGTTTCAGACAAGTACATATTTAATAGTTCTGCAATAGTGACAAAGTTTTTGTAGGTTTGTCGACAGTTCCGGTCTTTAAGCATTTTAAAGAATTTTTTTATTAGACGGCTGGCACCGCACTACAAGAGTAAACTACATTTTATAGCGAGTTCCAGACAAGTACATAGCATTTTTCAATAGTTTGCAATAGTTTCAAAGCTTTTGCAGGTTTCGTCGACAGTTCGGTTTTTGAGCATTTTTAAGAATTTTTTTATTAGACGGCTGGCACCGCACTACAAGAGTAAACTACAATTTTATAGCGAGTTCCAGAAAAGTACACACCATTTTTCAATAGTTCTGCAATAGTTCCAAAGCTTTTTGCAGGTTTCGTCGACAGTTCCTGTCTTCAAGTATTAAAAAAAAATTTTTATAGACGGCTGGCACCGCACTACAAGAGTAAACTACAATTTTATAGCGAGTTTCAGACAAATACATAGCATATTTAATAGTTCTGCAATAGTTCAAAGCTTTTGCAGGTTTCGTCGACAGTTCCGGTCTTTAAGCATTTTAAAGAATTTTTTATTAGACGCTGGCACCGCACACAAGAGTAAACTCACTTTTATAGCGAGTTTCAAACAAGTACATAGCATTCTCAATAGTTCTGCAATAGTTCCAAAGCTTTTGCAGGTTCGTCGACAGTTCCGGTCTTTAAGATTTTTAAACAATTTTTTAGTAGACGCTGGCACCGCACTACAAGAGTAAACTACCATTTTATAGCGAGTTCCAGACAAGTACATAGCATATTTAATAGTTCTGCAATAGTTTCAAAGCTTTTGCAGGTTTCGTCGACAGTTCCGGTTTTGAGCATTTTAAGAATTTTTTATTAGACGGCTGGCACCGCACTACAAGAGTAAACTACAATGTTATAGCGAGTTCCAGACAAGTACACACCATTTTCAATAGTTCTGCAATAGTTCCAAAGCTTTTTGCAGGTTTCGTCGACAGTTCCTGTCTTCAAGTATAAAAAAAAAATTTTTTTATTAGACGGCTGGCACCGCACTACAAAAGTAAACTACAATTTTATAGCGAGTTTCAGACAAATACATAGCAATTTTTTAATAGTTCTGCAATAGTTCCAAAGCTTTTTGCAGGTTTCGTCGACAGTTCCGGTCTTGAGCATTTTTAAGAATTTTCTTATTAGACGGCTGGCACTGCACTACAAAAATAAACTACAATTTTCTAGGGAGTTCCAGACAAGTACATAGCATATTTTAATAGTTCTGCAATAGTTCCAAAGCTTTTGCAGGTTTCGTCGACAGTTCCGGTCTTTAAGCATTTTTAAAGAATTTTTTTATTAGACCGCTGGCACCGCACTACAAGAGTAAACTACACTTTTATAGCGAGTTTCAGACGAGTACATAGCATTTCTCATAGTTCTGCAATAGTTCCAAAGCTTTTTTGCAGGTTTCGTCGACAGTTCTGGTCTTTAAGTATTTTTAAACAATTTTTTAGTAGACCGCTGGCACCGCACTACAAGAAGTAAACTACCATTTTATAGCGAGTTCCAGACAAGTACATAGCATATTTTAATAGTTCTGCAATAGTGTCAAAGCTTTTTGCAGGTTCTCGTCGACAGTTCCGGTTTTTGAGCATTTTTAAGAATTTTTTATTAGACGGCTGGCACCGCACTACAGAGTAAACTACAATTTTATAGCGAGTTCCAGACAAGTACACACCATTTTTCAATAGTTCTGCAATAGTTCCAAAGCTTTTTGCAGGTTTCGTCGACAGTTCCTGTCTTCAAGTATTAAAAAAAAATTTTTTTATTAGACGGCTGGCACCCGCACTACAAAAGTAAACTACAATTTTATAGCGAGTTTCAGACAAATACATAGCATTTTTTAATAGTTCTGCAATAGTTCCAAAGCTTTTTGCAGGTTTCGTCGACAGTTCGGTCTTTGAGCATTTTTAAGAATTTTTTTATTAGACGGCTGGCACTGCACTACAAAAATAAACCTACAATTTTATAGCGAGTTCCAGACAAGTACATAGCATATTTTAATAGTTCTGCAATAGTTCCAAAGCTTTTTGCAGGTTTCGTCGACAGTTCCGGTCTTTAAGCATTTTTAAAGAATTTTTTTTATTAGACCGCTGGCACCGCACTACACGAGTAAACGTACACTTTTATAGCGAGTTTCAGACGAGTACATAGCATTTCTCAATAGTTCTGCAATAGTTCCAAAGCTTTTTGCAGGTTTCGTCGACAGTTCCGGTCTTTAAGTATTTTAAAACAATTTTTTAGTAGACCGCTGGCACCGCACTACAAGAGTAAACTACATTTTATAGCGAGTTCCAGACAAGTACATAGCATATTTTAATAGTTCTGCAATAGTTCCAAAGCTTTTTGCAGGTTTCGTCGACAGTTCCGGTTTTTAGCATTTTTAGGCGATTTGTTTATTAGACGATTGGCACCGCACTACAGGAGTAAACTACCATTTTATAGCGAGTTCCAGACAAGTACATAGCATATTTAATAGTCTGCAATAGTGACAAAGTTCTTTGTAGGTTTCGTCGACAGTTCCGATCTTTAAGCATTTTTTAAGAATTTTTTTATTAGACGGCTGGCACCGCACACAAGAGTATACTACAATTTTATAGCGAGTTCCAGACAACCACACAGCATTCTCCAATATATTCTGCAATAGTTTCAAAGCTTTTTGTAGGTTTTATCGACAGTTCGTTTGACAAACAATGGTATTTATAAGTAACCTCTTTCTAACCTCTAACGATAAGTATTTATACATGTTATGAATTACTGGTTAACAATAGAGCGACATTGTAAGTTGATTTACAAATAAAATATTATATTAAAATTAAATATATTTGACGAATAATATTGTAATTATGTTGGTAATTTAACTTAAACAAATCATATGACTTTTTAATTTAATATAAAAAAGTTTCTCAAAATTAACTTTTACTTTAACTAGAAACAAATTAATCTTAACGTAAATTTAATAGAATTAGTATTTATTTACGTAACTTTTAACATAATAGAATTCATTTCATAATCAATTAAATTTCATTAACTTAGTTAAAAATTAGATTAACTAACCCAACTCTAAAATTTAAAAAATGTCAATTACATTATTAACACATACCTATCAGATACCATAAAATTGGCTGAAGTTTAAATACCATAGCGTAGTATTCATATCTGATAGTGCGAGACAGGATCAAATAAAAAATTGTTTAAAAATGTTTAAAGACCGGAACTGTCGACAAAATCTACAAAAAGCTTTAGAACTATTGCAGAACTATTGAAAAATGCTATGTACTCGTCTGGAATTTGCTATAAATAGTAGTTTACTCTTGTAGTGCGGTGCCAACCGTCTAATAAAAAAAATTGTTTAAACATGCTTAAAGACCGGAATTGTCGACGAAACCTGCAAAAAGCTTTGGAACTATTGCTGAACTATTGAAAAATGCTATGTAATCGTCTGGAACTCGCTATAAAATGGTAGTTTACTTTTTTAGTGCGGTGCCAGCCGTATAATTAAAAATTGTTTAAATATATTTAATGTAGAATACAGAACTATTGTTAAAATCTATCAAAAACTCTAGAACTATTACGGGTGCAAGTATAACTGCTGTTAAAACGTTCAATTTTTATTAATGAGGTGCCAGGGGAAAATAGCACCTCATATTTTCAAATATCAATTTTTTTTAAATAAATCAACGGAACTATTTCTGAAACTTATCAGGAATTCTATGAAAAACTTTATGTATATACATAACTTAGTTAGAAAAATAACCCATCAAATTGATATCAAATTAAGGGAGAATTGATATAAATTGCATTGATCAAATCAAATTGATGTCGATTTGATGGTTATTTCTCACTGGAAGGGTTAGAAAGATAAACAGAGACGAACAAAAACAAGGAAGATATGAAAAAATAATATGGGCAAAATATAATAGAGTGTACAAAGAAATAAAAATAGATGAGAAGCTTTTGTATATTTTAGTGGGGTAAAATAAGAGTAGGGAGTTAGTCTATGATAGCGAGATTTAAGTGCGGAAACGAGGCATTAGGGAATAGATATTGGAAAAAGGAAAAAGTGTAGGCTATACAATTTAAAAGTAGAGACTTTAGAACCAATATTAGAAGAATTTACAGAATTGCGAAGACAAAATTTCTCTGTTAGGAAAATGTTATCAGAGGTAGATATAGGTACAAAATGGATGAAAAATGTATTAAAGACGAGAAATGACAAAGAAAAGCGTAAATAGTCATTAAGAGTCCTATGTTATTATGTAATTAAGCTATGTAACCTTTTTTCAAAGGCCGAAATGTTTAAGAAATAAACGAGTTGTATATATGTTATATGCAATAGTAATTTTATGCAGGGTGTAATAACAAATAAAAAAATAACAGTTGGCGCGCGCGAAGCGCGTGCATGTTCTAGTCCTCTTATAAAATAGCCATGTAACCCTAAAGTTGCCTGCTAATCGCGATTGCATTGTTGCCTCTTTATTCCGATCGCGATTGGCTGTCTCGCGCTTGACTCGCTTCGTTCGTGTGTGAAGTTTGACAGTTTATAGTTGACAGTTTTTGACAGTTTGATTTGAGAGACGGAAAGACACAAAAAGAAGCAAGAAAAATACCGGGAAAAAATTACTTAGACTGGAAGATTACAAAATAGCAGAGAGTATTTGTTTTGAATTGCAGATACGTTTAACTGATGCTTAACAAAGTAAGTTGAAATTTAATACAATATATTATGACATATTTAATTTAATATAATAATATTATGATATAACCATTTTTGTATCACCATCGCTGTTAGAAGGGTAAGGAAGAGACGTTGGACGCCACGACAGAAACACGTATTTATCAAGTAATTCTTAATTATCTTAATTATTTTTTTTGCCAATACATTAAATATAATTATAATTTTTTATTTGTATTGATTAAAAAATTGATATATTGTTATGTAAATGTATGTATATTAATTAAGTTCTTATTATAATAAGTTTAAATATATAGTTGACAATTACAGGCATTACTGCTAAAAATATTGTATGGCGAATTAAATAACCTCGCAGTTGAGAATATAAAATTAAGAAAAAAAAAATTGTGTGGTACGAAAAAAAGAGAGAAAGAGAGAAAGAAACGGGAAACAAGATAAGGATCAGGATTAAAATAAGATAAGAAAAAAAAGGTATAAATATTATGTTATTGATATTGATAAGTATACAAGAATATAATTAATGCTACTCGAACATGTTAAGTTTTTGTTTCAATATTTATAATTGGTAAACATTTTCATTTCTTAAATAATTTTCGAATAAATTTTTATTCTTTGGAGGATTTTTCGAAGTTTTTTAAATATATTTGATTAATTTTATTGATCTTGTACTGATTTTTGAATGTGTATGTACTTGACGTTTCTTTTTTACTTTTATAAGGTAAAAATATATTTTGGTTATATTTTGGTAGAATTTATCTTCTTTTTGTAAAAATCAAGTGATAGTTTGTTCCTTACATAATTTTATTTAAATTGATTTATTTATTATACATTATTCATTTTTTAATTATAAACATATGTAGATGTACGTAACATTATTAATATTTATATTGAATATACATGACTATACGGCAATCATATTTGTTAATGCACATATGTATAAATTTTAATAACAATATTAGTAAAACACAATATAAACACAACAAATAACATTAATATAATTAAAATTATATATGTATATGCATATATACAGGGTGACAGCTAACCGGCAGCCAATCTGTAATAGATAGATATATGTATATATATATATAGATATACTAATAGATAGATGTATACAAATATACTAATAGATATATTAATATACAAATAAACGTAAATATATATATATATATTTATGTTTATTTCTATATTAGTATATCTATACATCTATCTATTAGTATATCTATATATATCTATCTATTACAGATTGGCTGCCAGTTAGCTGTCACCCTGTATATATGTATATACATATATAATTTTATTTATATTAATGTTATTTGTTGTGTTTATATTGTGTTTTTACTAATATTGTTATTAGAATTTATACATATGTGCATTAACAAATATGATTGCCGTATACATGTATATTCAATATAAATATTAATAATGTTATGTACATCTACATATGTTTATAATTAAAAAATGAATAATGTATAATAAATAAATCAATTTAAATAAAATTATGTAAGAAACACTATCACTTGATTTTTACAAAAAGAAGATAAATTCTATCAAAACCTTATAAAAGTAAAAAAAAAACGTTAAGTACATATACATTCACAAATCAGTCGAAAGATCAATAAAATCAATCAAATATATTTAAATACGTCATATATAATTATATCTAAATGATTTTTTCATAAGATAATATTAATGTGAGTTTTTAATTGCAATCAATCCAATTAAATCGGTACATTCAATTTTGAGATATCAAGATTTCTTTCTCGTAAAAGTTCAATAACATTATTTTCTTCAGATCAGATTCATATGTAATATACACACATGTAAATCCAGTTTGCCATTCAAGAGGCTTTACAATGTGCCTACATACAATTTTATTTTACTAAAACAAAATTATTATGTATAATGTAAATAATGAATTTACGAGAAAGAAATCTTGATATCTCAAAATTGAGTGTACCGATTTAATTGGATTGGTTGCAATTGAAAACTCACATTAATATTATTTCAGGAAAACATAATTTAGATATAATTATATATGACGTTATATATAATTATATGTAATTATATATGATTTATATATACCAGCATATATAATTATATATAAATTATTTATGGGCACTATATATAATTTATATATATTTTTATATATGGACTCCATTGTTCTTGCCGGCTTATATCTGAAGAAATGCAAATGCTTTATATGATTATATATAATAATATCAGGTCATATCTGATTGTATCTATTGAAGTTGAGTAATCATATATAGATATATATATAATCCTATAAAGTCATATATAGTTTCATATATGAAAGAATAAGAACAACTGAGTCTATATATGAATCTTTCCGAGAAAAAATAATTATATATAATTATATCTAAATTATTTTTTCATGAGATAATATTAATGTGAGTTTTCAATTGCAACCAATCCAAATAAATTGGTACACTCAATTTTGAGATATCAAGATTTCTTTCTCGTAAAAGTTCAATAACATTATTTTCTTCAGATCTTCAAATGACATTATATACAATCATATAAAAAAATGGCATTATACAATCACATACGATTGTATGTAACCATATATAAACATATATAACCACATACCCATATATAATTATATACAACCACATATAATTATATATAATCATATATGATTATATATAATTAACATTATATACAATCAGATTGTATGTAACCATATACAGATATATAAATATTTATATATAAATAACCATATATAGATATTTCTAATGAGTAAATCATAAAAATAGTGGCAGTCCTCTTCCACATCAGATAGGAACAAGAAGCTAATTTTTGCTTGCCTTAACCACGCTACGAGTGACCGCGCTCTAACTAGCGGGCAAGTCTGCATATCTAATTGTATATGGCGCCATATATAATGCTATATATAATTATATATAGGATGCTCACATAGCATTATATCTGGCGTCAGATACAATTATATAAAATTAGATATGGTGCTATATCTGATTATATATAGACCCAGATTAGCCACATTAATATATATGGCTATATATGACTATATAGTTGTATATAATGCTATATATAATTATATATAAAATGCACTACTAACACAGCATTATATATGGCGCCACATACAATTATATACAATTAGATATGGTATTCAGTTAAGCGTACCTGCAATTAAAAATATACATTTTACATAACAATATATTAATTTTTTAATCAATACAAATAAAAAGAAGAATTATAATTATATTTAATGTATTGGCAAAAAAGATAATTAAGATAATTAAGAATTACTTGATAAATGTGTGTTACTGTCGTGGGGTTCAACGTCTCTTCTCTATCCTTCTAACAGCGATGGAGTAACAATATAGTACTGGCACCCGTAATAGTTCTAGAGTTCCTGATAAATTTCAGCAATAGTTCTGTACATTAAATATATTTAAACAGTTTTTCAATTTGGCTGTTGGCATTGCACTACAAGAGTAAGGTACCACTTTTTGGCGAGTTTCAACCAACTTTATGGCATTTTCTAACAGTTCTGCAATAATGTCAAAGCTTTTGTAGATTTCGTCGACAGTTCCGGTCTTTAAGCATTTTTAAGCAATTATTTTATTAGACGGCTGGCACCGCACTACAAGAGTAAACTACCATTTTATAGCGAGTTTCAGACAAGTACATATTTTAATAGTTCTGCAATAGTGACAAAGTTTTTTGTAGGTTTTGTCGACAGTTCCGGTCTTTAAGCATTTTTAAAGAATTTTTTTATTAGACGGCTGGCACCGCACTACAAGAGTAAACTACAATTTTATAGCGAGTTCCAGACAAGTACATAGCATTTTTCAATAGTTCTGCAATAGTTTCAAAGCTTTTTGCAGGTTTCGTCGACAGTTCCGGTTTTTGAGCATTTTTAAGAATTTTTTTATTAGACGGCTGGCACCGCACTACAAGAGTAAACTACAATTTTATAGCGAGTTCCAGACAAGTACACACCATTTTTCAATAGTTCTGCAATAGTTCCAAAGCTTTTTGCAGGTTTCGTCGACAGTTCCTGTCTTCAAGTATTAAAAAAAAATTTTTTTATTAGACGGCTGGCACCGCACTACAAGAGTAAACTACAATTTTATAGCGAGTTTCAGACAAATACATAGCATATTTTAATAGTTCTGCAATAGTTCCAAAGCTTTTTGCAGGTTTCGTCGACAGTTCCGGTCTTTAAGCATTTTTAAAGAATTTTTTTATTAGACCGCTGGCACCGCACTACAAGAGTAAACTACACTTTTATAGCGAGTTTCAAACAAGTACATAGCATTTCTCAATAGTTCTGCAATAGTTCCAAAGCTTTTTGCAGGTTTCGTCGACAGTTCTGGTCTTTAAGTATTTTTAAACAATTTTTTAGTAGACCGCTGGCACCGCACTACAAGAGTAAACTACCATTTTATAGCGAGTTCCAGACAAGTACATAGCATATTTTAATAGTTCTGCAATAGTTTCAAAGCTTTTTGCAGGTTTCGTCGACAGTTCCGGTTTTTGAGCATTTTTAAGAATTTTTTTATTAGACGGCTGGCACCGCACTACAAGAGTAAACTACAATTTTATAGCGAGTTCCAGACAAGTACACACCATTTTTCAATAGTTCTGCAATAGTTCCAAAGCTTTTTGCAGGTTTCGTCGACAGTTCCTGTCTTCAAGTATTAAAAAAAAATTTTTTTATTAGACGGCTGGCACCGCACTACAAAAGTAAACTACAATTTTATAGCGAGTTTCAGACAAATACATAGCATTTTTTAATAGTTCTGCAATAGTTCCAAAGCTTTTTGCAGGTTTCGTCGACAGTTCCGGTCTTTGAGCATTTTTAAGAATTTTTTTATTAGACGGCTGGCACTGCACTACAAAAATAAACTACAATTTTATAGGGAGTTCCAGACAAGTACATAGCATATTTTAATAGTTCTGCAATAGTTCCAAAGCTTTTTGCAGGTTTCGTCGACAGTTCCGGTCTTTAAGCATTTTTAAAGAATTTTTTTATTAGACCGCTGGCACCGCACTACAAGAGTAAACTACACTTTTATAGCGAGTTTCAGACGAGTACATAGCATTTCTCAATAGTTCTGCAATAGTTCCAAAGCTTTTTGCAGGTTTCGTCGACAGTTCTGGTCTTTAAGTATTTTTAAACAATTTTTTAGTAGACCGCTGGCACCGCACTACAAGAGTAAACTACCATTTTATAGCGAGTTCCAGACAAGTACATAGCATATTTTAATAGTTCTGCAATAGTTTCAAAGCTTTTTGCAGGTTTCGTCGACAGTTCCGGTTTTTGAGCATTTTTAAGAATTTTTTTATTAGACGGCTGGCACCGCACTACAAGAGTAAACTACAATTTTATAGCGAGTTCCAGACAAGTACACACCATTTTTCAATAGTTCTGCAATAGTTCCAAAGCTTTTTGCAGGTTTCGTCGACAGTTCCTGTCTTCAAGTATTAAAAAAAAATTTTTTTATTAGACGGCTGGCACCGCACTACAAAAGTAAACTACAATTTTATAGCGAGTTTCAGACAAATACATAGCATTTTTTAATAGTTCTGCAATAGTTCCAAAGCTTTTTGCAGGTTTCGTCGACAGTTCCGGTCTTTGAGCATTTTTAAGAATTTTTTTATTAGACGGCTGGCACTGCACTACAAAAATAAACTACAATTTTATAGCGAGTTCCAGACAAGTACATAGCATATTTTAATAGTTCTGCAATAGTTCCAAAGCTTTTTGCAGGTTTCGTCGACAGTTCCGGTCTTTAAGCATTTTTAAAGAATTTTTTTATTAGACCGCTGGCACCGCACTACAAGAGTAAACTACACTTTTATAGCGAGTTTCAGACGAGTACATAGCATTTCTCAATAGTTCTGCAATAGTTCCAAAGCTTTTTGCAGGTTTCGTCGACAGTTCCGGTCTTTAAGTATTTTTAAACAATTTTTTAGTAGACCGCTGGCACCGCACTACAAGAGTAAACTACCATTTTATAGCGAGTTCCAGACAAGTACATAGCATATTTTAATAGTTCTGCAATAGTTCCAAAGCTTTTTGCAGGTTTCGTCGACAGTTCCGGTTTTTAGCATTTTTAGGCGATTTGTTTATTAGACGATTGGCACCGCACTACAGGAGTAAACTACCATTTTATAGCGAGTTCCAGACAAGTACATAGCATATTTTAATAGTTCTGCAATAGTGACAAAGTTCTTTGTAGGTTTCGTCGACAGTTCCGATCTTTAAGCATTTTTTAAGAATTTTTTTATTAGACGGCTGGCACCGCACTACAAGAGTATACTACAATTTTATAGCGAGTTCCAGACAACCACACAGCATTCTCCAATATATTTCTGCAATAGTTTCAAAGCTTTTTGTAGGTTTTATCGACAGTTCGTTTGACAAACAATGGTATTTATAAGTAACCTCTTTCTAAACCTCTAACGATAAGTATTTATACATGTTATGAATTACTGGTTAACAATAGAGCGACATTGTAAGTTGATTTACAAATAAAATATTATATTAAAATTAAATATATTTGACGAATAATATTGTAATTATGTTGGTAATTTAACTTAAACAAATCATATGACTTTTTAATTTAATATAAAAAAGTTTCTCAAAATTAACTTTTACTTTAACTAGAAACAAATTAATCTTAACGTAAATTTAATAGAATTAGTATTTATTTACGTAACTTTTAACATAATAGAATTCATTTCATAATCAATTAAATTTCATTAACTTAGTTAAAAATTAGATTAACTAACCCAACTCTAAAATTTAAAAAATGTCAATTACATTACTAACACATACCTATCAGATACCATAAAATTGGCTGAAGTTTAAATACCATAGCGTAGTATTCATATCTGATAGTGCGAGACAGGATCAAATAAAAAATTGTTTAAAAATGTTTAAAGACCGGAACTGTCGACAAAATCTACAAAAAGCTTTAGAACTATTGCAGAACTATTGAAAAATGCTATGTACTCGTCTGGAATTTGCTATAAAATAGTAGTTTACTCTTGTAGTGCGGTGCCAGCCGTCTAATAAAAAAATTGTTTAAACATGCTTAAAGACCGGAATTGTCGACAAAACCTGCAAAAAGCTTTGGAACTATTGCTGAACTATTAAAAAATGCTATGTAATCGTTTGGAACTCGCTATAAAATGGTAGTTTACTTTTTTAGTGCGGTGCCAGCCGTATAATTAAAAAATTGTTTAAATATA
The DNA here is from genome assembly GCF_013373865.1 of Monomorium pharaonis. Taxonomy (NCBI): domain Eukaryota; kingdom Metazoa; phylum Arthropoda; class Insecta; order Hymenoptera; family Formicidae; genus Monomorium; species Monomorium pharaonis. The sequence goes on along the minus strand of NC_050468.1, from coordinate 27,386,445 downwards.
TTTAATGTAGAATACAGAACTATTGTTAAAATCTATCAAAAACTCTAGAACTATTACGGGTGCAAGTATAACTGCTGTTAAAACGTTCAATTTTTATTAATGAGGTGCCAAGGGAAAATAGCATCTCATATTTTCAAATATCAATTTTTTTAAAATAAATCAACGGAACTATTTCTGAAACTTATCAGGAATTCTATGAAAAGACTTTATGTATATACATAACTTAATTAGAAAAATAACCCATCAAATTGATATCAAATTAAGGGAGAATTGATATAAATTGCATTGATCAAATCAAATTGATGTCGATTTGATGGTTATTTCTCACTGGAAAGGTTAGAAAGATAAACAGAGACGAACAAAAACAAGGAAGATATGAAAAAATAATATGGGCAAAATATAATAGAGTGTACAAAGAAATAAAAATAGATGAGAAGCTTTTGTATATTTTAGTGGGGTAAAATAAAAGTAGGGAGTTAGTCCATGATAGCGAGATTTAAGTGCGGAAACGAGGCATTAGGGAATAGATATTGGAAAAAGGAAAAAGTGTAGGCTATACAATTTAAAAGTGGAGACTTTAGAACCAATATTAGAAGAATTTACAGAATTGCGAAAACAAAATTTCTCTGTTAGGAAAATGTTATCAGAGGTAGATATAGGTACAAAATGGATGAAAAATGTATTAAAGACGAGAAATGACAAAGAAAAGCGTAAATAGTCATTAAGAGTCCTATGTTATTATGTAATTAAGCTATGTAACCTTTTTTCAAAGGCCGAAATGTTTAAGAAATAAACGAGTTGTATATATGTTATATGCAATAGTAATTTTATGCAGGGTGTAATAACAAATAAAAAAATAACAGTTGGCGCGCGCGAAGCGCGTGCATGTTCTAGTCCTATCTAAAAAAAGGCATGTAAAGTCGATTGCTCGCATTTCTCGAAGATCATTGTTGTCGCTTTTCCGCGATGCCAATTGGTTCTCTCGCTGCGCTTACTTCGTGTTGCAAGAGTAGCTGTCATTGCAATTGAATTTTGACAGCTGTCAAATTTGTATAAATATTATCTATACATTTATTGTTGTAATTTATTTTTAAAAGGTAAAAAATAAAAAGTTAAGTAGCGCGCGCGAAGCACGAGTCTGTGGTGTCTAGTGGTATATAAACTTGAAATATTTTTTATATTCTTTGATAATAATGGTATAACTATTTATTTTAAATATTTTTATAAATATTTATCATAATTTTTTTAATACCTGACAAACTCAGACATAAAAATATGTACAAATAATTTAGCTTCCAAAACGGACCAATCTCCAATTTAGTTCAAATTTTGGAAATTTCATTTAGTGAAAAAAAACATGCAAGGATTTTTGGCGACTCAAAAAAAATTTTTTTAAATGTCGGTAAATAGGAAATCCATAATTTGTAGACAAAAATTTAAATGTGTGTGTGTGTGTGTGTGTTTGTGTGTGACCACAGCGAAGCACTGTCTTTGTTTACTTTTCTTATGGGTGTACTTGTAAAATGAGTAGATGTTAATTCCGTTACCAGACATTGTATTGAAAACCTGCAAACACATGTGAACTTTACTTTGTTTGCAGTGTGCACATGGGTTAGCGACTTGGATGGAGTGCGTGCGTGAGTGAGTGAGTGAGTGAGTGAGTGAGTGAGTGAATAAGAGTGAGTGAGGAGTAAGTGAGTGAGTGAGTGAGTGAGTGAGTGAGTGAGGAGTGAGCGAGAAGTGAGCCGGGAGTGAGCCGGGAGTGAGCCGGGAGTGAGCCGGGAGTGAACCGGGAGTAAGCCGGGAGTGAGCCGGGAGTGAGTCGAGAGTGAGTGAGGAGTGAGTGAGGAGTAAGTGAGTGAGTGAGTGAGAGAGTGAGTGAGTGAGGAGTGAGCGAGAAGTGAGCCGGGAGTGAGCCGGGAGTGAGCCGGGAGTGAGCCGGGAGTGAGCCGGGAGTGAACCGGGAGTAAGCCGGGAGTGAACCGGGAGTAAGCCGGGAGTGAGCCGGGAGTGAGCCGGGAGTGAGTCGGGAGTGAGCCAGGAGTGAGTCGGGAGTGAGCCGGGAGTGAGCCAAGAGTGAGTAAGGAGTGAGCCAGGAGTGAGCCAGGAGTGAGCCGGGAGTGAGCGGGGAGTGAGCGAGGAGTGAGCCGGAAGTAAGCCGGGAGTGAGCCGGGAGTGAGTCGAGAGTGAGTGAGGAGTGAGTGAGGAGTAAGTGAGTGAGTGAGTGAGAGAGTGAGTGAGTGAGGAGTGAGCGAGAAGTGAGCCGGGAGTAAGCCGGGAGTGAGCCGGGAGTGAGCCGGGAGTGAGCCGGGAGTGAGCCGGGAGTGAGCCGGGAGTGAACCGGGAGTAAGCCGGGAGTGAGCCGGGAGTGAGCCGGGAGTGAGTCGGGAGTGAGCCAGGAGTGAGTCGGGAGTGAGCCGGGAGTGAGCCAGGAGTGAGCCAGGAGTGAGCCAGGAGTGAGCGAGTGAGTGAGCGAGGAGTGAGCAAGGAGTGAGCGAGTGAGTGAGCGAGGAGTGAGCGAGTGAGTGAGCGAGGAGTGAGCGAGAAGTGAGCGAGGAGTGAGCCAGGAGTGAGCCAGGAGTGAGCCAGAAGTGAGCAAGGAGTAAGCGAGGAGTGAGTCAGTGAGTGAGCGAGGAGTGAGCGAGGAGTGAGCCAGGAGTGAGCCGGGAGTGAATGAGAGTGAGTGAGGAGTGAGTGAGGAGTAATTGAGTGAGTGAGTGAGAGAGTGAGTGAGTGAGGAGTGAGCGAGAAGTGAGCCGGGAGTAAGCCGGGAGTGAGCCGGGAGTGAGCCGGGAGTGAGCCGGGAGTGAGCCGAGAGTGAACCGGGAGTAAGCCGGGAGTGAGCCGGGAGTGAGCCGGGAGTGAGCCGGGAGTGAACCGGGAGTAAGCCGGGAGTGAGCCGGGAGTGAGCCGGGAGTGAGTCGGGAGTGAGCCAGGAGTGAGTCGGGAGTGAGCCGGGAGTGAGCCAGGAGTGAGCCAGGAGTGAGCCAGGAGTGAGCGAGTGAGTGAGCGAGGAGTGAGCAAGGAGTGAGCGAGTGAGTGAGCGAGGAGTGAGCGAGTGAGTGAGCGAGGAGTGAGCGAGAAGTGAGCGAGGAGTGAGCCAGGAGTGAGCCAGGAGTGAGCCAGAAGTGAGCAAGGAGTAAGCGAGGAGTGAGTCAGTGAGTGAGCGAGGAGTGAGCGAGGAGTGAGTCAGTGAGTGAGCGAGGAGTGAGCGAGGAGTGAGCCAGGAGTGAGCCGGGAGTGAGTAAGGAGTGAGTGAGTGAGTGAATGAGAGTGAGTGAGGAGTAATTGAGTGAGTGAGTGAGAGAGTGAGTGAGTGAGGAGTGAGCGAGAAGTGAGCCGGGAGTAAGCCGGGAGTGAGCCGGGAGTGAGCCGGGAGTGAGCCGGGAGTGAACCGGGAGTAAGCCGGGAGTGAGCCGGGAGTGAGCCGGGAGTGAGCCGGGAGTGAACCGGGAGTAAGCCGGGAGTGAACCGGGAGTAAGCCGGGAGTGAGCCGGGAGTGAGCCAGGAGTGAGTCGGGAGTGAGCCAGGAATGAGCCAGGAGTGAGCCAGAAGTGAGCAAGGAGTAAACGAGGAGTGAGCGAGGAGTGAGCGCGTGAGTGAGCCGGGAGTGAGCCGGGAGTGAACCGAGAGTAAGCCGGGAGTGAGCGAGGAGTGAGCCGGGAGTGAGCCGGGAGTGAACCGGGAGTAAGCCGGGAGTGAGCCGGGAGTGAGTCGGGAGTGAGCCAGGAGTGAGCCAGGAGTGAGCCAGAAGTGAGCAAGGAGTAAGCGAGGAGTGAGTGAGTGAGTGAGCGAGGAGTGAGCGAGGAGTGAGCCAGGAGTGAGCCGGGAGTGAGTAAGGAGTGAGTGAGTGAGTGAATGAGAGTGAGTGAGGAGTGAGTGAGGAGTAAGTGAGTGAGTGAGTGAGTGAGTGAGTGAGTGAGGAGTGAGCGAGGAGTGAGCCGGGAGTGAGCCGAGAGTGAGCGAGGAGTGAGCGCGTGAGCGAGCTGGCGAGTGAGCGAAGAGTGAGCGAGAAGTGAGCGAGGAGTGAGCCAGTGAGTGACTGAGTGTGTGAGTGAGTGAGTGAAAAAGGGTGGAAGGGTGGGAGCAAACGAGGGAACGTAACTAGATAAATATGTAGCTAGGTAGCTAGATAGCAGTAAGTATGCAAGTAGGTATGTATGTTGGTAGGTATATAGGTATGTATGTATGTATAATTAAACTTTACATTTTTTTATTTAAAATTGCAGAAGACGTTTGATTAATGTAAACGAAAGATAGAGAAAATCAAATTGCAATTATTATTATTTTTAAAGTAAAAAGTCAAATAGCGCGCGCGCAGCGCGCGCTTGTAATGTTCTAGTATTCATAAAAGAGATTAATTGTTTGAAATAATTTCCATTAATTTCTATATTTTTGTTTCATTTAGTAATTAATAAATACTTGCGCTAGTAACGTTACAGAAATATTTGTTTACAAAATTACAATATTGTAAAAGTGTTGCAAAACATATTGTTGTAATATTGTTGTGACATTATAGCAATAGTATAATGTCCGTCATTTTTAGAAATATTATAATGCAAAATATTACAGAGATAATACAATAATACAAATTTTATGTGTTAATAATACGTTACTTATTATTATTAATATATTTAAACTAATAAAATAATTATTTATATATTTTACAGATATATTTAAACGTAATAATAGAATAATTTGTAAAATTTGTAAATTTTTGATAATACTATGTGATGTATTATTATTATTATTATCAACGCATTTTAGTACGTAATAATTTCCAAAAATATTATCCCTAAATTAAAGATGTTTACATTCAAAATTAAAAAATTTTATTTTCAAAATACATTTTATATTTACTTTTGTCTTCATTGTCTTCAAACTCAATATATTTGGGAGATCTATTCCTTTAAGAAATTATTTCATTTTATAAAATGTAGGTGAAAAATGTCATAGTACTACTCGACTTTCATTCTACTTTGTATGACGTTTTAATTACGAGAAGTACAATTATGGCACATCTGTTAGTAATAGCGCGTACTCCTTGTGAATGAAAGAATATTATTTTTCATAATATTTTTAAATTGTTGCAACATTGTTAAAATAATTTTGAAAAAAAAATCTTTGCAATATTACAACAATGTTACTGCAAGGCTTTTGTTGCTTTGTGAGTTTTCATTGTCTTAAAATATGTATCAGCCAAATGACGTGGATATCTCAGAAAAGGTGGTAATCCAAGCTATATCTGAGGAAAAATCCGCATAAAAGAGAATTTTCTAGAGAAAGTTTAAAGCATAAATGACATATTTATTTCATTAAAATTTGTTGTCATTGATTAAAAAATAGAATAAGCCTGACAAGTCTGTAGTTTTTAAATTTCAATAATTCTTAGCTGGTATTCTGGAGTCAAATGTCTTTGAAGAATTGTTTTACATTAATGGGCAGGAAATTTTCTTATTTTCCGTTAACATATTATACATAAAATATTTTTGAGATCTTTTGTTTCGCGCGCGCACGTGCGCGCATAGAAGATTACATTTTATATATACACACACACATACATATACATAAAAATATTCGTATCATTACGTCATCGTGAAAAAATACGGAATTATCCGTGGTTTTAGATAGTTATATTTTTCTGAAGTCATGTTATATTTACTCTTTACCTGTTCCTTATAGATTTAACTGATTTCCCTCGTGAAAGGAAACGCCCGAGTTTACGCTTGAACATCGCTAGCGCGATTGGATCGGACCCCTTCTTCGAAACTTACTTGGCTACTTGAGTTTAGAGATCAGAAGTTGAGTAGAGTGTAGGAAGAAGGTGAGGAAATTACGTGTCAGCTTGCTGTCAAAGATTCTGCTCACGCGAACGAAGCGCAAGATTCTTGGTGAAGATCACGTGTACGCGACTTTCGGATTCATCTGCGTCGTCGTTATTAGTCGCGGCTGCGGCACCCCCGCTGTACTACCCTCGCGTTTCAGCGAAGTATTATATTATTAAATTGTCGATAATTCGTCGGCGCTTTAATTAGCATCAACGTAATTAACGGAATCTCGAATAACAGGAACATTTATTATTCATGTTGTCAGTACGAAACGAAGAGACAAGAGATTGATAGGAATTTCGAATTCCAGTCAAGTTTGTTCAATCTTTCCATTGTACCCTTACACAATTTTTGCATGGAAAAAAAGGTTTTGCTAAAATATCTAAGAATTTAGCTGAATACAGACCTGAAAATAATTTGATCATTAAAATTATTTTGTCATTAATTGTAAAGGATGTTTATGCTGCAAAAAGTTCTGAAAAGTTTATTGCAACAACCAGGTTGAGTGTTCTACATAACTGTTTTGGTGATATAACAATATTCATCTCATCTCTAACTAAATTGTTAGACACTTTAGCAAGAAGTTTAAATGTAAATTAAATTTAATATTTACTCTGCAGGTATGATATACACTTAATTGTATACTGGCAACGTATATTCAATTAACGCTTAAATCTTGCTTCATTTGATTAGACCTACAGTTATAAAAAAATTTTAATAACGAAATAAAGGCACGAATTATACAAAAAGTTCAAAACACTCGAAACACATCTCGTCACATTGAAACCGCCGCCTTGAAATTTCATCGTCTCTAATCAGAATTTTCCACTCTTTGCTATTAATATATTATTGAACAAAGAGAAAATTACATTTGTGCGGTGTGTCGCGAATAGAAATGCGCGTTGTTGCGTTTCGGTTGTTTCGTCCGACGCGTAGCTTCGTTCGAATTTTAACTAATTTTTCCATTATATGCGCTTTACAAAAAGCGGCGTCACAGACCGTTGTCGCGCGCGAATCTCGTATCGGGCGCGAAACGGTATAATTGGACCGTGCACTTCCAGACGCACGCCCGAATGCAACCGGCCAATTGTTCCGGTATTGTACGTATACTTACACACGTGTCGCGTTGCGGTAAGGCTGGCCTCCGAGGCAATGCGAAGTTCGTGTCGATATGCATATATTTACTTGTTTGCACACTCTCTTTACTCGCCCGGCAAACGCAATTGCTTATGTGTGCATAATCGCAACTGTGATTATCATTTCGTTCTACGTTTGCAGTAATTTAGTTTAGTCTCTTCGAGATTGTTTCTTCCTGATCGATATGAATCTGTTGCTACGAAACGTAGGTGCTCGGTGATTCGCTCGCGTTTTAATTATTTTTGCAGGTTTCTATCTGTGAAACGGAAATGTTGCGAGAAGCATATGGATGGACGAAATAGTATATAGGTATCAATAAGACACAATAATTTAATAATACATAGTAGAAAACGTTTTGTATTTGTTAAAACAGGTACATATATATATATATATAAAAAGAATTTTTACTTTTTCTAACATATTTACTTTGTGTTAAATTAATACAAAATTTTGAATGGACTTTTTGGGACTTGCAACATATATTAAATTTAATAGAAATTTTTCTAACAGAAGGTTTAAATTGAAGTGTGGATTCTGGAAGACATCTCATCACACAAACCACCTCGTGTTTCTGTTCCAATGAAATGAGATATTTTGGTGTCGCATTTTCGTCGCAGATAATCTTCCTCGCAAAGCTCTGAGATTTGCTCCTAAAAATAATTAAGGGATTAAGAATTTACAGATCAAAGAAGTATAATTGCATTCTAAAAATTGCGGTTATACCGCTCACGTGGCGCGGTATAAATATTTCCGCCGATCATCCATTCGTAATAGAATAGAATCACGAAAGCGCGCAAAAAGCTGCACAGTCGATTCGTAGAATGCGACGTTGAATCGAGTCCTCTTCCCTGGAGGGTCCCTAAAAAAAAAAAAACCGTCAAAAAAATATTACAAACGACATTAAAAAAAAAAAATCCTCATCGTCGGGGGATCGACGCGGGCGATCCTCGTCGATATTTACGCGGGTGCATCAAAGCGATGTGCATATTTAATTCCGCTGGCCGACGTAGGCACTTTGCGGAACGCGCGTAACCGCGTCGGCGGTGCTGTAGATGGACGGGTATATCTGTCAATTTGCGCCCGCCCGCTCGCCCGCTCCGCTTCGCGTGCGTCATCGCGTTGTCGGTTATATCGTAGAATCAGCGGGTGTGCAAATAGATACGCGTGTAATCGCCTCGCCGAGTATTAGCCAGCTGCGCTGAGATAATTCGGCCGCCCATATAATCTTCCTTCCGGGATCGACGCGAGCCCGGTATCGGTTCGTCATGCTTCAGTGTGTCTCCGGTCGGAGGAGACACGTCGCCCTGGTATCCATCCATGGTTCGAATCCTGCACGACATAGAACGACGGAGAACGCGACGAAAAGTTCGGCACGGCTCGAAATGCTCTCGCAAAACGCGAACCCGTAAGATTCTCAGCGATATCTGCACTTAAAAAAGTTTTTTTGCTGATATAGACAGATTTCTCGATATCCAAAATGTATCGCTGATTTTTGTATTTGCTAGAATTTTAGCTGTCACGTATAGAATTTGGAAATTCGCTTCTATCAGCTAGATTGATTAGGTCCAATACATGTATGTAAGTATTTACTAATTATTTATTTATCTCACAAATAACACTACCCAAGTGCCACTCACCGATTTTGATATGCTTAGAATATGTTGTATTCTAGGTGCTTAGAAAGATAAAAACCGATTTTTCTTTAAGAGGGTTTTCACTACTTCAACGGTCGTATGGGCACGTATAAAAAAATACGTGTCTCTCATTTTGATCTAGACTACAGCATATTCTAAGCATATCAAAATCGGTGAGTGGCACTTGGGTAGTGTTACTTGTCAGATAGATTTTACATTATACATATAATTTTTGTTGAAGCAAGATTATTTCCTTGAGTGTACGTTTATGGCAACGCGATAATTTTATTTGTGCGTTATAAATGTCTTTTCCTTTCCGAGACCGTGTACTCGTAGATAGAAATGGAAATTTTATGTCTATATTCATATATCAAATTATACGTGACGTAAAGTCAATTTAAGAAAGAAGTCTACATATCACGCTGCAGAAATAGACATTCTGCAGTCACTCATCTATGAAAAGGTATTCCCTTTTGTACGATGACGGTGTTATTTTTCCAACGAATGTACTTCTACTTCGAATCTACTTTCATCCTTTGTCTCTTTAAACTCCAGGCGAGCGGGAGAATTCCCGTTCAAAAACTAATTGTCGTGCTTTCCGCCCGGATGAGAGAAAAAGAAGCCAGCGCGAGATCGACCGGCCGGGACTCGTCCTCTCGTCTAGGATTGGTCGACGGAGACCCGTCACTGTGAATGAAAAAAAATCGACATCCGACTGCACGCATGGCAGCTTAATTACTGGCCCCATGCTGGAGTGCGAAATTGTCAATTACTAGGAAGACACGCGGACGAGAACCGCCGGACCACAAATTAACGCGAACGTGCGATCGTATTCTGACACTTCGATCGTTATTTCCTCCTTGAGACACATCGCTCCGTGAAAAAAATCGATAATTATCACGTTATACGTAAATTGAAGGATACGAAAGATAATCGTTAGAATTCCTTATGCGAGCGACTAATTTTGTCGACTTGATGTCGAAACTTAAATAAATCTCTCTATTTGCACGGTAAAAACGATGAGTCTTTTTATTACCCACTTCTTATTGCCACGTGATGTTTGCTTGCGTCTCTTATAAGAAAATACTTCAAGTATTTTACGGCGAAATATTGCTCTGCGTGTCATTTTTACTGATGTCCTTTCACCAGCCACGAACAATCGAAAGAGAGTTCATCGCAGTGTACTTAGGTCATACAGTTTGAAGAATATAAAATCTCAGTCTTAGAAAATGTAGAAAGTATATATATTGTTGGATGTACCACGCGAAGAAAAGCTTTTCATACAGAAAGTATAATGCATGAGATTGAGTCACTGAGTGAAGTAAACTTTTCAATTAGATATAAACGGCGAATATAACAGACAAATTTAATATCTTGAAAAAGAAAAGTTTAAAATATTTTACTATGCAATTACTGCACGGTAGAAAACAATTTGTATTTATGTCATTTGTATTTATGTCAAAATCAATCCTTGTTAAAATTTTTATGTCAAATTTTTAACATCCAATTGTTAACATGATTTGTTGAATATTTTATGTTAAATTAATATGCAACTTTTCTCTTAGAGCAAAGTAATGTAATTTACAAGTAAATGAACAAACAACATAAAATAATATAGTTTTAAAACGTTTTTATTTTAAAATTAAACAAAAAAATTTTTTTTTGTATTATATTTTAAGTAATTCAACTCTAATCATTGCACCATCTATTGCATAACGAACGAGCAATTTCGAAATTCTTTTAATGGCATACTTTCTTCATTGAATTTTATTTCCAGATGAAATGAACAAATGGATAAATGGATTGAAAAAAGACTTTTGTGCTTTGTAATTGTATTATCAATCTTATCCTGAAAGTTGTAGGACGGAACTAACATGTACTTATTTAAACAATAAAAAGTTATAATTTTTTATTTTATATACAGTAATATTTCGAAATTACATAAAGAGAAAAGGAGAGGAGGCAGAACGTAGATGTAAAAGAATCTCGCAGTTTAGCAAACTAATAAACGTCATTCAATGAATAAAATATCTTTTAAAAAGATAGAATTTCCGATTACCCTCATAACGCAAGGCGCGACCGGTGTAAATGTAGACCGATATGATTTACGATTCGCATAATTTCGGCATAAAGTTCCATACCGACGTTTTATGCTTTATCGATTAGAGACATTGTCTAATGGGATAACATTGATTCTATACGGGTGGAACGTCACGTAACACAATATTGCGAGGTATACATATACATGCCAATCGATATGAGATTAATAGATTCGCGTTTCTCAAATGGTCATACGTGACCACGATATTACTATGGCCGTAAAGGATCGGCGAACCTAATCAAATAAAATATAACAGAAGATATTCCCGGACTCGAAGCAATATTGTAATGTGAGAATTTTCCGTCGCGAAGTATAAATGAATAAAGTAAAGTGAATATCAGTAATAATATAACGGCAAACAAAACCCTTGAGGCTATTAGCATTGTCAAATATACACGCGAAATCGCTGAAGGCCACCTTGATATTAATACAACGATGCCGCGTGTACCCCTGGAACAATATCTACTTTGCGTATCTGCGATCATTTGTATTCATTAACATAGAAATTAATGCTGGAGCTTATCCGCGATAACATTTTATATTACATTCATTACAGCTACTTGTTTGTACCTGAGCAATTCAGTTTGTATAATCCGGAAAGAATGATAAACCGAGTAAATTAATAAAACGGACATTTTAAACTAAGCCGCATTAATAATTAACATTTGACAATTATAAGCCTAGCTGCTCTCACGTGGTAAATACAGAATATAATCCTCGCTATTAATCGGGCCGCGTGCCGTTTATTTTCTTCGAATGTAGAAACGTTTCGTCATTTTTCGAAGCTTTATGGAAATTACTCACTTAAAATATTTTTCATATGAAACCGCCGACTGGCGTGGTAATGTTACTTAAAATTCTTGCAAAACTCCCATTTTCCGGATGATATATGCGGGTCGTAAAACGATAAAAAAATCTGAACACCGGTGGGAATCGCGCTTTATAACGATTTTGTGTTAAAAAAAGTTTAAGCCATACACAGCGACCATTAGAAAAAAAGCAAATAGAAGAGAGAGAGAGAGAGAGAGAGAGAGAGAGAGAGAGAGAGAGAGAGACGGAATTAAATGTGGAAATTCGTCACTCGCATTTTTATCCCGACAGCCGGTTTAACGCCTCCCGACAGGGCAGCCTGAGAGGGAGGCGACAGCTTTTTTTCCCTCCATTTCCTCCCTCCACATAGTACTTATTCGATATCTACGAAACTTTTCGTCCCTCCAGTGAGTGAAGAAGTGCACTCACCGCCGTTCCATCGCTCATAACCACACGCCATTTTGCGCCGGTGGGAAAACCCGCGGAAAACTTTGCCGGGTCCTTCATCTAGTTAGGAGTCGCAACTACCGCGCTGCTTGCACTCATCCTTTTGATTAAATTTATCGGATGGGCGTCCAACTTTTCAATCGATTGTTACGTCCAACTTAATTAGCTCCAGGTGTTCGAGCGTTCAAAGTGAGAAACAGGAATTAAATCGTGTGGCCTAAAATGCGCTATCGCACATTGATCTACGCCCCTTTAAAGTACAGCGTGTCGTGTTTGAAACATGCGGAGCTCGTAAAATAAATCTTTAAAGAAATGCAAGAAAATGCAAAATATTCAGAATATGTATTAAAAGGTATCTTTTTTTTGTTTATTTAACTAATTATTTTTTATGACAACTAATTAGCACACAGAATTATTGTTGTTTAGATTGTCTTTTAGGCCCGTTTCTACCAACGTATATAGATTAATTTTTATCTCGGTTTAATACTTGTTACCTCATTCTAGTTCTAAAAATTAGAAAGAGGTAAAGAGTTAGTTAATCCGAGATTAAAATTAATCTACGTTGGTAAAAATGGGCCTTAGTCTTTTTCTTACTGTCTTTCTATTAAAGTATATTACATTAATTAAAAATAATTATAAATCAATTCTACGATAATGATAATGGTATCATCGGCGTTGATTTTCTTGAAGAATTGTCGACATTAGTATAAAGTTTCGTCTGTGATCTGCGAAGTGTCATTGCAAATAGAACTTTTGTACTGTTCTCTCGTTACTTTCAGGGATATAACATATGCTGACACGTGCGGGAACAATGACCTTACGTGTCTGGTATCATATGAAGAAAGAGATCCATCTATGGGCGCACTGATGGACGAACTTTATATTAGAAAAGTTTTTATGTCTTCTACAGGCCGCAAACGATTCCTATTCTCTTTCTTATACTGCGCAATCTGTAATCGTGTCAACTTGCGTCGGCGATATATCACGTCATAAAATTATCGATAAACACTTTCCTACGTCAAGTAAAAGAATCGACATTTATTGCTTCGACAATACTTGATTTATAATTAAAATAGGTACAACTATATTTACTTATTTACCTATTTCTTTTTAGATAAATTAGATGGCATATGAGAGCGCGAATTGTTTCTTTTTATTAAATAAGTTTCTGGGTAATTGTTTTTGTCAATTAATTTTTTATTACATATCCGCGGGGCTTTTCCTTTGACTAGAAGAAAAATTTCGCTAAAACGGGGGATTGAAGTTTTGCGAAATCATATTTGAAGCTAACCCGAACGGAATCCTCTTTCGCGTTTTCATTTTGACTTGTATAATCCCGCGAAGAGCGCGATCTTTCCGCCTTCGCGAAGTAGCGCGAAAGCCGATTCGCGTGGTCATGGAGTTCGACATTATTACGCGGGTATTAAATTTGCTGCGAATGTGTGGCGCGCGGGAGATGCGCGAGCATAATTTTCATCCCCCGGGGAATCTGCAGTCGCGAACTTCTAACGAGTTGGCCGAAGTTTCATTCTTTTATTTTGCGATAATTAAAGTTCACGGAAACTTACGATACCATCTGCAACCTCTGTCAAGCCGGGCGAAGAAATCCAGTCGCGACTTACGCGAACGACAGACATAGCGTTTTCCTCGTTACTGCAACTTTGATGCATTTCGTGCTCGAGTTGGTCGATAAAGAACGAGGCTATGGAAAACTTGCATGTTTATATAAATATTATATATATATATATATATATATATATATATATATATATATAAAATATCACAAGAGTCGTAGCTGATTATCCGTGCATGGCAGAAAGATGATATCTCACACATTTATTTTATTTTTGATTTATTTCTCTTAATCCCTTCTTATGTCTTGCGACTTAGAATAATTTCCGGTTTACAACACAATATATGTATTAATTAATACATAAGTTAATTTAATATACTTAGTATTATTATTTCTGTGGCTATATGATTATGCCTCAGCTTAATTGTAAATTACAAACTATATTTTGATAACTATATATTAACTATATTTTAATAATGTAATATTTGTATTAATTTGTTGCTGTATTTTAAACCTTTATCTTTCGCAACTTATTATGCCTCTTTTTATATACCATTCTGTTACATTGTCCTACTTTAGTTTAATTGTTCTTTCCTTTTTGCTATCTTTTTTATTGCTTCTAAACTTTCCTGTTCTTCAAATCTCCAATGTATTTTAATAACGAAAGTGGACCAAGAAAAGTGACACCTCTAATTTAATAAAGCATGAATGGAATTTTTGTGTAATGAAACAAAAGACTATAACTTTTCAAAATAATATACTCTTCTACATTTTTATTTGCGGTACAGTTAACTGTATTATAAAATAATTTTTCGATTCTCTATGCGCTCGTGTGAAACTATGCGCTCGTGTGAAAGCCTACGTAAAGCAATTCAAAATGGGAGACAATAAAGAGGATTGATTGAAGTAGCGCGTTGTTATCGAATTTTTTTTTATTGCGAAAAATATTTACGCGATAGAATTTTAACGAGAAAATTCGGAGAGAAATGCGAGAAAGATTCTTCTGCTATGCGAATAGAAGCGAAAATTTTGCAGGAACGTTGTGCAAAAATAAATTTATCTGTGTAAAATAAGAACTATTAAATATCGAAATTAATTATATGAATATGACTGATATGACATTTTTGTGCAAACTGCTTTTCAGTCATGTTTTATCGAAGAGTAATAATATTATTTTTCACTTTTTGCTCGCAGTAAGCACTCAGTTTACAAAACGCTATTATTGAAAAACGTTTTAATATTTTTGAACGTTTGCCACGTTCGAATGTTTTATTTTTTTTAATCAATGGTACACAGACGCACAAATAGTTGTTGGGTGATTGATTGCGGGGCAATCAAAATCAATGAAATCGTTTCTTCTGAATAAGTAAGAAAGTGATCGGGTCAGGCTCGTTCCTTCGCAGTGGCAGGGGAGAGATGTGGAAAGCCGATGGTCTTCCTTTCAATTACTGCCTTTACCTAGAAAGAAGTTCTCCTTGATCCACGTGACTAGAATAATCCGATATGTCTACATCCTAACTAGTACTATGACGTTAAGTAATTACTTGTTAAGTAAATTAAATTAAATTGAAACACTTATAATAATCTTTTAATTATTATATATATTCTAATTAGAATATAGTTAATTCACTTCTCTTCCAAATTGTCATAATAATTAATAAACATTAAATAATTAAGTAAAACAAATAATTTGTAAATCAGATGTTGTCATATTAGATGTAATTACGTATTGTCTTTCATGTCAAATTACAACATATGATAAAAAATTATATATATTGTTATTATTTTTATTTATATATAAGATATAATAAACATATGTACATAACCAATAAATTACAATGTAACATTATCAATATAGAAAATATAATAAATTTTTAATGGCGTCATGACTAAGAGATCCACGCAAACGCGGTCGCGGGGATCGAGGGAAATGGCGGAGACCACAGAGACAAGGCCTTTCTTTCAATTACTGTAGTTAAAATGAGTCCTTCCTTAGCACGTGACTCGAATACGGCGAACACCGGCTCCGGTCTATATTCTTGACGGAGGAGTGGCCTGGTGAACGGTCCACTCTTTTCCGTTCTTTGGAGTGATGGACGAGGGTTCAGGAAATCTATTTCGTTCCTACCCACAACGGAGGTACAACGGCTGATAAATCAAATACTCTACACGGAAACATGCTGCTATGTATGTCCGGAAGACTCTCATTAACTGACAACCGGCCTTACTTTCAAAGGTACTCGAGTCTTACATAAAATATTACAAGTCCATACCAAATATATAAAATTCACATTTAAAAAATACAAAATTTGAAATAGGAACATTTCATACGACTTGTTAAGCAATAGTGTTAACTTTGATTTCCCTTTATATCTATTATTTATAGGTCCTTTAAATCATTAAACGTACGTCCTAAATACACATAGTTTCAATCTATATTTCTCTATTATTTGTGTTATAAAAATGTTATAAAAAGTAATATTTATATTGTATATTTTATTTAAAGAGGCGCGAAACACATAATTATGTTATCCTAGTTCAGAGTACAAAAAAGTGATATTTTGGAGAATTAAAAAAAAAATTGCTATAAATTCTTCTACGCTTTTACATATTTGTATGTACATACATATTTAATAAATATTTGCAAATTTTTGTAGCTAAATATACGGCAAAATGTTTATAAGTCTTTATGTAAATTTGAAAAAAAAAAGAAAAAAACATGTAGAAATGGCTGACATATGATTACTAATAGCTTTTCTTAATTTAACTAAAACAAAAAATTTTGTAGAATTTTTAGTTTTATGGGTGTGATTATAATTTAAAATATAATATAAAATATCGTAATTTAAAATAGCATAATTTTAAAAACAAGTATTAATTTTTATTTTTTTAAATTTAACATTCATGAAAAAACAATTTATTTCAACATTTATAAATATCGCAATGATCCTAATTTATGTGATAACAGATATGTACCTTATGTATGTATATGTAAAAATAATATCGATAGATTTATTTTAATAGATTTTTAAGAAATCAACCAACTTGAAAAATATGTATATTCAGGAAAAATACGTTCAAAGTTAATTGAAGGTATCAAACAATCTGTGAGCAAAAATTGTCTACATAAAAATATCTTTGCTATTTTTCGGATATTGAACAAATAAAAATAAATTTTTTTTTGAATTTATTTTTAAGATTTTAAATATTTAAAAAATATAGAAAAGAAATCGATTTTCTAGACTAGAATAACAGTACAAATTTAGAAAAGCACACGGAGAGAATTTTTTCTTAAAGTTTACTCGCAAAATCTGGTAATTGTGGAATAATGTGTAACCTCGAGGAATTTTACTATACTGTTTAGTAAATTTTACTAAAAAGTATAATAAAATTTCTTGAGGTCCCACATTATCTTACAATTATCAGATTTGAAGGTAAATTTTAAAAGAAAATTTTCTCCGTGTAACTTTAAGCTAGAAAAGTTAAAAAACAAGCTAAAAAAATATTGTAAATTCTTTCTTAGGTATTTATAAAATTTGATTATCCGTTTCTGTGTTTGCAACAGTTTTTATACATTAGGTAATCTTTGGATTCAGAATATTTTATCAGTGTGTGTTGATTCTGTTTTTAAAAACATTTTGTCTCTTATACAAACGACGCAAAAAATCTGCGTCGCAAATCAAAAAGCGCAGTCTCTGAATCGGGAACAAAACGTTGCGACAATTGTCGCTACTTCATGTTATTTCATGCAAGCTTTAATGGAGTGTCACGCAGACCGTAATGAAATCTACTTCAAGTTTCCGTATGTCTAGAACTTTTTAACCGTCTATCATCGTGCGATTGTCGCTCGTTCAATTAATCTGCTGTAAAGTATACCGTGCAATTTCTCCGCAGTTCTCGTGCTTCAAAATGAGTAAACAGTACCTTATCGCTGGTACCCGAATCCTTTGCGATAACGTAAGGTAAACTGACACGACGGGTCCTTTTATCAGTACGTAGGATTAGAATGCTAATCCGGACCAGAAGCCGGAGACGAACGAGAAGCCAGATAATCGCGTTTTAAGACAAAAATAATTTCAAACTAATAATATATGCGGCGCGAAAATATAAAGGTGTAATTAGAGAAATTCTCGGGAAGAAGGAGGGAGGAAACAACTCGCGTTAGGATCGAGTGAAGAGACGAGTGAAGCGCGTGGCTGAGATGCGGAAACCCACAGAAAATTGCATTCCTTTGCACGTCGTAAGCTGCGTCACGCAGCGTGCGGCACTTGATTATTTCCCATTTCAGAGAAATAATCCAGGATCTGAAAGCCGCGCTTTTAATGTTATTAGGCAAATTCGTGCATCAAGTAATTCCCAAGTAAAACACAATGTCACAATAATGTATAAAATGAACAATGTTTGTTGTTATCTACATAAAATTGTCAAAATAATTATCTAGAAGATGTGTGTTTTATCAGAAGATGTGTGTCTTATTTTTATTTAGATATTTATTGAATGTATATTATCTCTATCTTTATTTTAGACAAAAGAAGTATTATCTTTTTCAAATAATGTAAGTTAATTGAATAACAACGAATATAAAGAAATATCTTTAGCTTTAAATCCTAAGTTACTATTTATCTTAATAAAAGAAACTTTATTATTGCCGCAAAACTATAAGTTGTTCGAAAACTTGAAAGAATTTTGTTATTATAATATGAGTTATGTATTCTTTATATTTTTAAATTTTTATTTTTATTTGCTTATTAAATCAAATCAAAACAGGAACATTTTTCGTCACATTAAATTATTTAAAGAATCTAGCTTGTTTCTAAAAAATAAAAATTTAAAAATAAATATATAAATATATTTCTCTTTCTTTCTCTCTCGCTTTCTCTTTTATAAATTGCTTTACTTAACAGTAATATTATCTTAAAATTATCTAGATTAAATAAATAATTATATTTATCTTGTTTAAGATACGTTTACATGTATTTTTTAAATAATCGTTTTAGAATCAATTTTTAAGTCACGAGAGAACTTTTTGTTCTGCTTGGAATTGTGGCTGTAGATTAAAGATTTTTTGGTATAATTTATTGGCACAATATCGGCACAATATATGCGTGCTAATATTTAACGAACGCAACACGAAGTGTATCGTAATAACTGCACGTGGGATTCGTCCGGCGGAACGCTACCGCGTCAACGGGGAGAACGTAGAGGGTGAGTTACGTAACGCATGTAATAACCGCATATAGGTCCCAAACGCAGCACGGGAAAGCAAACTCGCCATTAAAAGCAACGAAGCGCATTACACACATACACCATGGAGCAATACAATTACTTTTAACAGCATGATTGCGGATACACTTACTCGCAGATGCTTGACCTCTTGAATAAAAGCTCGTCACACGCAAACGAGCCGTGCCGATTCATAAATAAAACTTGTGTCCCCGTATTACAATTCCGGCAGAAAATCTCTGCGTACCCTTCGGAAACATTTTCTTTGACGAAATTTACAGTAATCCGTACGAACTTGCTCGAGCAACTTCGCCAATTCAGGCAACGCTCCGTCGCTTAGATCAAAATAAAAATACGATGGTATCGAATTTGCTCCATTATCGCACGCTTGACAATTCGATGAGCAGCAGGCATTTACTCGGCACGTTGAAGCTCTGCCATTCCCAATTTCTTCTTCTTTTTTTTTTGTGCATGCGGCAATTTTCCGTGCTTCGCGGATTCTGAGTGCTTTCTTTTCTTCCATTTTCATCCTCAATTTGCGTAAGTGCACGACTCCGCGCGGCCGAGCCTTTTCCCGGTGTTCCTTATCCTCCCTCGTAGGTAAGTGAAGTTTTGCTCATTATCTAAGTAGCGGAAAAGCGACCTCGCGCACAACAATTTACGATTGTCCGGCCGCGCGTGCGGTCGATTGTCCGCGAATTACGTACGCACGCTCGGACCCCACGTATACGCATTTTACCGAGGGATTTCGTGATGTATAACGGCCCGGTCAAAGTTTGTGCCAAACACTCGTTAGACAAGAAGCCAGACGAGGGTGAAAGTTACCCCAGAGGGTTTCGCGCGACAACTTTGTGGCAACGGAATTGTTGTCGCTAGATTTACTAACTAAAATTTGATTCACTATCTGCATGGTTACCATTATAAGAAATAACAGTAAATTGAAATAACACACACACACACACACACACACACACACACACACACACACACGTCTAACAATGACACGTAAAGAATATAAGCTAATAGAAATATTACAAAGGTATGCTGGTGGAAAAGTAAGTTATTACAACAAATTTAGTGTAAAATTACATTGTAAAATTATAGAGTAAAATTGGATTATTACTAGTAATATTAGATATATTAATTTGTAAAATATTACTACTATTTTATTCTAATTTTTTAAAATGTTGTTAGTAGGCACAAAGTAAAATATGTTCTTTATTTATAATGATTTTTAATTTTTGTAAATCGTTCGTTAATTTTTTGATAATGCTTATACGTTGCTACTTCAAATACTTAAAACCTTATATTTCTAACATTACAAAACTATTTTATTTATAAACTATTTTATTAAAATATTCCCATATTCAGAGATACTGTTCATTGAAGCTTATTATGGGAATTTTCTAGCAAGAAACAGAAATTGATACAGAAATTATTTTGTCAGAGTCTACAGCGCAGCTAAACTATATGTATATAGAGATGACTCAACACATAATTGAGAAATATATAAAATAATTATAAAAGTAGTTATTTAGTTACTTAGTTGCTAAAAAGCTAAATTAAGTTACGGTAACGAAAGAAAAAAGAAGATAAAGTTAAATTACAGATATTAAAATAAAGTAATTCTAACTCTAATTTCGTTGAAAGTAACGAGTTACTTTCCAATTTTTATTTAAAAGAATTGCAAACTTAAAATAAAATCCAATAAGATATCCAATTATACCAATTTATTTTCCATTATTAATTTACAATATTTATTGATAATCCTTTTTTATTTTTCAAATATACATTGTAACAGCATTGTTGGATTCTCCAGTGTCTGAAAAATCAAAATTTGATGTTTAACATTACAAATAATCAATGTCATACTGTTATGTAAAAAGTTTTATTTTTCTTAATGTAATAATATATTATAGTAATTAAATATCAATAATTATAAAATATAAAATACAAATTATAATATGAATATAAAATATACATAACTAAAATGTCTTGCAATAATCAATCTTAACAAAAGCTTAACAAAAAGTTAACAAAGAGTTATAAAGAGTCAGCGCGGTACTTAGGGGCGCAATGGTATTTATATCAAAATTATAAAGCCTTAGAGTTTCTTCTTGGCATAAAAAAATTATAATTTAAAATATAGTAATGCAGACTGAGTTAATTTTTTATTTATGAAATAAAAAATTACATAAATAAAAAATTACATAAATAAAAAGTTACATAAATAAAAAATTAACTTAGTTAAAGTTACGTTAAGATAAATTTAACTCAAGTTAAAGTAAAAGTTAATTTTGAGAAGCTTTATTTATATTAAATTAAAAAGCTATATAATTTACGTCAGATTACTAATATAATTATAATATTATCATATATGTTTAATTTTATTTGTAAATTAAGTTATAATATTAATTATATAAAATAACAAAACATATTTTTATGCAGAAATGTATTTTTATTTTATAATTTTTTTCTTTTGTCCAACTAAAATTTTTAATTTAGAAAAAAATTAATAAGTTAAAGTTTATAAGTTTCAAAAATAACTAGTTAAAGTTAAAAATTAAATCATTTAAAATTAACTAAATTAAATTAAAAGTTATTAACTTTTTAACTTTCAACTTTTTAACTAGTTACTGTCCAACTCTGATATTTAGTGTGCAAATGATAAATAAATTAACAAAAACCAATGCACTGCAATCTCGAAGACAAGCATCAACAAATCTTATTGTATCATACATATGTATACATATATCAGCGTGTGTGTGCGTGTGTGTGTGTGTGTGTGTGTGTATTTATATCTATATATAAAGCGAAAAAAGATGTAATTAAAAGAAAAATATTAAAAAGTAAAGCATCTGTAAAATATATAAAAATATGTAAAAATTATACCTATCTTTAAGCCGGAACGCGACATAGTCCTTGACTATCTCTCCTCTGACCTGCAGGACAGCCGCGACTTGGAAGATCTATTATATATGACTCGCTGACCACCATCGTGATAAAAGTTGATATTAATAAAAGCGTAATCATTAAAAATGAAGTATAAATGTTGGTATGGCTGTTCTCCATGATTTAAAGAATAATCTTGCAAGAACACAAGCTTCAGAATAGTTGCTGTCGTGAATTAACTTTCAATTTAGCACTACGTGAGAGGATTTCTTTTTATACTGTTATAGCTATAAATGATTTTAGTTAACGACAAATATTATATGTATGATAAAGCACTACAATAAAAATGTACATGCAATAAAAATTGTTTTGCAGGAAATAAAGATCATACCTTTGTATTATAAAACTTTTATTTTTCAAAAACATAAAATTTTTACACGTTAGATTTATTTAAATTTATTTAAAGTATCAGGCTTGATTCTTTATGTATTATTATTGTATTATTAAAAAAGTAAATTTTTAAAAAAATAATTTATAATATTATCTTTAATAATCTTGTGTAAATAAATAAGTTTTTCTTTAAAACTTTGATAATAAAAATGTGTCTATTAAAAAGAAAAATCCATAAAATTTTATATAATATATGTATAAATTTGCAGTCAAAGATCAAAAATGTATGTATAGTAGTTTATTTTTATTTGTTAATTTATATCATTTGCATATAATCTTCTGTATGTAAAAATAACAGGGGAAAAAAGAAAAATAAATTTTTCATTTTATATTAGATGAATGAAATTACTTAAGATTTAACAATATATGTATTACTTATTCTTGCTTCTTTTTTCAGAACATTTATTTAAATTTCTGAATGTTAATACTGTCTAAAAAAATATACAAATATAAAAATATATTAATTCCTGCAACCATTGTCATTCACTGCAAAAGAATAATATTACAAGTATAGCAAAAATTATCTAGTGTAAAGAAGATAAATGATTAGCGACTATTGTAATATTGCATATGCTTTACGCTTAATTTAAATAATAAAGATAAAATTTATATTTAAACTGTTAATAAAATGTAAAAAAAAATTTTTTTAAAACTTATTTATGCAAAAATTTGGCGATAAATTTTAGGTGTAACATCTAGAAATTTACTTCAGTAAAAAAATTTTTTTAAAATAATTTTTTTAAAGTATAATTAAATTAAGTAATTTTTTTTTTTTTAATGTTGTTAGTAAACACAAAACACAATCTGTTCTTTATTCCATCGTGAAATATAATTTTTAACAAAAGTTGCAACATTTTATAAATATAGAACATTTATTATAGAAATGATATTCCAAATATATGTATTTCGTTTACTATGCCTTTATAATTCCAAATATTATACATTTTTCTTTTAATATGTAATTTCTAACATTTGTTTTTATAATAAATACTTTTTCTTGTATTGTGATGTATGATTTTTGATAAATAAATATTTACTTTATTTTTTGTAATGTATGACTTGCATATAATTTTTATTTTTTGTACTGTTTAAATTATTCTTTTTATATCTTTGGGATATAGTTTATGATTTTCAATTTATGATCAATTTTTTACAATTATATTACAAGCATTATAAAATTCTATTTTTGTTGCTTATTTTTCACGCTTCCTAATCACGCTTCCATGACTCAATCAGAACTAGTGTCAATAATAATCATTTTTTGTCAAATTACAATTCTTTTTATATATATTTTTAATACGTATATAGTGCACGCAGATTTTTGCAAATAATCAATTTTCCTACGATAGTAGAAAAATACGTAATATTGTCACATATTGTCAAAACTTATGATTTTATTTCTACTTTTATCATTAGTAAATTAATTTTTTTTTAATAAAAAATATCAATTCAAAAAAATTTTATATTTTACATTTAATAATTGTGTTTTTATTAATCAATCTTTATCACAAAGATAATAATATCTTTATCGAACATTTATTGATTCTTTTCCTTTTTAATTAGAAATTTGATAAAAAATTACAATAAATTGTAAAATTACAAAATAAAAATTTTAACAAAATAATATGAGAGTGATTATCAATAACATTAATATCAATTTTCAGCTTATAGTTACATGAAAGTCCAATATGTCTAAAAATGTAGAATTGACGTATCTGACGTATGTATTTTATGAGAACGTCAGAACAACAATTATAAATCACAAAGATACAATAAGAAGTAAACAATTATAAATATGTAATATATTGCGTTTTAATTAAAATTTCTAATTTTATAATTTAAATAAAAAAGTAAGTTTTTCTTTTTATTGTAAATTTTTTTATCCGCAAAAAGCTTTAAAAAAAGGCAGTTAATGTATTAAGAATTATTAAGAATTATTAAAACAATTTGAAAAATGTACACATGTTTCTTTACGTATAACTGATTTAATTTTTATATAATTAACTAGCTATGCCCTGCCACGCGTTGCTGTGACTCTCTATTCTTATGCTACGTTTTTTTCAAATTTGCTTTGCTTTCGTTGTTTAATTTTCAAGAGCCTTGCTTTACTGTTGCTCTTTTTATTTTATTTTTGAATAAGCATTTATCTATCTTTAATAAATCTAATATTCACGTATTTCTAACTTTTTTTTCTAAAAGCTGCCATGGATTTAGAAATCCATTCAAAAGACTGTTTTAAATAAGTTCCTTTTTTTCAATAAAATAACAGAAATCTTTATTTTTCTTATTATCTTAATTTAAACACAATAGAAACATTCTTTGCCTCTCCTGGTCTCTCCCGTCTCTCCCCGTCTCTCCCGGTCTCTCCCCGTCTCTCCCGGTCTCTCCCGGTCTCTCCCGGTCTCTTCCTGTCTCTCCCGGTCTCTTCCGGTTTCTCCCCGTCTCTCCCCGTCTCTCCCGATCTCTCCCCGTCTCTTCCCGTCTCTCCCGGTCTCTCCTCGTCTCTCCCGGTCTCTCCCCGTCTCTCGCCGTCTTTCCCGGTCTCTTCCCGTCTCTCCCGGTCTCTTCCCGTCTCTCCCGGTCTCTCCCCGTTTCTCTCCGTCTCTCCCGGTCTCTTCCCGTCTCTCCCAGTCTCTCCCGGTCTCTCCCCGTCTCTCCCGTCTCTCCCGATCTCTCCCCGTCTCTCCCAGTCTCTCCCCGTCTCTCCCGGTCTCTCCCCGTCTCTCCCGGTCTCTCCCCGTCTCTCCCGGTCTCTCCTCGTCTCTCCCGGTCTCTCCCCGTCTCAATGTGTCAAAATTTCAATAATATTAATAAAAAACTATTTTTTACACTTAAATTATGGCCATCATTTTTGAAACACACGGTATTTCCATAATCAGACCCCATAAGAACACTCCCAGTTACGAATGCAACGTTGTATCAAAATTTCAAAGCAATCGGTGAATAACTTACGGAGATCTTAGATGAGTAACAAACATTTTACATTTTTATTTATATAGATGTTTTAAACTTTTTCAATATTTTAAAAAATTACAATATAACACATAAAAAATTAGCCTAATATCAAACACTTATTGATATTTTTAAAAGAAAAGTGTATTTCTTATAATTATACTAAAAAATTATACTTCTACATTTATGTAAAAACTATTAATAAAGAATAGTATTTAAAACATATAATATAACTTTTATTATTATATCCACCAGCATAATATCTATATTAAGATACTTACATATATTGGCATTATTTAGATGGCTTTTTTTCTTCTAAGTCCATTTCTAAGTCCACTTAGTGTTTAAAAAATGGTTAAATAGTGCCGTAATATTCGTAACAAGAAGTTAAAATTTTTGAAATACTTCTTTTAAAATGAGGAACTAGGACAGAATAGTCGGAGCAATTGATGTAAAGAAATTACATTTACTTGTTAATTTTGAGGACGTTATGTATATATATGTACATACAATCACAATATAAAAATGACTTGAAACGAAGAGAGTTATTCGCTCAATAATAATCATCAATCAAATCTTCGTTAAAATAAAATATTAACTTTAAATTTATAAAAAATTTGTTTTTTTGATGATTTTTATAATGCGTATTTAACTTAATAAAAATATGGATCTGAAACTAATAATATGTTAAACAAAACGTCACAAAGTCAATCTATTCGACTTCAATAATCAAATAAAAAGAAAACTAGGTAGAGTTAATCAGTCAAATATTTTTTCAATAATTGGAGATTATATTATTCGATTAAGTCGTGACTAATGCTCAATTTTGAATCAAAATTTTATTATTCGATTCTCATTATTTGCTCGTCGTGTGCTAGAAATAATTGTCTTAATTTTTTAAAGTACATTCATTTGTCTAACAATCAAATTATGTCGAACGAAAATAAAAGAAATTGATATTTTCATTCACAATTATCTTCAAATTTGACGATTCCAATATTTTTCTTGCCACTCCGTTTTTAATTCTTGAAATTACTTTAGTAAAAAAGAGGTATTAGTTTGTATTTTATCGTTTGTCACAATAGACTTGCGAGATCAATTATTTGCTGTATCAATGCAATGTATAATTACTTTATTATATACAAACATAGTGTTAATTTTATTAATTCATAAAACAACGTGATAAAGCATCAGAAAGTGAGATCCGAGGATGTTATCATATCCTTTTCAACTGCGTAGCTATCCTCTTCCCACGTTAAACTAATGATAGTCTTACAGCCATTTAATAGCTTGTACAGTAGAATTAAAATGTAGCAGCTATTGCAAATGGTACTGCTACATCCATATTACATTTATTATGTCATCCAATACACTGAAGTATCTGATGCGACGTACCGTTTGAGAAATTTAATCCTTTATGAATTAAAAATTCACGACAGGAATGACGTAAATCCATAATTTGCGAAGGTTTTCTTGCTACAATAAATTTAGGAATCAAATATAAACTTTATAAATTATGTCATGTGTTTTCTGAATCCGAGATAATAAAGACTTCTACATCTAGTTTTTTTTAATTGATTTGAATTTTAAGTAAAATGTAAAATGCAATAAGTACATTTAAAATATTAAATTAATTTTTAAATATTTATTTCCAATAATATTTACATTTGCTATACTTTGATATTATTAATTAACAAATATTAATGCCTCAAATATTAAAATTAAGTGCGCCATTTCTACTATTAGTGACATCAAATTGTAATGTACAACGTTCTTCTGAAATAAAATATTGCTAGAACATTGAATAGAACAAAAAATCGTAGGTTGTTAAATTTACATTATATACACTACATAAACTGTAATAATTTTGTTTAAGTTTTATTTCTCTTAAAGATCTAAGTTGTATAAACTATTTTGCTTTATGAGGAACGTTGGACAACAACTAATAAATTATATAATAAGTTAATGTAAAATTACAATTAATTAATATTGATAAAATACATTGTTTAAATTATAATTATGTGTGCTTTAATATAAGAAAAAGCAGATAGATAATATGGAATAACGTTTTTGAATCAATATTATTCCGATAAACATGTAGAACTTAATTATAATTTATGTGGGACTCTTAACAATATATATTAAGAATATATTGATTGTTATTAGTAGGTACCTCAAAAATTTAATCATAAGTTTAAATTTAGTATTAAAAAAATTTTTAAAGTAAAATCAAGTGTGAACTAAAAAGTAAAAATATACAGATCAAATTTTAGAAACAGTAATAGATAACACAAGAAATAAAACGCGGACTTATTTATGCAAATTGATTAAAAACTAGTTTATATCTTTACTATACAAAGTTATGAGAAAAGTAAAATAATTTTATTGCAACAAAAAATATTAAATTAATTTTTAAATTATTATTAGTAGATATGTAAAATAAATATTACTATTTATATATATAATAAATATTATTATTTACAACAAGTATGAAAATGTTCATATTTAAATAATTAAAAATCACAATTTATATAAAATAAAAATTATTTAACATAAGAAATAAATTTAAAATAAATAAAAAATGAATTTACGAATCCGTTCATTACAGCATGTTTTGCAATAATTGTAACAACTTGCAACGATTGCTGCCTGCATGATTATAATGCTTTCTTTAAAAAAATAAGGCTCTATTCCATATTATCCGCTTTCACTTTATATTTAAAGTAGATATATATCCATATCGATCTTTTCGTTGTAATATAGTTGCCAGTTTCTCCTGGAACCATCTATAATTACAATAAAAATTATACCAAAAATATTGCAAAAATATAACAATTTCAAATGTTTATTTCTTATTCGGTAATCGATACAGTGTAATTCGAATTATCACCACATATATCACTAAACATTCACTTGCTCTTATAAAAAAGTAAAATTTACAAGTTTAATCGATGTACTTTATTTGAGAATTAGTCTTATGCTTGAGCAATAATCTTAGTGTATAAGTTACGATGCACAATTTAATTTGTCCTTCACATTAAATAAATGATCGCTTTTGACGTATACATATAATTAATGTTGTATATGTTTTGCGCACCAAAAATCTGAAGATATATAGATATCGTAAAATATTAGATTATTATAATCTTTAAATATAAGTTTATGCGAAGCAATGATGTGTGTTTAAACATATCTATAATATTCGGTTAATCAAAACTTCAATTTTCAATTTTTTTCACATTTTTAATGCTTAAAATTCTTTGAATAATAATTAATAAAAATAATAAATTCGTTTTACAGTATTATACTATTTTAAGAAATTTTCGTCATTATGTTACACTGTTCTTAAATACTTGAGTTTCTTATATAAAAAACATGTTTCAAATACTTGTCTTGCTTTTTCTTTCGCAATACACATGCAATTATCTGAATTGCACAATAAATGATATTGCGACATTTTTTGCGTTAACATTCGCAAATTTACTTTTATTTTACATTTTAAAATTACATAGATCTTATAAGTATTTTTATGAATATTTATATATGTATATATTATATATACTTCATCTGTTCAATACCTTCATTATTTTTCCGCTTTTGTTATTTAGCTCGTCACATCAACGATCTGCAACAAAAAGAAGAGTTTTTTTCAACAAATAAAATTAGAGATTGTATTTTTTATTTATTTAAAGACAGACATATAAAAATATGTCTTTAATATACATTAAACGGACAACGTACGAGGTTTCAACTTAAAGTTTTCTTTAGCACAAATATTAACTTAAATTTAAGAATATTAATGGTTTTTTATCGTTTACTAGTTATGAAAATAATATGTTTAAATAAAATCTAATATCCAAATATTACATATATTTACAGGCACGTAATTCCTTCTAAAATATACGAATATTTCTTAAATCTACGCGTGGCTCGTCCGACGACTGTTAAAATTTATAGTAAGGCGATAAGTCAAAGAATTAGATCCAATCTGCTCATTAGAGCCCACATGTAAATCCTCGACAATATTTCGGCATTAAACAGGGTTAGTAAGTTTTGGCGTACGTTCGCATATGAATATACATGGCTACTTAGTAAGCTTCCGTAGTTTATGCGAAACAGGGAATTAACATAATATGCCATAAATAACACGAGTCATCGTTACAATAAGTGCAGGCCGCTTAATAAGTGGCAATAATAAATGCTTCTAACTTTAATGAATCTCCGTCGTGCATTCCGGCGCTTAATCGAGATCACGCATTCTAACGGTTCCTCTAAAAATTTTAATTCGTCCTTTGTAGCAAAGTAAGAGCACACATAGTGACACGACACCAACGGCGTTTATTTTGCGCCCGGCGAAGAAAACAGCGTCCTAATTAGTTCGACGTCGGGATGACGCACGCGGCGTGCAGAGGTCTCTCCGTTTTCCGCTCGCTTTAACTCCGCGGACTCGAGAAGTAACAACAGAAAGTCAACCCGACAACTGCAGTCGACACGGCGAAAAACACGACGCGATCTATTCTCCAATCCCCAGCAGACGATAGTGCGCGCGGCGCGGCGCAACGCGATCCTCCGCTCACTTCGGAGCACAGAGGTCGATGCGTTTTAACTAATTGATGCCGATATATGTAATAAACCCGGGGGCTATACCGTTATGTAAATTCGCCGGCCTGTAAAATAATTGAAACACGGCGTTAACCCGCCGGCGTATCGCGCGGCGAGGTATTGTAACTGTGCACGCTGCCGCCGCCGATGCTCGATCGCGCGTGGTGCTGCATTCGCGCGAACAAATCCCCCCCCCCCTCCTCCGCCGGTGTTGCGCAAATTAGAAATTTACGAGCGAGCAACGGCGTGGCTAATCGGCGCCCGTATGACAAACGATACTTTGGGCATTTTAATTAGCGCGGCGCGTACGACCACCCCGAAGGCGCGTCGCGCGTCGTCTTTGTCGTCGTCGTTTGTACAACTTTGAGCGGAAGAAAAAACTAGAGGGACGCACACGTCGCACACACGCGAACGCGGGAACAAAGAGAGGGGTGGGGGGGGGGAAAGAGAAAGCTCTTGTCCGGCGATATAAATAACGCTGCTTTTTGCGCGAGCTAATTAATGAACGGTTTTATCGCCCATACGCAGCGGCGCGGCGATGCGTGAACAAACGCGGTCGCGCCAGTAAAGGCCGGTATTATTATGAAAATCATGAAAAACTCAAGACGCATGCGCCCGCAAAATATTTCGGCCACTGGTATCCGGCGTGTACGCGCTGATCTGCATTTTGCACGCCGGTGTTGTCGAAAACTCCCTCGCTTATTCTTCTTGTATAACCGACGGATACCCGAAATCGGAAATTCGAAATTGGAATAACGTCAAGAAAAAATGAGAGATCATAATTAGATGTTTCGTAACTAGTATTATTAAAAGTTTATTATTGGTTTAATATTATGATATTATTCTGGTTTAATTAGAAAACTGCGTTTCAAGATCAAAAATAAGGGCGCGTAGTTTTGAAGAACTAGATAATGTATTATTATAAAAAAATCATATGCAAAAAATATATAAAATTACATATATATTATTAAGTATTAAAATCTGCTATGATATTGTTTGTAGGCCTTATCTTTATAACTGTATTATATATTTTATATACTTTTTATTTTAATTACACTAAACAATTATATATATACATATAAAATATATATATATATATATAATTGTTCAATGTAATTAAAATAAAAATTGTATTAATATAAAATTAATATAAAAAGTTAATTAACATAAAAGGTACATTGTATGTAAAGCCGTATACGGTGCAGAAAACAATAAAAGACGTGAATAAAGTCAATTGTCATATTGAATTTATGTGTTCACAATTTGTTTCAAACGAATAATACCGTTTCTAACACAATTGCTTTACCTAGAATTTATCGTTTATTTTCTTTGATAAATTAATTAAAGCCATTATTAATTAAATTGCCATGCATTTATGCATCGTAATAAATTTCTGTTGTGCCGCTCTTAACATAAATATTAAAAATCAGTTATTATTAGAATCTAGAATGATCAAAATAAAAAGTTTAATTTTATATATACTGCTATGTTATTCTATAAAATAAAATATTATTTTTTTAAATCAAAACATGCAATGTAGAAGTATAATCTCAAAAGTTTATGCTTTTCACAAATGCATAAAAATGCATAAAAATTACTTACTATTGCTTACGATAATTCACGTAGTTAAGTCGAAAAATTTCGGAGATTATAATTAATGTTTTAATTTCTAATCTTACAAGTATGACAAAATATGGCGGATTATGTGTTACTATTATGAGCAAGAACATACGTAGACATTACTTCCTTGCTTGTAAAGTTTAATTTTATTAATATTAATTTACATTTAACTCATAATTTATTATTTCCTTAATCTTAATAAAAATAATAGTGGAGAAAAGAAAAATAAATTGTCATTTTATATTTGACGAATAAAACTACTTGAGATTCAGCAATTATTGTATGTACTATTTATCCTTGCTTTCTTTTTTTACAAAAATTTATTTAAACTTTTAAATATTTATACTGTCTGAAAAAAATATAAAAATATAAATATTCCTGCAACTGCTGTCATCCTCTGCAAAAAAATAATATTGCAACTATAGCAAAAATTATCTAGTGTGAAAGATTAAGTGAGATAACCCAATGAGCATAATGATGTTTAAAAAATATTTTTGTTAATATTTGAGAAACATTTTTAGAAACATTTTAAAAAACATTTAAATAATAGGATAAGTCCCCTTTTTCTCATAAAAAAAATATTTATTTTACATTAAAAAAGATATTCTTTTGTTATTTAATAAACATTTATTTAACGTTTAATCAAATTCTTTTTTAAATATTTACTAAACATTTGCTTAAGGTTTTAAGAGCAAAAAATTGGTTGCATTATTCAATAATTTTCATAAATTCAACCTCACCAGTCTAGCATCGCTTAATTTCTATGATAATTTAGGGGAGTAGACTATACATGTTTCAGCCAAGCTACAGTCGTATCTGTTAGAACATGTTTAATTTATACGCCCGAGACAACGGTCACCCATCCAACTGTTAACTACCGTCGACGTTGCTTGACTTCAAAAAGATCGTACGCAACCTAACACTTCGTGATGATCCATGAATAATACTTCATGTTTATGCATACATATTTGTTATAAGTTTAATAGATGTCGTCAGAAGAATAAAACATGTATAGTTAATTTATATTTTTATAATTAAACATAAAATTTTAAAATTTTTTACTGATTTTTACATATGTAAAATAGCTGCATGTGAAATAACTTATGAAAAGATTTATTTTTGCTCTGTTCGTAAAAAAATAAAGAACAGATGTCATTTTTTATAATTTTTGAGTATTGTTAATATGTTATATTGTTTCGATAAGTGCAATATGTATTGTCTTAATCTCCACTTTCTTTATATTCCAATGTTTCAATTTGTGTCTCTTAGAGGTTTCATTTATACGCTTTTAACACTCTCATTATATAGATTCACTGTTCCTTTATATTTGATTTACGCTCCATAATTAGTAAAGCTTTCTAAGAGACCGGGAGAGACCGGGAGAGACGGGGAGAGACCGGGAAAGACGGAGAGAAACGAGGAGAGATCGGGAAAGACGAGGAGAGACCGGAAGAGACGGGAAGAGACCGGGAGAGACGGGGAGAGACGGGGAGAGACCGGGAGAGACGAGATGAGACCGGGAGAGACGGGGAGAGACCGGGAGAGACGGGGAGAGACGGAGAGAGACCGGGAGAGACGGGGAGAGACTGGGAGAGACGGGGAGAGACGGGGAGAGACGGGGAGAGACCGGGAGAGACCGGGAGAGACCGGGAGAGACCGGGAGAGACGGGGAGAGACGGGGAGAGAAGGAATGAGACCGGGAGAGACCGGGAGAGATTGGGAGAGACGGGGAGAGACCGGGAAAGACGAGGAGAGACCGGAAGAGACGGGAAGAGACCGGGAGAGACGGGGAGAGACGGGGAGAGACCGGGACAGACCGGGAGAAACCGGGAGAGACCGGGAGAGACGGGGAGAGACGGGGAGAAACCGGGAGAGACCGGGAGAGACGGGGAGAGACGGGGAGAGACCGGGAGAGATTGGGAGAGACGGGGAGAGACCGGGAAAGACGAGGAGAGACCGGAAGAGACGGGAAGAGACCGGGAGAGACGGGGAGAGACGGGGAGAGACCGGGAGAGACGGGGAGAGACGGGGAGAGATCGGGAGAGACGGGGAGAGATCGGGAGAGACGGGGAGAGACGGGGAGAGACGGGGAGAGACGGGGAGAGACGGGGAGAGATCGGGAGAGACGGGGAGAGACGGGGAGAGACGGGGAGAGACGGGGAGAGACGGGGAGAGACGGGGAGAGACGGGGAGAGATCGGGAGAGACCGGGAGAGACCGGGAGAGACCGGGAGAGACGGGGAGAGACGGGGAGAGACCGGGAGAGAAGAAATGAGACCGGGAGAGACCGGGAGAGATTGGGAGAGACGGGGAGAGACGAGGAGAAACTGGGAGAGACAGGGAGAGACCGGAAGAGACCGGTAGAGACCGGGAGAGACGGGGAAAGACCAGGAGTGACGGGGAGAGACGGGGAGAGACGGGAAGAGACCGGGAGAGGCAAAGAATGTTTCTATTGTGTTTAAATTAAGATAATAAGAAAAATAAAGGTGGCTGTTATTTTATTAAAAAAAAGGAACTTATTTAAAACAGTCTTTTGAATGGATTTCTAAATTCATGGCAGCTTTTAGAAAAAAAAGTTAGAAGTACGTGAATAAATGAATATTAGATTTATTAAAGATAGATAAATGCTTATTCAAAAATAAAATAAAAAGAGCAACAGTAAAGCAAAGCTCTTGAACGTTAAACAAGCAAAGAAAATTTGAAAAAAACGTAGCATAAGAATAGAGAGCCACAGCAACGCGTGGCAGAACATAGCTAGTATAAAAATAAAAATCTAATGTAATTTTTAACATGTGGCATCTTGCATTCTACTTTATAATATATTGTTTCCGGTCATAAGTACCATATCAGTCGTAAATATATACGTGACAAACATGATGCGGATGTAATAGCTATCAATAAATAGTATCACGTTTATCATATATACTTTTAATACATAACTTTACTGTTAATGAAAGTTTTTCAATAGCTACAAAAGTATAAAAAATAAAAGTTTTCTTCCGTAATGCTTTAAATTAAAAGTTAATTCACGATGGTGATTATTCTGAAATACGATATTCTCCTGCAAGATTATTTTTCAAAAATATGAAAAATAGCTATCAGTATTTATCTTACATTTTTAATGATTATCTTTTTGTTAATATCATATTTTATCACGATGGTGGTAGATGAATATATGAATATACTATAACAAAAGATTGTATAACGACATTTACTCCATATTCTGAAAGTTTGAGAAGAGATTCTTTTGAAATGTGTCCCTCTCTAGTTATTTAACAAGTATAATTTTTACAGATATTTTAGATGTTTTACTTTTTAAAATTTTTTTTACAACTACGTAATTATTTCCGTTTTTGTTCTTATATCTTTCAGTAAGACTTATTTCTTTGATTGATTTAATAATACATCAAATAAACGTATGAGATACATATATATAAGGTTTATTATTGCAAGATATTTTAATATTCCCGAGAAAAAATGGATATTAGTATAATCAGATGTAAAAATATATAATTTATAGATACAAAAAGATCTAATAATATATAATTATATATAATCTAAATAAACATTAATATGATCAGATGTAAATATGAATAATTAGATATAAAAAGATATAAGCATATATAATCAAATCCGAAATTTGGCGCAATATGATCATATATAATCATAAAAGTATATAATTAGATATAAAAATATCTAATAATATATGTTTTTATATAATTATATAATAAATATTATACATGATCATATAAAATACATATATTGTTAAATCTTTTTACATCTAATTATGTATTTTTATAATTTATACATGATCATATCGCGCCAATTTTCGAATTTAATTATATATGATCATATATTATTAGATCTTTTCATATCTAATCATGCATATTTACATCTGATCATATTAATGTCTATTTTTTCTCGGGTTATATTAATTTTTGTGACAGATTATTGCATTGCAAAAAATAAAAATTTTTTTTTGCTGTAATGTAATAATAATATAACAGTAATTTGCAGATGCTGGATTTGATAATAATGTTGTTGTTATATTTGAGAAATAAGGAAAAAAAATATCAATAAATATAAGTAATAAGAAATAAATTAAAATAAACGTATATTATTGTGTTTTGATTTTAAGTTCGCAATTTTTTATCATAAATATATAAAACAACAGTTTTATTAATTTCATTTAATAAAAAGGATTATAGTTTATAATAAAAAATTTATAATATATACATTTTAAGAAACTAAAACTTTAATGTCAATGTGTGTAATATAAATTTTAACACAATATGCGCGCCGAATTATTTTACGACTTGACATGCATCGTTTAAAATACCTTTGTATTCAAAGTGTTTGCTTACTTAAAAAAAATTAAAATTAAATAGACTATAATTTTTATTTAAAAAACCAAGAATCATAGTTTTATAATAAAATTATAATGCTTGGTTCGAGCAATTTCAACAAAATCAATTTATTTTTTAAATATTCTGATGTGTGTTACAATGTTATTTTTTTCATTAAATTAATTTTTATTTAAAAAACGTTTTATTATTTAAAAAAAATTGGAATAATTAATTACCTTTTTTTGGCAATGGTCTTCTTTCTAGCAAGTACTTCGTATCATCAGGTCTGCATCGGCTTCACGTTCTGTTTCTCGTGATACAAGGCGCGCAGATGTATGCCAGGACCATACTGCCGCCCAAGGCAAGAGCAATCATAGCCAGGGTCGTCCATGTGGTCGAGCTCGAGGTGACGCGGTTCGGCACCAGCCTCTTTATCGTCGGCAACTCGACGACCTCCTCGGTCGACAGACCCCACCTTCTGGCCTTGGCGATCAGTGATCTCAGGCGCCGCGACGCTTTCTCGCAGGACCTCTTCGACGTCCGCTTAGATAAGCCGTCTAAACAGTTCCCGAAGTGTCCCATAATACCGCGACGTGTCTCATTCTTAAATCAATCCAAGTACTGAGACAAGTTTCGGACATCGAAGCCCAAGAATTCTTAGAATCGGGCGGCGGGCGCATAAATCGACGCACGAGTCCTGTCTCCTTCGCCTAATGCTATATCATGGCCTGCGTCATTTTCGTGGGAGATATTATATCTTCCAAAATTTAAACAGCCCTCCCAATTTGCGCCGTGCCCCGACTTGAAAAAAAACGGATTTTTTCTGGTAGATTAGCATTGTACGACGATTGATGATGCGATCCTCGTTCTGACGAGCTTTGCTCATTATGGGCACTTTTGTGTTGTCACAAACTTTTCGGCATAATTAGTCCAATCATATAACTGTTTTTGATAGATTTGTCATTGTTAAATGAGGCTCATCTTGAATTATGTGTAGAAAAGTTACTCTTTTATAATTGTTCATTAGCAGTTTACATAGCTTTCTTAATACATATTCTTCAAGAGAAACGATGCAGCCCAAATGATTATCTAGAATGATATAAAGGTTATAGATCAGTGCACATTAAAAGCAAAATAAAGAACAAAATATATGTAATAACTCAATATAAAATAATGTTGTGAAAAATCAGGTAAAATTAATAATAATATTAAAAATAAAAATAACATTATACAAATAAGTAAGTAAAACTTTTACTTTAAATCCCAAATAAATGAACAAAATTAATAAAAGAATTTTAATTAATGTTTAAACCCTCAAAACCACTATAATATAATTCTTATAGTACATATATGTACTATAATATATCATTTATAAAATTAATAAATTTTTTGTTAAAAAAGCTTTTTTATTACTAATAATTTTGAAGCATTTTCTGCATACTGTTTTTTTGTTTGATACACATAAGTTATAATAGAATGTAATAATGTTTATTTATCTCTTTATATTTTAATAAAAAGTTAAATTATATAATATATAGGATGTACGTTTTTTATACGAGTTGTTTGCTTATATATCAAATAAATTTTTACTTCGTATTATTACAATTATTTCTGTTCATAATTTCTGTATAATGTTATTTACGCGGTTATGCGCGCAAACACTCTATCATCGTATCTTTCCGTGTCTTTTTGCGGAATTGCTAACACAGCCATTAATTTGCACGTCGATCCAAACCAATCGGCGACTCGATGAAACCCAGACCGCTTTTAATTCTCTTTCGCACGACCGAGCTCGGGGAAATTGTAATTGCCCGGTTCCATGAATAATGCAGCAAATTGAAGAAAGGAGAACTCGCTTTGCAAAGAAAAGGACGAGTACGAACAGAGACAGAAAGAGAGAGAGAGAGAGAGAGAGAGAGAGAGAGAAGCAAAAAGTTCCCGATCGGAGACCGTATGCCGCGGAAAGGAATTAAGTTTCGCCTTTAAAGTCGAAGGATTACATTGTCCCGTCGCTGTCACACATGGAATCACATGGTAGGATTATGTAACATAAGCATACCCTTTCGCCCTTTCGCACGCCCCAAGCTCGCGTCGGTAATTTCGAATTACGTGACCGAAATCGGCTAACTTTAAATTATATTTATGCCCAATTTACCGAGACGCGTGTTTACCGCCATGGCGACTGAGAATTTATGAGCGGCGACGAGATGGGTTCGTCTATTTTCCGGTGTTTACGTGCCGAGTGTATCGGTGTTACTCTCGTTGACGTATGGAAGCTCGTTCTCGCGTATACCAGATAACTTTGTCCCGCTCGACGTTGACTTCGACTCCTTAAAACTCGGCGCGCACCTAAGTTACGTGAAAACGAGGAACTAGACTAACCATATGATTATTATTTTTTCATGTATCTTTAGTAAAGCAAGATAAAAAATATAATTTTTTATTAAATCATTTTTTATTAAACATATATATTGATTTTTTTTTGCTAAATTATTATATAAAAGAGAAAAATTCGTGCTCGAATGGACGAGACCTTAATTTTATCTCTTGTACATCAAACTTTTAAAACTTGTATTATTATATAAATTTTAAATATTTTATCTTTCACACAATAAATTAATAATTTTATTTATAATAAAAAAAAATTAAAAAATTTAATGTTTATCTCTGTTCATCTGTAATTGCAAATTTAATTAACTTCTTTAGATAGTGAAACAACAAAATGAAACTACTGTACTTTCAAATATCATGATAGCAATATTGTGTAAAATTTTTAATGTTTGCAATTTCAATTTTCTGCTTCTTTACTCGCAATATTTCTGAAAAGCAATTCCGCGCTTTTCTTGTGAGAAACGCGTCAAACATATATACAAGAACCAAGAAGAATGCACGATAAACGACACGCTTTCTGTTACAGGTAAGACAATTTTGCTAGCTCTCGCAAGGAGAAGCCATTCGAGGCCATTGTGCTATGGGAAAGTGGGCTAAGTACAATCTGTGCTAATAAGTGCGCGACTTATTCTCGACTCCGGGTCTTCGCGCGGCAACAGACCCTGAACTATATTTACACGCCATTTGTCTAAAGCACAGTTTATGAGCTGGAAATAATACCGTCTACGTCATGTCAGACGCTTATCGCAGCTTTTCGCTCCAGCTATTAATAATCCTTCATTGGTTCATATCATTTTCTTATAATTTTCTTACATTAGCGTTCTAATAAAATTCGCAAAAGAATCTAATAAAAATTAGGTTCACGAATTAATCAGGAATGTTCAGCTTTTTATTTTGCAAGTTAAGTGTTTAGTACGATTATATCAGTTTCTTATAATTTTCTTACATTAGTGCACAAAGTATTTCGGAACTGCAGGTCTTGAGACACAGCTTTCTAATAGAATTTGCAAAATATTTTTTAATAAATATAGAACAAACTAATCATTAAGAATGTTCAGCTTTTTATATCGCAAGTTAAGTTTTCAATATAATTATACGTGTTACAGAATTAGAATTATCAAATTTTGATGGTTGCAAATTTCAGCTTGTATAACAAATTTACTTGTATTTATTAAAATTTTTTTTTTTTTAAATTATGTATACATTGCATAAGTCTCGAGTGTCACTTTACATAACAAAGATATTCTTTATTACGAAAGGGTAGAACACGATTATACCCATCATGTTAAATTTGAAAATTACATTTGAGAAAGTTGTCATGTATGTTCTAAAATGATTCCTTATAGAAATTGATTGAATATTACAATTTTGCACTAAGAATAAAACGTATAATAAAATTATATTTTAAGCTGCGTATTAAATTCAAGATTTTATTTTTAATTTCTTTATATCGGATTAATTAAGACCTTAAACATTTTTTAAATACTTAATTTAAAACATATGTCATCTTTTTATATGTTTGTTTTCTAACTTTTTAATTTATAGTTGTTATTATTCTATAATATTTTGCTTGAATATTATTATTATTTATATTCGAACTCGTGCAAAACTCTCTTTGTGTGTTTTAACATGCATTTAACATTTTGAATGTTTGTTCAATCTGATTCTTTATTATGTCAACAGATCTCGCCGCGATGTCATTATGCAGAATGTTTAATGAAACTTTCGAGAACAAATAAACGTTGTAATGTAAAATTGTTTCGAAAACCTTTCCGATAACGATCCAAATTAATTATTCTCTCGCTTGTTTCGCTCAACTAAATTAAAGGTATACAAAAATAATAATAAAGAGCTTACAAAAAAATTTATATGAGCATATATTTGTAATTATTCTAATAATATATTTTATAATTTAATTTTCTGTAAAAATATATAAAAAGATAAATAAATTTATTACATTCTATTATAATTTATGTATCACAACAAACAAAAATCAGCATAGAAAATACTTCAAAATTATTGATAATAAAAATAAGCATTTTTTTTACAAAAAGTTAATTAA
The DNA here is from genome assembly GCF_013373865.1 of Monomorium pharaonis. Classification (NCBI taxonomy): domain Eukaryota; kingdom Metazoa; phylum Arthropoda; class Insecta; order Hymenoptera; family Formicidae; genus Monomorium; species Monomorium pharaonis. The sequence continues at coordinate 27,346,378 of NC_050468.1, read as the reverse complement.
TTTTATTAAAAAATTTCTCGGATTAAATCTTATTCTGTGATCTTACATAAATGTAAATCAAATACATCAAAATAAATATATAAAAAAATATAACAGTATTTTAATAAATAAATAATAAACTAGAAATTTTTTAATAACATGTCTCGTACAATTTTATAATTTACTTTATTAATAATTAAAAAAAAATTATTTATAAATTTACTATAATACCATACCTTTCTCTAATTCCTATAGCAATCCATGGTCAGTAATTATTATTGATGAATATGTCATAGATACAGTCAGGCTTCCATCTGAATCAACACATAATCATCAAGTGTGCACCGCATTTAGTTACAAATTTTTCATAAATGGCGGTTATCATAAATTTATTTAAATTTATTTAAATCGTGTATTAATTTACTTTTAGATAAATATTTAATCAGCACAGCGTGGATAAATTAAACAAATTAGAAATAAAAATAAAGATGGAAAAGTGTCTTTAATTTCATAAAATCCAACTATAAAATTGCGTTTGCCTCAGCCACGTTTCAATTCTTCGTACGAAAAATATACAAAACGAAGATCTTCAATTGTCCTCCGATCTTTCTATGTACAAATGTCAAAAAGTATACGCGCGCCGTTTCGTAGCCACGTGACACGAGTCTTCACGTGCGAACGCTGTACGTCGCGTCTCTGACGGACGTCGCGGCGCTTACTGCCGGGGCGTCGAATATGTGCGACCCTTTATGCGGCAGAACCACCCCCGATCGCCCCGAACACCCTTCCGCCAGTCTTTCTCGATTCAGCGGCGACGCGGTGCGAGGCTATCGAGAGACTATATGTACGTTGGATCTTAACGTAGCTATGTTTACAGAACTCGATATCCTGTGTTGGCAAAGCCGAAATTAAGGCCGATATTAATCCTTTGACCATCCTCGCTCTTTACGGTCACCGACTTATATGAAGGGATATGTTTGAGATATTGAAATCCGTTTTGTTTACATTGTTATTCATCTAATATAACTGTTTCTTATTTATCTGCTTTAAATTATTATTATATTCCAATGTCATTTCAGAAATAATATCGATCTTTGAAATTCTACGGAGTATATATTTGACTTTACGTAAAACACACATTCTATTTTTAAAAATGATTAGCAATAATTCCTATATCTAAAGACAATGTATGTTTTGATAAAGATGTTCAATAACGTAAGAAAACCGAATGGTTGTTAAATTGACGTACTTAACAAGTATTGTTTGTATGTATTAAAAATCTAAAAACAGTTATTTATACTATTACTTTGCATTTATTATTTCATTATTTTAGTTTTTTTTGAGATTCTTGTCATAATAAAACACGTTATAATGGAATGAACACGTAAAACTAATTGCGTTGTGAATTATTATCTCGTATAGACCGAAATAATTACGTACATATTTGTACTCCATCGGGCTCTGCGTTCACATTTAATGTAATTTTAACGAGATTCTATCAGTTCGCATCGGTCTGTCGCATACGCAATATCGTTAATGGTAGTCAGCGAAATTGTATGGAATTACACATCATCACCGCGATCATTTTGTTTCTCCAATCAATTCCGCTGCCCTCCGAATATAATCTTGCGTCGCCCGTGCAGTTATACAAGATCCGTATTAATCAAACAAAATTGTATCTCGCCATACAATTGTAACGAGCGCGTATCGCTCGTTAGTAATTAGCTACTCGTACCTAATTATTTGCTCGCAACACTCTCAGCAAATCTACTGCAACGTTTGCTACCTTGTATTTTCGTTAGAAATATTATCTAATCCGTTAGCTTAATTTCGCTTGCTTAAAACAACAAATACATAGAAAACAATATAAACTAAACGAAGAATATTCATTTTGTTATTATTTTAATTTTTCAAATTTTTATCAAATTTCTCTTGATGTACCTTGTAAAACTATTACAGGCAAATCTTGACAAGATAACGATCTCAATTTATATACGTTACATAATTAAAAGTTTCTATATAATGCGAGAATAAAAACAACGTAAACAGAAAAAATAATACTACAAGAGATGTCAAAAAACACATTTCCCGTGCCGTCGAGAGCATCAAGACTTTTACCGTCTTTCTAAGCACAGATGAACATCAGACGAAACTCCGGTTGAGATCTACGTATCCACGCGCAGTCGTTAATGAAAGAGAATGAAATTACCTGACGCTACTTGTTGCCATGAACCAAAGCCAAAAGCACCTGTTCTGTTTCGCAAGAGAGAACAAAGCCTCCCGCCCGCTCGTAACATTATCGTAATCACTCAGGAATGGTGCCATGTATATAACTCCCCAAGAAATGTGCTGGCGTGCGCAGGCAAATGGAAACAGTATAATGAGAATATATGACAGAATATGTTATTTCGTTAGCGAGGAAAAGTAGGAAATCTTGAAATTAAATGGCAAAATATTATCAATTAGAGTAAAGATTAATACAGATCTATCTACACAGATATATGTAGGAGCTGTTTTAATTGCTGTAAATAAATGTTATTTGGTTATACTTTGTTATTATTTTATTATTATAACGTACTTTTTTTACATAGCATCCAAAAATAAAAAACAAAACAAAATACAACTAAAGATTTTATAATACGAAACAATATTTGGTTGTTGATAAAAAAACCTAAACTAAAACTGTTTGGCTGGACTGGAGGTACTCAATTTTTTTCTCTGTGTAATAAATATTTCATAACTTTGAGTCTGGAATCAATCGAATAATAACACATCGAATTGTTAAATTAAAAATACTGATTATTAACAAAGTTATCGAACAAAATATAAATAAAAGATTGTAATAGAATTATAAAAGAAAAAATAACCTATTTTTCCTTTTATAATTTTTACAACTTGCACGTCGCGTTCGTTTTTGGCATCATGAATGATTTCAAAAAGTATAAGAGAAGAATTCGCGCAAAACATTACAAATTCAAAAAATTATTCTTCAACCGTACTTCGCAACGATATTACAAAATTATGGTTATTTCTTTCTTATTCAGCATTACAACATTTATCACCATGATAAACGTCACCGAAGCAGACCAAAGTAGACGAGCTTTTTAAGATACTTTTTATAAACATATACATGAAAAAATTGTTAAGATATTGATTGTATTTTAGAATCGCAAAGAGCTAAGCTTTCAAACAACATCTTGCAAACAGCAGTTGCCCAGTGCAATTACGTTGCACTGGACGATCGTCATAGTGAACTTAACACGGCAATCGAAACCTTCGGAATAAAGGACTTCGGAAACTCTTTTTCTATCGAGAAAATTGTACATGTACTCATTCTATTGCACTCCTTGGGCGTCGAAAGTACGTCTTCTGTCGACAGAGCGTCATCGTATAGAGTCGAGGGCCTAAAGTATAAGACCATCACGCGGCAAGATCTCCGGCAGGTTCTCACGTCAGGACTCAAGATGCTCCCGGTCGCGTTTATAGCTTGCGTAAATTTCACCTTTACGGTCGCCATAAACTCGCCTTGATCCCCCGGAATACGTGGACAGCCCGAGTTGTCGTTAAAACCCTGAATCTTGAGTGACACGACATCGACGTTCAAGAGGTCAGTCGAATTGGGATTGTGACGACGGACGTATAATTTTGTGGGAATTTAACGGACGATAGTGCAAATTGTCTTTACCAAATAAATTTTGTGATTTACTTGGATCCATGAAACCGAATAAAGGCCAAAGAAGGCGCAAATAGTTAATTTTATTAGAAAGTAAAGAATTATATCGGATTAGTGTAAAAAATGTTTTTTGTATTATTTCTTTTAGTCAAAAAGAAATAAGATATAATTAATTACAGAGTGATAATCTTGATTAAATAAGTCTAAATTAATAATCGTAATCTGGATAATAATCATGCTGTTTTCTCCTATAGATCATGATAAAAACAAAAGAAAAATTTATTTTGAAGTTAATTCCAAATGATATGCTATTATTAAGTTTAAAAAGTTCTGTAGACATCAACTTATTTCATTATGATTGATTAACACTCAAGTACAAGAAAAATAAGTAAAATATTTAATCTTGTAAAATACATTGTATATAAAGGTTATTATTATTTCAAAATTAAAGTTGACAGCGTAAAGATACTATTTAATTTATTATCTGCTATTGATTTCGTGTTAGCATGCAAATAAATTCTACAATGTTTGAAAAATTGTAGAGCTATAAAAAACAATATTTTTTTAATAATAAATAAATAAACAGTAATATATTAATAATTATTTAAAAGCTTTAATTATTTAAAACTAAGCAAAATTGTTATTTTCGCTATATAAGTCAATTTTTCGTTTTTTTTTTCTTTGCGGCTTGTTTTAAAGCCAAAATTCGGATATTTGCTAGCAAAATTTTTTGTCGTTGATTCGGAAAGGAATAAACGTAAAAAAATTTGCAATTCATTATCTTTAAAATAGCATAGCTTTCACTAATAAAGTATTTTCTGATAATACCGGATATTAAGTACAATAATTAAAGAGTTACCTCATATGTATTAGTTCTTTATAGCATTGCTGCAGCAGTTAGATAAAAGTAAGTAGATTATTAATTATAGAACTAAATAAAAACATTCATACACTGGAAAAAAAGTCCAAAGAATAACGATCAAATCATACTATCAAAAGTTAACACAAACGCATATTTACATAACGGATAATGACAATTTAGATCCAACAAAATTCGATTACAATTTATTGAAAATAAAATTGAAATATTCGAAAATGACAAAAAATAAATATCCGTCTTTTTAAACAAATAATTTGTTTTTTGTTAGATTTATGTTCAATCTAAATGATCATTTCTGTTTATTTTTTAAAAGAATAATTTGATCAACCAATTTTCTCAATGTAGCTAAATTTATAGTTATGTTTATTAATTTTTAAAGTGTTATCCAATATTTTACGTATCTCACGCAAATATAAATACAGTTTATTTGAAGATGATATTTTTACTCATTTTGGAATCACGAATAATCGCATTATGACATTCCAGTTTCTGAAAGGCGAAAAAAGATCGATAATAAAGATAATCCATGTAAGAGCGGGGATTACATAAGAGTAGGTGTAAATGCGTGTTTCTGCGAAAAATGGATAGAATAAAAATGGAAGAAGGGAAGAAGGCATGAAGTGTAATTACGTACGGCGCAGTGGGTCCAATCAGACGACCGAGCAAACAGAAGAAAATTTTGCCGAAAGAGCCGCGACAAAGTGCGAATCGGAACCGATTTCCGATTCGGATTTCAGCGAGATAAAAAGTGCGGCTTTTAAATTGCTTTATTAACGGTAATTTTTTATATATTATACAATCGAATACTGTAACATTATAATACGCCATTTATAAGATACTTTATCAGTATTTATAATTATTATTTACACAACTGTATGTATATACTTTGATGTAAAATAGTTCATTCATTATAATTGCTTTATTATATAACTTTTATATAAAAGAAATATTTTTCTGTAAAAGATATTATGTGATAGACAATGCATTTATATTAAATTTAGCGCAAACTCGAGTTTATGCGCGTCCTACACACCGTTATTTTAAAGTGCTGAGTTTCCCATTTCTTACAGAATCGAATATTTAAAAAAAAAATGTAACGTAAATATTTCTTCTCAAGAAGGTGTCAACTCTTCTGACAGATTCAATTCAATTCATTCTGTTCACGGTATGACGCATACATAACTCATCGCGGACGCAGTCAGTCTTGTAGTTCACTTAAGAGAACACGTCGATAAGTAAAAAAGATGGGAAACGTGGCATGCCGAGTTATTGTTATAACACCGAGGGAATCAGCACATGTAGGAAATACAGGAAGACGAATCACCCCGGTATTTCAACATTGCTGCGCAAACTCGTTATTTAATTAAAACGGCGCCCGTCTCGTCTCTTGATACAATTTGCCAAAAGAGAAAACAGACGCCGTCGGAATGGCGGGGACAAGGGAGAGGCCGTGAGGGAAACGCGAAGTAGCGTAAGAAGGGTTGAACGAGGTGAAAACGAGAAAGTAGAAAACACAGACGGACGTGGGAGGCCGGCTAAGGAGAGTGGCTGATGATGGAGGGGTGAAACCGACCCGGGAGAACGACCTGCACGTGGCTGGAAGAACGGAGATGGACGGAATAGCACAATCCGAAAGTTATAAAAGAACTTCTTTCTGCTACTTAAAAGAAAGACGCCGGCGAAGGTCCTGCGAAGGAAATGGAAGGGAGAAGGCGGCAGAACGAGGGTGGTGGTGTGTTGGTGGGACAGACTGTAAAACGGAGAAACGGCGACTCTCGTCAAAAAGAGAGCAAACCGCCCGACGGACTCCCCGCTGGACTTGGCCGTTCGGGCCGAACCAAGAACGTGTAAAGATTCTGGACCGTCGGAAGGATGGCAAGAGAGGGAGTAAGAGATAGAGGAAACGGGTGCGCGCACGAGAGGAAAAACTGAATAGTTGAGAAAGACAGGGGAAGAGACAAGAGGGAAAGGAGGAGTGGGTCACCCATCGGGTCACGGAGGTGTCGCGAGACAAGTTTCTATATCACGGGATTCACGATTGGATGACGGTAACGTGGACTCGAATGGAAAACAAAACGAAGTTTCTCAATTTGAAAAACTTGTACGCTGTCACACCTCCGCGTTTTCGCAGATAAGTGGAAAGATCGGCGATAGTACACACATTATTTATAGTAAACTAGAATAAGTCGATGTATATTAAGAGTAATCTCGATAAAATCGCTAATTAACTTAAACGGTAATTAACTTAAACAGTACTTGTATTATTTTAGTGTTGAGTCTGTTCCAACACAACCACTTTGTTAGTCCGTTTATTTATACGTTTTACTAATTTTCTTAGAGATTTAGTTACATAATTAAAACAAAAGTAGAATAACTAATTAGCCACAAAATATAAAATATTTTAAAACTAAAATATATTTTTTTAAACACAATTAAAATATTTTAAAATATAAAATTTTTAAATTTTTTAAAATATAACGTTGCAAAATATAGTTTACTATATTTCAATCTAAAATTGTAAAATATGGTACACAACTTTAATACATTTTCTATTGAATATTGGAAAAATATAAATATTTGTACCTTAAAAAGTAATAATATTTTATAATAAATAATACATAAACAACAATTTTATAACAAAATTTATAACAGATTTAGATTTTAGAATAAAATTTATAGTAAAATTTTTATTGGAAAGAAATTGCGCTATTTCACATTTCAACATAATATAATGAGAAAAGCGTATAATATTTTATTTATGAACGAATGCCGTTCTTTTTATTAAAATCAAGCGCAAAAAAATAGGGAAATGCAAAAACTGCAATCCTACAGACAGATAAAATTAAACATTGCCAACATTTTTGCCGCGTTCCAATTAAGTCAAGGGATTGCTCCTATTTATTTTCCATCAATTACCGAGTGCGTGCCAATTATACAAATAAATGTATAATCTCGTTTGCTCGCAGTTAGTAACAAAAGTGAACGAGTTATTTGCTATATATATTTCATGCAGCGTGGATCTAATGAAAATATAAATACTCTGATCGCATTAAATGCAGTAAACAGCAATATAGATATTTAAATCATACACAATAAATTACATAACCGATGATAAAAGATCAAATGCAATTGAAATAGTATTGATGTAATAAATCTATAAAACCAACTTTAGTTGGTCTAAAATTTGCATTATATTTCAGGATATAAAAATTTATTTTTAAAATCTTATAAATTATAATTATAAAACATTTTGCCATATATTTTTACATACGCATATGTATTTTTGATTTATGTTACGTACTAGTGATGATCATGGCACAAAAGTTGAGTGTCTGCTCTCTGTACCAAAGATCCAGGTTCAAATCTATCCACAACATCAAATTTTTAATTGATCACTACCTCTCGGAAGGCAATAGCAAATCACCAAGAATATCTTTGCCAAGACAGTCAATATGGAGCATCTAAAGATTAATCTAAAGATTTTTAGTCATAAAAGATTGATCTGAAAGAAAGAGAAAGAGATTACTCTGTGTGTATGTATTTTTTCATGCTTCCAATGTTTTATATTGCACGATATGTGCAACATAAAACATTGGAACTAACTATCTAACTAAATAGAATTTTATCTTGAAATCTCTGACACAAATTAGAGATCTAATCTAAAGAGGGCTTGAATATATTGAGAAAGATTGAGAGAGGAAGAGATTGGGTTACTTTGATTACCGCGATCTATAATACCTCCGGAGGAGGAAGAAATATTAACGCGTTTCAACATGAAGATTTAGCGACCAAACAACCGACCTGAACTCTCTCGCACCCGGTTTTAGGAATTGATTTTAATTGCGCAAACATCGTGAGGATCTTGCGTCCGTGCACACTTCCGGCCTGCAGTGCGGGACGACGGGCAGAAGCGAAGGAGCGGCGGGAGGGGAGGGAGGTGTTTGCATCCTCCACTGTATGCGAGCGGGGTGAACTTCTGGAACTTCCGCGGGCCAAGACATAAGCGCAACTCGATTTGCATATTTAACTCGACGGGCGGGCGGAAGTGCCAATTCCGAAACCCGAAACCCGTGCCCCGCCGCCAACTCGCTAACACGCCGGCCGCATTCGATTTGCTTGCATTCGCCACGCCGTCCGTGGATTAATTAGCTCGCCCTGGCATAAGTGCGTGCCGTAAGGGTAAGACATCAAGGGTCGAGGATCGCTCTCCCATTTACCTCGCTTCGCGAGGGATGATGTTTACGCACGGCTCGCGAAGGGCCCTCGCGCGCATGTTGATCTTCTCTATCGCCGCTGATCTCGAGATTGATCGTTCGGTTAGCGGCAATAGATAGGATTGCTTGTGATGCGGGCTGAACGCTTCGCGGTACGATGAGTCTTGTAGTACGCCTCGTTGTGAAATTAGGTTCCGCCGTGCCATGGGCTAAAAGCGGGTTCAGCGTAGAAAGGATTCGCTTACAGCGCTGGCTTCATGGTAGTGACTTCGCTACAGTGACGACAGTAAACGCAGAACTCGCATCTGCAACTGTGGAGGCGTATCTTGACCCATGACATGTAACTAAGCGAGATCAGCAGCTTGATTTTCGAAATACGACCTTTGGTATTATTTTTGCGATAAATGATAAACATCAATAATCGTATCATTTGCAGCAAAAGTAGATTAAAAATCTATAGCTAATCTGTGCATAACAATTGTTATCAATTCCCTGTTAAACGTGCCAAATATAAATTGTGAGAAAAACTCAATTGTTAGACTACACAAAATATCGATTTTTACTTCTTAAATGAAGTAAGTACAAAATACAATATGAACTGGATTACCAAACGTGACGTAGCGTTTTGACCAAACTAACGCATTACATGTGTTGTTATATATTTTATATTTGTTGACATTGAAATAAAATACATCGCGAATTTAACAATGTGACTCATAGGCCAGTATTCATAGTCGATTCTTATATTCAAGATCATCTTAAGTATAGTCTTAAGATGCCATCAACCAATCACAAAATCGTATTAGTATCTTAAGTAATCTATTACTTGAGACAGTTTTCAAATAAGATTCGACTATAAATATCAGCCTTATTCGTACAATTAGTTGATGATATTTTAAAAAAGAAATGGTTAGCAATAATGGTACATTATATTGTTTGTAATATAACAGCATAACATGACAGCAACGAATAATTGATAATAAATTCATGCACGTTGTATCAATTTGCGTTGTTAAAAATGAAATTTATATTCAACTTAGCAGACATAATATTGTTTCATCTTGTTCCGAGTTAGTCTAAATTAGTTGCTGCAACGATTATTGGCAACATGACAGCAACATCAAGACATTTGGCTATTTGGAGTATTTATTAAATCGATAACACAGAGAATTATTTAAGATATTAGAGATAACTTCCAATTGTGAGTGGATAGAAAGTTTCTGAAAATAATGCGACAAATAAAAGTTAAGATTTTTGTACTTTGCAGTTGTTCTCATTGTACGCGTTCCAGACAAAATAAAATAAATGAATGACTTAAGTGCGAGAGTGAGAACACTCATAATCTCGTGTAGATAGTTTTTGCACTGAACTTTGCTTTCGCAGACAAAAATTACACTATTATTATAGCTCTTGTAATAAAAGTGGAATTTTGACCAGTATGTTGCTAGGTTTTTTTTTTTCAAAGCTTTAAAATCGACAAACATTTACCTTGTGAATATAAATTTTGTAACAACCAAGCGTCCAAAAAAAAAAAGAAAATCAAGAAATAATTGGTTGAACCAGCAAGCGTGTACACAAAACAAAGCAAATTCCTCTATATTATTGATAAAACGAAAGTTTGTATGCTTTTAACAGTGCAGGCGATAAGGGAAAAGTTTAAGGATTCTTTGAAGTTTAAGTTAAACGTAGAAAATACGCTGATCAAACTTTTCAAGTAGCAGCAATTATGTATACTGTAATCAGTGTACTGTAAATCAGTAATACTTTTGTACCGTGTTAAAGTGCAGTGTGAAAATAAAAAAAACAATCAGTTTCAGTTTATTAAATTCTCAACGGTATTTAATGAGAACTTTTTAATTCTACAAAATTGTATTCTTTTGGACGTTTGAATAATAAACTTTTAGCGTAAATTTGAATAAAATTTCATTGAAAATGTACATATTAAAATTGTCTGTAGCTTTAATTTTACAACTCTTGCTTCGATATACAAATTAATTTTAAATGCCTTATTTTTATTAATAATAATAATAGCTAAACTGTAACCGATATATACGCGTGGATGTATTTTTTCATTTAAGAGCATTTTGTTTCTTAAAAAAATTATTTTTTAAGATCTCTAGTTTATAATACAATTTATAACAAAAATTAAATTTATTACCGTTTATGTTATTAAAATAATTCAATATTACAAAGATATTAATAAAATAATGAAAAAAATAGACACACAAAAGAAACGATCCTTTTGCAAAAAAATTTTTTTTACTACAGATTTCTTCGACGAAAAGACAATTTCTTTTAGTTTGAATAGAAAACGGAAGAGCCACAGCAAGGCCTTTCTGAGTTCTCAAAAGCATATTTTTATCCTTATCAAAATTTAGTTCCCCGTCAATCTTAATTCGCGCCCGATACTCTCGGCGCCGGAGAACGGCGGAGACGCTGAAAAGGGGAGTTGCGGCACCGAGGCGTGCAAAGTAAATTGAGAAAGTGCCACAGAGAGAGAGAGAAGTTACACGTCTAGGACAAAACGCGACTGTCATAAATTTCTTTGGGCAACACATTGGCCCAGCCACTCCGCTAATGAAACGGAGCGACGGTTAATGAAGCTAACGAGATAGTTTCCCTGGCAAGGTTTATTCACTACCCTCTGGTTGCAGCGTGGGAAAGCGTGTACAAGTTGCACGGTATCAGGGGATATGCGCTTTGCGCACGGAGATTGTGAGGCTGCAACGGCACGTGGGAATGCCGCGGGTAATTTTGTTGCCCCTTTACTTATTAAAATATACCGTTCGAACGCGCGACCAAGTTTCTCGCGCGGTAACGGCGACGAATCTTATCGGCGAGTAATGGACTTTCCAGGGCGGAATTTTCAGAGTTGAGAGATTTCTCCTCAAATGCCGGTTTTGATATTATCGCAAAGAGTACTTTTGAAAAAATAAAAATCCTGTAGAATTTTATATTTTCTTTCTCTAAAAACTTCTACCAGCACAAAACATTGGCGCAATAATGTAAAGACGAATATTTCCAATATTGGTCCAATATTGTAAAGTAGACATTTCACCTTATTTAGGCTAATTGTCTAAAAAGCAAAATTGGCTTAATATATTGGTTAAATATTAGGTTAATATTGAAACCAATCAATTTTTCATATTGGACATTAATTGCATTTTAATTTGGAGCCAATATTTTATGACCAATATTGGCGTTACAATTGGGAAAACATTAGCTAATGCATTCCCAATATAACCAATGTTTAGCCAATATATATTAATCAATGTACTGCCAATATCCTCGTAATCTATTCATCCACCCAAAGGAGTTCTTTGTGATAATAATGAAGCCTACATTTGGAAAAAAAAATTTGGAAAAAAACTGAACACCTCTGTCCCAAAGCCTGTCCCGTACGCGTCAGGACACTCGAGACGCGGAGGACGATTAAAAATTGACTTTCGCCTCGCGTTGTATTATACGTTAAGCGCTCGGGTTAGAAAAATGTGTCCTTTCCACCGAAATTCCAAACCGCCGCCGCCAGAATTTTCGCAGAGACGCCAGAACGTCTGAATGGGTTAGCGCGAATGATCGATCTCCGGAGCGTTGCATATGTGTCACTGCTGATAACGCGCGGCGCGCACTTGCCATTTCCCGGGGAAAATGATAAATTTCGCAGTCTGCGGCGGCGTGCGGCGGACGTGCGCGAGCGTGCGCTAAAAATGCTTTCCATCAGCGACTCCTGAGTGGTTTTCGCGGCCCCGGGAAGAGGGACGCGCGTCCTCAAGACGGATCCACGCCGGGGGCGCGGAGAGGCGAGGAAAACGAAGGAGGGACGAGGGGGTTCGCGAGGCGAGAACCTTACGAAAGGAGGGGGAAGCGAGGGATTAGTAAAGTGCCACGGCCAGGTGAGATCGTTTGTCATGCCACGCGAGTTTCCCGACGATCGACACGTGCGTGGGTAGGACACGGTCCGGCTGAAAATCGCTCGGGTCCCGATCGAGCGATTCGGTCGAGAGATGCGCACGTTTGAGCGATCGACCCGGTCGCATTTGAGTCAACGTTAAGGAAGAGGGTGGCAAAATAATCGATGGAGAAATTTAAAATGTTCTTGCATTTCCGACGTGGTGGCGCAACTGACAGGGTTTGATGATTGCAAAATTATTACACTGACAGAAAAGAATGCTTAACTCAAAAATAAATGTTCATTCGTATAGTACCGATAACATATTTTATAGAAAATGAATAATATTTATTTCAAATAAGAAATATTTTTTAAATTATAGAAAGTATTACTTGTTTTAAATGAGTATTATTGATTTTCAATAAAATATGTTATTGGTACTATTGATAGTACTAATGATTGGTGCTAATGAATATTTATTTGAGTTAAGCATTCTTTTCTATCGGGTCACGGACCGACGAGATAGATTTTTTCCACATTTCTTCGACCACGGGAAGAAAACAACTCAAATGTTTCGAGCAAGTCTGTCGGGTTATCTTCATTTGAATTGTAATTAGACTCTTTAATTTTAGTGGTCACAAAACAATACATTTTATTTTGTTAAAAGGCTTTTGCTCATAAAAATTGTTAAAACTAAAGATTTTTTCTAAAATTTTATTTATATAGCATTCTAACTATATATTATACAACATATTATATATAACTATATAGTTTTTATGAGAAATTTTGTAAAGTCTTGAGAAAAAAAAATTGTATTGTTATTCTGTATATTATACGTTGACTGTCATATTCCATTTCTATATGCATTACACTTGTCATAAAAGATATAAATGTACAAGAAGACATTATAATAAACACCTATCTATTTAAAATTTAATAAAATATTTATATGTTGAAAGACGTTTGTAAATTTATTTAGATCAGCGTCTATAAATTAAAAACACTATCGAAATCTGCAACATCAAGACTCGATCCTGATCTTGATCGCAAAAGAACTTGTTTTGCAAGAATTCAGGCAGCCTGATCAGGCACTGATAAAAATACTGTAATTTGGCAATCGCATTGCATTCTGATCGCATTGGTACATCCTATTTAACAATGACATTATTGCGGAAATCTGATCCAGCACGAGTGGCTACTTTAGATGTGCAATTTTAACCAGAGCCTGATGCAACATTGTGTTTCATTCCTGATTACGGGGCTAATATCTGGCAATGTTATCCGCATCGTACTTCAAGCACAGAAATCGGATAAGGCTTAATCAAAGCTGTAAGACGATTATCTGTTTCGGGATTATATTGTATTAAACTTTTACTAGGTAACTATTGCAGCGATTTTGTAGAAGAATAAACTTACTAAAACAAAGGAGAATTCCTCAACTCTACGTTCTAAATCATAATACGATTGAGACGAGGATTGCGTCTCTGAACCCCATCGGATATAGCGGCTAATAGCTAAGCTAAATCCCACCCGTTTATTGACTTAGCGGCGGTAGGACATAATCGATAACATCTTCAATTGATTAATCCTATCTATTAGCACGTGGTGATAGTGGTGTGAGGTCCCCTAGGGTCGTACGAGCCGCCGCAATCAAAATACTGGCGACTTAATGCGCGAACTTTGCGTACAAAGCGATCTAATTTCAAGAAGAAACTTGAATGATTAGGACTCGAGCGCGTTTCCGGCACCCAAACCATTCGTGACCTTCCCCTTCGGTGTTGCTGTCGCTCGCGCGGTGATTAACGACGTGGCAAGAGCGGCTGCTACAGTTTATTGGAAGCGGCCCATCGATGATGTATGCGAGCTTGTTCCGTGTGCATGCGAAATCTCGTTCGCTTCGCGGGCAGCTGGCAATAAGGTGAGCTATTATTAACGCCATCGCTACAGAGGATATCGCGAGCGAAAAGTACCGATTAAATTATCACGAGTTATATAGATTTGTCTTAGATCTTACTCTGCTGCTCGAAATTTAAGAGAAATCTACAAAGTTATTTAGCTGTTTCTTTTTATTTAGCTATACAGTAAAAATTAAGAGTGTTTAACTCTTTAGGTTTAGATTCTAAACTGCTAATCATACTGCTAATCATGCTGGCTATGTCAATTTATAAATCCTGATTTTTTTGTTCTATATTATGAAAAAATCCTTATCTCCACTACGCTAAAAAGTTATTCATTTGAATTAATTAAATTTTTTAACAAATTCAAAATATTTGAAAAGTCGCCAGTAATGATTTGCAATAATTGAGGCAAAATTAACGACGACACATTGGCAAAATTTATTAAAAATTCCAAGTAGTATTACTACATACTGGAAGTTAATTTATCTGGAGAAAGAGTTGTACTTTTAGAATAAGAATTATTCTTTCAAAAACAGTTTTTTACATAATTTTATGTAACACACACACACACACACACACATTCTGGCACTTAAATTAATTTGTGTGTGGGGGGGAGGGAGTGGTGTGCGCGCGTGCGTGTGTGTTATTAAATTATCTGCTATCTTCTTCATTTGTACATGCATGTTTTAAATTTGTATGTATAATTGCAGAAAAAGAAAAACTACTTGCATACTTTTACTAATAATTATTATTATTATAATAAACATTATTATAATAATCACAGAAAGTTATTAATTAAACCAATTTTTGACTAATTTTATCCAGTATTTTAAATAAGAATTTTTATCAATTAATCCAATAATATTTTGTTTAAAATTAAAAATAAAATACTGTATATTTATTACTCATATCAGTTTACCGTTATTCTAGTTGTCTAATTAACAATCTGCTAATTAACAATATTTTGGATAAATTGACAAAACTTTTATTAAATTATTTATTATTTGGTTATTTTAATTAAATATTTGCAAATTTGAGTGCAACGTAATTAAGCCTATCCGTATATCATTAGGAAAACAACGAACTTAAATTTATCCCTTAAATGCAAACGACACTTGCATAATGATGACGCGTGTCGTCGTGTCAATAAAACATCTTTTTTCGTTCACCCTCATCTACCGTGAGAATGAGCAATCAGGATCCGCAAACACGCGGACTGGAAACTCGATTTGCGTACTGTTTAATTTTCACCGGTTATTCATTAGCCGGTTAGCAACTCGTTATTACGGTGCGCTGAATTATTACGCACGGTAGGGTCGTATATGCGTGCATATCGCGGTTTTCGGATCTCGTGATACATCACCGTTCCGCAAACGGGCGGTACCTGGCGCGTACTCAAAACAGTAAATGACTTTCGTGATCCACAGAAGGCCATATCCCTTTTCAGAAATTACCGTGAAATGAAATTATCTTTTCAAGAAAAATGTCGAATATTTTGAGTATAAATTTCAAGAGTTTCACGAGAGTAAACGAGATCTCTCTATCTTCCTATAAGTCAATTAGACTTCTGGAATGGTTGACAGTAACTCAGCATGAATTTAACTTAAAATTTACTTTCGATTGTTAGCGAAATCTTACAATTATCATCCAAAGTATCATTAGGAATATAAAAAAAGAAATAATAATATAATAATGCGATAAACAAGATACTCCGTATCAATAGACGATTACACAAACATATCAAAGGATTCCCTCTGATACTCATGTACGAAGCAATATATTCTGGTATTAATATGTGTGTGTGTGTGTGTGTGTGTGTGTGTGTGTGTGTGTGCGTGCGTGTGTAAAATCTTTATAGGAATATTTATATCTCCCTGCGAGGGAGATGACTCTATATGTATGTGTAAGACTTATAACGACTTAAAACAATTAAACACATTAGTGTGCGTTGGTGCACACCTTATATTTTATTTAATGCCACAGTTCATATATAGAGATGTATGATTAGATATCTATAATATTTATTTGCGTTTTATTACATATTCCCTTAGGAAAATTTACTTTAAATGAGATTAAAGTTTTCAAAATTACAAATCTAAAAGTTTACTGAAGAAATTTTTTAGGTAATTTTTAAGTAATTTAAGGTATGTAAAAAGTTTATCTAAAGTAATTTAAGCGTTTTCCTAAGGGTTCAATACACATTTATCAGCTTTATCAATAACGTTAATATATTTACATGTACAGTGTTGGTTAACTAAAATCAGTGCAATTACATTACATGCAATTATTTTTATGTTCTCAACAAATTGAAAAATTATATAGCTTGAATCCTAAATAAAATATTTCATAAAAGAGAGGTGCACAGAGAGTAGTCTAAAATTGAATTCAGTGATGAATGATTGAAACAAGATACCAAAAATATGTTCATGCTTGATCCAATACGGTTCAATAAGCTTATAATCCAATAACACGTCGCTATCTGTCATCGTCGTGATAATAATTTCAAGAGCGATCCTGCCGGCGTATTTGCCGGTGTTTAATTTAATGGAAATCAACATTCCATCGAAGCGTTTCACATTCTTAAGCGATCTTATTATCGTGACATAACCCGCATCGCATTGTGCACACCGACAATAATTCCAAGATAATATCGCACAGCTGGATCGCATTAAAATGTACGATCGTGAATGAATTTGATAGTAACAAAAAAGAAAAAAGATTTTTTCATAATTACATTGTTCTCGTGTACAAAATGTGTTCTCGTGTTTATTTTTAAAATAAAAAAAACATATACTCTATATATAATATATATGTATAAAGATTAATAAATTTACAAGATATTTTATATTTTATTATAACATATTTTAACAAAAAAAAGTGAATTAAGACACTCTATATGTATATTTCTTTGTAATATTTATTGCAAGCCTTCATCACTTAACGCAGGCATCATTTGTAATTGTTAAAAATATTCCCAGCAAAAGAATACAAAATTTTTTTAATTTGTGTACTATTTCAATATTTAAAAATTTATATTTTTGCAATATAAATAAAAAAGAAAAGAATAAATTTATTATCACTACATTTATAATTTACGAATAAAAAATAAAAACAATAAAAAGAAATAATCTTTATCGACACTACACGATTTATGAATCATATATATATATATTATATATAATAAATAATCTTTATAGTACGTTAAATAATTACGAAAGAATGTATTATAAATTATGTATTAATATAAAAAAGGAAACAGTTATAAAAACTAATGTAAAAAGTTTAGTTTCTAATGTGATAATAAGTCACTGTAAGTATAATGTAGTAATTATTTTTTTAAATATTATGTTACATATCTATGAAAAGTATCTCCAAATATTACAGTATCTATAAAAAAATAGTTATAAATATTTCTAGTAAAAAAAATTTTATATGTACTTCAAAATCCCAATAAAACATATTTTTGCAAAATGAACATAAATAAAAAAAAATAAAAAATACAATAACTTATATCATTACATTTCTGACTCATGAGTTAGAAAATAAAATCAATATAAAATCAGTATACAGGTATAATAAATTTCAGCCATTACCGATACGTTTTATAAAAATAACCCGGAGCTAAATTTTATCTATCAATAAATCCTTTTTGAAAACAAGAAGCACTTATACGTATAACGATTTCACAGAATATCGAAATCACAATAAGGACATCATAAAAAGATCTTCCACTTAAAATTAATTTCAAGTGTTGATGGAGAGAGTAGTTGGTAAAAATGCTTCTAAACAATATAAAGAGAAAAAGACATCTCAATCGCAGAGATATTTTAAAATTTAAATATATTTTACGTATTTATATACCATTTAGGAACATGTATATATTTATATTCTCCCTCGGGACCACCTCTCTGTATCGCTTTTGAGGCAGGCGAGACCGATTTAATTAGACGAAAATGTAGTTACAGCCTGAGAAGTGTAGCGGGAGACAGTATTCTCGCCGGAGTGCTGCAGAGAGAAAGCCTGCGAAAATGTGGGCGTTAAATTGCGGTGAAATTCGCGAAGAGATCCGTCTTTTCGTGGTAGTGCGACACCGCCGGGCCAATTTTCCGGCGGCAATTTCGCACCGAGGGAAGGATACGTCAATCCCGGCGACGGTGATGCCTGAGACGTTGCAATCGTTTCGCGAGACACGCACCATATCCGATAGAAATACGACAACGAGTTCGTTAAATTAGAGAACGGAGAATGCATACAGCACACAGTTAATTTTCCCGATTTTGAACATTTAATATCACAAAAATTATTACGCGCGTTGATTAAACGAAAAGTGCATAAGCGCGAGGATTATAAGAGCAGGTTTTACAATAGTCATATCGAGGGAAATTTATTTAATGAACTTTTCGCCATACTTATCCATTTGCGAGACCAATAGTTGACGATGCGTGGCTCGCGACAAAATACTTATTTGTAAAATTCTATTTAAAAAAATAATGTAAAATAAATAAATATTTAATAAACATTTGAAAATATTGTTCACTGATTAAGATGGCAAAAAATTTTTTACCAAATATTGCACAATAAAACCTGACGTTCTTAATTAACAATTAGCAATACTCGAATTTATGGATATTTTAAAAACTTAGCCCATAAATTGAATGGAGTAGCGTAATAACTTGTGTTGACGATATTATGTTTATATATTTGAGGTAAAGAAGAGAAATAAAAAAGAGAGAAACCGTCAGCTTAATGATTGGAAATTTAATTCCGCAAACAATAAATTCTTTTATTAACGATTTAATTAGCAGAACTTCTTTATTCGTTTTAAATGTGTGTGTGTGTGTGTGTGTGTGTGTGTGTGTGTGATGTTAGGGATAAATAAAGCTCGCAAAAATAAAAATGAAGGAAAGACGATGGGGAAAAGTTACTAAAACATGAAGTTATCTACAAAGAGAAATCTCACAAGAGAGAACAATGACGCAAACGTAGGTTACGGTTCTCAATTAAACAGAACATTTCAAGCTTTATTAGCAGAGATTCATCAATGCATAAACACAAAAAAAAGGGTAAATCAATTTTTTACATACAAAGTCAATACAAAATCACAAATATAACACAATAAATAGAACTATATAATTTGTATTTTCTGAATAATTAATCGCCGTAAATATATAGAATGTCTATAAAAAGTGTCTATATTTCGAAAACCGTTCAAAATTACGAAAAACCGCAAATATATGTTTGATTCTCTCAAAGGGTCATTCTACCGAATCTCTTTAAAGGAGTAGCCTCTAATGATCAAACATTTGCGAAATATATATAGAGAGAAAGGTGTAGAGACTTTAGAATGTTAATTGTATGTTAAAAATTTGTCAACTACAGAAAATATCGGAAATATATGTACATATATGTATCTTAATTTAATGGGATTGATGGCATTAATCATTGCACACATTACTTTAAATACTGAAGTGACAATCACAAATTTATGTCGCTATGTCACACTGAATGTAATGTGCCGAGCGACGATGCATAACTGAAGCAAATCAGTCGGAAAAGGGGTAGGTAAAGAAAACAAATGTCCTTATTTAAATACGTCTTTCCGATTGAATTTTTCCCGCGCAACGACTTAACAGAATGTGAAAATCTAATATCGCGGTAATATTTATCCGCAAATCGACGTTTTCTCGCCCGACGCACACTCGATATACGTTCACGAGAGAAAACAAGGACCCGATTCACGAGTGACCCGATAATTCGTTCGATCAGACTTTTGTCAGCCGTAGCAGTGCAAGCAATGTCTTTCTCTGTCTCCGGCGTAAGGGCATCTACGCCGCCGCTTCGGAAAATAACCGAAGATCTTCTGTCATGTTCTGTGAACCGTGGGAAAAAGCCGTGTAAATCAGATTAGGCGCCATTTTGAAACTAATGAGCCAGGAAACGGGGCTGAATCGAGAAAAGAGAAAAGGAGAGAGAGAGAGAGAGAGAGAGAGAAAAAGAGAGAGGGAGAAGAGGAAGAGAGCGATTCCTCTCTTCTGTACACGCAATTCCTCTCACCCCCCTTTCTTACCCGTTTTCTCTCTTTCTCTTTCTCGCTTCGCTTCCGACATCTTCCGCTTCCTCTGAAATTTTCAAAGCATTTCCTTCTTATTTCCCTTTATTCCTCCTCTTTATTCTCTTATTCCGTTCCCCCGTCCCCATCCCCGTCTATATTCTCTCATTCACTGCATCCTGGATCAACCTTCTGTCTCAGCCGGTCTATTTGCATCCTTTTCAGAACTTGCAAACAATAACGCATTCCTGTGACCGTGGTACGGTAATTAACTGTTTGTTAGACGCTGCGGAAACAATGGTCCCCGCCCGTTTACTTGTGCGTTATCTCCTTTACTTTTATTTGTACAATAGCACGGCATGATTAGTACTCTTCGAAACAAAAAACCGATCGAGATTTGCCGTTAAAGATACACTATTCTATAACGTTCGATAATCTAATAAGCTTGCAACTAACAGCGAAATATTTTCTTGCAATTTACTAATTCAAGGCTTAATCCCAAGTGATGTCAAAGTTCAGGTAAGATCGAAGCTCCATTTAAAGGACGTAATAATGTAACGTTTCTCCAAAGTTGGTGGCAAGGTAAGCCTTCTTTACTTTTCTTCTATTTGCATCCATCTCATTCCTTCATGAAAATCATAAATATATTCGTTTTTTGCGCGCAATTCATGCCCAACCGATCCTTTCCCATTTTCTGATATTATTAGAATATTCTAGGAAGTTTTAAAGTCATTACACAATACCAGGCAACAGGCAATAGGAACAGAAATAAAGAGAGAGAGAAAGAGAGAAGAAGATCCTTTCTCTTTTTCTCTCTTTCATTATTTCTGTTTCTATTGCCTGCTGCCTGGCATTGTGTTTAAGTCCTTGATCTTCAATTTGTTCCAGCCTCGCAATGCGCTAGTCAGCAATACCTATATGAGATTAACATATTAAAGATTGCAGATTAAAGATTTGGATTTGAATCAGAATGAAACGGAATAAAATTAAAACTACTTAATTATAACTACTAATTCAATAAATATAACTACTTAATCAAATTTTGATCTTCAGTTAGCAATTCTCAGTGTACAGTGTATAATCCGATACGCACACTTTAAGAATCTTAAGACGCATACAAATTTAATTAATGCGTTATATCAAATTTTAAAATGATGGAACAATAATACGATACCGGGCAATGAGATATAATGTGATATAATGCGACAATAAAAATATAAATGTAGCAATAAATAATATATCACTTGCTTTGACAAATACTATGTCTAAATAAAGAAAACGTATGATGCTTGTAATTTCCCGAGAAAAATGGGCATTATATGATCATATAGAAATATAAATAATTAGATATAAACAGATCTAATAACATATATATGATTATGTATAATAATATCAAAATGATCATATATACAATAATTACATAAGTCCATTTTTTCTCGGATTGTGATTTGCATATCATGCAAATACGAAAATCTATATAAATTTTTATTGATAATATGGATTCTTAAAGATCACTCTAGACGATAATTTCTATTATGAAATTTTTTATATAAATTACATAAATCTAAAATAAACACTTGGTTACATGAGAAACAAGATAAACAACAAAAACAAAAAAAAACTTCTCATATGGTAATCATATCTTAATTTAAACATTTTCAAATAAAGTTTATAACCTAATTGCATGCAGTTATACATTCGAATAGTAACATTGATTAAAAAATCATCAGAAATATTCCTTTAATATTAATTTATGTGTGCATAATAAATGTTAAATGAGAGCAAGTCTTTGCCAGTCTATAAAATTTCAATATCCTCAACTCTCTGAATCTGAAGCATTGCCTTTGGTCTACCACGGATAATTGCATTAGCTCTCGTCTTTAGTAAAATATTATGAAGACGTCATAAGTACCATACGATAATGTTCGCGTCTCTTATGCAACTTAACTTATATTATTTCGTTAACGACGTACGCTCGTCGTATTTCCTCTGCAGTTCGCGCGCAGTTAATTTCGCTTAGTTGCGTTAAATAAGATAAATTAACAAACACTTCCATCTGACCGATAAAATTTCCAGTTTACGACGCTTGTTTGTATGCGAACGAGATGAGAAATGTAACGCGGAGAAATGATAGTCGCGCTTAATCGCTAAAATTCCTACCGTCCCACCACCACGGGAGAGAAGTTTCACGTGTGCGCGGGCAGAAAAAAAAATTTCGGTTATTAATCCCGAAAAATAGTGTCCCGCCCATGCAGCCTCTCGTCCGTAACGGTGGTCGCTAATCAGGATGGCGTTAAGCCGCTTAGCGGACCGTGCAAAGCTAAACGATGATAATAAAAACAAGCGTGCATAAATTGCGCGTGCGAGACGAACGGTAATTTCCAACAACCATTCACTCAGGGATTTAATCCTAATATACAGATAGAATATCCAAGGAAAAGCGACTTCCACTCTCTCGTATATCCCGTCAAATGACAGTCATCTCCGACGTTCGTCCAGTTGCGAAAGTGACGAAACGTACGCTGGTCTACACTGACTATGGAATGATACAACTAAAGAACACGCGTGGTTAGTTTATAAAAATAAGATAAAAAGCGAAAAGAAGGTGTCTTCAAAAACGAATAATCCATGCATTCGGTAAATAATATTATTCAATTTTTTTTATGCAAAAACATGCAACCTTTTTTTGTTAAAATTTTAGGCAAGTATTAATTAGTTAATTAGAATTGTTCGAAAACATAACTGTTTATTATAATTAATTAACGTAGTTATTTATTATTTAATAAATAAATAACTTTTAATAATAAGTTAATTAACTACTTATTTATTAAATAATTATTTTTTATTTCTAGTAATTAATATAATAATTCTAATAATATTTCTAATATAATAAAAGTAAGTATATGAATAAAGTAAAGTATCATATTAGCTTTTTTCTCCTGTGTAATAAAAGTGTCTACTTTTTATAAGAGATGCATTATTATTATATAATATGATAATAAAGATATTTAAAAACAAAACTGTCTTGACACGAAGATTTCAGAAATCTAATTACCGCGCTCAAAAAAATACGTTGGAGAGGACAGACTTGTTATGCCGGATATACCGGTACTATATAGTCGAACTGAATCTAACTGTCGCAGGTAAAATCAGATTTATTCATCAGACTAGAAAAGCAACACGATTGCGGGTGCGATCGTGAACTATGTTAAACAGATTAGTACCGATGCTCTTCAGGGTGACTATAAATACTTGCAGCTAATTACCTGCTGTGTCATGCTCTTCCACGGTAGAAATCCTAATTATTCGTGACTTACATTCTCTTGTGTTGTCCGTCAGAGAACAAAATTTAGTTGAGAGATCAAAGCAATCCAATTCGAATTAAAGATTCACAAGATTATTAGACTTAAGAAAAATTTGCAACCACAAATTAATCAATTTTCGCAATTAAATGTTCAATAGAACAAAAGTTTAATTTAATCCAAAAGTTCGAAACAGATAATAGAATTATTTTGCACTTACAAAATGCGTGTGTGTGCGTATGTGCGTGCGCGCGCGTGTCTGTGTGAGGAGAAGCAATAAAATATGATAAAAAATAAAATAAACAATCAACAAAAATACAATGAAGTTGTATAAAATACGATTTGTGGTCAATAACAAATACTTAATAGAAGTATGAATAATAGCTATTAAAAAGATTAAAAATTGATAAAAAATAATGTAAATTTTGTTTAACGGATTTTTAAAAGATATTTAAAAAGTATTTTTTCACTCACTGCTTATTCGACTTATTGGTCTTCTGTTTATAAGATATTTTTGAGTAATATAAAAAAATTATTAATGATAATTTTCAAGAAAAATTAATATTCGATCATTGACGATTGATCAATTGCACGTGCGACGTTGATACATATATGCATATATGTATATGCATATATGTATCTACACGCGTGATTATATAGACATAGAATGCAACCCTGTCTAAGCTAAAATAAACGGAACTATTAATTGAAAACGTGTGTAAATTCTACTGCGTAAATGCCGCCAATTGCATAAGTATACATATATACTGAGAATGTATACATACGTATTAAATATCAATGTTATTTGTAAATAATAATCCAGTTTTCAGTTTATCAATTTTAAAAAAGTATTTTCAATGTAAATGTAAAATTTTTACTTAAGAACTAGACTTCTATTAAAAATTGTATATAGCTATTATTAGAAGTTAATTAATCATATTGCATTAAAATATTTAAATAAAATTATCAAATTATCTATATACACAAGAATAAACAATTAAGATTAAATTTGTAAAATTTATTCTATTACTAGATAATTAAATTTTTATGAATAAATTCTCTAATAATACAAGAAATAAGTATAATAACTTAAATTTTTTATTATATAGTAGTAGTAAATCAGACGCTCAAATAAACCGCCATTGCTAAGGCTTTAAAACAATTGCAGTCTTTCACAGAAGATGTCAGTAAAGATCAGGTCGCAAATTTTACAATATGCACATATGAATTTACCTACAAATAAGATGTAATTTTTTTACATAGTACGTTAAAAATATATTGTCAATATTAAATGTCAATATTAAATTTACATTAAATATTAAAGAAAACAAAAAATCTGCATTTTAGATAATGTAAATGATGGAGTTAATAAAAAAATCTGCATTATTTGAAATGCAGATTTTTTTGTTTTCTTTAATATTTAATATTTGTGCGAGGAAACCATTCTGTGAGAAATCGATCACTTTCTATACGAGAAAAAGAAGCATTTTGACGTGTAATAAAAAATATATTTAATAATTTATAAAATATATTTAATTACAATAATATTTACAGTAAAAGTGAAACAACCAAAGGATAAAATTGATTATTCACATGTCCTCAAATTCTAGAAACTTATATATACACATTTTTCAAAAAAAGTAATTATATATACTTATAACTTAATAATCATAATGCAAGTGACATTACAAAAAACAATGATGAACTTTGGATCTACAGAGAATTCTTTCAGTCAAATAATAATTGGCTATTAGTGTACATGATAAATAAAATTTTTGAACAAACTGTGTAACGTCACATACCTTTCTCGATCGTTATTGGCTTGAAACATTGATTTAAAAAAAAAATAATAATAAAATTTATTCTATTTATAATATAAAAATTTGGCGTTGACGAAAACAAAATATTTTATACCTGCGGATTCAATGTCCACGTTAGGTTTAATATACTTCGTGTAAATTTAATAGACCGTTTACCTCGAGCGCGAGGATTCATGGTCTGTCATGGCCGTTCCAGGCTGTCCGCTGCGTAAACTATATCTAGATTGAATTTCGCTAATGCTGCCAACAGAAAAGCGTGAAGCACAGCGGCAAACACCTTTTCAACTTCACATGGAGACATCGGGCTTTTGTTTACGATTGATAATTTGACAGCCGTGGTGAAATTTAAGCAAAGTTTTCTAAGATATGGAAAATAACTCGCTTAAGGAGCAACCCGTAGAAAACACAGGTCTTTTAGCGTCATTTATTCTTGAGAAATCAAGCCGGGTAATTTATTATCATGATCTTAATTTCAGATGTTAACCAGGATGAGTTGATACTTCAACAACAGAGACGTATCGAGAAGGAGGTTAATATGCCGTTTGTGTGTCACGTTTAATGTGTAGACTGATATATTAGTTTTGTTTAATTCGTGTGGTTAGAAGTATAATTAATCGCATGTTTAAATTAACCTTATTAATGTGAAATAAATATTAATTATTTTGTTATTTATAATTTATTACTCGATAAAATGTATAACTACATCTAAATGATATAATATTGCTTTCAATAACAAATTTTATTCTCTAAATATTAACTTGACAATTTTTAAGTGTTTTCTTTCAAATAAAGACTTAAACATCTATGAGTTCCATTTTTTTATATACAATTATTGTCTTTTATTCTAGATCTCAGAATCTATAGCATTAGTTGGTGAAAAGGAACCATTGAAGAGCTTGGAACAGGAATATGCAGAGGATGACGTGTATCTCTCGAAGGCGAAAGCCTTGGCTCAAAAATATTCTTACATTAGGAGAACTAGACCTGATGGCAATTGTTTCTTCAGAGCATTTAGTTATGCTTATTTGGAGAAATTAATTGGAAACAAGGAGGAATATGATAAGTTTCGTGATCTAGCTAGAAAAAGCAAGGATAGCCTTGTAGCTCTAGGTTTTCCCCAATTTACAGTCGAAGACTTTCATGATACGGTGAGCCTGTATGCTTTTATCCTTAATCTTATTTACATATGTATTAGCATGTGTTAACACAAATTGAGAATTTATTTTGAAAAATATATGTGGTACATATATAATACATATATATTCATTTTTAAAAAGCATGTCAAACTAAGATTATCATATTAAGATAAATAAATGTGTGGTAGCACATTGAATATGCAAGCAGTAAATAGAGAAGCAATATTAGATATATGAATAATCAGTAATCAGAGATGGGCAGTATTTAAATAAACTGGTAATAGATTCAGTAGTTTATTTTTATTTATTTTATTAAAAAGCTTGAGAACATTATATATTAAAAATTTAATGTTAAACCAAGACTATTATATAAACATAAGTAAATGTGTGGCAAAATAAATAAGGAGACAGTACTAGATACATGCAACTGTAATTAGAAGGCAGTATTCAGGACATTGACTAGCAGAATTGGTAATATTTATACCTTATATTTTTATTTCTTTCATTATATTTCAGTAATCAGTTTTTGAACTTATTGCTTTTATTTTAAAGTTTTTATTTGAATACTGATGAAAAAGAATACTTGTTATATATTTCAGAAATTGCAAAATACGCAATTTCTTAATCAATTTCCACTACATGTTTGAAGTGGTAATTTGGGCAGTTACCTTAATATATTATATATTTTATATATGTATTGTATAATATATATGTATTGTATATTATATAATTTTTTACAACATAAAATTTATTATGAGATACACGAGTTGATTCAAATAAATTTATGTTATAGTTTATGGAAGTCATTGACAAAGTAGGCGGCGACACAGAGTCCAGTCACATGGAGTTACACAAATTGTTTAATGAACAAGGTTATTCCGATTATGTTGTTGTGTATCTTAGATTAATTACATCTGGTCAGTTGCAGCGCGACGCCGATTTCTACCAACATTTTATTGAGGGAGAACGTACTATCTCAGAATTCTGCCATCAGGTTCGAATCTGACATTATTCACAACTTTTTTTACATTTTAATTTTTCACCGTTTTTTTTTTTTTTTTTTTTCCTTAGGAAGTCGAACCAATGTACAAGGAATCCGACCATATTCACATTATAGCAATGAGTAGTGCCCTAGGAACTGGTGTTAGAGTTCGTTACATGGACAGAGGTGCAGGAACTGAAGTGACTGCTCATGACTTTCCTGAAGGTGCTATACCAGCCGTGCACTTATTATATCGTCCTGGTCATTATGATATTCTTTATCCTTGATGAATCTTATGCAAGTTTTTTTTCTAAATAATATAAAAATGATTTCTAACGATCAGATCTATTTCAAACTATTTTCAAAAATGTTTCCGTCATAACGTAATATATTATCTTTAATCTAAAAAAAGAAAGAAGTAAATAAGTTGATTTCGTGTACACATTTTAGAAACCCATAAGTGCATTTGCATTTTATGAGTTTGTCGATATAATCCGTTGTTTATGAGCGACATTTTAAACTTTAAGATTAATTATCTAAAATAAATATCAAAGAAATCGATGTATCGCATTATTTAATTTCCATATTTTTCTGTCCTTTTTCTTATTTTTTCTTTATCCTAATTAGTAATTATAGGTAATTACGTAACGTACAATTTCAGTCATAAGAAAATTAATAACCCCTTTTGCTTAATCTTCAAGAAAGTGTTATTTCAATTTTATGTTCCTTTCATACAGAAGAATTATTTATATTTTATCTACATATATATTAATTTTTTAAATAGTTACACAATGCAAACATACAGTCTTAATTTACGAATATATCACAGAAATTAAAAACATTTTATAACTTTTTATAACAGTCTGAGAAGAATTTATAACAAAAAGAAAGAAGTGTTACATATGCATACTTTTCAAATCATACAGTCATCATTTAGTTTAGAAAAAGGTGCACGTTTTTAAAACCAATCAATCCTGCGATATAAAATTATGATTCAGGAATGCTACTCTAAGTGTTCTTGTGTATCATTTTTTATCTTTGTTTAACGAATGTTGAACAAGAATGAAACAATACATTAAGGTACTCAAGGGAAACGTAATCCAGCATATTGTTTCTATAAATACATATATCCTGCAGACATTCATTCACATATAGAAAACTGTGTGTGTGTGTGTGTGTATGTGTGTGTGCGTGCGTACGTGGCATATATACAACAAAATAGTTGTATCAATATGTTATCGTTGCATAGATCGCACTTGTTCTGTAACTTGTTCCAACATTGCCGAATTTTTATCAATCGCGTCCATTTGATATTCCAAATGAGTGGCGATGAGTGCAAGCTTCTTCAAACCAGATTCCATCGTCTCCAATCCATGTTCCTGTTGCGCAAAATTTCTTGCTGCATGTGTTAGAATCTACAAGGATAAGTTTAGTGATAAAATGATTAACTTAATATTATAATATCATTAAACTCTCCTAGAAGCTAATTAAAAAAAATACATTACCTCACTACTTTTAGAACCTCGTTGTATCTGCCTGGCGAGCGAGGCAATATTATTGACATTAACTTGCACTCTATCTGCTAATCTCATCTTTGACTCGATAAATAAGCTACGTGCGCTTGTACTGGATGCTGAAGCCATATTGTATTGCTTTTCATTAATTGTCGGGTAAATCTTACTCTTAATATTATCCAGGATAAACCGTACGTTTTGTTGATTGGTATTCTTGATTAAAGAGACTATTTCATTATCTGAAAACATTACAATCGAAGGCGATGTTCCTTTATGATTTAGCACTATCAAATATCATAGTGAAAAGAAACCAAAGTAAAAAATTATTTTTTACTTTTAAAACTTTGTATAATTTTATGTAAATTACTTTATTAGAACTTATAGTATATTTCTTTCATTTTTTTAATACTTCAAACTGTAGGTGAGGCCCTAAAATAAGATGTTTGGTTATCACATCCTATCACATAATTTGTATCTTAATATCATAATGTTACCTTGAAAATATTCTTTATATATGTACGCGTTTATACATTTGGCATTTCCGTTGTTATGTCTAAAAAGAAGTTGAGTCATATACAATGTTATAAACGATAATCGCAAATATCACAACGTATTTGACAGCTACCGATACATTGGATTTCAATGTATTAATATGTGCAAGCATGCGCGAAACATAAGTATTTCCGAATTCTTTAGAGAGAGAAGTATGAGGTTTGTTCTTGGTAGCTGTACTGCTGCACTGGTGCAATAAGTTAGAATGAGAAAAATATATATTTGTCTTACTCTAACTTATTGCACTAGTGCAGCAGTGCAGCGACAAAGAACAGTGGTTTCGCTTGGCAGTCTTGGGAGTACTGTCAGTGTGCAGTGTTAGACGGGATGGTTTTTCTCGCGCGAGAATTCGCAGTATAAATCTATTATTTTATTTGATTTTATACAATCTTGACTTTTAAAAAAAATTTTATATAATGTTTAAATATATAGTCAAAATAGAGCTCCTAAAAACCTATATAAATCAGATTTTTATATTTCAATAATGTTATATTTGACGCGCATGCACGAGAAAAACCGTCTACATACTGTGCTAGTCTGCTAGTGTGTCTGTGCGCTAGTGTGCCAGTCCATGGGTGCGTTCCGTTTCACGCATAGACCGCATGAGACGACAACGCATCGCATGAGCGCATGAGTCCGTTCCGTTTCTCTATGCGCAAAACCAAAATGGCTGTCGCGCATAGACATCGCTAGAGATACTATAACAGAGATTCGCCAATGTGCCGTCTTGGGGTAAAACCGGATATCGGATATGACGTTTTCGATGGCGGTTTACTCTGTTTTCTTTTGACAGGTGACAGGTGACAGGTTAGATCGGCTAGGCTTTCTCTGTCAGTTATATCTATCTTTCTCTCTCATACTTCCGGTTATACCCCAAGCGACGGGAGCCAATCAGAAATCGTTAATGCATTGGCGAATCTCTGTTAGGCCCGGTTCCACAACTCACGGTTAAATTAACTGGCCGATTATTCCATTGGAATTGACCAATCGTATTTGTCGTTGAGCAAAATTAACAAATACGATTGGTCAATTCCAATGGAATAATTGGCCAGTTAATTTAACCGTGAGTTGTGGAACCGGACCTTATAGTATCTCTAGACATCGCATGAGCTGCCTCACCTCAAGAGCTGAAGCAGTTCATGCGTTCTCATGCGCTGTGTGGTGAGGCGCGGGAGACTATTCCTATGCGCGCATGAATTGCGCATGGAGTGAAACGGAACGATCTTCAAGTTTTTCATGCGTGAAACGGAACGCATCCCATATCAGTGTGACTGTTGTCATAGATTTTACCTAAGATTCGCCACATGAAAAAATATAACTTTAAGAGTATATTTATTATATCCAGCAACCGAAGGAGAATATGCAGTTTTTTTGAGAGTTTGTACTGCGTATTAAAATTGAAATATTGAAGTAAGTACACAACAGATTGTTTATTAAACATTCCGTTTAGGCCTGCGATTTGTTTTTTATTCCTGCACTGTTGCACTAGTGCAATAAGTTAGAATGAGAAAAAATATATTTGTCTTGTTCTAACTTATAGCACCAGTGCTGCAGTGTAGAAATAAAAAACAGACCTCTGGTCTACAATAGCTGAAGTAAGCATGGAGTAAGAAGTAAGACTAGGCGTAATGCAAGGTCTACAATGTCAGCAGGAATAATGGAGTAGGAGTAAGAAGTAAGAAATATGAAATGAGATTTGCCCATTTCGTTTACTTCCAGTTTTTAATTGATCAATTGTTACTCTTACTCCTTACTCCATTACTCCTGCTGACATTTTAGACCTTTCATAAGAAAGCTGGCGTAATGCTGTAAGCGAAATAAATTATTTTCATTTTGTCTTACTTCTACTCCTGCTTTTCTTAACGCTCGGTCAATCACAGCACAGAAGGAAATTACTCTTACTTCTTACTTCATGCTTATTCCAGCTATTATAGACCAGGTCTTATTCTAGTTACAAAAAGCTGTAAAAGACTGAGCGTTTTATATGAAAATGTAATGATATTTGTTACTGCTTAAAGATTGAGTTTTCTTTTAAAGTAATTGATTTGGCGCAAAATATATAATCTCTTTTCAACTTCTCACATTTCTAATGTGAAAAAAGAGAGAAGATGCACTGTGAAGAAGTTCAGTTAAACGAACAGAATCTATAAATTTCAAATGGGATTTAAGTGTTACTGTTTCTGTAATGTTGACCTTTTTGAATCTTGTTAAATAATACAAAACTTTATATGTGCATACAAATTGTGTGTTCATATAGAATTGATGTTTGTACTCATATATATATATATATATATATATATATATATATATATATATGTATATAATGATATCATGGTCATGTTTCAATATATACTGCCAATACTAATAATATAATCTATACATAATGTGAACTGTAGATTTTTAGTATTGTACATGTATACATGGACAGGAATGCCTGGCCATATAAAGTTACCTGCATTTTGATTTCTATATAGAATACATGCACTAGAAATCCTTGAACACAACAGCTAACTCAATTCATATTTTTGTCCACGTGTGTACATCATAATATGATAATGTTTAAAATTGCTAATAAAACTGGATTACATTTAAATGTATTCTATCTTAATCTGCAATATTAGGATGGAAAGTGAAAATTATGGTCACAGTTTGACAACATCTGCTGACAAAAACATTAAAACATCATTTGACACAAGTGATTTAACAAAAGACTCAAAGGATGAAAATGTCAACACAAACACACAACTTAAAGTTAAATACAAAGTTAAAAAAAAAGGGAATAGAATAAACACATCAAAGGATAAAGATAGCAATTTGACAGAAGAGTCACAGAATAAAGATGTCTGTAAAGTTAAATGCAAAGATGAAGATATTCAAAATAAGGCAAAAATAACACAGAATAAAAGCGACACAAAGAAAATAATAAAAAATAAATATACTTGTAAAGATGAATCTGAAGATGAAGATATAGAAGACGAGTATTACAGTGATGCAACATACATAGCACAACAGAAAACATCGACAGAGAAATTGCACTATCCAGACTCGATAGTAATAAAATTTTTTAATTCAATTCAATTTTAACTTTAACGAAAGCTTTATGAATAAAATACAAATATACTTATTTATTTTTGTAGCGTTTATATAATTTACGTGTACAACTGAGGCATACAGTACCACCGCAGCACAAAATTGAAAAATGTGCTGGATCTCATATGCCAACACGAGCAGAAATAAGTGAATTTGAAAAAATAATACCAATCAAAAGAGGTTTGTATTCTTTGGAAGAGGATAAGATTATCGCTAAGAATTGGAAAACATTTTGCAAGGTTAGTATGCAAGATATAATTTCTGTTTGCTTATTAATATTCTTAGGAAATATTTCTTAAATAAAATTAAACAATAAGATATTTGACTAATGAATATTATACATGAAGATAAAGATAAGATTACTTATTCGATCTACAGTGCTAGATGTTGAATAACAATTTTTCTACGAATTTAATATTTCTAGCTATTATGAACTGCGCGCCGATACTTTTGTCTGTCTCGAAATACAATTACTAGCTAGCTACCAATCCTCAGAAGCAATTGCTAAAAATATTAAATTCACAGAAAAATTGTTATTTATTATCAAGATCTGCTGCAGACTGAATAGACAATCTTAAAATTAAACGATTTTCTACAACATATATGTCTAATACAGACTTTGTTTACAACATTAACAGCTACATGATTGGGATGTAAAAATGACTAGACCATTTTTACAATTAAGAGATGAATTAAAAAGAGACTATCGTATACGTAAAAAGATAGAAAGACGAAAATTTGTGCAGTTTTTAGCTGATGGTTTACCAGATAGAACTCTATACAGTGTTTATCACAGATTTAGAAATTTATATGAGAACAATGTACAAAGAAGGTAATATTTAACAAAACATTTATATATAAAATATTAGATTATATACATCTTTATCAAAAAATTATGAAATATTAAAATTACTAGGTATAAACCTGAAGAAGATATAATGATATTAAATCATTTAGAAAATAATCCATCTCTTAATGAAAAACGCAAATATGTCGATTTAGCTAAGGCTCTTCAGAGAACAAGACACTCAATTTGGCGACGTTACCGAATATTAAAAAAGAAAAAATGTAAGGATTAAGTGATGGACATATATTTTTAATAAAAGTTTAATAAAAATTTTTTTTAAATAAATCGTAATTATATAATAGGCCTGTTCTTTATCGCTACATTGCTGCACTGATGCAATAAGTTAGAATAAGACATATTTTTTCTTATTCTAACTTATTGCACTAGTACAGCAGTGCAGCAACAAAGAACAAGCCTAATATGATATTATTTTTTTTACCGGTATCCTTATAAAGTGTGACAATTATTTTGATAACAAATTCTTTGTAATATTTTGGAATAAAAATTGTAATAAAGAAAATGTTAAAACTATAATAGTTTTCAAATAAATGAAGAGTTTAAATTACGAATGACTTACGAGATTACGAATGACAGGATTAGAATTTTGTATTAAGAAATGACAAAATAGTGATAAATGTATTTTTATGAAATATTTTTTATGTCTTTTTAGAGATACATGCATATAGTCAGACAAAAATAACATCTCTGTTACGTCCTCGTGCAAAGTTTGTTTTATCGAAAAAATAATCTAAAAATCTTTAGACATCTTTTCACTTTGTTGAAAAAACAATTTTAAAAAAGCATTTTTTGTTATCTTTTAGTATTTTGAGCTATCTAGAACAGTTTTTGAAATATTTGTTTGGATTATTAAAAATAGAACACCTTGTATATACACGGAAAAAATGATAAATATATTAACAGAAAGTTTATTAATTCTATTAATCTGTATGCTAAAATAAAACTGAAAATATATTTATGTAAATATAAATGATGATACATTAAAAATATTGTTAACTTTCAAAATTTGTTCCTCTTAACATTTTATTTGTTAGGTTAATTATTAAACAAGTTTATTGCATATAATTAGTTTTACATAAAATTAAATTTTTTTGTAAAATAGAGATATACAAAAAGTTTATTAAATTTTTAATATTAATTGCATTATACAAATTACATTAAAAATTACTTCATTACGTAAATAATAAAGTAGAAATAGAACATTATATCTTCGAATCTACATTATATAGTTTAATTTTAACTTTGTGTTAAATCAAATATAATACTTGCCATCTGATTAAATGTGATTAAATAATTTTTTATCAGTAATTTTTTACATGAAATCTTTTTGAATGTGTTTTGTTTGTCACAATAAAAAGAATAATTATAGTATTTTATTAATATAAGTTTATATATAGATAGATAGATAAGGCGCTATAGGAAATGAAAAACTTGTTTTTTGATCGATAAAAAATTCATTTAATTATGCATTGATAATCATATAATAATGAGATGGAGAGATCTATATCGCAACAAGAACTGTAGACTGAAAAGCTAATACTTCTATTAGCGGTACAAAAAATATAATAAAATGACAATACTAGCTAAGATTTTAAAATATAAATTTTACTTCATTCAGCATTTGAGAAAATAAGATTTACAAATTTTATACCATTAAATATTTAAATGAATGATGATCAGTCTCGTCTATACCTGTATATATATATATATATAACTAAATTATATATATGTATATGTATATTTGTACACTTTATTTTATATAAGTCACGTTTTTATCTATTAAATTAAAAATTAAAGTAAATCTAATACTTTAAATACGATTTGTCAAAAAAAATAAGCATGTTTTTGCTAATCAATAATTATCAAAAATGATATTGTAATTATTACTTTCAACACAATATTTTCAGTTAAAAGAACATAAGATATCTTTCTTGATAGTTACATTATGTACTTAACATATAATGTTAAGATTTTCATTTTTAACAAAGTTAAAAAATATGATCGCACAATATTATTTTCTTCTGTGATAATATTTAGTCCTCATTTTATTTATATAATTAACTATTTTCGTAAATGTGTACAGAGTATGAATATGATTATCATTCATTTAATTATGACATTTGGCGATCGAATACATGCCGATTAAATTTATTAAATAATCATATCGAGTTCTTTCATTCGATTATCACGTACACAATATAATCACAGCCCAGAAATTGTATACCTGATATTACATTTCTAGTGCTATTATTCTTGCGCAACTATCGGAATTTTTAAAACACACTAAAAATCAAACGATTAATAATTACGCTTCGTATGTTGGCTTTTTTTTATAAATTCATCATCATGCATACAAATTTCTAAATCTAAAAGAAAAAGATAGAAGATATGCGTTTCGATTATTTGAATTTCTAAATACAGTCGCGTTATATTTTTCTTTTCCATCGTGAATTAATTTTCTTAATTTCTCTCTTGTTTCCAATTCATTTATTAATTTAATTTTCATGATAATCGATTCGATAAATAATCAGATAAATAACACTTTACAGATGAAGGAAAGAAATGGAACTTTGCTGTATGACAAAGACTTGTAATTATTCTCTCCTAAAATAACACAACGTAAACAACTATCATGTAATATGTGGTACAACAAGATCTGGATTATACGAATACATACAAAAATATATATGTATATATGTACACATGTTGAAATATGTGGAATCCACAAATATTCATACCTACGATATCAAATAATAAAAAAATAGTTCACAATTTTTAACAACAGTAATTGTTCCATTTTGAAAATTCTTCATTCTTCCTCGTGTAAACATTATGTTTAATTTTATTACCATGGATACTCATTTACGTGGTTTAAAAGCAAAGCACTCAAGCAAACTATTTACGTTTAATAAATCTTTTAAATATTAAAAAATGTTTAGCTATACGTTTTTATGTGAAAAAAACATTTACGAAACATTTTATTAAATTATATTTTAATAAATAATTTATTATATTTTAAACTAGTAAAAATATTAAAGTAAACATTATAAGATCTTTTTAAAATCTTTTAAAATCTTATAAAAGCTTTTTTTAAAAATGTTTTTTAGAAAAAAATCAAACTTTTAACGTTTACTTTTTCAGCTGAAAGGGTTGAAATTGATTTCTAACGTTTATTAAACGTATTTTGAATCTGTGTTGCTTGAGCACTAATGTCTTCGAACGCCGGGTATATCCAAGGAACGTTATCCATTATGACAAAAGAGCTGGCACGTGTATTTACAGAGCTGACGTATAACTTGTGTTGCATGCGTTTCGTATGCGTAGAATTTACAGCTGTAGCAGCAATAGCTTGTATACGACAATTCGTCGCAGACACTCACGAATAACGGTTGTAATTTGTAACATCACATTCCTCATTCTTAGAACATTTGACCTATCACAGCGACTGGTCGTACCGCCGTTCCGTTATTCACATTATTCATATTCACGTGGATGTGGGTGACCGTGTGCGGTATGTGATGATGATTGTGATCATCGACGATCATCTCGCCGTACTGGGCGCGACAGCGCTTCTGATGCGCGAACAGACTGCCGCTATGGCTGTACGCGGCACCACACGTCTTGCATACGTACGGCTTCTCGCCCGAATGCGTGTACGTGTGTTCCTTCAATGTGCTGAGCCTTTTGAACGCTTTGCCGCAGGTCTTGCAGAGGTAGTTTGCCTCGCCGGTATGCCGGGTCAAGTGCCTGCGAAAGGCCGAACTCACTGCGAATGCGGCGCTACATACATGACAGACGAACGGCTTATCGCCCGTGTGAATGCGAATGTGATTCGCCAGGCTAGTCGTGGTCGTGAAGCCGCTATTGCACGTCGTACATACGTGTGGCTTGACACCCGTGTGAGTTCGCATGTGATAGGTGAGGGACGAATTGCTCGGGTACACCTTACTGCAGATGTGACACAGGTACTCGCGCGGCACCTTTTCCTTCGGCTTGTGCGTCCTCTGATGGAGAACGAGACGTGCCTGACTAGCGCAAACCTTTCTGCAGATCTCGCACGTAACAGGCTCAGCCTTCGGCTTGTGCATCGATACGTGCCGTCGCAGACCCTTCTTCGTGGCCATGACCTTGTCGCAGTGCTGGCACTTGTACTCCCCGGATCCCTCTTCGTCGCTCTCCTCCTTCTTGACGTTCTCGGTTTCCGGCGTGGCGTTCATCGTGTTACCGCTCGGTAAGTCATTGTCGTCCGAGTCGTATAGCTTGTTGTCGTCCACCAGATTATCCAGCAGCCCATGCCCATGCTTCTCCGCGTGCTTCTTCAACGTGTCCGGCCTGAAGAACCATTTCTTACACACGGTGCAGGAGTACTTCTTGTCCCCGTGCACAAGGGCGTGTCTTCTTAGGTTTTTCAAGGATGAGCAATACTGGTTGCAGATCTCGCACTTGTACAACTCGGGCGGATTCTCGAATTCATCCGCTTCGTTTCCAGCCGGCCCGGTTTCGTCATCGGTGTCGTCCTCGCTCTTGAGCTCCTTCTTCGGCTCCTTATTGTCTTTTCGTTCACTCGTATTGATCTGCTTTATCATATCGTTCACCTTCTCCGTATGCGACTTCAAGTGTCTCACGAGGCTCTGAGACTTGGAGAAGGACGCGTGACAGAGCTGACACACGTGCGGCTTCGACACGTGAATCTTCCGATGGTTTTCCATGTTCTCCTGCTTATAGAACATCTTCAGGCAGATGTCGCACTTGTACTTCTTCTCGTGGACCAACGAGTGCTTCTTCAGACCCTTTTGCGTGGCATACTGCTTGGAACAGATCTTGCATTTGAATTTCGTCTCCACTGAATCCTGACTATCACTGCTCGGCTCGTAATAATTGTCAACGATCTCGTCGTCGCTGTACATTTTTCTAGCCGATTTTGCCTTTCTCGTGGACGTACGCTTTTGCGGAACGCTCTCCTCTTCCTGTACACTATTATTAGGTAGGCTTTCATTGACAAATTGCTCCTCTTGTTCCGCATTATTTTTTTCCATGTACTGATTAGTCTCTTTGATGTCGTCATCCTTGTTTTGTAAATTGATGATGTTAGACGTATCCGGCACTTGCTCCTCCGCTATGTGCGTCATTTGATGAACCTCCGCTAGGCAGGAATCCTTCCCTCCTTCTTCTTTACCCCCTTCAAATCCGATGGAACAAATGAACAGTTTCTCATCTGGTATCTGAATTTGATTGGCGTTCAGATTGACTTCGCTTTTGGGAAACGAAGTAACAGTGGTAGTTTGAATGTACTCTTCTTGCACACTCGCAGCAACCACTTGCATGTCTTCCCTTGTAAAATAATCCTCTTGGAAAGGGTCTGGCTTCTTTGACAATACAATTTGTATATCTGTCTGTGTGCAAGAGTCCTGAAAATCCTGAAAAAGTACATTACGTGTGTATATATGTATAGAAATTTTCAGTCAACTCTTTTGAGTTGAAAAGCTATCATGTCTCAACCACTTGAGCAATTCTTATGAAATTTGGAAGAAGTATTAAGAAAGATTAAAAGTTTTATTTGATACTATTATTGATAATGATAGACATAATTGAAGATGTTTTATAAGGTTTTTATAAGGTCTCAAAATCGAAAAATTGAAATTTGTTGATGTGAGCATATTCAAAATTACCTTCAATATGCCATTCTTTTACTTCAATTGTTACTCGTACTAAATTTCATATTTTTCTAATCAACAATTCTCAAAAGTTGTGGTAATCTATCATATTAGTTTGCTCATTCAATCCTTTTTTTAAATTAAAGTTTCACATATTCTTCATCAGAAATCTGTTTTTTTTTTTCTTCAAGAAGAGTTTATTAGAAAATTATGAAGTTCAGTACAAATGAATTGTAAGAATTAAAGAGCAAAAGAATAGCACATTGAAGTAATTTGTATGTTTCAAATGCAGACAAATATAAGTCAACAAAATGACATGCTTACCATAGCAGGTTTAATACACTTGGCAGGCTTATTGTAGTACATGCGCAACCTAGCGTCGGAGTGTTGGCACTGCTGCCTGAATTCGTGGGCGACGCTGGCTTTATAGATACAAGCGTCGCATATGAGGGAAGGCAATCCATCCTGTTCATGTATCTCGATGGAGCCGCAGACTTGTATCTTCTGCGAGAGATCTGTGAGATCATTCACCTCCAGAGGTTCCTTCTCGGAGGAGAAAATTGAGGACAAGTTGGTGCGCTCAGTCAGACAGATCCTACACACCCTGTCCATATTAACTGGTAAAGTGAAGTAACCCGAAGTCATTGTGCCGAGGATGTAAAGTTCACCTGCGACGAGTTATCTATATAAAATAAGAGAGGTACAATAGAAAAACTAAAAAAAAAAAATCTTGCAGATTATGCAGATAACATAACTTTAATCATCCGATATAGTTATAATTATAAAGATCAAGTTCCAACAAACGCGTACATGTGTAGAAGAAAAAAAAACAGCGTTTTCCTCTTCTAGTGACAATAATGCAAACAAAGACGGCATTGTCGCGATATGTTGCGTCAACGTCGCACGGCTCGTCGGCGTGCACTCTCAGACGACGGTATCGCAAGCAATAGATGGGGCAATTTAATACATCTTATGACTTATACAAACGAGTCCCGACGGATCATGTCTCGCAGCCGAATTGTGCGAAACTCGCGATACCACGACGGCGGCATGCGACGCCGCGAGGGCGACGAGCATTCCTCTTGCGTCGCGCGAATTCCATGCACGGTGCATCGCGCGCACCGCCAGGACAGAAAGAGAGAGAGAGGGAGAGATAAGGAGGAATTAAATATACAAATATACCGGAGGAGCGGTTCTCAACCACCCGACGTTCGACGTGCGTTCATGCGTCGTGCCGTCCTCGATACCGATCTGCTCCCCGACGCAGTGACGCCCAGCGCAGTCGAATGCGAACGAGACGACGCAATGCGACTCGACCGCTGACACTCGCGCGGACTCTTTCTCCTCGTCGCCTCGCTGGGCGGTAGAGAACAACGCTTTTCTCTTCAGGGCGCTCGGAGGCGCGATGCGCGCCGCTCCATGATCGATCCGTTGACTCGCGGCGACTCCGGCACTTCGCTCCGAACACCGTGTACCGTCCTGTCGGCTCCGCTCGCCCTTTGTCTCAGCTCGTAAAAGTTGAGAGCAATCTGAGACGAACGAACGCCCGAAAGATTCCGGAGTGTGGGTGGGTCAATACAAAGAAGAGTCGAGAAGATCGAGATATGAAAGCGCATGTATATACACATGCGTGGTGCGTGTGCGTGCGCGCGCGCGCGAGGTTACATCCGAAGTCTCGATTAATTGGTCAGCGACTCGCTATCTCGTTCTAAAACTCTATTCTTTCTAAGCTAATGCAACGGAGACGAAATATACATACATATATGTGTTTACATTTTATGCATACATATACATATATACACGTACATATATCCGTCGCCTAATGAAATTAACATCGGCTCCGATAGAAGTATAAAATTATAAAACTCTAATTTTATTTACAAGAAATCTTGAAATTTATACGATAAATATTATTCCTCTATAAATTAATAAAACTATATATATATTTCTTTTAAATAAAATTAGAGTAGCATTTTAATTTTACTTATAAATCTCTCTATTTTTAAATCTAATTATTTTCTATAAATAAAAAATCTCTTCTGTGTAACCATTAATTATAATTAATTATAATATAATAATATACATACATATTTTATTGATATTATGTATAGTTAATAAAATACTGTGTATTTATAATAAATCAAATTTTATACTTTGATTTATATTGAAAATCATGTTTTCTGTTAATACATATTACATTTTCATATTCCTTATACTACATATGCAATAGATATTACATATATTGCGGATTAAATTCGCAAATTACAAATGGTAAACCAATCTGATTAAAGAAATTTAAATCTGATTGGTAGATTATTCATAGTTCGCAATGCAAATTTATACGCATCTGCAGTTGTAGTTTGACATGAGATTAAAAACTAATTTATGATCTGTTATTTTTAATTACAATGGTGTAACAAGAAAAGAAAGATAAGTATATTTTTTCTCATCGTTCACGGTTACGTGACTTCAACCATTGACTGCGCTGCGCGCAAGTCGAAAGTGAGTCCAAGGAAAAAGGATATAGTACAAATTGGCGGCCAATATCCTTTTTTTTTTCTAGTTAAGGCTGTCTACATGTGTCTGTAAAGTCCCATGCAAGCATGTTTCTATTTACATAGGTTCTATTTACATATTCATTAGTCAAATTTTATTTTATAATATTGTCTCAACCAATGGCTACGTTGAGAAAATCAGAGAGGAACCTGATCGGCCACCGCGGCTTCTTTCGTGCGACCGATATTTGACTAGCATCATCGCCAA
This sequence comes from Monomorium pharaonis, assembly GCF_013373865.1. NCBI lineage: Eukaryota > Metazoa > Arthropoda > Insecta > Hymenoptera > Formicidae > Monomorium > Monomorium pharaonis. The sequence continues at coordinate 27,304,118 of NC_050468.1, read as the reverse complement.
ACGTGGATGTAAAGCCCGTTCTACATTAATCGCAGTCGCCAGTTGCAATTTGCAACACCCAATGATGGCGAGCTTTAATACATATATGTAAAAGCAAGACGGTGATTGACCACCGCGATGCCGCTTGCCGCGTCCTATGTGCAGGAGCTGGCCGATTATTCCATTGGAATTGACCAATCGTATTTGTTAATTTTGCTTAACGACAAATACGATTGGTCAATTCCAATGGAATAATCGGCCAGTTAATTTAACCGTGGGGTGCGGTCCCATGAAGCGGATTATGCGGAAGCGGAACGAGCGGATCACCAATCGCGGGATCATTCTGATAGAACTCTTTCAAAGATACCGTCGAAACGGTCCTGTGATTGGTGATCCGCTCGTTCCGCTTCCGCATAATCCGCTCCATGGGACTGCACCCTGAGTTGTGGAACCGGGCCTAAAGCCTTCGGCGCACAATACGATTTTTCATGCTGGATCACATACGAGGCATCTTAATACGTGTCCTGATTGGCTCGGATGATTATGGCTGCGTTTCGATATTCACTGTCAGTACTGAAATTCTACAGTGTATGTGACGTAAACTATAGATTTTCAGTACTGGCAGTGAATATCGAAACGCAGCCCAGGTCACCAAGGCTGTGTTCCAAAATTCACTGCCAGTACTGAAAATTTATAGTGACCTAGTTTACACCGAGCACTTGGTACGCGTATCAAATAGTAAATAACTAGTGAATGTGTTTAATCATTGGCTGATCAGCTTAAATTCACTACTTGATACGCGTACCAAGTGCTCGGTGTAAACTAGAGCAGTATGTGTAACGTGGACTATAGATTTTCAGTACTGGCAGTGAATTTTGGAACACAGCCCAAGTAAGCCAATAAGGATATGAAGGCTTAGCCGGATCTACAATAGGTGTAGTAAGCCTTATGCCATAAGAAATTGACCAATTATAATTGAATTTGAGAAGAATAATCGAATATAATTGGTTAATTCCTTATGGCATAAGGCTTACTACACTATTGTAGATCTGGGCTTAGGGCCAGTTTCACAAACGTCAGTTAACTGCTAACGGGAGGTTAATCGACTACCTATCTTTCTCTATATTATTATCTAAGGAGAGACAGAAAATCTATTAACCTCTCGTTAGCAGTTAACCGACGTTTGTGAAACAGGGGCTCGATTCTTGAATTCATTTGCAAGAGAAACGTATTCGCAAATTTTGTTCTTACAGAAAAGTTGAAAATTTATTGGCTATCGTATAGCTTTTAACCAATAAATCTGCAACTTTTCTGTTAGAGCGGATATTTGCGCATACGTTTTCTTGCGAATGAATTCAAGAATCGAGCCCCTGGCTCTTAACTGCATATCAAACAAATGGTTTGTTCTTTTTCGCTGCACTGTTGCACTGGTGCAATAAGTTGGAGTGAGAAAAAATATATTTGTCTTACTCTAATCTGCACCAGTGCAGCAGTACAGCGAAAAAGAACAAGCCAAAAGGCAGAAATACTGCCTGTGTCAATTTGTGTCTCTTAGGAAAGCTCCTAACAATTGGCTATGATCAAATGGGATGCTTTTAATTCGACAAGCGGTTTATGTTCGTAATCTATGTTGATTAATTTTTAACTCGATTGATTAATTATGTTGGATTTTTATTTAAAGAAATTTTTTTTTTAAAGATTTTACAGATGTGTTACATAATACATTTAAAGAACACATATGTGTTTAAAATATATGTTAAATGTATTAAAAAATATATAATAATAAATATACCCGTTTAAATATATACGTTTTAAGACAAATGTTTTTATTCAGTTTAAATCTCAAAACGTGCTGAAGGAAATTAAAGCTTTATGAGAATCGCATTTCCGGTACAAATTGCAAAAGCCGAACACTTTGATGGCATTACATATCCAATGGGAGAAGATACGTCAGATAGCCCGTGTTTGTCTGCCCTCTTGACATTATTTCTTAAGGCATGATTGCCAAGTAGCTATCTCTCCCTCTCTCACGTCGTCCGCCAGTCTGTCAAAAAGATGTGAATGCATGGTGGCGGATCAGGATTTACATATTTCGGTTAACTGTAATGGTATCAGGGCCACGTGTCGTCCGATTGAGTCGAGACGTACGGCCGATGCACGAGAAAGCTCCCTGAGCGGTGTCAGCGTAAGAACAACGGCATTTAATATTTTTTTTTAAATGCGACCATGGCACTCCGTAAGGTGAAGGGAAACTTCGAGCGGATGTTCGACAAGAATTTGACGGATCTGGTGCGCGGGATTAGGAACAATAAGGAGAACGAGGTGATTCTCGTTGAGTTTACGCTCCATCCAGCGGTTTCGCTGTTGCCGAAATTTTTAAATTGGAACTTAACCTTAATTTCCCTCTCGCTCTGTCCCGTCTCGTTTTCGCGTTGACAGGCGGATACTTTATTCTGTTGTTTTCTTAGGCGAAGTACATCGCGCAATGTATCGAAGAGATCAAGCAGGAGTTGCGGCAAGACAATGTGGCGGTCAAAGCCAACGCCGTGGCCAAGTTGACATATGTAAGTCTCTGGCATATGTAAATTTTGACAGATGCTGAGGTTGACATGATGCAATTTATACGATCGACTTGCATTTCAAATCCATCTAACTCAACTTGATTTAATTAAATCCAAGTTATCCCAAGCGCTAATGGCTAATATGTCTTTGTGTCTTCAGCTCCAGATGTTGGGATATGACATCAGCTGGGCTGGCTTTAACATAATAGAAGTAATGTCATCAACGAAGTTCACTCACAAGCGAATTGGCTATCTTGCTGCCAGTCAGAGTTTTCATGCAGATACAGAGGTAAAATCCATTTTGCATAAATTTGAAATAGATATTTAGTACATATTTTTCAGACCTTTGTATAAACAATATTATAGAATTGTAACAAAAGAATTTTTTTAAGTATATATGTTGTTATTATAAATTAAATATATATTATATATTAAATGAATAGATGTAAAAGATTATTAATAAAAATTATATACATGTATTATAAGTCAATGTACCAGTCAATGAACAAATAAAAATAATATATTTACTTTTAAGGAAAAAAATTTTTTTCAATCAAATCTATAAAAATTAAACTTGAAAAATATTAATTAATTTGTAACATTAATTTGAAATCTATAAATAAAAAATTAAAAAAATATATTTACTGATAATTGTTTAACTGGTACAGTGACCTGGGCAAAATGTTAAAGTTACAGCAAAATGACTACCTTGTAATTTATTAATACTTTCTTTTTGTTACAGTTATTGATGTTAACAACGAATATGATTCGTAAAGATTTGAATAGTCAAAATCAGTATGATGCTGGTTTGGCGCTGAGTGGTTTGTCTTGCTTTATAAGTCCAGATTTAGCGCGTGATCTGGTTCATGACATAATGACATTGTTGACTTCTACAAAGCCATACTTGCGCAAGAAGGCAGTTTTGATGATGTATAAAGTATTCCTGAGATTTCCTGAGGCCTTGAGGCCCGCTTTCCCTAGGTTGAAGGAAAAACTTGAGGATCCAGACAGTGGTGTTCAAAGTGCAGCGGTGAACGTAGTTTGCGAATTGGCCAGAAAAAACCCAAAGAATTACCTGAGTTTAGCGCCAGTTTTCTTTAAGCTGATGACAACTTCCACGAATAATTGGATGCTTATCAAAATTATCAAATTGGTGAGTGTTATTGTTTTAGATTTTTAAAGGATAAACAATACTTTTTATGCATTGTGCACACAAAGTCATATTCGTACTTATTTTTCTCATAATATTAAATTTTATACGTATTCATCTTTTTCTTACTATAAGCTGTGTTGGTTTATTTCTCATACTCAGTTCTCGACTATAACTCTGATCGAACCAAAGCTGGGTCGGCGACTTACTCAACCATTAATTGATCTGATTGCAAGGTTTACTTGTTTTTTTTTACATATGGTACAACTGTAGGTTTATTCATTGCAATTATGCACATATTATTGATAGAATACATCAGTATCCGTATTTTGTAGAATCATTAATATTGTTTCTTTGCATATAGTTTGATATTACATATTTCATCAGTACATGAGATAAGAATTAAGCTATTTTTCTATATTAAAAAATATGTTGAGTATATTTTAGAAAGCAATATGACATTATATTTCCAGTTTGGAGCATTGACACCTCTAGAACCTAGGCTTGGCAGAAAGTTAATAGAACCCCTTACCAATTTAATACACAGGTATTTAATGTATTTTATTCTAAAGCGTATGCTAATTATCATGCTTGTAATGTTATCATTGCTTGTAATTTAGTTTTACATCTTATAATTATCCAAATTTATCTTATTTATTTATTTTTAATTTTTTGTGTAAAATGTGTGTGTGGGTAGTATTTAACATCCATTTATTATGTTTTTTTTTGCATAAATTGATTTTTGGTATAATTTATAATATAATACTAATTTCCAGTACATCTGCAATGTCTTTACTATATGAATGTATTAATACGGTAATTGCCGTATTGATTTCTATATCGTCTGGTATGCCGAGTCACGCCGATTCGATACAGTTGTGTGTTCAAAAGTTGAGAATATTAATAGAGGACTCAGATCAAAACTTGAAGTATCTGGGATTGTTGGCGATGTCAAAAATATTGAGAAATCATCCAAAGAGCGTGCAATCTCACAAAGATTTAATTATGCAATGTCTTGATGATAAAGACGAAACTATAAGACTGCGTGCCTTGGATTTGTTGTATGGAATGGTTTCCAAGAAAAACCTAATGGAGATAGTTAAAAAGTTAATGGTACACATGGACAAAGCTGAAGGCACTATGTATCGCGATGAATTACTCTCAAAGATCATTCAAATTTGCTCACAGAATAATTATCACTTCATTACCTACTTTGAGTGGTAAATATAATTTTTTGGGAATATATTCATATTTTTTAGGGCAGATTATAGAAAATTTGTGTATATACACAGGTACATATCTGTATTGGTGGAACTTACACGAATGGAAGGCACCAAACACGGACCATTAGTAGCAACTCAATTACTTGATGTAGCAATTCGTGTACAAGCTATTCGAAAATATGCGGTTCAACAATGTGCCTTACTGCTTGAGAATTCATATCTTTTAACTGGCCAGCCAAGGGCAACAATGTCTGAGGTTTTATATGCAGCAGCATGGATTTGTGGAGAATTCTCTAGGTAATAAAAATTTTAGCATTAATCTGCATTTATACATATATAGGATCCAAGTAATACATGACAACATATTTAATACGATCTAATTAATTTAATAATGAATTAAATTAAATTAATAGTGAATTGGAAAATCCTTTGGCAACATTGCAATCTATGTTGCGATCACAAGCTTCTAGTTTGCCAGGACACATACAGGCTGTTTATGTTCATAATATATTAAAACTAGCTGCAACGACATTTGCTAAAGCAGAAAAAGAGGAAGATACTGAAACCATGGAAAAGGTATTATTTATGTATAATAATAAAATTTTTATATAATTTCTATGATGCAATAAAAAATTCAGTTAATGATATTTTAAAATATATTTATTTATTAAATTGAAATACAATTTTTAATTCTAATTTTATTTTTTTAGTATTAATAATTTTTTCTTTACAGATTTCTGAATTGAAGGACAAAATAGCAGTTTTTGTCTGTAGTGGCGATCTGGAAGTTCAGGAAAGGTCAAGTTCCGCATTAGTGCTACTTGAATGTTTAAAAGAAAATCCTGGGCTTGCACAGGAATTAGTAAAGACTTTTGAAGGTGAACTTAATCCAGTTGCACCAAAGGCTCAAAGAAAAGTAACTATCAATTAATATTGCATATTTGTATATTATGTACTTAAAAATATCTTTTATTAAATTGAAAATAAATATACACATATTGAGCCAGATTATTTACAAGTTTTACCATGCAAAAATTTTATGTCTTTTAGGTTCCAATACCTGAGAATTTGGATTTAGATTCCTGGATCAATGATCCACCTTCGGAGAGTTCAGATTCAGAGGATTTAGATATGAATGATATTTTTATTAAATCAGAGAAACCAAATAATTCGTTTTCCAAACGGGATTTAAACGAACCGTCCTTAGAGGAACTTGAAAGGAGGCGCGAAGCAAGAAAACTAGAGCAAGAAAATAATCCTCATTATCTGAAAGGCTCATTTAAGACTTCCACATCATATAACAATTCATCAGGCGTATACGAAGACTTTGAAAACATTCCCGTCACGGAATTAGACATCCCAATCTCTTTAAAGATTTCTAACTCGCATAGATGTCGTGATTTAGATAGCAGTCACAAAAGACATAAGAAGCATGAAAAGAAGAAGAAATCGAAAAAAAATAAAAGTATCTGTTATATGCATAAATCGTGTATTCCAAGCATGTTATTAAATATTTAAGATTCTTAACATTGAATGTTTTCAGATAAAAAATCTGCGTCGGAGGAAGATGAAAAAGAAGATGATAGTTCACCACTGCAAATAGTAAATACTGGAATTGGGGAATTACCTCCGGGTGCACAGATAAGTGATAGTGATGAGTACGATTTAGCAGACACAAATGATCCACATAGAGCTTTAAATATTGATTTAGATATGCCTTTACGGGAAGATGAAAGATTGCCTGTCTTAGAACACAGAGTTGTTGAAAATAAAATAACGAAGAAAGTTGAAGAAAAAGAGAATAAAAAGGAAAAAGTAAATTTATTTTTATACTTGATAAATGTTGTAACACAATTGGAATTTGTTTAAATTTTTAATTTGTTTAAATATTTTAAAAAATACTTTAAAAAATATTTTTAAAATAATTTATACTTTCTGCATTGATAGGGACATAGAAAATCTAAAAGAAAAGTAAAGAATGTCATGGAAAACAAGGTAAACAACGAAACAGAATCTAACTTCTGGTTGGAAACCAATTCATCTCCTGAAAAAGTACAGTCCCCTGCTATAGGAGAATACATTGAAGTATCTAGTGAGTCACAAAAAGATAGCAAACGCAAGAAGTCGAAGAGTCAAAACAAACACAAGAAATCCAACGACGAAGACACGAAGCATAGAAAATCAAAGAAATCGAAAAGTAAGAAGGAAAACAAGGCTTTGGATTATGAAGAAACAGCTGGAATATCTACTCCGTCAAAAGAAATATTACCGGAATTAAAAAATGATATAAATTCTGAATATAATACAATTACTGTACAGCAAGAGGAATACGAAGAATTAGCAAAAAATAAAGTCATTTCCATGAGGTATGAGCTGAAACAAATTCCCTACGATTCAAGTAAAATTATCGTATCGATTTGCATTACAAATATAAGTCAGCCGCTTGTAAAAGAATTAGTCTTTGACGTTCCAGACACATCGTCACTCAAATTAGTTAGGAATGTAAGTCAGTGCACATTTGAATATTTGGGATTTACTCATGAAAATAATTTTATTACATTTTATTATTTTTCTCTTTCTCTCTCGCAGCCTGAAGATGAATTCGGAATAAAACTGCCGTTCCAACTGCCTCTGCAATCTAATAAAGAAACTGAGTTTACCGTTCAAGTCTCCGATGTGACATTTGCTCAGAGATTGAGGGGTACACTGACATACATGTTTGAAAGTACAGAAGGCACGCAACAAGAAAAGCTCGACTTCACCGTGCCCTTGTCGTGCAGCAAGTTCATGGTTGGACATCTCTCTCACAAGGACATACTCACGGAACTTCTCAAAAGTGGTCAATTAGTATCTAAGATTAGAAGAGAAGTGATATCTTCTCAGGACTTTGGTGAAATTCTGAATATTATCTGCCGCAAATGCAATCTTACGCTTGTGGAACAAATTGATGATACTGCATCTTTATACGGACATTCTCTGAAGGGACATCATGTGTGCCTTTTGATAAAATATAACGTAAGTTAAATTATCTCACTTTATTTTATAGTAAAGAATTTGATAATCAAAGTTAAAAAATATTAATTAACTTAAAACAAAGAAATATATCAATATTTTATAGTAAGTAAGTATTACATGTTGATTTAGTTAAAAGTATAGAGATTTTAACTTTCTAAGTTTAGCAATATATAATGTATTAGATTTTGATGATTTTCCATGTTGCAGAGAGCGACAGAAAAGCTAGTAATTGAAGGTAAAGGTGACAATAACTCATTGCTGTCGGGAATTGGAGAGGAAATCTTAAGGATCCTGACATAATACTGATCAAGTGTCTATTTTGCAATTATTATTTCCTCATCATGCATCGCAATTATGTTGAACATACACTGAGCAAAGGAATACTTTGTGTCCACTGTACATAAAGTACAGATATATAGCAGCTATAGCATCTGCAAACCCATTAAATATTTTCGGAAAGGATCTTACCTAAACTTTACGTGTAATTTAGGTTATAAAGTTTGTTAAATATTTAAGAGATATACATATACACATACACACATATTATATAAATACATATACACATATGTACATTTCTATATGTGTAAGATGAGGTTTCATAAAGAAACTGCAAGAAGAAAGAAAGGGGAAGAATTTATTGCCAAGAATTGAAGACACTGGAATAAAAGTAGATTATGTTTCTATATAGGATTTAAGTCTGGCATGGCATTGACTTGCAATAAATACAGAATTATTTAAGTTACCCTGTAAGAGTTTAAGATAATTATCCAATTATCTTGTTGAATTACGTATCTTCCAAAAAGCTTCTGTAAATTAATACACTTTCTTATCTTTACAATGTTGCATTTACTACACGACATGTAATAATCGAAATAGCTTAATAATAAAGACTAACTGTTAAGGAACAGTTCTTTGTACAGTACGGAAATAAATGTTGCAATAGAAACGATTGACTCTACTTTCATGTTCAATGCCTTCAATTTTTGCTCAAATTGGGATGATAATATTCCATCGCTATTGTTGAGATCTTTATTATTTTGTAAAATATATGAAATATTATATTCATTGCGGTGTTGCGTTCGATCTTTGTAAACATGGATTAACTTGGAGCATAAGTGGTAAGCATGTTATAGCATATGACGCTTCCGTAATGTTGATAATAAGGCAAGAGATTATGTAAATTTAAAATTTGAATCGTGAGATAATTCATATATAGATATATAGCGTGATCACAAGCACATGATCCATGTATGCATAGTCGTATGACGCGAAAGAGTATGCCCTTATTTATTTTGCAATGGATTTTGATTGCATAAAGTTTTATATCCATTTTTCTTTCTTTTAATATCTTTGTCTTCTTTTTTGTTTTGAGATGCATAAAGATTTTTATATTTGAACATGAATTCTAGATTTTTACGTTACGTTAATCTAGTTATTAAACGTGTGCCAAAAAGATATTAGAGCTATCAATATCCAGACTATCCTTTTATTCCTAAAGCGACGTTGACTTTTATAGCTGCACGTTGACCTTTGGAGATACCTGAGTTGTATATTAATAATTTTCCTTCGTAGAAACGAAGCTTGCGATATACATCATGATAGACGCAAATAAATGTCTTTAATTTTTAATATCTCTTTGTATCTCATGTGCATTGCCATTGCAAAAAATAGCCGACATTTTTTTTAAATACAATTCACATGAAAGACGTACGTGCGAACGTGCATGTTGACCATGACATATTCTATTACAAATTACATGCCGCGAGATTAAGGTCGGCATTATTTTATTAACCGTACTTATCCCTCGAATCTTGCCTTTCGCAGGTGTAAACAACTATACAATAAAATTATAATTAGTTTACAATTTATCATTGCGACAATTTATTACTTAACAGTGCATTAATATTACTAGGGGAAATACCGCTTATTCGAATTCAACCGAGAAAGTTAATAATTTTTCATTTAGCTTAATTTTTAACTTTAATTTATAATTATTTTTAAAACTTATTAACTTATTAATTTTTTTCCTAAGTTAAAAATTTGTGTAAAAGGAAAAAATTCCATATAAAAATAAAATATATTTACATAATATTAAATAAAATTTAAATTTATTTGATGATTCATACTTGTTTTGAGTAATCTAATTTAAAAAATTATAACTTTCTGATTTAATGTTTTTTTTAAATTTTAATTTATCTTAAAATTAATTTAAATTTGATGTAATTTTTAACTAAGGTAGTTTTTTGTTCATGTAACTTAACGTAATGAAATTGATTTTAGACCTTGTTAACTTTAATTTAATTAAAAAATATATATTAACTTTGCTAATTTTTTTAAAGATTTTATATTTTTACTTTATAAGACAATTATTGATTTGACGTTACTTTTTTTCTACAAAGATGCGATTTGCGTGACGTGATCGGCTTTGGATTTTTGTACCGTGAATACAAATTTATATTAGTACCCTAATATAAATTCATTTAAAGCGACAGCGCGAATCGCCGTATTCATTCCGCGATGTGTCAGGTTGAACGAATACAAGCGCGGGCGTTTCGCAACGCGCGTTCCAGTGAGTGACGCGTGATTCTTGATTTGACGCGACGATCATCCGCGCCTTCCGCACAATGCTCTGGAAGGTGAATCGACGGAGGACTAAGGACGGCCGTGATTCAACCAGATTCATCGACCTCACGCGCTACTCCCACACGGGGCTCACGGTCGCACAAGCGTCATCGAGCCCTCTCGAACAGAATCGTTTTTCGTCAGGTGCAGCCCGACGTTTCGATGCCATTGCAGCGTTGTTTCGTCGCCGCTTAATTTAGGTCAAAAAACGTAATTGTTTGATTTCAGCGTCTGCGCAAACACTTCTCAGAACACTCCGTAACGCGTTTTAATTGATTCATCCGTTCGGCGCTCCAGAAGTGGCGGAACGCGACGGGAGTGTTCGGAAACGCATATTAAAAACGCATAACTTATAAGCGACGTGTTCACGCTTCATCTGGAAATCGCCAGGAATGCAGCGCTTCCCGAATCAGTGTACTTTTCCACACGTTTCATTTGTCTGCTCCATACCAGGAATTATTCGTCATTTATTTTTGTTGTTGTGTAAGGCAATTCGAAATGAGACGGCGAGATATCGAGATTATCAGCCTTCATTTCGAGATTATCACTTCGCCAATAAATTCTTCGTGACTTCGGCTTATCGAATAAAATATGACTAATGTTTGCAAAAAGAATACCGCTCTCGTTCCTCTTTTTTTCTCAAGTATGTACACCATGCGCGAGCATAAAAAAAACAGCGAAGGAAAAATAAGTTAAATAGTCATTACTGCATTCCAGTCACGTTTCAGTCAGACGAGCATGCATATTTTCCGCGAGTTGATATCTTGGTTCAAGGAATGTCAACCTGACACGTTATGATTTATTAACGATTCGGTTCAAAATTCTTTATCATTTCTATAATTTTACTTTTATTTAAAAACAAAGAGAAAGACTTATAAAGCAAAAAATCTAGAATCTAGAATGGAATTTTTTCAGCGCTAAAACACTATACATATATATTACAGTATAATTATAATAAAATACAATTAAATAAAAAAATAATATGAAGTTTAAACGTAAAAAAATAAAGTATAATAAAATAAACAAGACAAAAGAGAGAGAGAGAGAGAGAGAGAGAGAGAGAGTTGTATTTCAAGTGCGATAACAATTAATTAAATTAATGCATTTTGTGACAATATTTTGAAATTAAAAAAAGTAATTGAAAGAAAGAACTTTAGTTGACATATAACTTTTTAATCGTTAAACAATTCCTTGAAGAGATAAAAATTTGATTATATTGATAGTATTAATATCATTTTTTGTGATTTGTTATTACCGAAAGAAAACTACTTTCCGCGAATGAATAATCACTGTAAAACAATTTTTAGGGTGAAATTACAACATCAAGTTTGATTAATATGTCAATTTTTGTACTTATATATTTAATTTTTCACAAAATATATTTTACATCTCTCTTTTCTCTCACGTTTAGCTTTTATATTGAAAATGAAAAATGTATTTTTTTAAAGAATTCTCTCAAGGTACGCAGATAAATGCAGGTATTCATCTTCTAACATAAAAGCGGAGTTACATCAACGTAGATTGATGTGAAATTGTTACGTAATTGGAATAATATTTAGATAAGTGCCAGACACATAAAGCACAAAGGAAACATCAGAGTAAACTTGGGTATAATGGCCATAATTATTTAAAATACAAAAATATACTTGTATTTCTATTGATTTTTAATTGTGTTTTGTACATTATTTTATTAAAGTTTGGAGCACGTAATACTATCGACATTACAGTAAAAATACTCAATAAAAATTTTATATCATCAAAATATTGAAATATGACCAACCTCTCGGATTTTTAGAAAGATGGCCATAGTATTATAAGACAGATGGCTATTTGGCTAACTATACATATTTTATGTATGTTTTTTATAAAATAATAAGAAACTTATAATTTAATATATTCAGATTTATTGGTACATCACATATTTAGTTTTAGTTTTATCTAAAATTTGATTATTTTAAATTATAAAAAACAATTTTTAAAATATAATTTTTATCCATAAATAAACAAAATGTAACATATAAATAGATAAATAAATAAATAAATTCTTAGCGAATATATTAATTTCAACTTTTAAACATTTAAAAATTGGGTTATTTTATCTAAACTGTAAGGAAATAATAGTTATAATATTTATTTAAAAAAATGGAAAAAGAAATAAAAGATAATCACATTACAATTTATATATCTTTGTTATGTGTTTAACGTTGATTATGAAAGCTTAACTGTAATTTATTCGACGTTGTGGCAATTTTTAGTGAATACATGAAGAACTTTACAGGCAAAAATAAAAATTACATAAATACACTGTACATATCAATTATCTTTGAGAATGACTACAAAACTCATTTTTTAACAATTATTAAGGAAATTCTAATCTATAGCCATCTGTTTCGGCTAAGGTATGAGCATCATACCTTAAACCGTTTATTTATTTACTTGCAAAGTAAAATATATGTGCGTAAAATTTATGACATAAATTGTTTGGTAAAGCAAAAGGTAATTTTATTCTTTTTAAAAGAATAAATTAAAACTAAAAATTTAATCTTGATTTAATTTCTTTCTAGCAGAATGAAGATTGGTCAATCACGATATTTATCAATCGCTTTGATAAAAGTTTCAAGTTTGACAGAAAAGGGATTATGACTATCTTGAAATAATTTTTATCATTGCGATGAAAATACTTTGCGAGACTTAATAAACTTCATCAAATTATCCATCAACGATCAAATAAGTGGAAGAAAAACCAATAATCACGTATAATTACAAAATCGGTAATCTTTAATTTATAGATTATTTTACATTTTATGTTCATTTAATGTATCATTAAAATATCTCTCTGTATTTTTACATTTAACTGCTTCAAGGAAATCCTTCAAATCTTTTATATAAAAGTAAAACAAGCGAGACTAATACAGAATAAGTGCGCACAATATACCTGTATGTTAAGGATTACTAAATGTCCTTCTTTATATAGAAGGACTTAAAATCATATTGTGTTACAATATGATTTTAAGGTAAAAGTAAAATAATTTAAACATACATTTTATAAAATAGAAATGAAAGAAATATGTTATTAACATTGCAATAAAATAATTTATATAATTATACAAAATTTTAGTACAAAAAATTTAATTTGTTTATTTGTGTCATTTATTAACATTTTCTTCAACATAATTTTTATCCTTTTTTACTACTGCGATATTTGGTAATCCTATAACATTTAATGATTAATTCTTGAGTTATCACGATTAAAATTTTTTCTAAGGTTTTTCTAAGCTTGTTTGAAGTGGAAGATTTAAAAAGTATCTGTTGGAACTGGTAATGCGTCATAATCAGATTTATTAAACGAGCGCGAAAACGTACTTATCCTTATCCTACTTGCGTTGAAAACGTACTTATTGCACAAGTTTATTTGTGCACACAGAAATGTGGACACAAGGTAGCCAGTGTACAATAAAAAACATTTTGTAATTATGTCAGAAACGGTTCTTATTAAAACTTTTATTTTTAACATATCCAAATGTTAATTGTAATATGATTATGTTATTTAAACATTTTGTGTTAAATTGATATTTAATATTTCTCTTACTGTCAAAATAATATTTAAGGATGATAAACAAATAACATAAAAATAACGTAGTTTTAAAACGTTAATTCTAAAAAATGAATAGAATGTGCGTGTTTAGCATCTTATAAATGTTAAATTTATATGCTAAATATGCTGAAGAATATGCTTCCACAATTTGTTTCCAAATCATATCAAAATATTATTTTTTTTGCCTTAATTTTTTACGTAACATTTGCGTTACTTTTTAACATATTTATTATGTGATAAATTAATACAAAAATTTGAATGAATTGTTTGAGATATGTAATGTACGTTAAAGTTAAGATAATTGTATTATATAAGACCGGTTTTATATTTTTTGTTTCTTTATGCAATTTTCTTACAAGCCTGCCACAAACGCGTATATAGAATATTGACTATTATTATATGCAGAATATACTTAAACTTACATTATTATAGCAGTTAAATTGTCGTATTATGATAATTAGCGAAATATAGTATAATTATTGTACAATGAATTATGTAGGAGTAAAAGTTTATGAATCTAACAATGTAGATTAATTTTTTGAATCAATCGGCAACTTTTATTTCAATATCTACTTTTCATATACTATTTAAAAAATATATTGGATATTTTTTATAAGAAATCTTAGGTATGTAAGTTGAAGAAATACAAACTTAAAGAGTTGCAAAAATCTTCGTCCTATAAGTGTCAATGTTTAATAGCCCGTATATAATAATTTTTCTCATAAAAATGATCGTCAATTGATTTTCAATTAAAATAATAAATAAATATTAATTATATAAAAAATTGGGATTTCAATATTTTGGTTTGATAATGAAACTACTTTTAACTTTTCTCACAAAAATAGTCGGCAGCCAACTTTTATTGGAAAAAAAAGTACTAGTTCGGACAGTATTATATGAAAAATTGAATTTATTTCAGAACTTTGGTTTGATGATAGAGCTACATAAGTTTTCTAACTGTGTAGCATCAATTCGGTGACTTGAACGCTCGTCCTCGGAGAACGACGGCGGAACTTCCGCACCGCGGAATCCGCGACAACGACGACGACGACGACGACGTGCGACATCGGGAATCGTGACCATCTCAAGGTGCGAGCACGTGCTCCGCGCTACGAGCCGGCGCGCCTACGAAATGTCAATCGGGCCGGTTGAATGAGCGGCGAACCCACCGCGCGCCGTGGGGTTCCCCCTCGCCGCCGGTGCCACCGGAACGAATACGTACATACATACATACCGAAACGGTACCGTGAGCCGGAGCCCGACGCACGAACCCCGCGCGCGCGAGACGCTATATAAATAATACTTCGCGCTAAGTCAGATCAGTCGACTTGCTGCGGCCGTACCTGCCGTTAGCGCACAATGCAACGGACCTTCAGAGATTAAATCGTCTCGACACCAACCCTCCTCCCCCACCCCTCTCAAGTCGCGTCTCTTCTCTTCGTCTCTTTGCACCCCTGCCAACCCCTTCATTACGCGCCTCGCTTTCACTCCCTACCTCCGGATATCACTTATCCGCTCTGTTTCGCGTCCCTCGTACGCGAGGACCACCTCGGTGACTTGACATCCAACGGCTATAGCGGTACGTCCTCCAGGATGTCGCACGACAATTTGGGATTTACGTCGAGCACGGTGAGTAGATGATTCCCCCTCGGGGACGGACTTTAAATGTAAAATGTGCGAGCGAACGTGTGCGTGTGTTTATAGCGATCAGAAGGAGACTCGAATTATCAATGTTGTTATAACGATTTTTTACCCGTATATAAATTCAAATGCGGAATTTTCTACGATGGAGGAGAGAAGCACCGTCGGGAGAGGGAAAGGGAAATCCCCTTGGAACACAATTCACGATACATTCCTCTATTTCTTCATCCGTGTATTTACTGTCAAGCCCGTCGTTATCCTTGCTTGAAATCGTTTGTCCGAAAAGCGGAATAAACTTCCCGGTGTGAAATCGTAAACACTGTTCTCTCTTTTCTTCACAGTCAAAGTAGCCGAATAAGGTTCTCGTATAAATGGGATTATATTAGAAATGTGAGTTTTAAAACGTAGCTACTAAAAATCATTTAAAAAACAAAAAGTCTTTATATTGAATTTTCCTTGAAAACAGATACC
The DNA here is from genome assembly GCF_013373865.1 of Monomorium pharaonis. NCBI lineage: Eukaryota > Metazoa > Arthropoda > Insecta > Hymenoptera > Formicidae > Monomorium > Monomorium pharaonis. The sequence goes on along the minus strand of NC_050468.1, from coordinate 27,287,861 downwards.
TAATGCTTCGCATATGCTTTAAAGATTGTCAAAGATAATTTGTAAATTAAGTCAAGACAAGACTAGCTTGCATATATAAATAAAACAGTTACGAGTAAAGCTTCATTAAGATAATTTTAATGAGTACATTTTAAATTTTGAAAATGAGACTTTAAAGAACGGTTTAAAATGTCCAGGATACCACGGCAATGACACTCGCGTGACATTAGATTTTTCACGAACAAGAAATAGATCTTTACACAAAACAAACGACGCTTCCTGCGCTCTGTCACGTTTTGCTCTTTCCCCCCTGTCGAAAATCGACAGGGCCGCTATTGCTATATTTTGTATAAGCTTTAGCAAGTGTAGCAATGACATTGCGCAAATGTTATCTCGGTTTATTTGCATGTGCATAATACAGAACGAGGTTATGCCGGATATAATAATGCTAAATATTGATTATTATACCTGAAAATAAATCTGAAATTATGCCAATTAAACAATTATCGCGCGAATTAGAGGCGACGTGCGAATATCGTTTGCGCGACACATGCCGATTCGGCAATGAGAGAGCGACGTATACGTAAGATCGGAGCGCGCTCTCTGTGCGATATCTTCTTCTTTTTTTTTTTATAGCGACGAACCGATTGCGGAACAGGTACAATAATAGGCTTGCGCGCGCGAGTTATTGTAACTGCATTGCCAGGCTCGATATTTATATTTCCGACTCCGTTTCGATCGCGCGACGTCCGTCGTCATCCGATCATGAACCGATCACGGGAATGGAAAGTTTCTATCCTACCGTTCGCACGAACGAAAACTTTCGCACGCGACGAAGGACAATTCGTTCATTCGTCGCGTTGACGTTTTGCGCGAAACGGCGGCGGGCGCCGCGCGAAACGGCATTGTTACCGCCGCGGGTTTTTTCCCCTCCCCCGTCGCTCGTTCACGCCGCCGACGGGTAATTGGCGATTAGAATTTGTGTTGCACAACGAGGAAATGTCGAATATAAATTAAACGCCAACTGCGTGTGTACTCTTGACTTGACATCTCGCTCGCACTCGAGCGAATGAGCGTCCTTCTCCCGTGGCTCTTTCCATCGGGGGGGGCCCCGGCTCCTTTTTTTCTTTTTTTTTTCTTTTCTCTTTCTCCCGCTTTTTCCTCCTCGAGGCTGTCGAAGGCGACCGGGTACAATACCTGTTCGATCAAGCGCGCACGGATTATTCGAAAGTTATCCCGAATTGTTGTACCAAGTGTACTTTTTGCGCCTTTCCCTCGTCGGCCTGTGTACACTTTTCAACGACCTTGCGAAGTTGATTTCTTCCTTTCGGGCGCATATTTTGGGGTAGGCCTAATTACGGAGAGCATTACGCTTAGTATTAGACGTTGAACGATCTCTTTTCTTCGGGGGGCGGGGAGGAGGGAGCAAGTTAAATTGAACTAAAATAATGTGATAAATTTATTTCTACTTGAAAAATGAGGCGCAATCACTTCGGTACACGTGTATCGAAATCGACAAACGTGTAAATATTGAAATGAAAATATGTAAATTTAATAATGCAACGTCTAAAATAACGTTTAAGTAAATGTAGGTTGAAATAAAAGATATACATAAGTATAACAATACGTAACGCGATAAACGTTTTCAAATCGTACAAATCCGCACAGTAGCGTTACGTCATAACTGTTATCGATCCCTCTGGACGGAAACGCTGCACCCATCGTACTCGTATCTTCCTCATCGACTTATCGGATGTAATAACTTCCCCTGCCACTTCTTTCAATCTCTGTCTAACTCCGCACGAAGACAGCATCGTTAGCGTCGTTAGCGCCGCTGAATTTTGCACGATGTTCAAAATTTAATTTCTTCATCGTCACTCCACGTCGAATTCGGAACGCGAATTTAATCTCCCTCTGTTTACCCTCGCAGCATTGCGACGCACCGTCGTACACCGTGAATTAACACACGTCTCTCCTAGTAATAATATTATCTGACATTAATGATTACTCAGCTATGATCCATCAGTCTGGCACGTACCGGTTCTGGAAGTTATAGTACATCTTCCCGCGATAAGGAATCTCGCGCGGATCATTTCTGCCGCAGCGCTACTGAAAATGTGATTGCGCATTGATAAGAATCGCCCGCGAAGTATTCGCGCTTGCCGCAAACGAGCCGCGCGCATTACCGGGAAATTACTTTTGTTTCCTCTTTTTCGGAGAAGCGTTTTTCGCGCGCGCATTGCATTCTGACTCGTATCGTAAAAGCGTGTGTGTGTGTGTGCTGAGAGTTTGGAAATCCACGGGATGAAAGACGAAGAGTAAGAAGAAGAAAGCGTCGACGGAGAAATCAAAGAATCGCGCCGCGGCCGTTCAGTTGGGATAACTTGAATTTCCGCCCGAAATACCAGATTTTAATCTCGATCGGCGCACGTGTAATACAATGTTAAATATTAAAGAATTAAATTTCGAACAATTCCTTGAGTTCAACGTGATTTTGTTATTTTTAACTTCTGTGTACAAACTTTATTATATTCATACATAATAACTCATGTAATTAAAGGAATAACTTTATTTAAGCAACCCACTTCTGCGGTTGAATTGTTTAGCAAAACTTTAAAAAAGTAATCATCCGTAATATCTAGTAAATAATAAATTAAATTCGAGTCAAATTTAATATTTCTCAAGTTAAATCGTTTAACTTTATTGTTTTCATAAAATTAATGACATTGAGTAGAAGCAATGGCGACTTGTAGGAATATTTAAGATTTACTCAACTTATAATTCCATTTTACGATTTACGAATTTAACAGCAGGCCGATCAACGTCATTAAAGCTTCTTTGTTCGATTAAGATAAATGTTCTGTAGTAATTGTATACATAACATAATACAGAGCTAAGATATATTATTGAATTTTTGTAAGGATTTACGGTGTAAAATGATTTAATACTATAATTAAATAAAATATGGAATATAAAATGTTACACACATATAAAAATATGAAAAATTGTAATTATTCCGGAAATAATAAAAACATTTGAACGAACCAATACCTGAACAATGTATGCTTGTCTTTGTACTATTTACCAAATATGTTGTTTAGATATTTTGTTAAGACACAGAAGTTATTATTAAAAAATGTATAATGTTTCTTAAAATGTTAAGAACATCATCAAAATATGAAACTTTAACGTAATTATGTTACAAATTAATTTTCTTTTAACATTAATATTTATAAAATTTACAATAATTTTATAAATATTTTTAAGTATTTAAGATTAAATTTAATATAAATTTTAATGTTATAAAAATGTTTAAAAGTAGTAATATAAATTTCCGTGTAAATCCGGACATATTCGTTTACTAGGACATTGTTCTTACTATGCATGTAGTGGATATCTTAATTCTCCATAAATAATTTGGATCTTTTTGGGCAAAATTTTATTCTTTTTCTCTAAAATAAAGGGGGAGGGGGGCAAACCTGGATTATTTTTCTAAAAAAATCTTATTGATAGGAGTTTACTCGCTAAGTAATTTGCGGCAAAGATCATTGACGATCAAAGCTATTTCCGCCGCTTCCGGATGCGCGGCGTGCTTTTTGATCTTTCTTTCTTTCAGTACTTCGTTTCTTTCCTTTTAACGCGTTTCTACAAAACAGAATAGAATTGCATAGCTACTGTGGAGTCGGGTTTTACCGTGGCTGCTTCTACTTCCGTCTGTTTCTCTTTTGTCATCTTCACTGGCACGTGTATCCGCGGAAGATATAAATCGCTCGTACTTTGAATTGCTGATACTTGGAGGCCTTCGATTAAAATTGCGCTCGACTTGCAATTGCGTAATGATATTGGAATGATCTCAACATCCTGAGGCAATTGTTATAATTGCGATCATTTCGAGGAAACGGAGCAGTGTCCGAAGAAAAATCGACCAAAGCCGTGTAAATGCAACCGACACTTGCTTCAGAACTTTTAGAAATTTATGTATAAAAACAACACGAAGATTAAGTCAGTTTTATCAATACATATCACATTAAAATATTTTATTATACGCAGTTAAAGTTTATCATGCGCGGTTTTAGATGTTGAAAGTTTCGAGATCGTCTGGATAACAAGACGATTTTCAAGTACGGCTGAACACGTGTTAACTCAATGAGAAAATTTCGCGTTGGAGTTTAACATTATGTGAAACAATATAATTTCAATAGCGTCCGAGATATGTTCTTTATTGAAGAAACTAATATCATTTACATTATATACAAAAATAATTAAATTAAATTAATTAGTTTTTGCTGTGATTCACAGAAGTGATTCAAAACTTCAAGTCCGTAATTTGTTTAATAAATGTTTCTATTGTCTTTCTTTTATAAGTGTTTCAGCTGAACTCTTAGAGATTTTTTTGTTAAAGCAAAACAAATTACTACGAACTGCAAATGTAACTTGCGTGGAAATTACAATACAATTTAAAATTTTGTTAAACATTTGCACGCAGAAAGCGAATTTTTTACACAAATAATAGTGTAATGTGATAGTGTAATAAATAATTTGTAAAACTTGAGATATCTCGAAAACTTTATGAATGTAGACTGATGTAATGAGATAAATTATGACGTAGTTGAAATACTTTTGTGATAGCTGAGATACTATGAGCAAAAATTACGAAAACACATACCTTCTTGTAAAACCTTTGTACCCTTGTGCGTACGATGATTAAGATTGTGTCAAGAGTATTTTGATAAGTACAAATACACATTTTGTTAATTACTTATAACGGATATTAAAAGATTAAAAAACACTCAAGTTAAAAAAATTTTTTTTGTGTAACTAACAAGCTTCAATATCTGTAACGTAAAGAAATTTTATTAGACAAAATATTATTATTTATATATTAAGTTTTATATTATACATCTTTAATGTATTCTGAAAAATTATATCGCCATATGTAACGCCATATGTTAAACATTGCAAATTGTAAAAAAAAATGAACAAAAATATCAGTATAATCTTTTGAATGCACTTTACGTTATCGCAGTACTGCGTGTAATCTGTTATATCAGAATTCAATGTAAACCTTATTATTGATTAATAGTAATTACTGTCGATCAACAATATTTATCACATTATATTTACGTCACTATGTTATCAGCTTTTTATTGAACTCAATTCGAATAAAAACATATATTAATTACTACTTTGTTAATAATTATGCTGGCGTGTTCAAACATTAGAGATATTTTTATGATATAAAAAACCAATTTTTTTAAAGTTAGTACTTCTGGTATTCCTGTTCGTGCTAAAGGCAATCTTGTTCATGTCGTTTCGTAACTTACTTTTCTGCAGTACGAACAATTAGCACGCCTAGTAGAGCGTGTGCTAATCACGGAATTTTTCCGAACTCCGTAATATTCCGCTGGTTTTCTTCCACGTCTAATCTTGTCTGTCCGATATCGAAAATCTAGCGGAATCGTTTATTTTTCTTGATAACGGCAGGTAACGGCCTACGGTTCTTTCCAAACACCGGAAATTAATAATTGCAGTATAACAATTATCATTGGTTTGCATCATGTGCCGATAATTGCCGACACGAAGAGTTAATACAATTATGTATCTGTATATTTTATTCTTTATTTGATTAAATATTTTCACTGTGTACGATCGAGTCTTTTTTATACTTTTTTTATTTATTTATTTTTATTAATACATTTTATTATATTTATTTATTATTCTATAATTAATTTTATATAAACATCAATTTGAGGCGAATAAAATGTAAATAATCTACATTACACGTAATGCAAACTACGTTTTATATGCTATTTATGTAAACAATATATTAATCGGAAATAGTGAAATTTGTATTTTATTTTTTATTTTTAATATTATATATATATATATTTAAATTTTATTAATACTTACTCTAAAGTCAGATATATTAAACATTTTATAATTTAATAACTTTTTCTGTACTACATTATCCAATTCATAATAATTTACATTACTTGAATTGTTTACAGGAAAAAGATTTGTGACATAACGTAAACAATATATAGATAATCCATGTAGACGTAATCTTGAAATTTATGGCACAAACTTGATAAATATCTTTTATGTTCAGCATCATTACATGATTCATTTCAATTTAGGACTGTTTTAAGTTATTTTCTTACCATTTATTTTAGAAATAAAATTGTTTTAATTTCTGATAATTATGCACTTTAGTATAATAGATTTATGCAGGTTAAAGACATTTGTTTTTTTGAGGCTTTGTGAGTTATCGAATCCTTCAAGAAAATATTACCTATTTCTTATTCATTTTTTGAATATTGAAGAAAGATTTATACATATATAATATTACATATTATATAAAATCTTTATGTGCAAATAAAGAGTTAAAATTTGAATGTAGTTTGAAATCTAAATTAACTTTATACCCGATAGAAATTAACTAACAACAATTTACAATATACGTTATGTAATTTAAAGTTCTATATAAACTTTTACATATATTTTTTATGTAAACTTTTGCATATAATTTTATTTGAAGAAGTGTTAAATTTCTACATAGGATACCATGACGATAAATCAAATGGCACAAAAATTCGATAAAGTGAAATAAATGATCGTCGAAACGTTGAAAAAGAATTCCGCTTTGATATCGCATAGATGAATTATTTACAGGTGATAAATGTCGGTGGTAAAAAGTAAACGGCAAATATACCTGAGTCATTGGAATTATATCAGAGATTCCCAAGTATAATACAAGAGATATAAGAGGTCTAGTATCACAAATAAGTGGATCTAACAGAAGTGTTGATAAAGAAATTTACATTTCGCACCGAGGAAGATAGGCAGAGAAGAGATACGCGAACATCCACCTGCCCGCCCAACAATGTTTATTGGCGTATTATGCCAATTTTCGTATTGATGTTTACACAAACCGTCAAGTTAAACGCTAATCGGCCGTGGAATGCGTGGTTCGCGTAAGAAGTGCGTGTAATGTAACAACTGCGCGAACGTGTATGCGAAGCGAGGTATATGATAGATCGATTAAAAAATGTACACATACCTTTAATCTTGTTTAAATAATTTATCGTCGTCGCTAATTGGCATGTGTCATAAACATTTAATTTTCCATTCGGGGAAACAAAGACACAAGGTATATCGGCGATTGCGGTGCGTTTACCGAGGCAGTTAATACGTTTCTCATTGCAATCATTGGTAACGTAAATAACGTGGTAACAAGATAATCATATTTCTCTTCGGTGACTGAACACATTATTAACACGACGTTAATCGCTTCATTTTTCATTGCACGTAAATTCCATCGAGTTCCAATAATTCTGTTATTGTGCATTTGTCATCACGAGGAGATGCGAATTTTCAGAATACTGTTTATACTTTAAATATAAAAGAACGCACGTTGTTGTATTTAGGTATATACACAACACGCGGCAATCGTAATTAATTTTTGGACCTCAAATTCTGCTATTGCACGTTTATATTGCAAAAATCCGAAAAAATGCAAATCTCAGGAATGTTTTGTTTCTGAATACAAAATTTACACGAAGGCACGCCTTTATATTTATATGAATCTTAACGCGATGTAAATAAAAAAACTACAATCTGTTATGTTTACGGAGTATAGACTTTGTGAATATTGATATAAGAGAAAAAGAGATTATATCGCAGAAAAGATATATTATCTGGTACGATGTCGCACTGTCGATGTCACACTTATATCTGACATGTAGCGTCAGGTTTTTTGTAGCCATTTGCAAATTAAATATCTGTATTTGATTATTGACGAATAGCATTGATACTATCTGATATCTTCTACTGTTGCTCGATATTAAAATTGCACGTGTTGTTAACGACGCATATTATTACCTTTGTAGGCGTGATATTGTTTTGAAGGTCGTATTAAATGGTCATATCCGCGCATTATGCAATTTGTACGTTTGCACGTACGCGGAGCAAGAAAATCTTATATTCGTCGCGTTACGACTTAACTGCATATAAAGAAGATGTACAAACCGCACGGAATTATGCAAATGTCAAGTCGACAATTTACGCTTTAGGACTCGAGTGGAGATTGGTCTTTTAAGTCGATTTGCATGAGTACTCTGAAAATTAAGCCAATGTTTGACATTTATTCAATTTCTGAATTTATAAGCTTCTTCCTTTACTCAGACCACAAATGTGCGTAATTCTTTCGCGTTTGTTTGAGCAATGGTACATAAAAATTGTCTAATTATTTTTTAAGATTTGGGAGATTGCTGATTACAAAAAGACCAAACTCTAAAAATTCAATGGATTTAATATGATGGTCCCAAGGAAAAAAATTTTATTAAATTTAATTATTGATATGAGGTTCTTTGAGTTACTGAATACGAAAATAATGTTATAAAAATTAAAACTGATAAATGAATCATTTCTATCATTGAAAACGGTGAACCTGAAAATTATGCGTTTATATTATACGTTATGTGTAATATGCATATCAGAATTCTTTATTGTCATTTATATTTGAATAATTATTACGCAAAGATAATACTACTAATATGTCATGTCCAACCTTCCACAAAAAATTGGAGGACATTCCGCTTGTATAACAGAAATAACTTTTTATGTTTTATGATTGTATTTATTATTAAAATATTTTTTATTTAAAGTTTAAATAATTTTCTTTAAAACAAACTCTAGTCAAAGAATAGCTAATACCTACTAAAAATTTGACTTATATACTTTAAAGACATAGAAACATATCCTACCTTAAAAGAATTTTTTAAGCTCTTACCAATTTTTATTTATGCAAATCACAAAAATTATGTTTAAAAGTCACGTAAATTTAATTATTTTGAATTGCGAGAGGATCCAGTTTTAAATGGCGATTTGATTGGTACAGTTAAAATTGAAAATTGATTGACGATACGTTTGACATTTATTGAATTTCAGAATTTACCATTCAAACTTAGAATTCTTGAATTTACAAGCTTAAAGCAGATCACAAAAACTGTACTTAAAGTCTGTAACATAAACTTAACTATTCGAACAATGGAATAGGCATTTGCTTTGTGTAGAAAAACCATCAAGAAAGACAATTAGTCAGTCGACAATTTACGCTTTAAGATCACGAGATTGAGTTTTAAGTCGCCATTTGTACGGTTCCGCTGAAAATTGATTGAGCGAACGTTTCGACATTTGAATATCTGACGTTGAATATCTGAATTAATCAGTTTTTCTTCATACAGATTGCAAAAATCACGTTTATAAAATCAAGCAAACCTAATTATTCGCGCGTATAATATAACGAAATAAACATTTTGCACGAAAACTGCTAAGAAAGAAAATTTGCTACTTATTACAATAGACATATAGCGATATTAGTGTGCTAACATTAGACAATCAGTTAATACGATTGGACTTGACGGAAAAAGCCAGACAAAACTTTCTTATTAAATTGCTATCTATAACCATTCATATTGCAACAGCTGCATGCGCGGAATATTACAGGATCATTCAAAAACAACCGTTTGTGTTTTTGCTTCCAATCGATTAATCAGTGTGCAGCCATGCGACATTTATGTTTATTAATCATTAAAGAAATGTTCATAATTTTGTTTTTTTTTTCTTATATTGTGTCAAGGAGTTTAAAAACTTCAACATCGGTTTATATAAATACATTTATTGCTGACGAACTCGCGCAAATTATTCCAAATTTGATGTATCGCGTGACTGAAACAATATCGTAGAAAATATAATACGCACAAAAGTGCAACCTTCTTTTTAAATTACTCTGTAATATTTACATATATGTGGAAGTGCACTCATCAGGAGATAACATCCTATTTCTATTGCATTAGAATCATCATAACTATTATATTTGTGTGTATACAGTGTTACATGGTAGATAGTACAATTAAAATCAATGGTCATTTGATCAATGTTGTATCATATTGTCAGTATGAAGTAAAAGTTTATATGAGCAATAAACGTGATAAATACGACATACATAAATATCACTATCCGCGGCAATGACAAATATTTTGAAAACTAAGTTTTTTTTCTTTGATTATTTAAGTAAATCATGTTTTTATCAATATTAATAGAGCAATGTTTTTTTCAACAAATAAAGAAATGCTTTAAGAAGCCTGTGCCAGTATTGGTGATCTTTCTATAACATATAAAAAAATTAAGTTATTCATATTCTAATTCAATTTTAATTCAGAATTTCAAGAATATTCTACTAAGAAAGAGAGAGAGAGAGAGAGAGAGAGAGAGAGAGAGAGAGAGAGAGAGAGAGAGAGAACAAGAACTTGTTAATTTTAAAACCTATCACTTTTCTATCGAAATAAATATTTCTAAATATTTGTTACTTTTATACTTTAAGTTACTGCTATATATATATATATGTGTATATTATTTATTTATTTTTGCAGGAAGTTCTACAAGATCTGAAAAACTCTTCCTCATCTAAGGAGTGTCAAAGGTGTGTATCATATATATATGTGTGTGTGTGTGTGTGTGCGTGTGTACATATATATATAATAAAATTTATAAAAATAGAAAAACTAGATTTTTATTTATAATGTACTGTGTTTTACACATTAATTATTTTTTAAAAATTTTATCTTTTAACTTTAACGAAAGTTGTTAACGTTATAATTTAAAATTAATATAGAAAGATATCATCACGCGAGTTATTTTGATTCTGGCTGCTTTATTAATCTTAAACACATCTTATATCTCAAACATATGTATTTTAAACATATCTTGTATCTCAAACGTTTAAGCCTTAGCTCACGCGTCTAACTTGCTTAGATCGTAAAATTTGTATAAAGGTTGCATTTTTACAGTTACGGATCGAGTAAGAAGAATGACGGTATTTATGTTCTGGAACTCGAAGAAAAGAAGAAGAATGGAGAGAGGAAGGAGAAGGAAGATGATTATGACCCATATAATTATAGAGTAGTGGAGCATCCGACTACGTAAGTTTTCCTTTAATAACTTCCTGTAATATATTATAGAGTAATAGTAATAAATATATTGTTTATAATTTTATTAATTTTAATATATTTGCTAACTATTTTTTAATAATTAAATTTAATTAAAGGTAACACTTGCAATATTATGTACATACATACATATATATGTATATAATATTGAACCTGTTGCCTTTTTGTGTATGTGTGCGTCTGTGTGTGTATAAATAACGATAACTTAAAATTAATATATTTTCAGTTATTTAAAATTTTGTGAAGTAATACGTCATATTATGATTAAAAAGAATCATCTTCGATTCTACAGATATCAAATATAATACACATGTCTATCTTTGTTATTTTATCATGTCGATAAATTTGATGATACTGATGATAGTCTTTCTATAGATTCTCTATACTTATTAATTTTTTTAATTAATGAAGATTAAATTCGACTGATTATCGAACATTGCTGAATCGTAATTATCTAATCGGAATTTAATTCAATATACGATTCATGTATTAAAAAATTAGTTAAAGCGAAAAACGATACACCTTGTCTCTCATTTCAAGGCGACCATGAATATTATGTAACTCATAATACTTCTCTCGCGCGTGAAATGACATTTTCCTCATACAAGTCTGTTGCCTTATTAGCGTAATTTTCTAATCAGATTAAATTAAATTGGGAGACTCGGTAAGACATCTTCCTGATAAAAACGCATGCTTGTCATGATCAGTATGAATGATTGTCACCGTAAGGCTATCTAATAACACATATTAATTATCTATAATTGTAACATAATATTTTGATTTAAATATGATATTTGTTTAGTATTTATTTTTTCTCATTGGGTCAATTATAATGTCATAAATATAAAAATTATAATATAGATATCAGTAAATGTAGCAATGCATAAGATCGGAAAATCTCGCGCAAAAGTTTTTTTTCGAAAATTTATCCCAGACAATACGCACGCATTCAAAACCGCGGTATAAAACATCTTATTGATACCTCAAAGTTACGTTATGTCCCGATTTTGGGCACATTTGGACATCGTGTTTTTCCAAGAATTTAATTTAGATATATTACAATTTTAATACGACTGCGAATAACTATAAGTAGTGGTAGACGCCCGGTTTTTTCACGACGTGATTTTTCAGCAATGCAGAGACTATGCTTCATCTGCTGAAGGGTAGTTTGGGTACCGGCATCCTCGCGATGCCGAAGGCTTTCCACAATGCCGGATACGTAATCGGTCTGATAGCTACACTCATCATAGGACTTCTTTGTAGCTATTGCATGCGAATTCTCGTTAGTTCGGAGTACGAACTGTGCAAGAGAAGAAGGGTACCGTCCATGACGTATCCGGCGACCGCAGAAGCTGCTCTGCTCGAAGGACCGAGGGTCCTCAGACGGTTTTCTACAGCTTTTATGTGAGTGTATTGTGCTTTCTTTCCACGTAATTAAAAAAAAAATGGGTAAACAAAAATGTAAATGTAAAAAAATGTATAAAGACTTATATTTGCCTCTTATAGGTTGTATGTTTAAAAGTAACTATATTTGATAATCGAATGTGATAATCAACGTTATTAAAGTGCTACTTTGTACAATTATTCATCGTGTGATACATTCTGATTAGAATAATAAGGTTGTAATTAGAGATTGTAATTACAGTTTTTAGGTTGCATTTGTATTATGAGAACTTTTTGTTTTTTATTCGCAGACATGTAATAAACGCCTTCTTGTTAATCTATCAGATGGGTACCTGCTGCGTCTATATGGTTTTTATTGCTAAAAATCTAGAGTCGGTGAGTATTTCTATTATTTTCAATTCATATGTTATGCCTTCATATATTATGCTTCTCACAAATTCTACGCTAACACTTTTATTATTAAGTTGTAAGCGTTAATAATCTTACATGCAATGCTTTTTCAAAATATGAGAGAAAAACTTGAATCAGACGGTTGCGTTCAACATTAAGTATTAAATATTATTTTCTGCGTATCTTTTGCGCTAAATAAGATTATGAAACACGATATATTAATAATAAGATATATAAAAAATCTGATTCTAATAAATTATGTTGTCTTCAAACAGTCAAACCAAGAAAATATCGGCCATTAATTTTATTAATAAATATTTTTATTAAAAAACAAGATCAAATATTACAAAATATGATTTTACAGTATCTAATTTTCTGGCAATTTATTTCATATATATAAACGTTATTCAATTTCATTTAGTTGCTCGTTTGCATCACGTCCATCGTTAATTCGTTTGAATTCCTTGATTCTCGATGCGCCAATCAATTCAATATCGCGTATCTGCACCAGCAGCATAGCGCCGTAGCAGCATGCCGAAAAGGAAATAATCTAGGTCAGGGAAATACGCCGTAACAGAGAATACGCGAGTAGACAGTCACCGGTAATTAATGCACGATTGAGTCAAGGTGATCGTACCTAACGCGCGCAGGCGGCCGGTCATCGACATTTTCGACGAAGCTGCAGTTAAGATCGAAGTCGAAAATACAAGTTGTTCTTTCGCGAACTTGCCCGAGTTTCACGAAAATGTGGTTTACCTCACGGACCTTGTCGATCCAAGTCGATTATTTGTGTCTGTGTATACAGCATACCGATCGAGAAATTGATGAGAATAAATAATGATTATTTTATAACGAGTTTGTCGAACAGAATAAAAGGAATTAAATATTATATTATAGAAAAAATCAATTATTTTTATTAGCATACAATTTGTAAAAAAAGATTTAACCAATTTGATTGCATGACTTAACGACATTGGCTTTTGAAATAACATTTGAACTCGCAGAATAATCAAGGCGCCGCTGGAAACTTAATTAAATATATTTTCTTTCAACATCTTGACTGCCATAATAATCATCCACTGGATGATTGACGTCAAATTTTCTAAAAGTTCAAGAAATTTTTAAAAATGCTTGTAAAAGAAATACTTTATATTAATATTTTATATTTAATATAAGATTTTGTATAATATAGTCTTATTTACTTAAAATTTGTATGATATCTATTCCTCTTACATGAAACAAAACATTCCAGCAATAGAGTTTTTTAATATTACTTAATATTTTTATTTTAGCATATATTTATGATAATGTAAAAATTTTACTATGGCGTACAGCTATGTAAAAGTTGCTGGACATCGAGTTAATAATTGTAACGGTATCTTTGAAGAATGCTATTAAATAAAATTTTTTATGGAAGTTCGTGTTTTTTGCAATTAAGGATATAATCTTGCTAATTCAATAATATTTTTTTTAAATTAACTATTATTGAATTTTCCAATTAAACTGTTAGCTAATGCTGTTAGTATATCATTCTTTTTTCCGCATATGATATATATGTGAATTAACTTATCCATTTTTTTGCTTCTTTATATAATATTTGTTTTTATATTAGATTTACAAATACATGTTCTTTTAGCAGTATAGATACTAATAAAAATGATAGATTTCTTCTGCAGAATAACATTCAATTCAATTTATTCTATTCATTCGTTACAAAAATACCAACTATTTAGTTTTAACAATTTCTCGATTGTTATCCCAAGTAACATCGGTGCGTTAATACGTTTGACACGTAGGCATTGAACTACTCGGAGGAATGTAAGCAGCAGTGTCGTGCATAAAATTGCAGGACGACACTTTGTACAACACATCCTTATATAGTTTTTCCTCGGAAAAATTATTTTTCTCGTCTCTTCCCTCCATAATTGCTAATGCATCTTGTGTGTCTTAAATAATAAGAACTGCGTCGCAGATTGCAGATGTTACAAATAAATATATTTACGCCAATCATCATCTTCTCGTGTTTCACGTGTTACAATCGTTAGGCGATGTCTAGTACATCCGCACCGAATGATTTATTATAGAATTTTACTATCTCGTTGGTCGCACGAGAATAGTTGCACCGGCGCAAAACGAAATGGAATCTTACCACGAGTGTAAGATCAAGTGGAAGTAAGAGTCGCTCGAGCGGGCGTTAACTTAAGTGCCGTTCACATAACAATTATACGGTGCATAATGACGTGAAAGAATGTCTTTCTTACTCTGACTTCTTTCATACGTAAATCCTGCTCGATCGCCAACGCGCGCTCAAGTGACGTGCGAAAATGCATTGGACGGAAAGGTCGAATTCCAGCGGACCAGTCGTTCAGAACGCAATTTTCAAGAGTTAAATCGATGTATTCTTGTCGAACGAGTTGAACAAACTTCGATCGCGCGCGGAAATGAGGGGTGATTTGGCTCGGTTCTAGCCGCTTATACGGTTGACAGATATTTTGTGAAATTACGCTCCATATACGAAAAGGAATTTTTGCGTGTCCGCTGCGAAACCGCAGGCTGCAATCGCGGCGCGTTTGTAGTGACGCAACTTTGTGATATACGACGGCGCTAAGCCTTATATGTGGACGACATCTTAGCCGCGGATTGGAAGGCGTTGCGTAGTACGCGATGTAATAGATAGTTAACTATCGTTACGACATATATGTTATTACGGCAACTAAGTCGAGTGTGTGCGCAATGGATGGCAACGTGCGTGCGTTCCGCGTTGAACCTGAATGCCATCTGCATTGGTGGCGAACGAGAGGACCGCGGATTCCATGGTCGGATGCGAAGTGAACGGAACTGTGTACAAAGTTGATCACATTAGTCGTGCAAATATTAAGATAATCTTTAACTTTAATTCTAAGTATCCGGAACAGACGTATATGTGACACTTGAGAATAAATTTTCACTATATAAACGTAGAAGTATAGAAGTATGACTATAAATATAGAAGTTTATACACTGAGAAAAAATGTTGTTTATTTGACTAGATTTTTCAACTTGATTAAATTTCTTCAAATTCAAATATTTATGCATTTAATTTTAATACATAAAATACTTTTAAACTTCAATCCAAGCATTTATATATTTGACAGAACCACATAAATACTTGAATTAAAAAAGTTTCATTAAATTGAAAAATTGAGTTAAATTAATAAATTTTTTCTCAGTGTAGAAATGAGAGATTACGTATGATACAATTTTTTATATAATTATGGTAAACATATAATAAATAAAATAATATACATATTTCTATATTACATAAAATATTTATATTATAGTATAATATCAATAAAGTTTTTAGTTCTTGTTTAAGACATATTATCCAAAGTGATATTGGTGACTTCCTCTGATATATTTCTTAAAAATTACAAGATATTTATAACACATCAAATATTAAATATTATGTTAATATAATACTAAAAGTATAACTCGCGTTAATCTTATTATAACTTCAATTATTTGAAAAAAGACTCAGATATAAGCATAACTGATAAACGTTTATATTAGTAATAGTAAACGTTGAACAATAATAAGTAGATACATCAAAGCTAATACATCAAAGAATATACTACAAAATTATTTTTTAAAAAGAAGTTGTACCATATAGGAGAAAAAAAAATATATAGAACAAAATTATTTCTATACTTAATGCTTAAAGAAACATTGCTATCAGAGAAATAATGTAATGTTCGAAAAATTTCAAAAGAGCGATAAGGATTTCTAAGGTCTTAACTAAGAAAGGAGCCCTTGAAATCAATTTAGTTTACCATATTGCTTGCGATCTCTTAGAAATAATTGAATAAAGTATTCCTATAAAGAAGTTTCTAATAACGAATTATTCAGGCAATTTAATGCACGTTATACAATAATGCAATAATGAATATGTCGATAAATAAAGTAAGTTCTCTAAACTTTAATTGCTAAAAGGTGTTTTCAATATAATAAACAAATGGGACAAAATAATTTTTTTAGTCTCGAGATATTTTAATATCTCTTATTCCCAAAGTTTTTTTCTTGTATTATTTTATGATTTATTTGAAAAATCGATGTTTAAAATTAGTTTTGCAATAATAAAAGAATATAGATAAATTAATACAGAAATGTACACTAATTTTTTAAGCGATTCCTTTACATAAATGTGCGTAAATATAGCACTTTCGTCCAGATTAATTTTGTGTGATAAAATATCAAATATTGCATGCAGTTAACTGATAACGTACGAGTAATTAGTACAGAGTGTTACGTATCTATTATCTACATATCTGTTATGTATTACATATGTAGTATTTATTGTACCGATGTATATATCGTAGCGATTGTCACGATGACATAATATTTAAGTAACTAAAAGTTACTTTGTCCCGATCAAATTACAAACGATATTTCCTAAATAAAAATCCTCAAAGTAGCTTTGGATTTGTGTCATGATACATAACATTACCTTTTTACTTTGAATATTTCTTTTCTTTTAATTGAAATATAACATACATTCGATATATTAATAATAATTTCTCCGAGCAACGGAAGGAAACTCCGCAAATGTACTTACATCTTCCGGCTGAACGATCGTTAACAGCTCACGACAATTTATAATCATATTTACATAACAAATACACAGTTCACCTAAATGTGCAAGTGCATTTAATTTCAAGGGTGAATACCATCGATTGCATGTCAGCGGCACTTTGTTAGAACTGTCTTACGTAAGACGAAGGCTAGATTCGACAGCGATAAACGAAAGCTGTTAAACGACAGTAACGCGCCCATTTCCGCCTGCCCTTGAAACCGAAGCATAATTAACGGCGACACGTCACTGATGCGAGAGCGAGAGTATATATACCGTCATGGATCGGATTAGCTAAATATTTACGAGACTGCGTGGCGTCGATGCGTCTTCGAACGCGACCTCCCAGCAATTAAGTCTATCGCATAATGACGCCGTCTTAGGTAACATCGTCGGGATCTGTAATTTTAAATTCTTGGAATCGTGACGAATAGATATTAGACGAACGTATCCGAGTCGAGACGACTCCGTATAATGGCAATACACAAATTAGTTAACGTACATCGTTAATCGTACGCGACAAGCGGTTTGTTTTGCGTTTTCTTTCCTCTCCTTTCCAAAAGTATGAAGAGTAGGTACTCGGTACGTATACGTTATGTCGATCGCATAAATTAGCAATCTGAGATACAACGACGCACGCACTGTGGAGTCTTTTTTTTTTTTACTCATGTTCACGTTTATTTGGAATTGTACGAAAATTGGCACTCGTTAAGAATTAATTCTGTCGATGCAGTTGTCCGTATATTGTAAATTCTACGATGTAATTGTATTTTTAATAATTGTGTTTTCTTTGCACCGACGAAGAATGATTAAGTAGAACGGAGTGAATGTTTTATGATATTTCGGGAACGATATATACGGCATAGCATATATTGTGATGTACAAGCATTTATTGAGCTTTCACCTGTAAACGTTTTTATCTATATGTATATTATATATTGTATTTTTTTTTTCAAAAGAATTTTCTTTTGAAAGATAGTTTGCATGTAATATATAACAATAAGATAATAAAATCAACACGTAAAGTTTATCTCGATAAATAAAATAGCAAGTTACTATTGGTTTCTTCTGTCGTTTCAATTCACTTTGGCTCTTTTTCTTCTCAATTTCGTCGTGTCGCGCAAACGCCAATTTAATTTTCAACGGAATTCCGAATGAATGAGAAGATGGGCGAAAATAATGTGATCCGTGCGTCGTTATGTTTTCAGATGCTACGTGATTGAAACACGTAAGTGTCGTAAACTGGGGCGAAAAGTTTTTCTGTCGAGGACATGGAGTAGGAAAGATGACGATCAAGATCGCATTGAGAAAAAAAAGAACGGTATGTATGTACATACAACGTATACATATGTAATATACGCATCGAGAAATCCATCAGTTAATTACGTATTCAATGTCAGTAAACGTAATATGAGACAGAAGTGCTGATTATACTTCTCTCGGCACATAGCTGTCAAAATGATTAGTCGTATTAACAGAATCGAGTAGCTTCGTTATCCTCCCAAAGACACTTTGGAATATTCTGAAGTTCTAAAGATTCCGTCGTTTTTATAGATCTGCGTCGTTAATATTACTTAAGTGTGTCATAAACTACGTACAGCTTTGTGCAGGTTCTTCATCTTGTCGGTGTTTTTCGTCAAGCTACGAAAATAAGAATTTAAAGAATTTCAAACTCATTGGGTGCTACCATTTGGATACATGAATAGCATGTGCATGAATAGTAGCGTACCAATTTTTATCTTGAATAATTTTTATCTAGAAATAAAAAGAAGAAGGAGGCTATAGGATGATATCAATAATCGTCTATTTAGCACATCTCAATATTAAGCTTATATTAATAATATAATAATTCACAATGCTTTTGTTAAGGATTAAATATTTTTAATATTGCATTTATAAAAAGTAACAAATTCTTTCGTTAACATTAAATGTCTTTAAAGGGATGCTAGCGACTCTAGTTTTATCGACCAAATTGATGTGTGATATTGATGTATATATGTACAGTAATAGCATCAACATATCATTACGTCAAATTTCAACAATACTCACATATGCAAATTTTTAAACAAAGTTTCTCTTATATTAAAGCTCCTATCTCATTCCTAAAAACACAGTATTATTTTTATTTTTATGTAATCCGAATGGAAGAGTAAGCTTTTTTTACACATATAAAGTCTAAACTTTTATGTACAGCAAATTGTTATAAATCGAACACAGAACAAAATTATAATTTTTTAACTTTTTTTTGTTTTTCATGTGAAAAAGATTTTTGTCTCTTTATTGTATTTAAAGATTAACTCACAATCACAATCTTTCATTAAATGCCTTAATGAAATTCTTTACAATCTAATGAAATTTATTTATTAAGTATTAAATGTTATTTAGATAAAATTTTATTTAAGAAAAAATAGAAAAAGCGACCGTTAGTGTCAAACAAAATCAAATTTTGCATTTGTATGCAATTATTAAAAAATACATCACATTACGTATAATCTTTTTTCCCTTTTTTAGGGGTTGAGCACATTTGTCAAATTGGACTTGAACGAGTACATAGCGATTCTCCTGTTACCCTTGATCTTAGTTAATTACATCAGAAATCTTAAATTCTTGGCACCGTTCTCGACGCTAGCAAATATCATTTTATTTGCTGGATTTGGTATTATACTTTACTATATTTTTCGAGAGCCGCTTACCTTTGAACATCGTGTAACATTTGGAAATGTAACGAATTTTCCACTCTTCTTCGGCACTGTTCTATTCGCTCTTGAAGCTATCGGCGTGGTGAGTAATTGATTGAGATATAATAGACATTTTAGATACAAAAGAATTTTAATTATGTAATAATATAAATAATAAATAAATACAAAAAACAATAAACTCTTTATAACAGATACAAGTAGTGCAGTAAAAAAGCATTGTAATTGAAAAAATAAATAAAAAACAATTAATACAATTTAAATATTAATCTTGATATTTGTAGTCTCTATTTATAGTCAATTTTACTTATATTTTAAAAAATAGGGCTAAGATTCTTATATATCTACTGAAAATAAAATTTTAAAAAGTTAAGCCATTTCTGAACAATTTTTCAGGCTAACAAAATGGACAAACGGATGATCAGATCAATATAAAACTTAAAATTATGGATTATTATTATTTTGCTACGCTGCTTTACTTAATAATTAAATTTATCAGATTTAAATAAGATAAAATTAAATTTATAAAATATAAATTATATGTGATATTAATTTACACATTGTTTCTTCAATTATACAAGAAAGAGAAAAGCTTCTAATACATTTTTACAATGATGAAATAGTTGTTGCAGGGAAAACGTTAATCATTTACTTATATACTTTTAGACAAATCTCTTTCGTAGCTTTCTATACATATAACAGTTTTAAACATGTCAGAAAAAACACTTGTCTAACTAAATTAGTTTGATTTTCTTACAACATTCATATTTCTAAAAATACGTTTAAGAAAGGTTGTATATAAGTTTAATTGTACAGATTATTTTTCATTCGTATTACAGATCATGCCGTTGGAAAACGAGATGAAAACCCCTAAAACTTTTATGAAGCCATTCGGTGTGTTGAACGTTTCAATGACTATCATAGTTGCATTATATACTGCCTTGGGATTTTTCGGATACATAAAATTCGGCGAGAAAGTTGAGGGCAGTATTACGCTTAACCTACCAAAAGAAGAGAAGTTGGGAATTGCAGTGCAAATACTTTTGGCCGTCGCCATCTTCTTCACGCATCCCATTCAGTGTTACGTCGCTATCGATATAGTGTGGAACGAGTATATCAGTCACTACATGGAAAAGTTCCGTTTCAAGCTGTTGTGGGAATATGTAGTTAGGACTCTCATAGTTTTAATTACCTGTAAGTACATTCCGATTCGAAACATATCTTATCGCAAAATTGAAAAATGTAGACAGATAACTCTGGTTTCCAATGAGATCAGCACCTTTAATCTCATTAATTTTAGTCATATTTGCAATATTTACTTTAAAGATAATACATTAGCAACGTGTTTAAGTATTAAACACAGAGGAATGTTAAATATTATCGATATTTGCTATTTTAGATAATTGCAGAATTTTTCACATGTGTCGACATGTCATTTATCTCAGGTAAAATACAGAGTCATAATAATATTGCAAGAATATTATTTGCCACTTGAAGACATAATTGTGTCATAATGATGTCATAAGAGTATCTTTATAAGTGACAAATAAAGTTATGATGATCTTTGATGATATTATTATGACTGTGTTCTAAATAGTTCGACAATTTTCTTGAATTAACAAATCTTTGTAGTATATCGTGTCTCAGACATAGAAAAGAAAATTAAATTCAAGTGATTTTATTTAATTAACTTGTCGATCTGCGCGATTTGTTTCAGTTGGTCTGGCGATCTCGGTTCCGGAGTTGGAGCTCTTCATATCACTATTCGGCGCGTTTTGTCTGTCGGGTCTGGGACTGGCTTTTCCAGCAATCATACAAATATGCGCCTTTTGGAAAGTGATGGGACCGACCGAGAGGAAGATTATGGTTGCGAAAAATATGTGTTTAATACTGATCGGAGCTTTGGGCCTGGTCGTGGGTACTTACACGAGTCTCCACAAGATCATCGAAAATTTCTCGTGAGGTATTCGAAAACTTGTGTGATAAAACAGTTAAACAGACTGGTGAAGTGACAGAGGGAAAGCGAAAGTGAACAGAAATCGTTCTCAATACGAGAAACGACGACGACGGTGTGATACGTAGTTGAAGTTGTTCATTGCTAAATGCGAGTGCACCTAAAAATACAAGGCACATTCAGAGGCGCTAAGCCGAGGGACCGAAATAACGTTAACTTCTAACGGCTCACATCACACTTCGGCTTCTATTTGTCGGGGACAGGATGAAGTTCCTAAAGTGCATTCATTGGGTTCTTTTTACGCGTGATATATAAGACTGCGAGTGAAGATACGGACTGTACAAACGACTCGACGAGTTCTGGCTCGCGTCAGCGTTAGCGTCAATTACGGTACAGCGATATATATATGTATAAATATGTAAAAAGGTTTTACCGTATTATAAATAAAAAAGTTTTATTTTCATACTGCCGCTCCCTATATTTTTTTGTATGCTTCTCCTCATAGCTGTACTAATTGTTGCGGAAAGGTTTTAATTTTTCACATTTTATATGCAACAATTCTGAAGAGATTGCAAACGAAATTCTGTGATATAAAATATTGCAATAGAAATGCTTCTAAAAATCTATCATACATTAAAGAAAACATATCCAAGCAGGAAAAAATTATTATAATATTTAAATAATTATTAAAAATTACTTTTTGAACAATTGCAATTAATTTTTGTTACTTTGCTTTTGTTCTTGCATTTTGGCACAATACCTAAAAACATTTGTTGGACATTTTTTAATTTTTTTTTATATAAGTACGTTTAGATACTTTGCTTTTAAATGAACTTCCAAATTTTAACTATCAGCAAATTGTTTTTTTTTTTCATAGTTAGGAATCACAGACATTGTTGTTGCATTTAAACATTTGATATAAAATAGGAATTACTGTTAAGAATTTTGTTTATTGTTTCTTAATTGGTTTTTGTAATAATTCTATTATTTTGTTTATAAATACATTTTTAAAATAAATTTTTTTATTAAAACAAACTTTTATTTTTCGCCTCAAGTATGCTCCAAACTTATGTAATTTTATTTAGCATACATTTGTAATTTAAGAAAGATGTAATAACAAATAAACAAAAAATTGAAAAAATCTTTGTATAAATATCTTTTCAGTGTTAAATTAAATATAAACATTTATTAACAGATTCTGGATAGGTTCCCGTGTACAAAAACAACGTTATAACTAGAATTTAAAAAATTATTTTAATTATCTAAGAAATAAATAATCTTTCTAATAATCTTTTTTAAATATTTTAATGCTTCAGTTTTTTAGGCAATTGAACTGAGCTCCGATTTTGCGAGCTTGGTACACAACTTTTACTTTCAATCAGTTCACCTTGATTAAATCAAATACTAGACATGCGCAGGTCACTGTCAAACGAAATGTTTGCTTCACCCGACGCTAGACGTCGCTGGACGCTATTGTCGTATAGATCGTGAGGCAGGGTAGTCACCCTCCCCGGTGTGACCTAAAGAGAAACCGTCCTTAACTCTCGCGGACAGTGGAAGACGCCGTGGCTGCCGCGGCCGCGCGCGGCATTTTCTCGGTTGCCAAAGCACGCGCCTGCAGCCCCTCGCATTCGGCCGAATGCGTAGCCCACCTCAAGGGTGCTGCCAGGAGGGCGCACATCCGCACACACGAAATTCGCCTCGCGGCCTTTCATTTTCTCAGTCGTAGTTTTAGTTTACGCGCCGTAGCTTGCGACACAGTGTCATCCTCGTGCACGATAAGCGACGGACAAATAGGCTCAAACGTAAGTTGCAACGGGGTTGCGGTCTTCACATTCTGGCGCACCCCCGATACATTTAGATTACCCGTATCAGACTGGAGCTACTAGCAGCAATAACGATAAAAATATTCTGTCTTCTCTCTTTAGATTGCACTGTTCTCACTTTCCTTAGCAATTTCTCTGTAATTCCCTTTTCATACAAGCTTGCAGATCGGACAATAAGTTTTATTTCAAAAAGAAACTTATTGTATTCAAAGTAACGTCTAGTTTTCTTTTAATTTTTGCACTTTTTTCAAGCAATCAGCTTGAGTGTTTTACATAATTATTTTGATGACCTAACAAAGATGACCTATATCACAATGGCATTAAACTAAATTTTAGATACTTTAGTGCAAAATTGTTTTTTTTTTGTGCGATATCATTAAATGTCTGTAATTAAATATCATGATACACGTACGGGAAAAATAGTTAGACCATGTTACGGGAAAATGCAACGGTAACGATGCGCCAGAATTACATAATCACACCCGCTTGATGCTTTTTCCTAAAAAGAATTTAAGATTCTAAGTTTTTAAATCGTAAATCTTTAAATCTTTAAAATTCTAAATTTTTAAATCGTAAATTTTAATCATAAATCTATTGTAGGTCTATTTTCAATTTTTAATTATTTAATTCTACGAATATTCATAACACGGAGGATTTTTAAAATCTAATTTGAAGATATACTTAACTATTTTTAACTGAACTATTTTTAAAGTTTAAAAAATTAGGTCTTGTAAACAAGAGATAATGTCTTTACGATTCTACGATGTCTTTTATTTCTTTTTACTCTGTTTTGGAAAGTAAGGATTTAAATATTAAAAAATCAAATATTGTATAAATATTTAAAATTTTAACTCTAATAACTCTCCTGACAATATAAAAGAAAAATTTTGTTAATAATATATACTATTAAAAAAAATAGGGAATACTTTTCGTATACCGAAAATTTAGGCTATTTTCAAATCGCTGGAACTTAGCGAAAAAAAATCATCGCAGAAACAAAATCCAAAAAGCTTTAAAGTGTTTTAAAGCTTAAAACTTCTTCTTTTAAATGCTTTTAAACAATTTCAGTTCTTTTTTTACCAACGTGACACAATAATAAAGCTTGACCGTTAAAATAAAAACTTTTAATGCGACTTTGCTGTGTTGCATCTCGCATGAAAAAAATCATAGAGAATTTCTGTTATTTGCACCTTATAGCGGGATCTTTTCCATTTATTTTGAGTGGTTGTTCATTGCTGTGCGAGTTTTTTTGACCGAGTTATGGAGATTTTAAGAAAAAAGATCATTTTGACTTTCGCTTGTTATTCGTGAAGAGATCAATATGTACAGCGTTCAGCAAAAAAGCGTTGGAAAGCTGAACTTTGAAAGTTTGCACTTTTGAATGCTGATTTAGGAAAAGCGAATTTGGCACGAAATTCCATAAGACATTATTGAGAGGTGCATAAACATATGAGAAAGTTTTCAAGCAGTTAATCAAAGAACGTTAGTATTTATTACTGGGGAGTAATCGTACTATGATTTTTTTACGCGAGATGCAGCGTAGCATTAAAGCAACGTCGCATTAAAAATTTTCACTTTAATGGATCAAGCTTCATCATTGTGCCACGTTAATAAAAAAAAACGTTAACTGAAATCGCCGAAAAGCATTTGAAAGAAGAAGTTTTAAACTTTAAAACGTTTTTTGGATTTTGTTTCTGTGATCATTTTTCATTAAGTTCCAGCGGTTTGAAAATAGCCTAAATTTTCGGTATACGAAGTGTTCCCTATTTCTTTAATAGTGTGTTTTACAAATAAAATCAAACGTTTCTTAATGTAATTCGCAAATAAATGTTGTTCAAATATTTTCTATTACATGCGACCTTCACAAATATATCTCTATTAATTTGATACTAATGGAGTTATAGACCAAAGTTTATGGACGTATAAATAACAATCATGTAAACATAATATCAATATGTCTACAACCATTATGTACATCGATCATTCTGTTAGCAGATCATAATAACATTTAACTTATGAATCATCCACTAATAGAATCTTTTTAATGATAGGATTAATCTGAATATCAATTCTGTTGATCATAATTTTATAACAACATGTGCAAAATGATAAAGCTTCAGAAATAACTTATAGTCTTTCCCCCTTTAAAAAAATATATAACATAGCTAGAAATAAACATGATAAGAAAGAGAGTATTTACTTTGACATTGATTCATTTCTGTTCCCTTTCAAAATGTGTTTAACAAAACGCGTTATATCTCAAATAATCTGTCATTCTTGATGGTTCTTAAACTCAAATTTTATCAATCATCCGATTCTTCCTTGCCGCTCGTCACCTTGCTAAGAATTTTGTCGCTATTTTTCTTAGCGAATTTCACAAATATCTTGATGGTCGTAGGATCATGTTTTCCCGTCACGGGACACTTATGTAACATCGCCTCGAGCTTTCGTAAACCATAAGATAGATGTTGATGTCTGTGAAAATATGAATTAAAGCATACACATAAAGCAATCTTTTATCGATTTATCGATGATGACTAAAACCATTTGAAATATTGATTTTCTTCTGCCGAGCAAGATAATAATAAAGAAAATAAATAAGCATCTATCATAACATGTTTATCCATCGCAACTTATTTAATAACAAGAGAGCGATTTATTTAAAAATTATCGTCACAAATTTAATTGTTTTTCTCTTCATCTTTTTTTTAACAAAAACGATTTAAAAGTAATAGAAAATAAAGTTTAATACTAATAACATAAATATTTATAATAATTTATAAATGTCAAAAGAAGAATATTATATAATTATAACTTTTAGCTGCAATGTATTGTAGTAATCAGCACTAGAAATGTGCTGGTTTTAACAGTTAATAGAATGGCAATTTTGCGATTAATTAAAATATTACATCAATCCATACGTTTCGGCACACTTCGAGTCATTATCAGTGATATTCACAATCTCGCAAATGGGATTGAGTTACCTTTGGATTGCTAGAATTAAAAGTTGAACTGTTACGGCTATGGATGAAATGCACCAATAACGAAATTGAGGTTTTATAGTTTAACACATAACATGTAATAAACTATAACGAAGAATTCGAACGTTTTGATAATATGTAACATAAAAAATAATAATGTATAACGTAAGTATATTTTCAATCATAATACATACAAGTAAAAAAGTCACTCAATCATTCCAGAAGTGTAAAACAGATACAAGTATACTAATGCTGTAAGTAATTTCCGAAAACATTAATTAAACGCTCCGTAAATAAATCATAAAACAGAAGATCCACATATAATCAATTAAAAGCAGCAGATGTGTACTTTTATTACTTAATCTAATTTGTTCACTATTCTCGGACTCACTATCATTGTCGTTCTGCTTGTTTCATTTTGCTCTTAATAGTCTGCCCCTTTCAGAATTACAATCGCTATTATTATGTTTTAAAGTATCGCGTGTACCCACGTCACATAAATCCCCACGTATGATGTGCGTCACCGACACATGTGCACATCAAATAATCTTTTTTTTTTATTGTGTGTAACAATTCTGTTCCACGTGTTAAAAAGTTATTTACATTAATTAAATAGTAAAAGCTTATTGTTATTTTTTATTTCTATCGTTGTTATATTAGAAAGGGTCTCGCATTCTTACTGGAGATGTCATATTTTTATTAAATTGTATATAATAGAATAATACTATTAATAAATTGTTAATCTAAGTGTCTTCGACGAAATTCAAATCACGCAAAATTGATCAGTAAACACCGATCGCGCGGTTCTCGCGCTTTTTGTGATTCTTCCCGGTGTGATGGTACACGATGCGTGGGCACACAGATCTCGCTATCTAAATATCCGCCCGCGTACACTTACGGGATGCCGTTTTAACTGGCATCACGTGACGAACTATGCTGATGCTGAATGCGTCCGACCACGATAGAAATTGAAGTGGTGAGGGTCAGTCGCGAGACATCCTCGGTCGCTGACGCATCAGCGTCTGCGTTGCTTCTTTCAGATTTGGATTACATCCGCGGGTTGTAGTCGCGTTTACAGATGCATTTAACCCCGGTAAGTTGAATCCTCCATTGATCGCTCCTTCTACGACGATTAGAGTACCCTTTTTGCAACAATTAGTCTGTTTACAATCTTTTGATCGCGAAATGAAATTTTACTGATTCCGCGTTCTTCTTTTCTTCCCGTGTACAAAAATTAATAATTAATAGTTAGTCGATTTTTAGCTCTAATCGGTTATTTATAGAATCATAGTTATACTTTAAGTATAACTATAATATCTATTACAATTCGTGCGTCACCGCACAACCCTATTATCCCTGATTATCAATGATAATGTACTCCACAATTGGCTAGTGACAAAACGTTAAATCTTCTTTCAGTGGCATTCAATCGTTCACTGAAAGCTTTTATACTTGTTAATTCTAAGTATCTTTTACAATTCAAATAATTATTTTTGCTAAATTTTATTTTAGTAAATCTCTCTTTCTCTCTCTTTCATAGGTTTTATGAAAAATCATTGTTGCATATTGAGAGAAGAATTAATTAAATAATGTCATTCTTCTGCTAAGTATCTTAAGCCACACATGTTCAAGTAAGCTTGTCAAGTATGCACAATTATGCAATTTTATTGGAGTCTGCAGATAACAAAACCGCACTGTTATTTTGCATTGCGCAAGCGACTGGAACAAATATAGCCGGCTACACATGTTCAAGTAAACGTGTCAAATGTGCGTGCGCAAGCATGCCTGTGAAAGTTTATTGAAGTACATAGATAACTTTAGTTATTTTGACTTGCGCAAGCCACTGGTGCAAATATGAAAAATCATGTACTTGCGCCAAACTGACTTGATCAAGTAAACTAGCGTTGTGGCGATGTGGCAAGCTCAATTTACACTAATGGAAAGTTATCGTAGCAAATAAAAATAATTATGTTGAAACTTATACTAAATTACTCTTTAATTGCTCGTCCTATATCCATAACTGCTAAATTTTATTAATTAATTATTAATTATTGATTAACTTAATTAATTATTTATTAATTATTAATAATGATTAACTTAATTAATATTAATACTGCTGTTATGCAAAAACAGTTACAAATTTTTATTTAGCGCAAATATATAACTTCATACTTCCTTAAAATCTCTTCTTATAGAACGATGCTTTTCAATCGCTTTTTTCTCATTGTTAGATTTTTAATTTTTGTTGAATTAAATAACAATTTTTTAATACATTTTACATTATTACTTTTAAATTTAATGCACATATATGTTGCACAAATATATCTAAGTAAGTTTATTTGAACATGTGTGATCAAATTTATTTATCAATAATGTTACAATAATTAAAAATTAATTTTTTAATGTGATGTGTTTCTAACGCTTGAATATTTAAAGAGAATTGTTCCGCAATTTATAAATGTAAATTTAAAATTACTTTTTATTTTTTAATTTATATAAAATACTTATAAAATTATGAAGCAATTGCAGGGTACGCTTAAAAATTGTAAACATAAGATTAAAATATCCCGCAAGTTTTATTATATTATAATTTATAATAGATTTAGAGCATAAAATTAATTTTTCGTTAAAAAATAACTTCGCTTAAAAAAAATATCTTATGAGTATATCAAAATTTCTTGAGTTTTGTATTTTTTTATGTCTCTTCTTTAATGAGTAATAGTTGATTAAACATGTATGATTAATTTTTCGGAAAAAAATATTACTTGAAGAAAAACAGTTATAATAAAAAAAGTTATAAGTTTTAATTTACTTCCTTTCTTTTGAATAATACAATTGGCTAATATTTGTATAGTAGTTTTCTAAAATTAAATGAATGTGAGTTGAGTGACCTTCTCTATGCTGCCTTAATTAAATTCAGTTACCATAACAACAGAGGGAATCGATTCCTAATCTTTAGACTACCTGTCACCGAGTCAGAGCATATTTGTTTTAAAGTTCTAACAAATAAAACTCATATTTGTAACGTTATAAGCAATAATCTCTATTGAGTTCGATGGAAGAACTGTTACGCTGTTAGATGAACGATTCAATTGATATCATATTGCATTAGAGATCCGTTAAGTCAGCAAATGGCAATTGTGACAAGTTTTCTAATTGTACAAAAAGACTTTGTCATCATTTAGCAATTATATTGCATTTATGTCATGCATTTCGCGCATTTTCTTACTTCAAAGGAAATTTACAAGCTGTACTTTGTTTTAAAACATTTTGCAAACGGTATTTTTCTCTGAAATAAATTATGTATCAGTGATAACGAAAACATCTTATTTCAATCTCGTATAAAATATTATGACGTATCATTCTATATAACATTTCAATTTTCTTGTTATTTAGTTTAATTTTATAAAAAAATATTTTTTTAATAATTAAAATGTGTAAATTGAAGAAACAATATAAAGAGCCTAGGTTTATTTGTTTTAATTAGGTCTACTCACTTTTTTAAGTATGTTTATTGACTTTTTTATTTAACTTACAATCAGGCAAATTTAGCAGTGCATGTTAGCAATAGAATTCATCAGATTGAATGATTAAACGGATGGAAGAGTACTGACTGTGAACTCTCGATGCAGTTAATCATATTGTAATATGCATTATATTTGAAATTAAATTATTATCATCATCTACATATTTTTTTCTACGATTTTCACATCAAACTTACTTATTTTACAAGAATATTTTTGTGCTTTTCTCTTGAGAGGAAACTTATTTTTTTATGCACGCTTACCGAAAATTTGTCAAAAAGAGCAAAAGACTAGCAATATTGCATTATGTGTTTAATTATATAATTTCTTATATAGTAATTGTTACGTAACATATTTCTTACCGATTTTGACAATCAATTAATTTTAGGTAATGTAAAATCAACCAATTTTACAATTTAAAAATATTCCTGCAGCAGCGTATATATGTTTATAATGACATAAATATACAAAACAAATTTCCTTTTCCAGTTATACCATTATAAGATTCGTATATGTTTTGCGACCCCATTTCTCATGCTTCTGAAATAGCATGACACTTGTTAAGATAGTTTTGGCAGAGGGGACTCTCTTCCGACAGCCTAAAATTAGTAAATCGACAAGGTATATTCCAGTCATATTGTCCGAAGCGTGAAGCTACTAACTCACTAGGTTCCCCCTTATATGCTGAGGAAGTAAGAATTAGGAGGCCTAATTGTAATACATGCCTAACGCACTATATTCAATGTACGCTTACACGACTATTCTTTCGTGTTAATAAATCAAATAATTTGTATCATGTATTACTTGCAAGTACATGTAACATGTATTACTTTACATATGTGTCTTTTGTTTCTTTTATGTACTATTTCATTATTATGTCATTATTTTACTATTATTAGATATTACTGTGTCATTATTATTAAAACATACTTTAAATTAATTACATAAAAGTTGTAAATTTATAAGCAGTATTATTACTGATGTTTTATATACTTCTCAAAAGGCACTTTCTACTACTTTTGTCTAGAATTTTTCATATTGTCTGCACTTTAATAAAATTTTGTTATTTTTTAATTTTAAAAGATCGAGAGTTGTACCATAATCCTTGATAGATGTATTGTGAAAATATTGCACAATAATGACATTATAATCCATAAATGGACGAAAATTTTGTAATAATTATGCTAAAATAATAAAGTATAATGCAATAATTTTGTTGGATTAAAATTTCTAAATAATATTTGTCAAAAGTTTAAGATATTAATGTTTTACAATTATTTAAAAAACCGTTTGATTTTTTATTTAAAGTGTTACGCTAAATGTATAATATTTTATATTGTAATATAATTTAAATAATATTGTTCTATTAAAGTATGTCGGTATTTTAAAATATTTTGATAAAACAGTTACTATAGAACTAATATAAATAAGTTGTATTGTGTATCTTTAATAATGATAATTATTATATTATTATATCTTCAATGTATTAACTAAGGCGTTTCTATTATAGACATAAAAAACTACAAACAGAAGCAATTACAATCTATGCCAGCGATTGTTGAAAGTTTATTGGAACTATAATAGGTGAGTCAGCCTTACAATTTCACAGAATCTTATAAATTCTGTAGAAAATTTACAATCCTCAAAACAACAGATAATTGAATTAAGATATGCATTTGATATAAATCTTAGCATATAAATAATAAGAAATATTTAATTAGTTAATATAAACAAAAGGGACATAAGTCCAGATAATGGACGTCACTTAAATCTGAAGATTTTGGTTACTTTAACTTTATTCTATAATTTTAAATATATTAACAATGCAATGAAATTGATAAAATATATTGTTGTTATTTAAATTTTGTTTAAACAACTTGCACGTTTGAATAGTATTGTAATTATAAAATTTAACAGCGCAGTTTTCCTGAACGCGGATAGAACACATCTTTGATGCAATCTTTGTGAAATTAGATAATGATTTCCTTCTTTCCGGATATTTTCGTCGTGACCATGACCTTAGAATAGAAAACCTTTCTCCCTGTATAAAATTAGATGGCGGTGTTATACTATTGTATTATTAAATAATTTGCACGAGATTCTATAGTACAGCACATTACGGCCATATAATCCGACGAATTAATTGATTTTATGTATTAAGCAAATTACAATTACTTCATAACAATTTCCGTAATAATTCGAAATAAATTTATTATCTATTTTTAAACGCGGAGAGGTGCATCACCGTGCGCCGCTAAACGGGAATTTACATTTTACGAGAATAGACTTTGCCCCCGCGCGTATTCGAGATCAATCGTCTGGTTCAACAATTCAAAACGGTCAAAGGCGTAAATAGCGAAGTGCGAGGATACAAGTGCAACCTTCAGTAAGTTAACATCAAGCTGCATTTGACCTCAATGCAATAATTAAGAGCAATCAGTTCGTAAAGAATGTACTAAACCCGCGTGTGCGTATAGCGGATTCGTAATGATGAATTGACATTATTTTTTTATTGTATTGCTCCACATTTGTACCAATTGATTAGAGGTTTAATGTAGCGGACTGTCCCGTCGTTATGAATCAATTGTCACATCTTTGTGCGACTTCTGTTTTAATCCATCATGAACTAATTAAGCTAAGCCGACATCTCGACGGCGATTTTTATATTATTATAATTTAAAAATAATTATTTTATATTAATTTTGATTAAATTAAAATAATATTTGTTAAAGAACAGAATATAGTCAACATTTACTTTATTAATACCCAAACGATTGAATAAATTAATAAATAATACGCATTAGACGTAATTTAATTGCTTAATATTTGAAATTAGCTAGAATATTGCTTTTACTTTATATTATTAGAATAGTAACGGCAAAGTTAATGACTGTTTATTTGCACAATTTTGCAAAATTTTATATAATTATATCTAACGATATATAGATTAATAAAAATAATTTTTAAAATGCATAAAAATGTTTTAGCGACAAACGAGTAAGAAGAAATTTGTGTGACCATGGAAAACTCGGAGAAAGAATGTTTACGTATGCGACCAATTGACTCCCAAAGTCCTCATAAGTATGTCCTATGCGAATAATATTTAGTATACTAAAAAAACCAAAACTTGAAATTATTTCTGCATAAGTATAAATATATAAACATATATAAATATATAATAGATATATAATAAAATAAGTATATTAATTTAAAAAAGATTTTTAATTATTTACTAATCATTTATGTCACCGATATCATCTGAAAATTTATGTGCAGGGAGGGAGTCGTTGTGGATGGTGTAAATACTGACGGTATAAATAATACCGAAACTATGTTATCTCCAACAGAAGATATGGGAGAATATGATCCTCATAAGCATCGAAACAGACCAAATCCAACTTCGTAAGTATAAAGTACATACGTACATACGTACATAATAAAAGTTGTTTATAACATTTAATATTCTGTCATTTACAACATTCTGTTTTTAACAATACATTTTTATAGCTTATTTACTTATTTGTTATTATTTTTTATTGTTATAAAACTAAAATTTGAAGAATAATAATAAATGTTAAATTTGTTTGTGTAAGTACTTTCAGATAATTTATGCATAATTTTATAACGTTTTTGAGCATAGTTGTATTTTGTAAACAAATAAATAAATTTAATTTAAAAAATTTTCTTTATTTATAAAATTAACTATGTGAAATGCAACACTCATTATTAAATGATTTGTTGTTAATTGTCAAGATTAATTTATTGATTAATTAATAAATTTTGTGTATCCATAAAAATTTTACTGAAAAAATGGTCAGCTTCAAATGCAAATATTTATAAGAGAAGAATGATCTGACGTACATGTACTATTTCTTTGGGAAATTTTCCATAACAGTTCTATTAATCTGAAAATAGATTGATGAGATATTAAGTCGGTATTAATTATTAACACGATTAATTTCACATAATCTTTGGAACTTGGCTGAGAAAAAGGCCAACTTTAAAGGTATAAATTATTTCGAAGAGGATAAATAATCATACGCTATTTTTTCTGTAAAATTTTATATAATATTATATATAATTCTATTAAAAATATCTTAAACAATTAAAGAAAAAATGGGAGGCTGTAATAAGTACGCTATTCAAATTGAGTAAAACAATTCTTTCATAATCATGTGATAAACCTTTTGGCTTAAGTAGTCATTATCAGTAGTGAATCTTGATAATAATGTGTTAATTTTATCTAACTTAAATTAATTAATTTTTAAACATACTTCCTTGGGCAATAATCTTAACAGTTTTAATAAAAATAAAGTCTACAGTTCCAAGATAGGATGGAATACATAAATACATGATTCGTAGTCTAATATTAAGTTCATCGTAAATTAAAACTAAAAGATTAGAAGAATTAAATAAATAACAATAAATAAATATTTAACATAATATTTAGTGTAACCACATCAGTATAAATGCGTAAAATTAAAAATGTAAAGCCACAAATAAATCTTCAACCTTCACAATTGTCGTCGCGATGTAAAATATCATTGAAGTAGAGGTTGAATATTTATTTGTGGCATTACATTTTTAATTTTATGTATTTGACTGTGGTTTTACTGAATATTATGTTAAATCATTTTATTGTGCTGTAAAATGGTATTTTACATCGAGACAACGGTCGTGAAGGTTGAATATTTATTTGTGTCCTTACATTTTAAATTTTACGTACTGTGGTTTCACTACATATTTTATATAATTATTATTTATTATTTGTAATTTATTTAATTCTTTTAATTTTTTACTTTAATTTGTAATATGACAATTTAATATTGTACTACAATTTATACCATTATTATTGTATTTTAAAACAATTTTGACGATTCTATGGATACACAACCTTCTATTTCTATCCAGGCTTGGAATTGGACATTCTTTTTATTGTATCGTAACGGGCTTTTATGGGATATGGTTTAATTAATTCAATAATTTTTAAATTGATAATTATTAGATTACTAATAATGGTGAAAACTTTAGCTAAAACTTTCATTATGTAATTAAAAAATTATATTTCTTAAATAAATTTAAATTGTGTACTTTTTTATTTATTTAAATTGTTTTAATTTTTTAGGATTTTTAGATTACTTTTTTACTAAAATATCTCTTCTTCCAGAAATTTCGAAACCCTGGTTCACTTGCTAAAGGGCAGTTTAGGTACAGGAATTTTAGCGATGCCGAATGCGTTTTACAATAGCGGTCTTCTGGTCGGCGTCATAGCTACAATTATTATAGGCATATTGTGCACGTACTGCTTGCACATACTTGTAAAAGCGCAGTACAAATTGTGTAAACGGTTAAGAGTTCCTATATTGAGTTATCCGGACAGCATGAAATATGCTCTGGAGAAAGGTCCTCGATGCGTAAGATGGTTTACGCCCTATGCACCGTAAGTATATATTTTATTATTTATCTAGTTGATATAATTCTAATCGATAATGTTCATTAATATAATAGACGTAATAATCGCAAACATATATCGTATTCTAGCAATCTTTCAATAAAAAATAATAAATAAAATATAATATAAAAAATAATAAATAATAATATAAATAATATAAATAAATAATAATATAAAATAATAAATAAAATATATATATATATTTTTTATACGTCTGTATAAAACGTTTATATTTATCATGTCAAACTCTTTTTATTACACGTATATTAAGTAAATAAATAAAATAAATATATATTTTATTCGAAACCATATATATATATATATATATATATACAATTGTAAAACAGTCTACGATAATAAACATAAAATATTTAATTACAATTGTACAATTGTAAAATTTGATAAAATTTTACAATTGTACAATTTCTATTTTATGTAACTAGAAATTATTTAAAATGAATAATTTAATTTATTTATCTATGCTTTATTTTCAATAAATTATTAATTATAAAATAGCATTTAATGTGAACAAATTTTGATACAAACAACAATAAATGAGACATTTGTTATAAATATATTTTACTAAAAATAAATACATGAATTGTTCGTTCTGCTGATGCTGATGTATAGAGCTAAAAAAAAAGATATTGATTGCTACATGAGATGAAAGTATAATTGTTTCACCCAGTTTTGTGGGATGTAAAAAATATGCGCGAGTCCGTAGTTGAATTTAAAAAATGCTATTATTTCCAGAGGACTCGTAGACGGGTTTATGATAATATATCAATTGGGAATTTGCTGCGTTTATATTGTGTTTGTAGCAACAAATATCAAGCAGGTAAATCCACATGATGACAATAAGAAAAAAAAATCAATACCGAATAATCGATCGTTCCCATAATACATGCTGTTATGAAAGAATTTCGCTGATCGACAACCATTTAACACGAGCTTTGACCATTAGACCCTACATCTGATGGATATAAACAGCATATTTATTGTAATTTTGTTAACAAACGCAGGTGACAGACCAGTATTGGGAACCTTTGGGTATTTCGACCCATATGCTCATTTTGTTGGTACCGCTGATTTTGATAAACTACATTAGAAATCTGAAATTACTGGCGCCGTTTTCCACGATAGCAAATCTTATTACGTTCGTCGGACTCGCCATGACTCTAGTGTATATGTTTGATGATCTTCCACCGATCAGCGACAGGGAGCTGTTTGGTTCATTAAGAAACTTTTCGCTCTATTTTGGAACGACGTTGTTTGCGTTAGAAGCCGTCGGAGTGGTAAGTCTAAAAAAAGATATATACCTCTTAGAGTTGCGATTAATTTAACAATCTCCTTAAAACAAAAATTTTTATATACATATCTACATGAATATAAGAAAACCGACATATGGAGAACAATATACAAAGGCCCCAGTAAATATAATCATTGCTGTACGTCATTATATTATAATTAATTATATTTATAAAAATAATCTTAAGCTTGATTTTGTTAAATTTATTTACTTGTATTTCATAATATGTAAAAAAACAGTTAATCGCATACGATTAAAAGATAAATCTAAAGTCTGTTTGGGAATATTTTTGAGAAATTTTTAAATTAATTATTATTTTTTCAAGAGTTGTTAAATAATATTGTATACACACAGAGAAATTAATTTTTTTTCTAAAAAAACAGTTTTTTATTTATTTATTTATTTTTCTTCTTTTAACGGTTATCTTTGTAAAGAAAAGTTTTCTTGATAAATGTCTCTCATTATTTACTTGAAACAAATAAGATTTATTTAAAATTAAAATTAACTTCTACGTACACACAGAAAATGTATACCTGAATTAAATAAGTATTCCTTATTTAAAAAATGTTTATTTATCCGCAAATCTATTATTGCAAGAATAAGTAACAAATTTATTAAAAATATATTCTAAATTCAAGTAATTTAATACGTTAATTAAGAATATTAAGTTTTAAAATAAAAATTTGATTAATATTTTACTTTGACTTTTCTACAATTCAATTTTATAATATTCTGCAAGAAAAAGTATAAATGTTTTTAAGTATATGATAATAAGTTTTTCTAAAATTTGTGATAATTATATTTTAAAACTATCATCAAAAAAATCTTTTTTGAAGATAACCGTTACTTACTATTAAAAAAAAGTATATTGAGTAATCGTTTTTCTCAGCAGTAGATTATTTTTCTGTGTGTAGATAAGAAAAAAATTTGGTTTTTTATACTATTATCAAATTACAACGATATTTAAAAGAGAAAATGTTATGCAGATTATAGCTCTGGAGAACAATATGAAGACGCCGAAAAGTTTCGGAGGCTATTGTGGTGTATTGAACATAGGAATGACTGCGATTGTCATCTTATACATACTCATAGGTTTTTTTGGCTACATAAAGTACGGATCCGAGGCCGCGGGAAGTGTTACTTTTAATTTGCCAAAAGAAGAAGTGTAAGTAGAAAAAATAATTTCAATAAGACAAATTGAGAAATTACAACTTTTTTGATAAAAATAAATTTTAATTATAATTAAATTATATATATACATGTTAATTTTTTTGTACAATTACTATCGCGCAATAAAATCTATCTTGATTCTATCTATTAAAATACGAAGTTTTCTTGCAAAAGAAAAACATCCGAAAAAATGATTCAAAGTATGAAGAAAATAATTTATTAAATCTACTGTAAACATATAATCTAGATCTTATCTAAAATAATTGCATTTTGTATTATTACAAAGTTATATTTTTATAAAATAAAATCTTTTTGCAGTATGGCCCAAAGTATCAAAATAATGTTTGCGATCGCCATATTCATAACGTATGCCCTGCAAGCCTACGTGCCCGTTGAAATTTTGTGGACCACCTACTTGGATCATCGAATACGAAACCGTAAACTTTTGTGGGAATATGTTTGTCGAACCGTTGTTACATTAGTCACGTGTAAGTAGCACTACCGTCAGATTTTAACTAATTAAATAAATTATTAAATTAATTATTATTAATTAAATTAAAATTAAACAGTCGTAAAATAATATTACATAAATTAATGTGAAAAATGCCGATGACAAAAAAGTGCTTACACAATAGTACTTACTCAAGTACTTAAAATTGTAACCTAGTCCTCGAATAATTATTCAAACTTTTATTATTTTCAGTCGTTCTGGCGATCGCTATCCCGAGACTCGGCCTATTTATCTCTTTATTCGGCGCGCTTTGCCTATCCGCTCTCGGTATCGCTTTCCCGGCGATTATCGAAATATGCGTGGCATGGCCAGACAACGATTTTGGTCCTCTCAAAGTCATGCTAATTAAGAACATCCTCTTGATCATATTCGGGGTGCTGGGTCTCGTGGTGGGGACCTACGTCAGCATCGTTGACATAGTGAAATCCTTCGAGTGAACGGAATCAAATATTCGCGCGTACGAATATTTTCCGAAGCAGAGAGAGACGTACGGGATGTAACCCTTGCGAAGTAACCTCGATAATGATGACGATGATGTCAGACTTGTCGAAAAGCAAACTAGCTCTCTAGCCCGTCCCTCTCTTTTTCGGTCTCTACCCTTCACCGCCATGAATTTACTTAGATTTTATGCAGGTAATAAAAAAAAAAATAGACGCGATAGAGCTTGTCGAAGAGCACTTGGAATCTCGAGACAACAACCCCCGATCACAATTAGTCGGGTGGTACGATCTGTGATGAAATCTCTCCTAAGCATCGAGTATACTGGAAGACATCATCTGGGCGGATCGTCGTTAAAGATTTTTATTACTCATTTCAAAGAAATGCATTACCTTATGCATTTAATATCGGACCATGCATACGCACGTACATATATGTTGTATAAGGGATAAATGTCTCAATTATCTGTAACGAGCAGAGTAAAAATTGTTGAAACATTCTTTTTGTAAAAATTCACATAAAATAATCTAATGACATAATTACCTAAAATATTGGATTGAGTTAATATTTTTTTAAACTAAATAAAGTTAAAGTTAATGCTTATAAATGTGAAAAAGTTTTATATTATTTAAAAAATAATAAAGTATGGACGCGCTTATCTTTAATATCCTAAACGTTTGTTATAAAATGTTTTAATATACTAAATGTTTAAATTTTTTATTGTTTATAAAATAAATATGAAAAATATTATCTGAATAAATACATAATGTTTCTTAAAAATTTTTTAAAATATTATTAAATATAAATTCTAATCTATATAGTTGTGTAATGCAATATTGATTTTTTTAACGTTACTTTTTATAATATTTAAAATAATCTACTTTATGAATATTTTAAGACTTAAAATATTTAAAGATTACAATGTAATGTGTTATTTAAAAAGACAAATTTAAGATTAGTAATAATAATTTTTGTGTGAGAATCCGCATGTGTAGGAATATGTTCGGTTTGAGGGACATTAACCTTACACGTACGTACGAATGGTCTATTCTAGTATACGTAAAAATGTCACGTTTAAAGCGGGTTTTGTATAATACACATTAGTACACAGATATTAAGTATTTACAAAGAATTTTCCAATTAGACAATTTTATTCATAAAGTATTTGCTTTAAGCTTCTTATCTCGGTGATACGAGTACTTAGAAACACGGCTGGCATTCACCTTTTTTTGTAAGATGGATGTCGCAATAATCGATGCTCGAAAATGACGATAAATTCTTTAAGAATTGGAAAATTTTAAATAAATTTGTATTTCAATTTTGTATATATAGTAATTTTAATAAATACAATAGAGAAGAATTGTCAAATTATTTTATCAAGATTTACTAAATTTATTAATATTAATTAGAATTAACAATAAGAATTGGTTCTGCTTACTTTGTTTTATCAATTTATAAGACAAAATAAGTTTTTCTATTATTCTATCTTCCCAATTTTATATCAGAATACCAAAATGTATAAATAAATATGTATAACATGAAAAAATAATCATAGATAATAATTATTATTGCGACATCTAAATTTAAAAAAATGTTATGTTGTTGATAGGAAACATTCTAATGTCATGAAAGTACGTATAATAATCAACCGTTATAGAATTTATTTAGTTTTAAAGTATAGATAATCAATGTAATGAGCTCTGAATTTTAAATCTTTTGATCCTTAAATATGGAAATTTTTATATTTATGTAATTTCAAAAG
Organism: Monomorium pharaonis; assembly: GCF_013373865.1. Lineage (NCBI taxonomy): Eukaryota > Metazoa > Arthropoda > Insecta > Hymenoptera > Formicidae > Monomorium > Monomorium pharaonis. The sequence goes on along the minus strand of NC_050468.1, from coordinate 27,246,850 downwards.
ATCTAGCAACTATTACGCTCACTCGAAAGAAAAAAAAACATTATTTTAATTAGACGTAAAATGTTGAAACATTAAAAATTAAAGTTATACACATGAAAGTTATACATTGAAAGTAAATCTATTTGAAAGTCTATTATAACATACACGCGTTCCATTTTCTACCAAAATTGTAATAATTGCTCTTTATAGATGCATGCCGCAAGGTAAATGAAGATGCACATAAAAAATGAGCATAAAAATTACACGAAAGCGGACCTACATTAAAAATATCTTAAAAATTTATATATATGTATATACGGAATATAAATCTTTTATTAAAAAAATATATAATTTGTAAGAAAAATACAATCCGCATAAAAGTTTTATTAAATTATTAAAACACAATCAGAAAAGTTAAATAATTAAATATCACATTCTTGTTTATACATATAATTCCAGTGTTCCATTATAAAGGTGATAAAATTATTTATGCTTGGTTTATTGATTTTTTGCTTAATCAATATTTGTATAATTATGTTATATTATAATATACAAGATTAAATTTTTTTAAAGAAACAAATTTAGAATTTATTTTTATCTTTGACATAATAATTAAATTTATAATTGATATTTTATTCTTACTTTTGTATACAGGATGGTTTATTTAACCTGTGTTTAAATATTTTTGTTATTTAGTGAATAACAAGAAAAGAATTAAAGCTGCAAAATTTTAGACAAAAGCGACTTGTAATAAATTAGTAATATTTTAATCAAATGCATAAATATATACACAAGACTTGAAGAATAACTTGGTTCTTTAAATAAAACCGTATTATTTTTCTTACACGTTTTATTAAATTGCATATAAAAATAGTAAGATTATGAAAGATTAATAATTTTATCTTAAAGATTAATTTTTAAAATATTTTATATTTTATATTTTTCTGAAAAATAATTTTAAATTATCTTATGTTTTATTTTGTGTAAAAAATTATTTTTAAATCTATTTTAAAAAATCGAATTAATCTTGAAATTTTTTTCATATCTACATATACAATTTAACATTGTTGATACATATTCCATTATTGTTACTTTTTACTTGTTCCTCAAAATCTAAAAATTTCTTGTAGCTTTTATTTTTTTTATTGTTCCAAATAACAAAAATATTTAAGACAAGTTAAAAAAACCATCCTATGTAATTTTGCTTTCTTTCCTCTTAATTATAAAGACATAGAAATTCTTAGAGAATGTAAGAACACCTGTTTGAAAAATGTCAATCAACGCAATGTTAGACTGAAAAAAAATATCACTATGTTATAATTGCAAATGTAGAGCATTTCTTATGCTCAGAAAGTAACCGCAATATGAAAGTATTCCCCAAAAATTACGAGACGTTATTGTTGACTATTTATGACTATTACATTGTTGAATAGTATTTAATTACTTTTACCTAAGAAAATCTTAAATTAGACTTAAACCAAAAGGAAATAAGGAATCACGTTATTAGGAAAGAAAATTAATATTTTTAATAAAAGTATGTCACGCAAGTCGTTAATGGTTGAATACTAATTCTTGTGCACATGTTATTGTCGGTAAAAACGCGTTGCCTCGCACTGATACCTGTTATTAGCTTGATAGCGTAACACAAAATAGTGCGATTTAAAAGCAGGGTAAAACAAAAGAAAGTTACTAGTAATAGAAGCGTACATACAATAGAAATGCGGTAATGACTATTGCTATTAATAGTTGCAAGCAGTAGATTAGATAACGATCTCACGGAAAAGAAACAATTGTAAAATAAAATGTAAATTAAATATCTAAATATACCGTTTTATACGTGAAAAAAAAAAACGAAAAATACCTCCTGTGTATTCCTAATCCTTAAATCATTAACGTTTGATGATTACTTAATATATCCTTACAATCTTAAAAATTTGTTGATCAAACTTAATATTAAACTACTTTTATTTTATTTAATTATGTAATAATTATGTAAATAAAATTATTTATATGCACATATACATGTATATGCACATATATTTATAATGTATATACAAATATTGTATGCAAATATATTTATAATGTATATACATATATATGTTATAAATATATTATACATATATATAATATTTTGTACATATATATATATATATGTACAAAATATTATATATATGTATAATATATTTATAACATATATATGTATATACATTATAAATATATTTGCATATAATATTTGTATATACATTATAAATATATGTGCATATACATGTATATGTGCATATAAATAATTTTATTTTGTATTTATATATTTTGTAAAAATATTATTATTTTAATAATAATTTTATTATATTTATTATATTTTATCTTTATCTAAGACTGTTGATTAATAGTTTAAAAGGCATGAAATAAAAAATTTATATTGAATATACATTGTTTTTCAAAATATACATTACGAATTTATAAAATATTATAATTTTTTAAGAAAAAACTCTTGATTAAAAGTGGATATCTCTATCAGTGATGTATCTTTATTAAAAGTATGTTCTATCAAAAGTTTTTAATTTAGCATAAAATAAATTTACAATTATCTTATATCCAAAGCGTATTTAAAATTATCTTGCTTATTTAATATTATTTTATCACAAATTCACTATCTTTTACACACATTTTTAGACTTAATAAAAACATAAATAAAGTAAAATCAGAGTTTTGTTACCATTTTATTTACATACATTTTTTTATTTGATTTTATTAACAACAGACCAGTGAATCTTTTCAGTTAGTATACAAGTACGCTTTCAAATAATGCTTTATGAAATAGCAAGAGTTTTTATTCCTAATCGAGTTTTGCTAAAAAAATATTATAATATTTAATAAATTATAAAATCAATTATAAGAAATGATAGTTATTGGAACTTATCGTCATCAGTAGGAATTTAAGAAATGGAGATAATTGATTGTAGTCGACCAAACTGGTAAGTTTTATTATAAAACTACTACGTTTCGGTCTTCGGTTTAAACCCTTTTCAAGTAGGATACAGTTGATTCTGGTAATTACACTGCCGACAAAAAAATTTTTTTGTGAAAGATTGTAAAAAATTATAAAACAATGGTTGAGAACAAAGAGTGCAGAAATTAGGCAGACAAATTATTAAGTAATAAATATTATCGTTGTCAGTGTGTAAAATTATATAGAACTAAGAAGATGATATAAAATAATGCATAGTCAAATTTTCGAGCATGTTATTCGTGGACGGCTTGAGCACAACTAACAATCGAAGCGAAACAAGAAAAACATCGATCAAACCGATTCAATAACACTGTTATAAACAGGACTCAAGTTCTTATTGTTAATGTTCTTTTGTAAATTGATGTTGTTTGTAAATTTTTTAATGTAGAACATTTCAACTATCGATTTTTTGACAGGATGTTTATCTGTGTGTAATACGTGTGGCCTAAGCCAATCAAAGTCGTGATTATTACTAATTTTATGCCCGCTGACCACCGAATGACACGATTCATGTTTGTTAATATTCTTTCGATGGTCTTTTATGCGTGTTTTTAAATGTCGCTTAGTTTGACCAATATATACTGCTTTTATACAATTCTTACAGTCAATGCGGTAAGCGTTGGTCTTTTGTATGTGTTCAAGATTGTCTTTTCCCTTTTTTATTAAAGAATTTAATTTTTTGGGGACTGTAAATATCGTGTTGAGTCCTATTTTATTTACGTGGCGTTTTATATTGTTGCTGACTCCCGGAATAAAAGATAGTACAAAGCATTTTTTGTATCAAATTTGTTGTTTCCATTTGAATTTAAATTATTGTTTTGGTTTTTTAATTGCTTGACTTATATTGCTTGAACGTATATTTATGTGTTTATTGATTAAATTTAAGGGAAAGCAGTTGTTCATAAGTATATTTTTTACAATTTTAATGTTTGCCTTGTGAAACCTTTCGTCAGAAAGTATCAAAGTGTGGTCAGATAAGTTGATGATTGTATTAATTTTGTAACTTAGCGGATGGTTAGAAAAATAATTAATGTATCTTCCTGAGAATGTTAGTTTGCGGTGCCAATTTGTTATCAATCTATTGTCTCTAATTATTGCTACGTCTAAGAAAGTGCTCATGCCGTGGGATTCAGATCCGTGTGTAAATTTAAATTGTTTGTTAAAGACAGAAAGAACATAATTTACTTTGTCTTTTGACAAGATGGTAAAGATGTCATCTACATATCGGTAAAAAATTGGAACTTCAAACGTTATTGCAAACAATAAGTTTCTAGGTCATCCATTACTAAATTGGCCAGCAATGGTGACAGGGGGAGCTCCCATACGGCTACCAAAAACTTGTTCATAATACTGGTTGTTGAACTTAAAACAAGTGGAATTAGGTCAACCGCATAAATAAACTGTGGCATATCAAAGTTAATAAATTTTGATATGTCTGTCCACTGTTTCTCAATCGATTTTAGAATCAATTCTTTTGGAATGTTAGTGAATAGAGATTGAACATCCAGGGAGATAAGAATCTCATTCGATACAATGAGAATATTTTTAACAATGTTGGCAAAGGACCAGCTGTCACAAATATTAGATTTTGATTTTTTGACCGATTCTTGTAGGATGTCGTGTATGAAACGAGCCAAATTATATAAGGGGCTTCTGATAGCAGAGACTATAATTCTAAGGGGGGAACCAGTCTTATAAATTTTTGGCAATCTATAACAACGTGGGATGTTGCCATTAGTGCAATTAAGTTTACTGTATGTACGCCAGGTTTGCGATAAGTTGACTGAACATTAAGTAACTCATTCATTTTGTTAATGTAGTCTCTGTTCTATTTTACGGTAACTTGACCTTTATCCGCTGTAGTGACCAGGATATCATTGTTATCACAAAGAAACTTTTTACATTCATGAAAGTATTTAAGTACAAGTCTATTCATATAATTAACGTGTTCGTTTTTGTGAAGATTTGTGTAATTTTACACACTAACAACGGTAATATTTATTATTTATTAATTTGTCTGCCTAATTTCTGCATTCTTTGTTCTCAACTATTGTTTTATAATTTTTTACAGTCTTTCACAAAAAATTTTTTTATCGACAGTGTAATTACCAGAATCATCTGTATCCTACTTAAAAAGGATCCAAACCGAAGACCAAAACGTAGTAGTTTTATAATAAAACTTGCCGGTTTGGTCGACTACAATCAATTATCTCCATTTCTCAATTATAAGAATTATAATATGTTTGGTAGAATAAAATAAACTTTTAATTTTCTGTGTACAGATAATTAGATACGTAATTGTACATACATTATGTAATAAAGAAATGTCTCATTGTATATCTTTTTAAACTCTGTACCTTCATCACACATATTTGTGTTCACATAATATATGTGAAAATTAATTAATAATTATAACCTTTATTATTATTTTTATATTGCTACACATAATATTAATAGATTTTTATCCAGATAACTTATTAAATACAAATCTTTAAACTATTCTTAAAAGTTGATATATAAATAATAATATATGCATAGATGTGCCAATTGTTTAAAATTGGATTTGTGTCAGTCACTTCTTCCAACGTGTTCACTTTTCTACTTTGTACTTTTTTTTCTTTTAATGCATTTTTTATTGCGTTTAGAAAAAAAATATTTTATCCCTCTAATTTGCTACAGTTTGACACACTGTTGAGAGAAACCTTTCTAATAAATATTTGTATCAATATAATATAAGCTTTAACCGTCGTTCTTCATCGGAGAATAAAAAATAAGGCAAGGGATCAAGTTTCATAATAACATTCTTAGCGTAGCATTTTTATGAATATGTATTTATTACACACAGAGGATAAATACAGCTTTTGTATCTGAAACAGAGAGTAAAGCAAATACTTTCTGGAGAATCGTTGACATCGGAAATTTAAAGATTGAAAGTATACCGAGTCAACTAGAGAGGGAAAATAATTACAAGAATAAAAGTTTTTACAATTATCGCTTTCACTTTGACTGGAAAACAGATTAGCAACGACCGTAGAACAAAAAAGTCTGAGTTCGAACAACTGACCGCGATTACTTCGATTCGACTTCCTCTACAAGTTGGCAAAGCAAGTCGTTTCGTAGGAACGAAGGGACGCACAGATATAACTGGGAGAAGACTAGAAATAAGCGACGAATTCCAGGAAAATAGAGACAGAGAGTGGGAAAAAGTGAGGAAGGAAGAGGGGGAAATTTGGATTACGCGTGATCGCCGCTGAAGTAACTACTCTGCATCATGAACAGTTTGTCGATGGGATTGTTGATGGCCGCGTGCAAGCTCTGCGACAGCGACGGGGTGTCGTGGGACGATGAGCCGTGGTGGGAATGCGAGGCACCCTGATGACTACCGTCCGCGCCGCCGCCGTCGTTCTCGCCGATGTCGAAGCCGCCGTCCGTACCGTCCAGCGACAGATCACTGCTGCAGAAGCTCTCCCCCGAGTGGCCCGGATACGCGTCTGAAAGAAAAAGAGGATACATTTCGTCGTTTTTCGCGAAGTACCGCGCCTCCTGATGAGGAAAATGTGACGGTACTTCGGAATGAAACGTTCGGAATGAAAATAGTACAAAAGAATATAACATGATTTTGATTTAAGCACATTTATTTCTTGGCCAACTAAAAAAGGATATAAACTAAAACGTGACTTACTGGTATATTCTTTTGCATTTGTTTTTAAAATGTAATTTTTATATACGCAAAACAAAATTATTTTCAATGTATATATTTCAATCCAAACTACCTAGATGGAGAAATTTTGTCTAAAGCGGAATAAATTTTTTTTTATCTTCAATAGTTAGAGATATTAAACAGATTTAATTGTAGTTGAAAAAACCGTTGAAAATTCCAGGCCCGAGGTATTAAAAAGAAACTGTCGCTCCATATACCATAAAAGTTAAAAAATATTTGATTCGCGGACCTGTGTGGGCGCGTGACAGATATAGTTCTAAAAAAATTTATATATTGAAGGTTCTATCTTTTTTGTGTGATCTGAAAAAAAAGAGTAAAATAAAATTTTGCCTATCACAAACTTTTTATAGAAAACGTTCTTGAAATTTATCTCTACGGGTGTCAATTGTTGCAACATTTCAATATTCAACATTGAAAATTATATTTAAATTCCTTTAATAATTAATGTAAATGTAAACTTAGAAATAAAATCGGCCAAATCATTTTTTCTGTTAAATTTTTGGCAGCGTGATCAATCAATTTCATCCATTTGCCTTTCGGACATTGTCATAGTTGTTATATTGTAATTAACTACAATACACGGCTAAAAATGTCATAGAGAAAATCTACGTGTCAATTACAATCTACATCTGCAGCTAATTTTTCCTAAATTTATTAAAAACAAACTAGTTTATTTCGATTTACTTTCGTGTTAATTATTAAAGACAGAGAGAGAGAGAGAGAGAGAGAGAGAGAGAGAGAGAGAGAGAGAGAGAGAAAGAAAGAGAAAAAGAATTTGGGGATTGAAAATGGAATTTTTTATGTTGAATATTGAAATACTACACCAACTACAATTCACAAATTTTAATAACATTTTCATTAAAAATTTTTGATTTTCGAAATTAAAAATTGATAACAAAATGTCCTATTTTTTTTTTTCTAGTGAGAGTCGACTGTAGATCAGCCGGAACTAAAATATCAAGTATCGCGTGTTTACCTTGTAAACAACTTCCGGGACGTAAACGCGTTACGCACATACCGTCTGTGACATACCGGTGCGCAAATGAGTTTCTACGGTGAGTAAAGACTTACCGTCGGGCGAGTACGGGTTATTGGGGTTGAGCGGTTGGGTGGCTGAGGGGAAGCTAGAAGATTCCCCGTCGCGCATGTTCAGGGCGTTCAAGTAATGACCTGCGAACGAGATTAGACAATTGACATTGAACTCACTCGTTTACCAAAGCCCCATTAACCAGTCTTCGCTTATTCGCAAAGCGAATTTTTTTTATTCGCGCGCGTCGTCCCTCAACTCTCTCGCAATTCTACGCTACGTGATTCTTTTTCCAAGTGGCAAATAACTCGAATGTGATAAGATAAAGCTTTGTTAGAATTAATCAGAATCACTAGACGAGAAAAAGGCAGTGCGTAGAACCAGCAACATCTTCGAAATTTCAAAAAGGAAAGAGGAACTCCAGGATCGGGAATTTAGGAGTAGGAGTATGATCATTAAAAAATAGCGGTTGAATTCCTGACGGAGAATTTTTTAAGTTAATAGGGTGAAAAAAGCAGCTTACTGTGATCGCTGTGCGGACTCTCCGTCCTTCGCTCTTCCTTCGGCTCTTTTTCGGATCCGGGCTCCGTTTTGGCCTTCCGCTGAAGCTTCTTCATCTTCGCGCGCTGATTCTGGAACCACACCTGGACCACGCGCACGCTGAGGCCAGTGTCCTTGGCGAGTGCTTCGCGCACCTTTCTGCAAGGCTTCGGAGACACCTCGAAGGATGCCTTGAACTGACGTCGCTGTGCCGACGTAAGGATTGTCCGAGGCCGTTTCGGACCCCGACGACCGTCCCGTGGTCGATTCTCGTCCAACAAGTCATCATCTAATAATACGATCCATTTATGATTATAAATATTTTACATGTTTACATGTTTACACAGCATTGCTGTCTCCTCTTATTACTCTTTTATTTAAATACCCATTCGATATCAACGTTCCAACAGTAAATGAATAAATGACAAATAAAAAATTCAAAAATACAATAGAAAGTTTAATGTAATTTTTTTTATAATTTATTAATGTCGCGCGCGCGCACACACACACACACACACACACAAATTCTTCACGTAAGTTATGTTCGTCTAACGCTGTATATAAAATCTCAGTTCAGTATTTAATATTTAAATTCAAAAATAAAGATATTTTCAAAACAAGAATATTCTGCACGCACACACATATTCTTTTACCTCGTTGTAGATATATTGTAGATCTATTAGTATTTTTAAAATTTCATTTGGTGAAAACAAATTTAAATTTATTTTGGTAAAATCAGACTTGTTTGATAAAAATTTTTTATTTTAAAGATTTTAAAACCCGATGAAAGGATCAATTAGTAAATCATTGCACGTATAAAACATTCAACGACGAGGAACAGATGAAGGATAATAAGAGGGAAATTGTTAATGCGCAAAATTAGTTCCGCCGGTTTTCGTATCGCCGCGCGACCGATTGATCGTCAGACGCAGGAGGAAACAGTGGTCGAAGTCCGAGTAGCGGAGCAGTAGATACGGCTGGCTTCGATCAGACAGTGATCCGACAAAGCACAGGCCACGCCTACCCGTGGAACATATGTACCGCGGCGCGGCAACATGTCGGCCGCGAGAGCAAACGCGCCGGCTGGTACACGCGCGCGGATTCCATTTTCCGCGTGGGATATTTCAAGAACTTTGGGAATTCCATTGTTAAAAAATTGTTTCGCGCTCCGTGGGAATACGGAGGCAGTACGGCGGAATTGTCGATCAAATCAATGAGCGGGATATCGCGCCGTTAAATCGCAGATCATTCACGGTTAATAAAAGCGCGATGGGCAATTAAAATCGACGCGGCGGAAATATTTTGCGCGATATTGTTGTAATATATATGTAATATATATATGTAAAAGAATTTGCTCTCGGAGTGAAAACGCTCCGTTGCCTCGTGAAAATTTTTACATTTATTTACAAAATCTCGTCTTTTTCAAATTTTTTTGCCATATGTGATTTCTTGTATTCATATTTCATACGCATGATATACGGAGGGGGAAGAGAGAGAGAGAGAGAGAGAGAGAGAGAGAGAGAGAGAGAGAGAGAGAGAAATAAAATAGAAATATTAGGTGGCTCACAAACTGCTCTTTCATCATTTCTATATCGTCACCGATAACACATAAAATGTCTCGAAACGCGCGCCATAAATTTATGTCGAGATATCGGTCGAATAAACGCCGCGGAATAAATTCCACATCTTTTTCGGTGCACACCAAGATATTTCCACGGTATTTTGATTATGCGAGAAAGGATTGGCAAATTTAATGGTTCAAGCGCGCCCGCGCACGCCGATATCGCTTTCGATCATTCATCGCTTGATTTAAATGTAATTACCTTGAAAAGGAACAGCCCTGTTTCGAAATTCCTGTAGATTTTTACTTTGGATGTCTTTAGATTGTAGTACAACCTGCGAACAATGCAACAAGGTATGTACAGTGCGTTTCTCAACGAGGGGTTTTTTTTTTATTGTTTTATTTTCGTGTATTTTCAAGCATTCTCCGCGGTAATGGTCCAGGGGAGTGAAATTATATTGTTTCGCGATCAAAAGATCGTAATCGCTCGCCAATCTCAATTCTCAGTTCGTTATAAATTGACAATAATTTGGAAACGGCGTGCCAATCGATACGCGTTCTAATCGAAACAAGACGATGCGAAAGATAATCGAGCAGTTTGCCTTATCACAGAAATTACATGTGGAGGGGAAAGTTAGATTTCCTTTCGATTCATATTTTGCACACGAGTAAGCTACGAGTTATTCACTTAAACTTAAAGGTTTTCGCAGAGTCGTTCAATTGTGGAATAAGATAATGCTTCTATAGGCGAAAGGATGAAAACAGGCTTGTGATTCACATAGAGATATGTTATGGAAAACTGTAGAAAGTTATCTCATGCAACATGATGCGCATCACACAGTTTCATTCATGCCAGTACGCGTGTTTACATATTTCACAATTAGGAACAAGCCTTCGTTACACGAGAAAAATAATTATTACGTCCGTGCATATACACATATATTTAAGCTCCTTAAATCAAGGTACAATTTCTAGCAGGCTGTGACATCGAATACCCTTTATTTGTTATTTGCGTACATGTCAAATTAAATTTGTATGAAAAACGATTATAATTTATCACATTTTCTTGGCAACAAGATAAATTCTGAAGTTCTTTAAACAACTATTTTGTAACTGTTAAACATATAAAATGGTCCCGTTGTCTTTTTTTTAGATCGTCAATCTTTTTTTATCATTCGTGGACATTTATAAAACATATAAATAAGATCTAGTCTTTCTATGCACATCGAAACGATAGCCTGGATAGACGTTAGGATAGACATTATTTCAAACCCAGTTTAACCCAGATAGGACAATTTAGGCCGGGTCTACCAATAGGTGTAGCAAATCTTAAACCGTAAGAAATTAACTATTCATATTTGATTATCCTTCTTACATTCAACTGCGATTGATCAATTCCGACTTGCTGTACCTATTGTAGACGCGGCCTTATGCGTAAACGCACGTGTTCATGAAAGTGACACGAGACAACGACACTCACCTTGCGGACTATTCAGAAAAAGCTCGTGCTCGAAGTCCCGTCTGCAAATCGGCTGGCCCTGCCTGAGGATATAATGAGCGCCCCGCGGCAACGTCTGGCCGCACATGCAGCACGCGAAGCAATCCACGTGGAAGATCAGGCCGGACACCGGCCGCATAACCAGATCCGAGCAGCTGATTTTCTCCATGCATCGCGCGCACTTCACCCCGAAGATCCTCTCGTAGTCGGAGCGGCAGTAGAGCTTGAGGTCGCGTATGAAGCACGAGTGCGACAGCATCGCGCCGCATGCCGTGCACGAGAGGCACTCCTCGTGGTAATTCCTCTCGGCGACTCGCATCACGTACTTGTCGGCGATGATGCGGCCGCAGCCGGCGCAGATCGTCTCGAGAAGCCCGGACTCCGTCTTCACGGAAATAGACGGCTCTGCGAGGACAAACGACCGACGCGTTATAAGGTGACGCCGGTATTTACGCCGCAAAAGTTATTTAAAAAAAAAAAAAAAAAATAGAAGAAGCGAAAGTGACTTGCAACCTCTCTGTTATACGCCTTTGAGATAAAATCACAATGGTAATATAAGGGCAATTCTATCTGAGAACGCGGGTCGTAAACGTAGTGGATATGAAAGCTCATCAAAGACGTCAATGATAATGATTTGGATTAACGCTAACTTATGTAAAATGGTTTTTATGTTATATTAGGTTGGATCTACAATAGATGTAATAAATCTTAAGCTGTAAAAAATTGGCCAACCACAGTCAAATGCGAGAAGAATAATCGAATATAATTGATCAATTCCTTACGGCTTAAGGCTTACTATACCTATTGTAGATCTGACCTTAATCTTGACGTGCAATAAAGATTTAAGCTTTAAGCCGTAAAAAATTGACCACAGATAAGTATTCTTATAAAAATCGACTATGATTGATCAATTTCTTACGACTTAAGGCTTAAATTCTTCATTGTAGACTGGGATCTTAGTATGATTACATTGTTATGATCTTTTATTATTAAGACTAAATCTATAATAGATCTGTAATAAACCTTAAGCCGTAAGAAAGGAACTATCAAGAGGAATTACCTATCGCAATTAAATATAAGAAGAATGTAAATATTGGTTCATTTCTTACAACTTAAGATTTACTACATCTATTGTAAATCTGGCCTAATATTAACAAAACTCTCGTGAATTGGATTTGTTAATGTATCAAGTATCGCAACGATGTGTTACAATCTAGGTATATAAAATAATTACTCTCTTTGTAAAAAATTTTATATGTGCTGTACGTACTATTTTTCAATAATAGTACATCAGTGCTTAGTAAACACCAATTAATAGTAACATAATATTAATGTTATAATTTTGTATTCAACAATATAAATGTAATATCAAAAAGAAATAAAACTTTGTACATGTGTATTAAGAATATTTATGTGAAGTTTTAAGAAAGATACAAAAAATTAATGGAGAGCAGAAGCGGTTTGAATACAAAAGCGCGTGATTTGAAGTTTCATTACTGACAATGAATTGCACAAGGGCTTCGCTTTCCAATATACGAAAATTTCTCTAAAAAACAATTCTTTTGACAAAACGTTTGAATACAAACACTTAAAATAATAGCAAAAGTTTAAATCAAACATTGATTTGACATTCTACACCGAAATATAAACACACAGGCCTAAAACTATTAAAATTCCTGGTCATTTGTATTTTTAATGAAGGATATTTATCTTGAAAATAAGAATGAAAATAGGCATGAAAATCGAAAGAAGAATGAAGGAATTTCTATACTATGGCTAAATAAAAAGAATGCATTGACTACAAAGAGCGCCGACTCTTTTGAAGCACAAAAGATGAAATCAGCAAATTGTAAGAAATGCTCAATCTCTGAAAAATTTATTAAAATAGAAGATATTTTATGTTGTTGGAATAGTAATTAATTGTAAGTTTAAAAAAATTGTTACTCTTTAAATAAAATATACATATAGAATACGTAATATGGTATACATAAAACATAAGAATATAAACATAATTATGATATATTTTAAATATGATTTTTCTTCATTACATTTTTTTAACGCTTCGATGCAATTACATAAAAACTTATATTGAATTAAATAATTTAAAATTTTGACACAATATACGATATAAATGTAATTTTCGTCCTTCAAACAAAATGCTTAAAAATATATTTCAAAACAGCTTTTACTAAATAACTCCTTTCTTAATGGTATTCACGGTATTCAGAATTTGAACCGATCAAATGTTGCTTTAATTTACGTTTTCTTCTATCTTTAAAATAAATGCGAACAGACATATTATTTGTTGTCTAATGCTTTGTTCACTTGACGCGAGACGCGAGACCACATGTATCTCTCGACATATATTTAACATTCTTTTAGTTTGTAAAATATTTAATAGCTTTTTTAATTTATAATTTTAATACAAATAAATAGAGATACATTTTATTCGGTCGAAATAGAATCTTCATATCTATATAATAATACTTCTGAATAAATTTATATACATTTTCTAGTTTTGTGGTTGCAAACTGATAATTCTTCAATTTTGTGATTACTTACTCGGTTTTAAAATGCAGTTTTAACTGAAGCTGTAATAGTAATATCATACATTAAAATTATTAATTAATTTAATAGTACTAATGTTAATAAATATCTTAAATATCTTAAAACACTGTAAAGAACTTATTGATGAAAATATCATTTCAACCAGAATATAAACAATTACGCAGAAATAGTATTAGGTACAAAAATCCTGTCTACTTAGATAAAATGTATCTCTATTTATAAATAGATCAATCTTAATTTATATTATTCATATGTTGGGGGGTTTATTTTTGTTTTTTATTGTTTATCATGTTAGGTTGCATTTTTTATTTTATAAATTCTCATTGCACAAAATTTTCTTCACGAATACATTTATTTATGGATTTTTAAAGAACTGTTAGAGCATTTTTGGTTAAAATATTAAACAAACTGTATATACCTTAAAATAAAAATACAAGTTTTCTTACAGAGTTCTTTTGTTTAAAATTAATTTGTTCTCACCTGCATTATTATTATCGGTTGTGGGCCGAAAGGGAATAGATGGAACCGTCGGCAAGGGTTGGCCCGGTTCGCTCTGACGATTGAAAGAACCAGGCGCTGGTGGATAAAATTCCAACATGGTGTCGCCTCACTGGAACCTTGAAGATAAAAAGTTTTTGAACTGTAAGGAATTTTGAAGTTTTTGCTTTCGCTGGAATTCTAAACACTTGAAGGCCACACACCGACAATATCCGAATACGAGTCTTTAGACCGAAGAGACGGATTAAATCTCCGAAAGAAAAGTTCTTTTCCCCGTTTCAAGGAAACTTTTCCTCCCTTTCTCCTCCGTTGCCTGCTTCTATTTTTGACATTCAATTGTTTTGGAATATCTCTAGTTGACTCTCAAGTCTCGATAAAATGTCTTTTGACTTGTTGAGTTTCTCGACGATAGACAATAGTTCTCACTTCACTTGCTTCTTGTCTCGCTAAATGGATTCTTTAAATCGTCTAATTTCTTTAATATCACTTATCGTCGAAATCAGGATATATTATATCATATCAATCTTGTTACAACGTTGTTCAGTACTAAATACACGTATATAGAAATACAACAATTTCTCTAGTCAACATTTCAGTAAAGCAGTTCAGTTGCCAGACTCAAATTGGTCTCTCACACCCCAATCCACTTGTCTTTAGCTTAGATCTTGGACACTTGTCGCTCCGACACGGCGGGTAGCTGCAGGAACGCACACCTCACGGCGACGTTGTCGTTTAGCCCTCGCCGGTTTTTCGATACGGGCATATGCCGTACGTCATCCGAGTCTCATGACGAACTGCCGGGGCCGCGGCGTGCGAGTTCAACGCGACGTTCTTCCTCGGGCGACCTCGGGGCGCGGGATGCCACGGTCGCATCGCATTCTGGACACAAAGAGACACGAAAACGACTGCCCTCAATGCTTCCGGGTCCGTTTCCCCGTCCACTTCCGCGCTATCGAATGCGTCGAATGCACGCCGTACGTGACGGTTTCGTACGTGTCATCGGCGCGAACTCCGTCGCTTTTTTGACGAGTGAGACCCAACGACGTTCGCCGACAGCGAAAATCATCCCCCTCTGTCGCCACCCTTCCTCCACCTCTTCCGCCAACCTCATCCCCCACGCGGCGCGGCTTTCAGTACCGGGTCGTTTATGTGGCTGCGCGGGTGTGTGTCTCGTCTTCGTCATTGGAGATAGACGAGGCATCGACGCGAGAGTGAGGAGGGCGGGTTTTAACCCCCGCGCAAACTAACGGTAGAGGCGCGATTGGAGTCGCCTGGAACCGCCCTTTGCAAGAGCGAGCCGGTGGGGGCAAAACGACGCCAGTGGTCCTCAACCGGCGGCGACGCGCGAGCTGGGATCAATATCCGGCCGACCATCGCCGGATTCAGTGACGTATCTCGACGAACTCGTCGGACATCGATCTTGGGCGCCGCCGGAATCTCTCTCTCTCTCTCTCTCTCTCTCTCTCTCTCTCTCTCTCTCTCTCTCTCTCTACAAGCGATCATGAAAAACAAAAATCCAGATCAATTTGAGGTGAGTTTATAGAATGTGATGGCTTTCTCCACCCTTCCATGTGTGTCTTGTCTTCGTTATTGGAAATAGACGAGGCATCGACGCGAGAGCGGAGCGCGATGAGTCCATCCCCCGCGGTGAAAAACATGCGTCAAAAATAAAGAGTCAAATTGACGGTATATATTATCGCGTAAGTTGCCGATTTTTAATATTATAGAAATAATTATCCAAAAAGAACATGAATCTAATGATACAAAACACATTTTTTGTTCATCAAAAGGACGTACTTAATTTATTTTAGTTGATAATACACATTTATTTTAGCCGATAATACACACATTTGATTTAAAAAAGAATGAATAGAAAAAATGATTAATACAATAAAATAAAATAATTTACCTCACAGAATTAGTAAAAATTTAATAACAAATAAATTTATCTTAATTGCGTTTAATTTGAAAAAAAAATGTTATAAAAATGAATTTTAATTTTAGATGATTTATTATTTTAATAACTTAAGTTAATAATACAAATTTCTACTGATGAATATTAATAGCTATGTATCCTTTGTACATACTTTTGTAGTATTTTTGAGTGTGAGTGTGCGAGGGAAGAGGAAGGAGATAACAGATGTGTGGCTTTATTAATATTAAATTGATTATCAATTTAATATTAATATTATCATCCTTATAACTGTGTTTTAAGACGGAAAATTTATTCGGCGCGCAGTTTGAAGAACTTGAAAAGGTATATAAAATCGCACAAGAAATATCAGCACGAAGATCCAACCATGGTTAAATAAGGCACGTTCTTAATTAGTTGTGTTTTTACATGTTAATTAAAATTCTCTTTTTATGACTTTTATAACGTTTATTTAAATAAATGTAAATGTAATTTTTCAAACTATTTCAATAATTATTCAGTTTAACATAAAAGACTGCCGAGCGATGTGAATAGACGAAACGTTGTAAAACGAGAAGGTATCGAGACGCTGTATTGACATGAAACTGTTTGCAGATTTGAGTAGCGCTCATCGTCGATCAGCCCGCGCACTTTTTCCGACGTTTATAGCTCTTGCCCCCGCGGATTCGGCTAATAACCGATGCCGTCGTCCAAGCGGGACTGCCTGCGGACATATTTTTTCGCCGAAAGTCGGTGCACGCTGAGTATTTGGCCGTTTGTCAGTCCGCGTAAATATGCGACAATGCCGTCCTTTGTACGGGCCGTCTATCGGCGATGTTTGCCAAATAAAAGCCTATATAGATCTCTTTGTCTCTGTTCCTGTGCTGAGCGCGGGTACGAATCCCCCAATGATACGCCTAGTTGGGAACGAAACTACGGTATTGCCCCTCCGGCGCGCGATACAAAGGGGCATCAAGTTGGCGGTAATGGTGATGCAAAGTATTCGGGGGAAACACGTGCAGGTCGAGGGGGGGGTGCCCCAGATCCTCCCCCTGCGTCCGAGATGCCCAGTTAGTATTCAGACACGCTTAATCGGACGCGACAGTCACCATACGTCGCGTAGGATCGATGGATCCTTTAGCCTTAGATCTCGATGGAAGAAGTAAAGTGTTAAATTGAATCGAATTGAAAAAGTCTCTTTAGTTCCCATTTATTAACATATTGACTGCCAAGCTGATTTCGGCATTGAACTTAATAGATCTAATGTTATTTTAATACTTGATTGCTTTTTTAATACTTAGTCAAATCGCTTTTAATTGAGTAAGTAAAAACGCTGCTTATCATAAATTGGGTCTTTGCGGAAATTTATGCATATCATTCAGATATGGCATAGTTAGAGAATTAAAGGAGAATCCAAAAGTCTTTTATATGTAATAATAATCTATAAATTTTTTGACCTTTTCAGACCGTGTATTTGGAAGTCCTTGGGGTTTACTCATCAAATAATTTTCACGTGTACAATGCTTTTATATAATTTTATTTATAATGATTTTTAAAATTTTATTTTTAATAATTTATTTAATTTTTAGTCATTTTCTACTATTTTATCTAATATTAGAGACGTCAATAAACAAAATTCAAAGTACTAAATTGTATTAAAATAATTGCGTACTAAAAATGTTTTTATTATTTATAATTATTTATCAAGAAGATTTTTCTCAAAACGCGGCAACGTCGTTTTAATAATCATTTTGATTTAACTTTAACGAATCTTTGTAATTTGAATGAAAAAAAAAAACCGAGCGATTTATATACAATATATGGTATACTTTCAAAAAATCTTAACTTTATTTATAAATAATAGATTTTGTCGACTGCTTTTAGTCGACACTTCGGGCGTTAGGAGTTAAAGCCGCGCTATTCCAGATGCGATCCGAATCTCGATCGAGGATCCAGTTATCGATCCCGGTCTTACATCTCGGGACAATGAAAAATTAGGGATGCTCAATGACCCTTACGATTTTACGGCACGTGAAAGCACAAAAGTCGCCGGCTACGTCGGATGAAATATGGGGTTCTTTGCAGGTGCATGCAACCCGCGGCCTCACCCTTCTTCGGCATATTGTTTAGGATGTGACACTAACGCCGGCCGTGTAATTATGCCGATACGGTTCGGGCATTATATATCCTGCGGAGAAAATCCCTGTCCGCACGGAGGCCATCCAACTTCCCTTTGGTCACGCATAGAAAGGGTGCCCACGCAATGGTGCTGCGCGACGCCGAGGCCTCGATTCTTTGTTTTGCACATGTTGTGAAAATGCAGGGTGCATTGACATCGGAATTCCTTTCACGAGACGCGTTCGATTGCTGAATTCCCCCCCCCCCTTCCCTCTTGCCGCGGCGAAATTTGAGTAATTGGTCCGTACTCGGCGGCGTTACTTTGCGTCGAGAAATAAATATGGAATTTTTATTAAACACAGCGTCGTTTTATTAATTACCTCGCTCGCAGGTGTATAAGTGAGAGTAAAATGATTACCACATAAAATATGCGAAACATGTAAATATAAATATATAAGTATATAGTTTATAATTTATTTATATTTTTTATTTCTTCCTTTTATATTCTAGGTAGATCAACTTAGAGAAGAAAAAGGTCGATTCTATTTTATAATATTTACTTTAAATAAATATAAATGCAATATAAATGCTAACAATTATGGAAAACATTCTTATGTTTTATAACTAATCTTTTTAAATGTGCATATTTTAGTTTAGCTTAATATTTTAAAGATAAGATGTATAAAAGAAATAATTTTTTTTTTGTGAAAATAACAATCACAAAGAAGGCACTTTACATCATATAAAATGTTACGGGGCTGGTTTTCGGCTTTACAGATTTCTTAAATTTTTTGTATAAATAAACTTATAAACATATTTCGTTCAAACAGTTTAAAAGAAACTTAACCTTAACAGCTTAAGATTAATGAGTTCCCACACAATACATAGAATACCTTTCAGAAGCAACGATGAGAAACTGGGAAAATTTCGAAAGTATAGACATCTCGACAGGATCCGGTCTACATTTGATGTGAGTCTACCTCTAGGCAAAAATACCCTCGTAAAAGTACCCGACTTGTTATGCTAACAACTGCTAATCAATTATCGACCTTCTTAATGGAGACGCATTATTAAAGCCTCGCTCGTGTATCATTTTTTCTCAGTGATCACAACGATGATTACAACGTGAATCATCCTACAGCTCTATACCAACCCCAGTATAGATATCCGCAAAAAAATTTTTCGCATACGATATGCGACTCGCATTGCGCAACTCATACCTCGCGAATAGCGGGGAAAAAAAAAAACAAAACGTCGCCGTCGCTTTTCGGGGCTCGATGGAATCCAAACTCGACGTCACCTCGCCACCCCAACATCCCCTGTGAGGATGTCAGCCGCGGGATGAATTCTAATAACGTGTCCTCTTTAGCCTAGCGCGCACGAATCCATCTTTTGCTAACGAGGGTGGAAGTTCACGATTGCGTCCCAGGAATGCGTGATGACTACTTTGTTAGGAATGCAGTACGGCGCGGCGCCCATACGAGAGCGAAACGAGAGCGCGGTGTATATGCAGTGGCGGCGAACACCCAAACGCCCCGAGCGCAAGCTGAGCTTTCGAGATCTCCAGGACGCCGTTCAGGATCTATTAACTCTCGAGATATGTAGACCTAGTAGAGCCATCGCATATCATTTTCGACTGTACGTAATTAAGAGATTTGATATTAATATTGAAATACAATTAACTAATGTAAATAGTAAAGTAATTACATATACATTTAAAGCGAAGTTGAAATGTCAAAATAACCGAATCAAAAGAGCTTACAGTTTAAAATCTTACAACTTATTAATAATAACTAAGTGAGATACCAAAATGGCAGTTAATAACGAGTAATAATTACTACATCTTCAAGGGAAACATCGAGAGCTTGGGGAGGCAAACGTCTCGGTGATAATCCGCCACTGGTTATACGGGAAACGCAGCTTCAGGACGCGAAGCGTAGCTGAAAGCAGCTGCGCGCCTCCCTGGAATGCGTCCCTGTTACCCGGCACCAGGATACAGAGAGAGAGAGAGAGAGAGAGAAAGAGAGAGAAGAGGAGGGGAAAAGAGAGGAGAGAGAGAGAGAGAGAGAGAGAGAGAGAGAGAGAGAGAGAGACCAAGGAGGGTTCGTACGTTCCTTCCGATCCCGCTACTCTTTGGCATTCGGGCTTTAGCATCGCACGGTTCAATAAAGGAACGCCCCCGGCCCGAGTTTAAACCGAATTCACTCGTATTACCCCTGGAGTACCGGGGGTTCTACCTGTGCAATAATGTAAAACAATGTAACGTATCGTTTTGCATGCGCCGTCGCAAGATATAATTGGTAAATTCTTGCAAATCCATCGTGTTAGGTTGACACAATAGGTTTTGCCATGTGTCGAATGGAGCTCAAAGGTGAATGTATTTTCAACAAAATCAGCAAAACGGCACAACGAATTTTTGAACAAAAACAAAACAGTCGCCATATCCTTCAACTCTCTGTCTAAAAGAGTAAGAGAAAAATTTCTTCAAGCTTGTACGGAAACATCCTTTTTCGAGTAATTTGAATTTTGTAATCCTATTCAGCACAAAGTTTGATGGAAGAATGATTTTCGCAAACTTCTTGCGCGAATCCTACATTATTGTTTTATTCCTTTTATTAATTTTCTTTATTATAGATATCTTTTCTGTTGATGCTGATAAATATCAACAATTTTTTTGGAAAATTTTTTTCTTAGTTTAATCAGAGTATCAATAGTTCTAGGAAATATCTACACGGAGAGAATTTTCTCTTAAAAATTACCCTGAAAATCGTGGTAATTGTGAGACAACGTAAACCTTGGAAAATTTTACCATACTTTTAATAAAATTTACAAAAATTTAGTAAAGTTTAGTAAAATTTTAAGAAAATTTGGCTAAGTTTTAGTAAATTTTGTTAGAAGTATAGTAAAATTTACTAAAACTTAGCCAAATTTTCTTAAAATTTTACTAAACTTTACTAAATTTTTGTAAATTTTATTAAAAGTATGGTAAAATTTTCCAAGGTTTACGTTGTCTCACAATTACCACGATATTCAGGGTAATTTTTAAGAGAAAATTCTCTCCGTGTATAGGATGATGGACAAATAATAAAAGAATAATTAAAGAATTGTTAAATTAATTGTATTGCTTGTTCTATTCCAGTACTGAACTTCTTGTGCGGTTCATCTTTTCTCCATTTTTTTCATATTAAAAGAAAAGAAGAAAAGGGAAAAAAAGGAAAGATAAATCGTGCAAGAAGTTCAGGCCAAGGATATGTAAAAAGATACACAGACAGAATAACTTATTGCAAAAATAATATACCATAATAATATATTGTGTTGCAAATGCGAGAAGTCGGTTTTTTTTTTTCAAAGCGAGGAATGGATGCACGAGCCGTAGGCCGTTTTGGCTAATTTAAAGTTAAACGTGGTAAGAAAAAATTTTTGTTATTAACATTATGTATTATTCAACGAGACCATGCTGTCCGCAATGCGTTCTCTACTGAATAATTAACGAAAATTTAACCCACATAACTTTATGCGAAGCATGTCGCGTTGTACTGCATTTCGATTCGCGCATTTATTTGGCTTATATGCCGGAAATTGTGAAATGTAATAAAGCTATAATTCAAATTTTTGTACATTTACGCGACAGATTCTCGGGAAAAGCCTGTGAAAGTCAACGGGCTTAAAAGCTGAATAATTTTCGTTCGCGCTCGTTTCACTTTACATTTATATCATTGTCGATGATATCAGCACCTGGGATAATTGTCCGGGGGAATTATTGCTGCACGTATAAATATTCATATTGCTATTACAAAAAAAAACGTTTTATTTTCTGTGTCGCGTGCTTCCGTCATCATAAATTCAAATCGTAGTCGAAGGAAAAATTTTGTTCCACTCCTGGCTGGTATTCTTGAAAAATGAATGCAAACCTTGATACTGCCTCGGCGGGAGTTACACGCGAGCCTCGGAATGTCGGGCATATTGCTATTTATCATAATAACTATTCATATCGCCAAGAAAAGTAAATATTCCAAGACACGAAGGGCGCACCTGACGACAGAAATTGCGTTTTACGTGCCCAAATATACAGAACGATATTTCGTCCCCCAAAAATTCCCAATAAAACAACTAGCCCTTGTTATTTAAAGTGCCCGAACCGAATAAGGCCCACTTAATTTATTTTATTTTTAAAAAACTCTGTTGAATACAGATATGAGAATATTGAAATAAATCAAGTGAGAATAAAATCTTCATTTCAATCATTCACAAAAATAAAATGTACTTTCCATATAGATACACAAAAATGAAAAAATGAAATATACTTTCCATATTTGCAAACAAAAAAATTTTTTTTAATTCTGATATGCTTATGAATATAACAAGGACTAAATTACAAAAATAAATTGAAAATAACAAAGAAATTAATTTATTTTTTAAATCAGTTTTTAAATTATTTTAGAGTCTAAATAGTTAACACTATTGAAAAATAATAGCCGTAAACAAATAATAATGGCTATAATAATAATCATAGCCATGGCTTCTAGGCATAAAACGCGTTTAAGTAAATTTAGAAATAAATCTTACTCCTGGACCTCAGATATCTTAGTCGTTGTATCTAAAGTAGATTTTAAATACACATTTGCGAAATTGAATGGAATTTTCAAAGGTAAGAAGGTGCTAAAGTACATTTTCTTAAAATAATTGTGAAACATAATGCTCTCCTCTCTCTCTCTCTCTCTCTCTCTCTCTCTCTCTCTCTCCTTATCTCTTTTACAATAAAATTTAATCATCAATCAAATTGATACTGCCTTTTCATTAAAAAACCAACAGTATATTTTCAATACTAAATAATCTGAAGTGAAAAATGAGAATAACGCGTACGAAATTTAAAGGGAATCGGAAGAATTTTTTTTATCGAGGTCTCTCAGTAACAAAGAATCATCTGAGAATCGCCGTGATCGATTACAATGTCGCCACGCGGTATTTCCCCGATACCAGCCGAACGCGCAATATAGACGCTTGGCAAACAATTACCTCATCCCTCCCCCATTGTTCCCGTAACTCCTATCATCCCGCGCACCTCCTTCGTTTCCTCCTCCTCCTCCTCCTCCTCCTCCTTCACCCGCGCTTCTTCAACCCTCGTTTTGCGTATCTGTCTCTCTGTGAAGAGATTTTGATTCGGACGCTTTTGAGAGACAGAGGCAGAAAGGAGAGGAGGGGGGGGGAGCAGGGGATTCACCCTCGCTCGACTTCCGCTGAAAAACATATCGCCCGGTCGGGCTGGGCGCTGCCGGCGCTACGAAGGTGAGCGTTAGATCGCGATTAACAGCGAATTTCGAGACTTCAAAGAGCGATTTTCCGCACGCTTGAACATCGCTCTCTCGCGCGGCCACGCACGGCGGGGGCGCGCGCGGAGCTCTCCGCGTGGGCGCCACGTGCCGTCACGTGTGGGAGCGCCGTGTGACATTACACGATCGGCGATCGGTCGCTACCGGTCGTACGCCTCCCTGTTATTCATCCCCCATTGACCCCCTTCCCTCCCCCCCTCTCTCTCTCTCTCGTTCTCTCTGACACGATGAGACAGGAGAAATAACTTGTCCATGGTGAGATGTGAGATTTGATACGAGATACGTCGTGGATCGTTTTGCAAGAGCACACCGATGGGAGATAATCGAAGAATTCAGATTAACTGGTTCTTTCACAGCTGTAAAACACCTTGTAGCGAGGGAGCGATATTACATGTCATATATATATGATTAAAAGTGAAAAGTTTAATTGTTATTCTTTAAAGTAGATGATGAGAGAGAGAGAGAGAGAGAGAGAGAGAGAGAGAGAGAGAAATGGAGAGATAAAATATTAATCTGAGAATATGTATGTAATATCTTAAAATGTTTTTAAAAAATTTGTAAATTTAATAGATTGAAAGTTCTAAACGCTTAAAGATCTGTGTAAAATTTGAACACAATTTGCTTTCATAAGTTATTTAATTTTTTGTTTGCTTTCAATTTTTGAAAGTTCACGTTTAATAGTACTTATTTGCAACCGAATTTGATGAGAAAGTAAAGTTACGAATTAAATTAATTTTTTTACATACACATAATAAAGCTTTAATAAATATTCGTTCAAAAGTTCATTTGGAACTTATTCATTCAAAAGTTATCTACTTATATAGAATTTGTAAATATAAAGGATTAAATTTTGACTTCTTTTTCTTACAGCAAGTTTTACTATAATTTGTCGAGTGTTGCACTTAACTTCTTACGGTAATCTGAGAAACTGCCGCTGCAATCTCTGTGCTCCTTATTTATAATATAGGGCTAGAGAAATGACGCATTCTTTTGTTTGGAAAATTTCTAAAGCGATATTACTTATATCTGGTCAAGCTTTTAGGACGATATTGTATGTATATCGGTTTTGAACGTTTTACGACGTTATCCTATGCTCTCTACGTATACTTGTGCGCACGTAAATTGTACACAGATATTTGGGACCTACAATTTTAACGCCGGTTTCGAACGACAAAGATAAAGAGATTTCTAGACATAGAATACTCCTGATGGCCTGCCATTCCATTCGAAGGGATTGACCTCGGAATCTTCAATGCAACAGATCTGTGCTACCCGTTACACATTACGCTCCCTCGGTCTCGGATATTTTCTTTTAGAAAGGCACTTCTTCAAAAATAAAAAGTTTACCTAAGCAAAGTTAATCATACATTATTTTGAAATAGAAGAAAAAGTAATGAATATATGTATACATATATTACATATATCTAATCAAACTTCGTCATACGTTCTTTGACGTAGAGGAAAGTATACAGGAAATTATATCTAATCAAACTTTTGAAATAAGAAGAAAAGTAAGGAAACGTATCTAATACATTCCTAAGATAAGTATGTAGGTAGTGTTCATATCTAAATACAGAAAAAAAGATATTTGTGCCTGTAATTGTACAGTAAAATAATTATAGTCATGAATATCATTTCTATGGTAATTACATAATATTAGTAATAATAATTGTATGCTTATAGTAAGTGCTTATAATCACTGTTTTATGATACAGCTTATATACTATATTAAAATTTCTATTCTGCATGCATAGATCAATATTATGAGAATTTTAATATAGTTTAAACAAACTGTAATTTATATATTTATTGAATAACTATAAAAATATAATTAAGTCCAAAAATTACTGTACATTATAGTGATAATATAGTTATTGCAATTATTTTTTTCTCTCGGTATAGAATCATTTTTGCTGCATAAGACAAATTTTCGATTTTCTCTTTTGCAATTGGTTAGATTACTCATGGCTAATTTTTTTTTTTATTAATAGAGAAGAAAAGAATAAACTTAAGAAACTTGTAATTTTTTAATTTCGATGACTTTTGACTGTCATTATAGAGTCTAAATGTTTTTAAATATAAAAATATTTAATTTTAATATATTTAATTTAATTTATTACGTATTTACAAAATGTAAAATACTAAAGTGAAGCAAGTCAAATTTAATGTTACAAAAGCTATCAGAAATAAATATAATATAATTAAAGAAGAATAATTATAAATACAATTATAGATATATGTATAGTCATAGATATAAACTTACGAATTTATTAAGTTTATAAATAATTTTTTTATTATATATGTAAACTATAAATATATTATATCATTTTATGGAAATACAACATAAATTATGTTAAGTGATGAGATTACATTTTTGAACATTATTTGCATCTTTGTTGAAATTAAATGTGCGCTATAAATAAATAAGCAGTCAACCGATTGCGAGACAATAATTTATTGGCTTTTACGCATTATAATTTTACACACACACATACACACACACACACACACACACACACACACACACACACACATAGCGTACGCACAAGGCATAACGCATATTACAGTTAAAAACGAGCTTGTTCCGACCAACCGCGAAATATTCATCGTTCCGTCGTTGATCTCGGTGACGCTTTCATATATTCCGTGCTGCGTAAATTCTCGTCCGCAGATCGCCGCGTTTATTTGCCCGGGAAAATATTCCCAGGTTTCAGGCTCGGCGTTTCGCCCTTGTTTTCACGAGCCGCGCAGAGTCGCCAATTTCGGAAACTCGGCCACTTTGCAAATACTCCGTTCTCCCGTCGTTTGCGACGCTGCGGCAAGCCCGGAAAGACATCGCGGGCATTCGCCAGTCGACGGGTCCCCGACGGGTATATCCAAGTGCGTCCTATTGACACAAGTCACGTGGCGCCGACGTCCATGGGAAACCCGAATCGAAAGCCGGAATCGACGGATTAGTCTGGCGAAATCGCGAACGCGATACCCGTCTCTTCGTTGGCAATGAAAATAAAAATTCTCATTTCTACATCTGACAAATTCAAATGTTGCTCATTAAGAGCGACTCATCAAGCCCATTTATTGTTAACTCTATATATGGAATATCCCTAAATACCTGACCTAAATTTTGATTTGAACTTGTGGTCGCAGAGAATTCTAGGCATGTATAATATATGTATATATACATATTACACATATTATATACGTGTAGGTATATCAGAGAAGCATAAATACATAAATACAATATTATAGTATATATATATATATATATATATATATATATATATATATGTATCGAAATACCTCACTTTAAGAAATGACTCTCTTTAATTTATCTATTTAGGTATACGAATAGGTAGAGACTGAGAACCAGAGAGAGAAAGACAAAAGGAAAGCGAAAAATATTCAGAATCGAGCTTTTATGTGGAATTATAAAACTTATCTTTTTTAAAACTTTTTCGAGCAAGTTTTGCACTTTTATTCTCCCTCTCTCTCTCTCTCTCTCTCTCTCTCTCTCTCTCTCTCTCTCTCTCTCTCTCTCTCTCTGTCTCTTTCATCTCATTTAATTTTGCTTCCTTTTACTTTTATTATTGTACATTTTCTCTTTTATATATATTTAATATATTTGCAATGTAAGGTTTTAAAAAGCTCGTCCTATAACTTTTAATAATCTCTTTGTCTATCTCTCTCTCTCTCTTTAATGCAATATATAAAAAAAAATGATCAAGGAAAAATAATAAATAGGAAAGTCGATCCTTGATGTTTTCAAAGCGACATTCCAAATACGGGAAAGTAGCATACAAATATTATTCTTTGCCGAGATCACACCAGGCCACGCTTTCGATTCATATCCGGCCTGCGTATGCGTTATGCAAACTATGACTGCACGTAGGCGATTTTTCCTGGGATTCCTATCTGTTAGTGGGAAAAAAAACGTAGATTTGCGACGCGCGAATTTGTTTTTGCGAAAAAATATGTACCGTTTCGCTTGCGAAACGTTTTAAACAACATCGCCGACGAAAAACATTTGTATATTTCACGTGCGATCGTGAAAACGCGTAAAGCACATCGGCAGTTTATATTTGAAATATAACTAGGGCATCCAATATCCCGCGGAAAAAAAAAAACATATATTTTAGATTCTCCAACGAATCGATTTCTGCGCAGAGAAAGTTTTTAAGGATAAATACTCTCGTACCTAAATAAATAATGCAATTCTGCTTTTTGAATGATTCTCTTATCGCTTTCTCTCTGCATTAAATATCACGTACAGATCGCGAGTTGTTATTTTGCTCCGACGTTCTCCTTTAGAATTTCTTCAAGTCTTTCATAAATTCTCATTTCTTATGTGCGAAAATCAAATATCCATGATTTTTCCTCCTCCCTCCCCCCCTCTCTCTATCTGCCTTAGGCAAGAAACTTTATTCATACGCTGGAGCTGTGAATAGCGGCGATGTTTGCCGTACCAGATATTAACTGTATCTATGCAATGTGCCCACTGGGTTCAGGATATTATGATCGTTCTTGGGGCATAATTAGTAATCCCTGGCACGTGACAGCCACGTGACTGCGGCTCATGCGACGTACACCTTGGCCCCAGAGGGGCCCATATAAACGATCGCGGGGAGGCAGCATCGGTGGACCCGAGACGGTTGAACGCTCGCACGTGCGTCGAAAAGCTCTTCTGTAAGTATCGCTGGTATCATTGATTTACGCGTTCCGTCACACAGTCTTGTGCATTTTATAATATAATTTATCCGTTTTTCGGATGCGTTTTAAACATAAATTTTTGAATAAATATCTGAAAAGCTTGTTGCAACAGATGAAGAAGAAAACAAAGGTAAAGTTAAGTTTAATTAAGCGTAAGTTTAGTGATTAACTTCATTTTCTCTGTTTTTACAAAACGTGGATTAGCCCGCAACTTGTTGCAATAAGCCGTTTATTTTATTTGTATTTTATAAAATTTATTAAATAAAGAAATCAATAAGAATTAATTAATTATAATAAAAACATTTTTGTAATATATTGGCAGCATTTATAATAAAGTAAATAACGATATAAACTAATATGTAATTATTAAAAATAAGAAGCTATTATTTTGATTACTAAATACTAACGTAATACACATATATGTTTTTTTTTATAGGAGAAAAAGTATAATATACTATAAGCATAATAATTAAAAAATGCAAATTATGTAAATAATGTCTTTATTAATTTGATAAAAACATTTGTTTATATCGTCGGGATAACGTGTAGTATTCTTTTTGGCTATAAGTCAATCATAACCCCCGAAACCAGATCAACAGGCTCGATAAACACAATCCGCAATACACGCCCGGCTGCCTTCATAACAAATTCAACTCGATATTTATTTCATACGGAACACGAAATGCCTTTGCCTGTGATCCCGATGGTGTGTGGGAGAATTTTATTGCCGAATGTAGCGCGAAATTCATTCCATACAAATATAGATTGCCCTGGACAAATTCTTCAATTTAAGGATGTCGACGACTATTAATATCGTTGTTCTCAAAAAAATATGTCCTAAAAACTGTTACTTCTTTAACTTTAATTAAACCAAGAAAATAATTATATAATTTTACATAATAATAATTACAATTTTGTAAATAATAAAAAATAATTGTTTTCTCGTTACTTTATAGAATTAATCTTTTGAGATTCTTTATTAATAATATATTCAAGAAGAACAAATATAATAAAATATCATAATAATATTCATAAATAATCTTCCAAGAATAGAAAAAATTCCAAGTGTGCTTTATTTATTTTTATTAATACTTTTCCATCAAAGATTCATCTTTGTATTAAACATTGCAGTGTGTGTGTGTGTGTGTGTGTGTGTGTGTGTGTGTGTGTGTGTGTGTGTGTGTGTGTGTGTGTGTGTGTGTGTGTGTGTGTGTGTGTGTGTGTGTGTGTGTGTAACTGCGACTGTAAATCTGCGGCAGAGAACGGTCTGCACACCACCGTAGATTCATGACGCGCGAATATTCCCACCGCATCGAAGTCATTTTCACTAAACCGGGGTGCAAGCCGCATTTATAACCGCCAGTAAATGGTCATTAATTATTTATGTGCGGCGAGGTATAACGACTTCAGCGCGTGTCGAAGCCTTTAGCGCTCTTTCACCGGCATTACAGCGAGAGCCGCTGGGGCGTCACCTTTACATCCTCCGTTCCCGCCCGAGATGGATGTGGACGGCTTTATTATCGACACATCGAGCTCTGGCTAACTATCCCGACGCCTTTTCGGTCATTAATTTATAATTGACAATTAACAATTTAATTGATGTTGTTTAATTTAATTATTCAAATTTCGCAATTTAATTTTACAAAAGAGAGCTGAAAAGATGGCGATATTCATAAATCATTGGAAGAAGCAAGAGGCGATTTTTATTATTACATTACATGTTATCTTTCGTTTATTTTTCAAAGTAAATTTCAAATTATGATACATTTTCTGTCACAATTATTTTTAATTACTTAACGATAAATGCGTTACGATATTTATTCATGCGAGTATTTCAGAGAGGCCGGTAACTAAAGGAAAAATAACCTGGCCAGTTTCTCCGCGTTCATAATTTTAGGTGGAAATATAATGACACGCGGGAGTTTCTATTGACAAGTTATATCGTGTCGCGCTATCGGAGCGCTCCGGTTTAATTAACATCGTCGCGCTCTCATATCTTACCTTCATAGATACTGAAAATGATAACGCTGTGTGGACAGCCCGCTATTCTCAGGAGATGAAAAATATGGCTGATTATGCGTTATCGTTTTCAAACATTGACATATGTTGGAGTTTCAATTGTGCAAAACTAATAAATGCGCTTTAAGACAATTATTTTTATTAATTTAATTCTTTATTTAAAAATATTATTAATTGTTCTTCTCTAAGTGGTTGACAAAGAGATGCTTTATATTAATTCTTTTAGAAAGAAATAGAGAAGAGAATAGAAGAATCTGTATGAAATTAATAAAAAAATGAATAATACGAATAAAACTTCTGTAACTTGATAAAAAGATAGAAATTAATTTTTGCATGTTTCTTTTCATAATATTATAATTTAAAAAAAAAGAGATGTAAAATAAAAATTCAGATATTAGAGAATATTTTTACAAAATGGTTAAAAGGTTTTCAAATTATATAATTTCTAAAACTAAACATTTTTTAAATAAAAACAACAGCAGTTAATAATTTAAAGATTTTTTGTACCTTTTATTAAATTACCAAATAAATTTTATGATCTACGTAAAAGATAGGCTTTAAAAATTGTGTCGATTTAATTAATATTTTTCTCCGCGCGTAACAACAGTTTTTTTTTTAATAATAAATAATAACGAGTCTTCGCTCGTATCGCTGGATCGTCCATCAATTTTTCTGAAGCGGAGTTTCGCCAGCAAGATGGCGGCTTTTGTCTACGCTCCGAATCGCTGCGGATAAAGGGACTCTAGCTCGGTACAAGGGATCAACATGAGCTTAACGGCAGGCGCCAATATACCTACCTACCCCCCACATACCAACCAAGCCGTCAAGCTGTGGTATTAAACGGGGCATGCGTGAGGTCCACGATGGTTGGTCACGTGTATGCCTTCAAGCTTTCCTTTTGTGCACATAGATTCTTAGGGATTCTAAGAAAGCGCGCGATACTCATTCGCCACATTCGTCTGACGTCTGATATTAGAGGTAGCTGCAATAGCTACATTTTAATCGTGCCCTTATAAGACAGCGATCCTATCTTCAAAACCGAAAGAAATCATTGTTTATGCCAGCTAAAGAGAGAGGGAAATGATTTCGTTTTATATTTAAAAGTTTCTTAGAAATTTGAAGAAAATGTATGAAATATATTTGTCGTATTGAACTGGAGCTTTTATTGATTCCTTTTAAAACGGCGATGTGGAAGATAAGAGCAATAAAGTACAATGTATTTAAAATAAAGACGAAAAGTATAACGTTAAACGCTAAAAAGCGGTGAAATAAAAACCAGAGGTCACATCGTTTTATTGACGTAGCATCATGAACGGAGTATCAATTTAAGGCCGAATCGTCGAATGCGTCCCGATTTCGACTTAATTACAATCACGATCTAATAGGCCGCCGGCAGTGTCCGCTTGAAAATCGCGCCTTCCCCAATTTCCAGAAACGAGGCTTGCTTAAAAAGCTGTTAACGCTTTTGGGATAAACGAGAGTATTTTGAGTCCTTTCGAGCGCGATGTCAGCCGATGTGTAAGAGGATCAACGTCTGAGCTTTTATCCCTTCGAGTATCCTACAAACTTTAATTAAAAACCAGAGAAGGAAAGCGTACAAAATATACGTCTGCCATCTTCGTTCGTCACGCCGTGTGTTTCATAACGCGGAAACGGGGTGTTTCATATATATAACCGCACACGAACAA
Organism: Monomorium pharaonis; assembly: GCF_013373865.1. NCBI lineage: Eukaryota > Metazoa > Arthropoda > Insecta > Hymenoptera > Formicidae > Monomorium > Monomorium pharaonis. The sequence continues at coordinate 27,214,674 of NC_050468.1, read as the reverse complement.
TTTTTAATAATGTTTTCGTTAAAACGTGGACTCTGCGTATGCTAACGAAATCAGTAAAAAATATCACGGTTCGCAGATCATTTTTAATTCGAGGATAATATATTATTTATTAATATAACGTTAGCTTAAAGATTTACTAGTCTTCGAAGAATTAAAAGAATTTAAGAAACGCATTTTATAAATTGTATTAAAAATTAATATATATTTAAAAAAGCAACGTTGCTAGTTTAATTAATTATCTATCATTGTAAAATTGCCATGACATGCCGTTTAAATATTTTACCATAGATAACTTATTATCTTTTTTAGGTTTACTTTTACGGAAAAATCCGTAAAACCTTCATCTTCTGGTTTATTAAACGACGTATATGTTTAATTTAACTGATTGCTTCATAAAACAGGCCCGCTCATTTTCGCGAAAATAAATTCAGCCGCGGGGAAAGCGTCGAAAAAAGAATCGTGGGAAAATTGCGGGAGAGACGCGCGAATATTTCCGTGAATCTCTTTCGGTCCTTGGACTCTAGGCTGTGCTGTAGCATTGTATAAAGCGCAAGCCTCGTCCTGTAGTAGGAGTCTCCCTGCTCCTCCTCACCGCACTATTGACGGGAGTTTTAATAAAAGTACCCCCACCACAGGAAAGCGCGCTAAACGTCGCAGTAGAAGGACCTGGTGAGCGCGCGGAGCCAAGAAGATATTGGGTAAAGCAAAGATCGTAAGGACACTTAGAGACATTGGGGCCCGGCTGAAATTTCGGCCGGGAAAAATTCAGTCCAGCCTGAGCGTTGACGCAAAAATAATTGCAATCTTCATAGACGATAATTGCGATAAACGGCGCCCGACTGAATGAATATTTCATCGGACGTTTTAAAAGAATTTTAGAATGATCGCTGAACTGAAAGTCATCGGCAATGACGCGTCACGTAACGTAAATTTAATGAAAGTTTATACAGTTTTATTTTTTAATCAATCTACGTGTATTTATAATGTTATTACTTTATAATAAAAAAAGAATAAATAAACAGACAAATTAAAAGTACATTCTTGATATTTTATAAATACGATATTCGTAAAGTCAAAAGAAGAGAGAGAAAAAGAGAGAGAAAGAGAAGGTGTTTTATTTGTTTCATTAAACAAATATAATTTTAATTAAATAATGTCTAAATATGTAATTTCTGCGAAGAAGAAAATGATACCAAAGTGAACAAAGAATTTACAAAATAAAATCTTATTGTTAAGTTTAGAATATTGTTCAGTAAATTAGAAAAAACGTTTAGATATTTAAATATAAGAAATAAATAAAATTATTATATTAAATTAAATTATTATTATTTGTTACTCGTGTCGCTCGTGTGACAATCAGAATCAGTTATGTATCTCGATTTATTTATTTACTTAAATGAAGATCATTATTATAACTCAACAAATTAACGATTTAATTCATATACACATTTTATATTATAGTCTTACATTATATATTCTTTTCAAAACGATGCGTCAAGTTTTGATGTAATCTTTTGTAATTTGTGATCGCTCAATCTATCGATTTATTTATTTATTATTTTTGTCAACGTTAACGTGTGTCTTATGTTTATTTATTTAATTTAAACGTTTATTATTGATTGTTGAAGACTAAGTAAATTAAAATGTTTAGTTTATTTATTAAATTAATAGAAATCAATTTATGTTTTAAGAAATTACATCTTTCTTGCTCGTCTTTGTCGTCCTTTTAAGAAATCACACCTTTTTTTTGCTTGTCCTTAATTTATTTCAAGTTTATTAAATTTATTTCTAACGATAAACTGACTTTTATATTATTCATATTCTTTTATACATTACCAAAGAAAACTTTACGTTATTATAATTATACCATTAACAACGTGAACGAAAATGTAAAATAATGTGTAGCAATTTTGTCATTTGATCATATATCCACGTAGTTATTAACAAAAATAAATACAGGACTGGCTTCAATTTAATCGGAGCTAATCAGCGAACGCAAGACACGAAACGCGCGCATCGATTCGAGATTCAGCGAGGGCGTGTATCTATAAAATACAAATTCTCGGCAGTTTGCCAGTACGTTTCGGCAATTTAAAAAGCTTTCCCGGCCAATTGATCGGCCAATTGCCACTTACGGGCATAAATACACATAACAAACGGGCGTTTTCACGTTCGGACGCATACGACTGCTCAACGATTTGAAAACGCAAATAGGAATAACAGTGGGATTAAAACAGTTTGTGGTCAAACACAGAGAGGCTTCCTGCATGAATGGTAGTAATGGTGGATCACTCGTGCGAAGAGCGCATCATACGTATTGTATAGAATCCGTGAGAGTAGGATTTATTTCTATGGACTCGACGATGCGTTATAACGGCCGGTGTGTTCTCTCTCCTCCTCGAACGGGAAAGGAAAGGGTGATGTCTCTAATGTCTACGATGTGCTAGCCGCACATCTATAAATCGCATTCCAATAACAATACATTCGGTCACACAAATGTGTTTCCAGTAGACTTTTCGATGTGCCTATTACAAGATGGGCACACACAAAAAGCCAAAGCACCTGACGATATGTTAACTGGCAAAAAATCTAAACCCATACGAGAATCTATCGTCACATGTGGTTTTCGATCTTCCACTGTACAAAACAAAGGGTGCAATACGCAAGAATTTAATTGCGCAAATATCATATTATTTTTTATCCCAAATCTTATGTTGAGAATAAAAAATTAAGAAGCTATTGAACGCTGATGAAATATTACGTCAAATTTTACATATTTTACACAAAAAAAAAATATATATATTTTTTTTTATAAAGTAGTGAATTTATATATATTATGTGTTTTGTAAAAATAAAACTGCATTTAAATAACAAAAAAAACAATTAAATAAAAGCATAATTTACATGGCGCTAAATATTGGTTAAAAAACATCAGAATTACAGAATTTCTTATATTGTCCTTTCTAACTGCGCGTCCGACTCATTCGTTTAGCGTGCCTCGATGTTTGTCTCAACATTAATCTTGCCCCGGTCGGAGATTCATGACGGAGACACACAGGCACGTGCATTCGGACGTACGATTTGACGAACCAGGCCGTGGTCTACAGAGCTAATCGATAGTAATGTCAATATTAAAACTGTGTAATAGCGCGTTAGTACTGCGCCGAGGGTAATCGCCGCGACTTGTCAGCTGTGTCCACACGGTGCTTTACAGATTCCTAATGTCCCGTTCGAAGAGAGCTACGGGCAATTGATTTATTGACCTGCCGAGATATTGCCGCATGACTTATCGCATCCGCAATTTCGTCGCGAAACATTAACGCGCACTAGTGTGTCCCCGACATCCGTTTTTACGCCGTGTTAAGGAAAGGGAGCACAAAAGAATTCTCACGTATATAATCGACGTGTAATTACATCTCGATCAGTATATACCTCCTCAGCCGTTTCTGCGCTTGCCTTTTCACTGCCGGAATAACTTTAGTCCGCGTATAAGCGGATGTAAAATAAATCAGAATTAAAACTAACGAAGAGTAAAAGGAAGTTAAGAGAACATATATCCTTTCTTAAGTAAGTCGATTATCACCGTTAATGAATAATCACATTTAATTATTGTGATATTAATTTTTGTTATTACGTATATTAATTCAATTATACATTAAACGTCAAATAATAATTGTGGATTCTTGCAATTTGTTAGGAAAGATAAAAAGTGTAAACTCAACGAAATGAAAAATAGAAAGGTGTTCGGTTTCAAATTCTCCTTTTTCTTTTTTATTGAAGATAAATTTATTTCGCAAAACAATCGTACACTACGTGTATACCGCTCTTCAATTTTAGACGTTAAATGAAGATTAGATTCAATATCGTTATCCACTTTAAAGAGCGTCCGACTGCTTTTGCAAACATTGCGTGGACAGTGATACGTTTATTACAACCCTGTAATGAAACACCTTCGATCCGAAAATATATCCCCTATCGATCGCATGCATATGCATGCACGGCGCGATCGTTGTGGGCGAGCGAGCGAGCGAGCGAGCGGGCGGACGGTTGAGCACCCTTATCAAATATTCCTAGCGCGCATGTCAGCTGATCGGGGGTGGAATATCAAAGGCACCGAGGGCGGGGCTGTGAGGACTCGCATGGCTTCGCCGTCGCGAGGAGCCTCTTTTACCGTTCTTCGCGAACAATAACCTTAAACCTTATCTTACTTAAACGCCAACTTGGCCCGAACTTCCGAATGCAGATAAAGTTCATTCAATGTTAATGTTTCGCGTAAATTAAGTGTCCTTTATTAGGAATAACATTTATTCATGACCTCGTCCTCGACTACGATTCGTTCTACGCTTCCACCTTAGCTAGTATACCCTCATCAGGTTTTGTCCTTTATCCAAGCGGATATCGCAGTAGTGTGTATTTATTTTTATTGGTTTAGATATTTTATTCTTGCATTGTTGTTACATTTCGGGTGAGTAAGCATGATCGTCACTGTGTTTGGCACCTGTCTTGAAGGTAATTATTTAAAAAAATCAGTAGTACAGCATCAAAAATGCGCAATCAGAACAATATTAAAAAATTATGATGCAAAGCTATTTCTATTATTATTAATAAATAGTATATATATTGATATAAATACTATTCATTAATAATAATAGAAATAGCTTTGTATCATAATTTTAATAATATTGATATTGCTCAAACTTTGTATAATTCATAAACAATTGATTTTAATTAAAAAACTTACTGTCAAATTTTATCTTCTTTAATTTTCTTATTAAACAGAGAAATGTGATTTTTTTGAATTATTTATAAAAGCGTATTGTTTCTACAAGACATTTTAACTGTTATTAAATTAAGATGTAATAGTAAATTAAAACAAATTTCTTATATACTGCGATTATAAAAAAGATTTTGCTTTTGTTAAATGTCCATGCGAATTTATTCATTAAATATTCAATAAAAATACATCGTATATTTTAAAGTATTTACAACAGGAAGCTTTACTTTTAATATATTGTAATTCTAATTTAGCATTAATATTGCTCTCGATTTATATTTCTTACATTTTTTTATATCAGCAAAAATATATTATTTTAGTTAATTATATTACAATTTATATTTTATTTACTTCGGTTTCAGCAATCTTAAGAAACTAGATGTGTTAGATATTTAAAATTATCGACAACATAATTATGTATTTAGTGTTTAGATGATACACTTGTAATATGTCTTACAATCGTTTTTATAAAACTCTTTTCGAGTCTATCGAGTAAAAAGCTTTCGTGAAGAATTGCAGCATTTTGTATTCTCTTGTAAGTGAGAGTCTTTAGCGCATAATATTTCTTCTGACGCTGTCGTTCAGCCTTTGAATCCACTTGTTAATTACTATTATTAATATAACTGTCACAGAGAATGCCTCTCTTGCGTATATACAATATACAATTTATACCTACAAATAAATTGTCAAATAAAAGTTCTTAACTTCAACAAATTACTAATAACTTTATCAAATTCTCTTATTTGTCAAATAATCTCTTTTAATTAGTCAAATAGTATTATATTATATAATTTTCACCTCAGAACAAGCTATTTCTGCTTGACACGCCAACATCGCGATGTTTGTTTTTGTCTGACGCTTTTGAAATTGCAGCTTGCTCCTTTTTCTACGGTGCATTGCATCACAATGCGACGATATCGCCACGGGTTTCCGCCCTGCGTCCATACACAGGAGGAACAAAACGATGGACGGGATGAGAAGAAGGGAGATCGGAACGTGGACCCTATGCTAGCATAATGCGATTATGCATAAAGAGTGAGAGAGGGATGGAGAGAGAATAGGGAGAATTAAATATGACTTAAAAAGACATTAAACTAATTTTCGCGCGTACTTTTTAACTGTTGTTCAAAACTTTTCAATTTGTTATAAATATTGTACGTAAGAGTCAGGTTTCTCTGATGCTGTATCACCTAGATAGAATACAGAGTCATAATAATATCATAAAGTCACCATGCCTTTATTTGTCATTTGTAAATATATAAAAGAGATATACTCTTATGACATCATCATAATATCATCAAGTGATCAAGTGAAGAAGTGACTTCTGCGTTCTACCTGAAATTTCGAATGTGTAAAATTTTGAAGATTCGAGCGATCTTTTTTGGTAATATTTTTCTTGCTTAAATTCCTGTTAATGCTTAGCAAAGTTTGAGTTCGTATCAATTTGAAATATCATATTTTGTTAATCCTCTAGAAGCCGCATCATCTCTCTACCATTAAAACAATATTTTTAATCGATTAACTTAAAAATATCTTGTGAATAAGGAATCTATCGACATCTATTTGAATTTTTTTAACAGACTCTTTGGTAATACATTTCAATGATTAACACACACTTCTATTGTTAATTTTTAAGTACAATTAAATTATACTTAAAATCTCAAGAATTTGCTGATACATTTATATATTTATATATTTACGTGTGGAAAATGAACATTTTAATGTATATAACTCTGGCCGTTAGAAAATTAAATACTGTTATTTTATCGTTTATTTCAATAAGTGTTTTACTGTACAAATTAAGTTTGACAATATCTATGCTTTCTTACTCCATTTGTCAAAACCTTAATTATTTTTGCGTACGTGTTATCGTAATGCATTTTTAATAATTTAATTATAATTGTATTGTAAAGTTTGCAGAGGTGTAATTAAAAAATCCAAAATGCTCCTTTACGAATTTCTGTCAAATTCATAAGTTCGCATTAACATTTCGATTATCATTTCATGGCAAACAAATTCAATAGCATTTGTTTATTTTTAACAACCCTATTAATCTGTAAGTATTCATTTTCGATCATTATACTTTTGACAATATGCGATGCACTAACATCATTTCCCTTCAATGTAAATAAGATTAAATCTACCCAAGTAACCATGATTGATAAGGTCAAGATGATATTAACCTAACTAAAATTTGACGAAACCTTCGTGAAGTTTTAGTTCAAGTTGACGTCATGCTGACCCTATCAAGTAACAAGTATGTTACTCGAGTATGCAAAGTGGAAGTAATTTATTAATAACTCGTTATACCTTTACGCGCAGCAACAAATGCAGGGAAAGCTGCAAAGTAAATTAACAATCGCGACATAGAGCCACAACATAAGCTGCGGATGCGTATAAAACAAGAAAGAACGTCAATTAGAAGCTACGATAAAGCTCAAGTAGACTCAGGGGTTGCTTTTCCTACAATTTTATTTTATAATTTGTTATCGGTCCGTTCGGAAGGCATTTGCGAGGAGCTCGCGATGCGTCAATCAATACCATGACGATAATAATGAGAATCAGAACGTCCGCTTTAAAGCGTCCTGCCGCCGGGGAACGCGTCGGGGTGGCATCGGCGGCGCGCGAAGGACGCGTGCAGCAATACGCGTAGCTGCCGTCGGCTCTATCGCGGATCGCCGTATCCGCGCTTTCTTTCTCTTTCACCCTAACAAGATTGACCTCCCACGAGCCGCGTCCGTGTATCGGGAGGGGTCTTTCGCCGGCGATTAATCCGCGCGGTGACTTTTCGTTTCCGTCGAGAGAAACAGAGAGAGAGAGAGAGAGAGAGAGAGAGAGAGAGAGAGAGAGAGAGAGACAAGGGGTCCAGCTGTCGACGGGGCACCGGCTGCGCGTACAATATCGCCGCGGCTTTTGGGGGATCCAAGATGACGGCTCTTCCGTCTCGCGCGTTATGCGACGAGGGGTTACTGCCGTTACGACGGTGGCGATGGCGTCAGCTTGCGCGTAGAAGAAACGGCTGACCCCATATCGCCGCGGACGGCGGCCGCCGGCGGCGACGACCGACCCAAGGAAAAAGTCGACCCTCGCAGATTTATTTCGAGTAACGATTTGCTCGAGGATTCAGCGGCGGTAAGGAGCCACCGGGCACGCAACGTCTCCTTCCGTCATGAGGGGAGGCGAAAGTGGACGGAGCCTCTAATTAATATTATTCTTTCGTCACGACAACGCAGCCTGTGGCTCATCATCGATTCTCCTTCGTTCTGTTCATTCATTAATTTAAAAAAAAACCAACTGTTCAGTTTCAGCAATTGTCCATCGTTCCGTGTCGTTCAATCTTATATTTTACTTATATTTTTATATAATCTACATTTTGGCCTTTATCTATGTTGTAGCCACGTGATTCTTTAGACCTCTTTCTTTACCATCTGCGACCTCTCTCGCCCGAGTTGAACCGCTTGCGTATCTTCGACGTGGGAGAAAAAAAACTATGACGGGAAAAGTACACTTTGATAACAATTTTTGAGAGAACGCGAAATGATAGCAATTTGTTTGGGTAGTCGTTTTTTTTTTTCTTTTTCAATCGGATAGGTCAAGTAATCTATTAAACGTTGATATCGGAAACGCGCGATAATACATCGCAAATTACGGGACAGGATACTTTGCATCGGACTGATGTGTTTGGAATCATCTAATGCGGGAGACAATTAATCCGGGCGTCGCTGTTGTAATCTCACATTATTTTATTTTAATTTACGAATCTCTCGGGCTAGATTTACATAAAATATGATTATTCGGTATAACATTTTGCGCATATAATACATCTGTAATACCAAGAAAAATATATTGCACGTATTTCTACATCTTCAATATCTTTACATATACAAAGTGCGCGAACGTTGCCGTTCGCAAGGAGGTGTCAGGGGAAAATGCGCAGGTTGCGGCAGAGATCCTCGCTTGTCCGTTTCGCAAATCGTGATTTATCGAAACGGCCAAAGCGAATCCGGCCTAATCCATCACCACGACTTTTCTCTCCCCCGTGGAGAAAAATCTTTTACACGGTCACTTCTACAGCCATCCCGTTGTTCGCGACACGTGTCGGCACTTCTGACACTCTTCCGCGATAAATGCACGAGACACACACATAAAAAAAAAAAAAAAAAAAGAAAGTGCTCGGAGTCTGGGATCGGGTGACAAATAGTACGTGAATTTCAGGCGAAAATTGGCCCGGGAAATAAGGAGAGAAAAAAAGTTAGTACAAGCGGAGATACTCGATAGAAATGTACCACCAAAATTCACGTCGAAATCGAATCTGTGCTTCAATAGAAATGTTCAATAGAACATTTTATTTTATTTGCAAATTGCTAAAGAGAAATTAGAAAAACAAGTTTCCGATACGGTACATAAAATTAATATCTTTTATTAATGGCAATTATTATAAATTTACAGCCTAAACTTTGAGAAAAAATTAGCACAAAAAAAGCGTTTTTTATTTATCTTACAAACGTATGTCCTTAAACAAGATATATTACTTGTAGTTTCTTACAAACAAAAATAGTACTGATAGGCAAATTGTGGAAACAATGCAACAATAGCATTATAAATTGACAATTTTACAATATTTGCGTTAATTCGCCATAACGCAATTTTGTCAGGATAAAATTTTTAATATTCGTCAAAATTAAATAAATTCAATTTGAAATATAAATTATTAATAATTATTTCAAAATTTGTTTAATTCTCTATTTAAAAGTTTGTCATACTGAATATGTAACAAGTGCATGCTACTTTTATGTGAAAATCATAGCACAACTTTGATTTTAAAACTTTTTGTTACATATACGTTAAATAGAAAATCTTGAATATATATATTGTATATATAGATAGATAGATTGCATAAATCTCGCTTGTACTATTCTTTTTTTGAATCCTAAAATTCGTATGTGTTCGGGAAAGAGACGCGTCCCGCGTTCGATTGCTCGTAGAACGAGCAGCGACAAATTTACACGGACACATTAATGGTGGGATGTCGTTACAGGTGGCGATAGGGGTGGCCCTGCGAATGGTAGGAAGTGATTTATAAAAGTACACCGAATTTCGATCGTTGCACGTGTGCTAAAGCTCTCGTTTTAGCGGTTGTCGCATCGGTTTCCAGCCGGCTCTACCTTTCGTTTCTTTTTTTTATTTACAATTCCATCTCGCAATTCATTGTCTCCAAAATTAGTGTCTGTGTGTCGTCGAGAGAAATTATTATCCCGATGTAGTCACACAAGAGGGAGTTAAAGAAAAAAAACGACATAGTGCGAGAGGGTTCTATTTTGAGATCATGCGGTGTAACGTGATTGGACGAAAGATGGAAAATATTTAGAAAAAATAATTAACGTCAAATACGTTAACATTAAAATTCATGCTAATACGCGGAAAGATAGAATATACACTTGCAATAAAATATAATACACAATACATTACGTTTACGTATATGCACATATAAGAATATTTCAGAAAAAAACAATTCAGCAGGTAAAAACATTGATTCGTATAAATTGGTTCGAGTTATAGTCGTTTTATCTTTTAACGAATTTGGTGCTTATTTTTGAATAAATCAATAATAACACGTCTCAAACTTTTTAAAATTTAAAATAATTAACTTAAAAAAACAAATTTAGAAAAAAGCAACACTTAACACAAAATATATGTAATTTGTAAGCAAACTTAAATAAAACAAAAATATACATGTACACTTTTTTACATTTATGTGCTGAATCATCTCTGAAATTATATCCGCACATTACGGGAAACGTCCTATATAAAAAATAATATTTATTAATTTAAATAATATCATTTATCACTTCAGATGGATTGCGATTTTTATTATCTAACACACACTAATATGAACAATCGAAAATTTGATCTATTGATACAAAAATAATTTAAATACTTTAAAGAAAATTTTAATATAAGTTATTTTCGATATTATCTAAATTTATAAGTTTTTTATAGAAGATATTTATATACCTATGTGCATGAATGAGTGTGCACTATAGAACATAAATAATAACAATAATAATAGTAATAATAATAAGTGCTGCGCTTTGTAATAATTATTTACATATTTTCCAAAGTAAAAGGTAATCTTACATCCAATCTCGGTACGTAATTTTTTGTCAATTTTATAAAATTGTGTAAAAAATAATATATTAATCTCTCTGTACTTATGTTAAAGTAAAATTTTTAATATGCTAATTCTAAATTAGAGTCCTTGCTTTTGATAAAAACTAAAAGTATCTTGAGTTATATTTAACTAAAAAATATGACTACGTAAAAATTACTAAAGGACTAAACAGGAAGGAGAAAGAATACACACAATTATAAACATTTGTATCATTAAATCGCGAGATTGCAATAATTTCAACCTACTTCAACAGTTACATAGATGTTGTAAATGTGTTACAAAAATATATCAAGTCATGAAGTCTTGGTAAACGATATCAATCTGATGACTCACATTCATCGTCGCACAAGAGAAAAATAATGTCACACGCTAACAACAGGTTCGTTACTTCGTCACCTTGATTGAACCTTCACACATTTAAAGCGCGTGCTTTAACACGTAATCCGATAAGTAACAATTACAAAACAAAGTACATCGGGGAGGAAAAAGGGAGATTAAACGGAACTAGTTTTTGGTAAGGGCTTGAGTTTGGAATACATCTCGCGCCGCTGCTCATGATACTCCTGAAAGCAGGGCACGATGCACAAATTGATCTGGCATTCAGGACAATGATACTTGGTCTTCCTACGGAGTATCCTGCCGTGGGCGTCTATCGTGTTCCAGCAGTGATTGCAGCCTAAGGCAGGACCCTGGCGCAACACTGGACAGTGACCTAGTCGTTGATCCCCCGTACTTTCACGAGGTTCTCTGTTACTGCTCGTCTGTGTAAGTAGATATATTGATTTAATTTCTTTAATAAAATTCATAGTAATTTTAAGAATAAATTGGAAGAAATAAAGAAGAAGAAGAAGAAATAAATTCTGCGTCAATGTCCTACAATCTGCTAATTTATCAGACAATTAAATTCTTCAAACATTAACATTTCATGCTTAATATTTTGACATAGTGTAGATAAAGTCGATATCGATACAGGCCTTCTAAAACGACATCCTTTTATTACTTGAAAACCAAACTATATTTTGTTAATACTAACAGAAACATGATCTCTGCTAGATGTTTTTGATAAATTGATAAAAAGCGTTTTCCATCGAAGTAAATGTTTGCTTAATATTATTCAATAATAAAGTGTGTCATCGGTATTGTCAACTTTCTTCTATAAATTCATATTTACTATGTCACTCCAAAATTTCATACTATAAATTTAATCTATTAACAATCATACTTAATCTTTGCACATTTGGAGATGATGATTATCGTATTAGTGGTTCAATAATAATTTTGATGAATTTCTTCACTCGCCAATGTTTGTCACTCGTTGACTGTGCAAATGCATGTCCGATATTTACCTGTGGCGATGAGGAAGCCCGTCGCAACTCCGTTGTTTTCACCCTCAGTCCGCCGGAAGTGCCGCCACCGCCACCGCCGCCACCACCACCACCACCACCACCACCACCACCACCACCGCCACCACCACCGCCACCGCTAGATCCCAGTTCGGAGGCGGTAGTTGGTGTAGCTGTAGTCTCCTCGCATCCCTCTTCTTCTGTCTTAAGGACGGGCGCCGGCTCGATCACTATCGAAGGACTAGTGGTCCTACCAGGTAGTTCAGGATGCGAGTGCTGCCGATGTATCCAGTACGTTCCGGATGTACTCGGTTGCTGGCTGGACAGCAGTGGATGCGAGTGTTGCTTCATTAGGTAGGATGGCTGAGGCACCGTCAGCAAGTTGGATGACGTCGTCACCGTCAGCAGATTAGGTTGACTGACCAGCATCGTGTGCGGTGGTGGCGATATACGCGACTCTTCAAAACTCCTCGACGTTTGGGGAAGGTTCAGCGTTGGCGTGGGGAGATGAACGGAGGTCGAGACAATGTGCGGCGAAAAAGAGCCCGTTTCGCCATCCGGTGATAAATGACTCGGCTCCTTCTTCACTCGTGGCTGTCTTATAAGTAGCCGAGTCCTCTTCGTTACTTGCGTCTGCTTGCAATGAAGAACTATAATAATAAATAAATAAAATCTTAACCATGGCAAGAAAAAATAATACATCACCATTTATAATTGCAAAGTAAATTAGGCTTTAGTTTACAACAAAAATTGATGTCTTGTATCGAAAATTATTTACTACACCTAAATATTATAAGAATATACATAGCAACACAAAAAGATTAATAATTATGTAAACCAATTGTTCAACAATTACTTACAGATAAATATTGTATAATAATTAGATCAACAATTTTTAATATCACGATTTTTTTTAAATAACTATTTTCGCAAATAATTGATAATTTGCAACGATAATTGTAATGTAAAATTTATTATTTGCTTGAATAATTAATAAAAAAAGGAAGTTGTAAAACATTGAAGAGAAGTAAAAGTAGGATTCTCATTCTGTTGCAAATTGTTAGAATAATTTTTATTCCTTCTGAATTATTTTTCAGTTGTTTATATAAGGGGTATAAATGCTTCTTAACGGTGCAATTAACAGCTAATTTTACTATATATTAAAAACTAATTTCTATTTAAGTCAAATCATTCAATACATTTTTTAATCTTCGCACGAAACAGCTTTGTCTTCATTCCACATTAATCAAAAATTTGCAGTTTACAGAAACAAATAAGGAGTAGAAGATACAATTTCAAAATATCTTTCAAGTTATTTTAAACGTTCGAATTCTTTTGTGCTCAATACATGCATTACTTTGCTATTCCCAATTATTCAATATATTTAACAAATAGTATTATAACGAATAATACAACAAAAGAGTTGTTTGTTCCTGCAAAAAGCTAAATTAGATACATCATTGGTTAATCTTCATAAAGTGTGTGTGTGTGTGTGTGTGTGTGTGTGTGTGTGTCTCCTATATTTATTTTACAATTAATGTTAAAAAATCATATTTGTTTTTGCATCATCTCTCTCTCATATTTTATACATTGGGGAAAGAATTAGACTAATCATTATTATGATTAAACATAATAGAAAAACAGATGCTATAGAGAAATTATATGTGTATATATATATATATATATATATATATATATATATATATATATACATATACATTCATTGACATTCTTCATATACGAGTACACTTCTCCTAAAACTGACAATATCTCACATTAAATTTACATTTTGTTTGGAAATAATAAAACTATTTTCACGAAGTTTGATTTGATTCGATATATTTAATATATCAAATATATAAGGTGCATTTGTTCGTATCATTATTCAACATACGTTTTCATCAACGTAATTTTCCGTTTATATTAACAAAAAAAACAGATAAATAAATGTAAATACCTGGAAAAAGTAATAATGTATTAAAATAATATTCTATTATAATGCATAACATAATATATCTCAATTTCTTGTATATAACATAAAAAATTAAACAAGCTTCCAGGTATAAAAACTTATAAAAAATCTATTATGTTTCTCATATATTTATCAACATAGCAACAATATATATTATATGTATATATGTATAATTGTAATACATGTATTGATAAATTATCTCCGTGTGTACATCGTAGATCGTTACTTCAATGATCTATAGCAACACACACGTGCAAATACAGATAACACAATTTTTAATTATATGCTTCGTAATTTACTATTTACTATTTACAAATATTAATACGATAAACCACAATAATTAGTCAATAATTAATGGTAATGTTATTTCTGACGTTGTATTTTGAATAAAATAATTAGTAGTGATGCAGTAACAGTGCATTGAACGGCGCATATTGTATCAACAATTTTATTAATGATAATGCACCAAAAAAAAAAAAAAAATCTTTCGTCTGATTTTATAATTTAAAGAAATTAAATAAGTAAAAGTTTGTTATAAAAGTATCAATATAATATATAACAGTTAATATGAAAAAATATATGGCTAAAGATCTTGATACAGATTTTGACAAACTTAATAAGCATTGTCTTAACGGTAGTAATTTTAAAATAAATGTAAAAAATAGTTTAAATTAAAATAATTGATAAAAACCAACCGCAAAATTAAAAGTAAAATATTGTAAAATATTGTTAAAAAATAATCAACGTCAAAAATTATCCGAATTTTACTATTAATTATTGACTGACTCTGGTACTCATAATCGGTGCAATAATAGCAGACAGTTTCATTACCGTAACATTCTAAATTATCGAAGCAATGAAATTGCACCGTTTCTAGACATACTAAAATCTTCTATTTATAATTCGTAATGTCTGACAATCCATAACGAAGAGCTAAAACTACAAATAATAATTTGCTATAAATATCAGAAGTTGTTGATACGCCATGTCGCTATAAATCTGCTTATTTATCATATATTACAGATATTCAGCTCGAATTATAAACCGAGAGAAATTAAGAGATAGATACAAAAATGAATATACATTTTACAAAAAAAAAAGACAAGTTCAAATAATTTAATATAAATACAAAGTTGTATTCTGTTACTCACTGGCAGTACTGATAGCGTAATATTATTATAGTGCAAGCATTAATACAAACGTCCTATTTCATAAGTGTACAATCGATGTACTATAAAAAAAATATAGAATATAAAATAAGCTAAGAAAAAAGCTAAGAAAAATTAAAATTAAATTTAATAACATTACTAAGATCCTGATGTAGACCGTAAGGCGATTTAAAAACTCATTGATAGAATATGAAAGTTATTTCATACGTAATAACCAAATAATTTTAAATTTTAATATCAATTCTCTAGAGTGAGTACTTGTAATATTCATTTTCCACATGTAAATATAAGAATATAGAATATCATTAAATTACTCATAAATGTAATTTCTAAAATTTCACATTCCAGTTTCATATAAAGACTGTATTTCAAGACTGACAAAATTGTGGCAATTTGTATGAGCTGGAGATAATAACAACTCACATATATAAAAATTATTATTAGGCACCAAGATCCGGTACAGACCGACATAGATAATCTTATCTTTATATTTAATATAAAAATGTATTAGTAATTTTATTAATATGTGAGTTTAGTTTTATTTAGATAATTGAAAATGGAAATGTATGTAGCATCGAACATTGAAATATGCTATTTATCGTTAAAAAGAATAATCGTCGAAAAATAAGATAAAAATAAAACATCGATTCTTCACTTACAAAATATTTTTTAGTAAATCAGTAAAAAAATTTTTAACAGTAATATCGTATGTAGAGAATTAATATATATATTGTAAAGGATAAAAAATATTTAAAAAGCAATATTTTTTTAACAATATTTGAAGCGCTAACGAAGAATTAAGTACTTTCTATTATTTCATTTTTAAAGTACATTAGTCTGCAAAATTAGCTTATTCTCTTTTTCACACATTGCCATTCTTTTCTAATTAATTTAAATTTGTCTCAGATGACAACTGTTAAACTAATTTCAAATAATAAAGAGTACTTCAAACTTTATTTGTAACATATATTATTTACATAAAACTGTATTCATAAAACATATTATTTGCCAGGTTTGCAAAAGTAACTTTTCAAAAAAGTAATGGCAACTGTTATTTCTTAATTCTGCTATTTATTATGTTATACTTTGTCATTTAATGAGACATTTTTTCAACTGCAACAGCAAGAAGTAAAAGCAAAATTTAATAAAATTATAACATTCCCTCGCAGTGCTGTCGCAGCGTATTATAACAAATATTGGAGCAATTTTCATTACGCTGCCAGTACTAACAATGAATTTCAAAACATGATCAATATATCAGAGTATGAAATTAAGCACTTTCCTCTATCTTACAGACGGTCAAACAAGTATTAATTCGTCTTTTTTTACAAGAATTTGTAGATATTTGATGAAAGACACACAAAGATATTTTTATACAAAATTAAATTTAAAATCTAGAAACTTATATTTTTAACTTATTATAACGTAAAAAATGTAAATTATTATTCTTAAGAGAGATATTCAATAAAGAAAAGTTAAAATCTTTGAAATCGTCTATAACTAGAGAAAAATGTATGATCTATAAGAAAGTTTATATATAATTAAATATAAATATATACATTATATATATATATATATATATACATAAAATATGTTTGTGATTTCTTTCTCTTATAATCTGTTCGTATATACAGGAAAAATAAGAAGTAAAAATAATTAGAAGTATAATTTTCATATTTCTTTTTAACTAAAAAGTGAGGTAATAATAAAAAATATATAATTATATATAAAATATTGTATAATATAATTTACTTCTTATAAGGAAAAACAATGCAAAATTTTTCTAATTATTTTTTAATATAATATTTTCTATGCATATTTTATATATAATTATATATATTTATATTTTATTATATATATTATATAAACTTTTTCACTAGAAAAACTTTTACATCTGATATATAAATCCTATATAATATAAATTATATTTTAATTTCTCAAAATTATTAAAAAATTTAAATCTCTGAGTATAGTTAGGTGAAGAAAAATGTCTAAAAATTGAACCGTTTGACTTTTCAATGTCTCGCTACTAACGCCTCATTTCTGACACAGATAATCGCGGTGGGTTCAGTTGTACACCAGGGGCAGAAGAGCGACAGGAAAGAGCGACAGAAGAAGTAATACTTCTTAAGCTCATCTATACAAGCGACTTTCCGGGTAAGATACAGTTCACATGGTATTGTAATTAACGCCATGCAAATTGATCGGCATTGTAGAGCTCGGTAGCGTATAGTCCGTATGCCTGTCAATGTAACCACTCAGCATCGTGTGGGGACTGTGGCTGGTCAGCATAGTGTGCGTGCTATGTGTGTTGTGTGTGCTGTGCGGAGTTGTGGGTGGACCCATAGGTGTCGGACTCTGCGAATTCATGGGCTGTGCCGGAGGTGCTGGCGGCGGCGAGGAATTGACCTCTTGCTTAACGCGGGACTTGAGGCTGGGCCGATTATTCGGGTAGCCGCGCTTCTTGTATTCAAGCCAGAGCGTTCGATTGTTCACGCCGAACATTCTGGCAGCCTTGCAAAACCCTATACCACCGTAGCGCACGGCATCGAGCGCGCGTATAAAGTTCTCGTCTGCCTGCGGATTAGTCGAGCGTTTCCTCTTAATCGCAGTCTGCGGGCTGGCACAAGGGCTCTGGCAGTTACTGGGGCACTGCGTCGATGGCGAGGGGCCACCTGATGACGCGTGCTGCAGCGTCCCGTGGGAAGAGTTCGAATAGTTCGTCAAGGCGCAACTGGAACCAGTCGTGCTGGTACCAGAGTACTGATCGCTGATCGTCGAGGATGCTGTTATTTCGGGCGTCGTAAACGCCGACGACGCTTGGATCGACAGATTCGTTTGACACGAGGACAGAGCGAAACGTGTCGGATGATATGTGTGCTCCATAATAGTCCATTGTAATCCTGTAGAACAGACCGATTCATCTTTGGTCAGAGCACAGGAATTATTAACCGAGTTTGCGTTTGCAGCAAAGATAAATGATTAAGTTAGAGAAAGAAAGAGAGAGAGAGAGAGAGAGAGAGAGAGAGAGAGAGAGAGAGAGAGAGAGAGAGAGAGAAATATGATCATAATACGAGTATTATAAAAACATTACAAAATGAACAGTAAGCAAAGAAATATCTTTAATTCCGATTTAAATTGAGATCTAAGTTTTCAGAATCGTCCGATTCGTCGATAAAATAATTAGTGTATTTCCACACAAAAATTTTATTTCACCTATGTATCATGTCAAATACTTCAATTCAAAAGATGCAAATTTTACACAATTTACACAATTATATTGCGCTATTAATAATGTATAACTTTAACTATAAATAATAAAAAATAAAATCATATATCGGCATATCTGTTCATATAAAAACAAGGCATACATAAATTATGATCTAATCAAAAGAAAAAATAAAATTTATTCTATGATATGTATAAAAACAATACTAAGCTAAGTAAGCGAAAGATGATAGGTATTAAAAATAAAATCTTATGAAGAGACGATATATGAGCGTATTAAGTATGGAGTTGCAGCATGGCACAGATACATTTTTAAGCACATCATTGTTTATACAGAAATATAAAAATATGTGTACGGCATTTGTTACATTTACAGGGCAAAATAAGGCACACATACATAACTTCATTAATGTCAAAGGCCCGATATATTAGTCCTCCAAAAAAATAATATACTGTGTGCTATGTATCTGTGTACCATGATGATTTTTTCATGAATGAGAGAAACAATCTTTTCTTTGCACATTCGCATTATAGAATTTCAATTCCTGAAATTTCGCTCTATTTTCATGTCAAACGTCTGTTGATTCTTCTTGTGCAATACATTTAAACGCATCTGTGCCAGCATATAATGTGTGTAACTTTCGCTTATCAACATGCAGTTCAAATACCCACCACAGTCAGTATGCATTATTCAAATAACAATCGTCGGAGAGATTTGCTTAAAGAGGAGGTGTCATGCAATTTGCCAAAGTTGTCGGAGCATTCTGCATAAATGTACAATGTACTATCTACTCTCTACGAGAGAAACTATATTATTAAATTTATAATGTAACTAATCATTCACGCATGACATTTCCCACCCAATTAAAAACTGCAGCTTCAAACTTCCATACTATACGCCTATGCATACAGCCAGATTACTAATGCTGTATTAATTAATTTGTTGTATAACAGATAAAATATTTATCTAAGTTATATCTTTATAAAAATAAAAAGTTAAATGATCCTTAAATAATAAAATTTAAATATATATATTCTTTACGACTGTAGCTGTTCCTCTTAAAATTTAAAATAAAAAATCTTATAAAATAAATGGCCTTAAAATTATAAATAAATGTTATACTTAAAAAAATATAAAAATAGAAAAAGCTCTACTCTTTTTAACTTATATATATATACACACATATGATTAATAATTGTTTATTACATTAATTATATTTGACATTTATTAGATTAATTTTTTATATATAGCCTTGCTTCATTTATAAAACATGTACGTACCAATTATAAACTTTGAATATGTATAGTATACACATAAGCATTAAAGTTTTTTTTTAATTAATCTTTACAATTTACAAATATAAATGTAAATAGCACATTCTAAATAAGCAAATTAGAACGTTGTATAAAAATAAAATACAAACAACTGCAGAAAACATGTAAAATATTTAGCGCAAAACATATCTATACAAAAAAATTATTTCCACATATGAAGTCTTCAATTTATAGTCATGTACAAAATTATACACGTGCAGCATAAAAAAAAGTTACAAAATAAAAAATGTTATATTTGAAATTTATAGATTTATATATTAATTCCTAATATATGTTGATATTTCTGTGTTTGTAATAAGCAGCATATATAACTTACATTGTAATAAGTAATGCTATAATCTAAATATGACTCTCTCCTTTAGATTTATCTTTTATGGAAATTTGTATGAAACAGCATAAAGCATATTTAGTAATATCTTACCTTGATGAACAGGTGGTTGCGAAGAAACAGAACTTTGTCCAATGTTTCCTGCCGATTGTTGACTTACATCTTGAATAGAACCATCACTTTGGGCTGGTGTATTAGCAGAACTAGTTTCCATATTACTCATCTAAAAGCAGAAACATCGTTATTGAAACATTATTTTACATCTTTACAACATTATCTGCTAGTACTAGTATTCATTTAATATCTATCTGGACAACCTATTTATAATGCAAACGGGCAAACAAGGTTCATTAAGCCAATTATTTTAATTGTTTTATATACATATAATATTTAATGTATATTATAAATAAATTAATTAATGCACATATTATTTAATTTTAAAAATTGCTGAATTTAACAGATTATGGTTGGATAAAAGCTACAAATATTAATATTTAAGCAAAACACTAAAGAGGTTCAAGAAAGGACAGTTGTGATTTAAGAGCTGTTCTTCTCAGCTCAACTTCTTGCGTGGTACATCTTTTCTCTTTTTCCTCTTTGTTAAAAAGAAAAAAGAAAGGACCGTGCAAGAAATTCAGATAAAGTAAAAACCGATTTTTAATGACAGAATGGTTACCTGACAAGAGAAAGACTTAGGTTCAAATTCTGCCAAAAAATATTCAGATATTTTCTCTGATATTTTCTTACACAACATTGTAATTACATAACACAAGAATAGTAAGTCATATTTACTTACAATTGATATTTGATCTTCATCAATACTGCCTTGAGATTCTGTGCTAGTGTTTACTGGTCGCCTCAAATTCTCTCCGCTTTCTTGTGACACAATAAGGGGTTCAGGTTTGACGATGTTAGTAGCCACTAAGGTGATTTCATTAATTTCCTCTGGCTTATCACCAGAACCAGACGTCGAGCCAGTAGAAGATTTCCTTAACCTTTTTCTGCGAAAAGAAGGAGACAACGGGGATGGGCTAGGCGAACAGGATTCACCGCGATCCCCTCCACCTGTTTCACTGCTTCCACTTGGCCATTTAGTTAATGATGCTGTATGCATTTCTGCGAGTCCCTTTATCTTTAAGCTCTCTGCCGTCTATTGAATAAACAGAGTGTTAATCATCAAGATTCACAAAGAGTAGGAGCAATTGGTTATTTAAATAATACACAAAACATTTTACTTTACCTTTATGATGGATGGCAATTGGTCTTGAGATATGTTCACTTCCCCATAATACATAAAATCTACCATAATCTTAAGGTCGGAAAACTTGATGTCCTTGAGTATGACAATCGGATGCTGACAGGGATTGACCGTGAACAACGACTGAAAGTATGTGCTACATGCAGACAGCACGACCTTGTGCGCCTGAATTTGCCTACCCTCAGCTGCGAGAGTGACGTCCACCAAGGTCTCATTGTTCAACAAATTTGAAAAAACCGAGATGAAATTTGGCTGATGATTGTTCCACCGCAGACAAAACTGTTGCATAGACATTGTGATGATGATGCAGGAAGAATCTCTCTTGTAAACTTAAACTGTGAAAGAAAAATACAGTTAACGTTATGCAAACGTAATACATGTGACATTGACATTGCAAACTATTACAATGTAACATTCTCCATAAAAAAAGTTGTCTTTAGGTAACGTTTAGGTTGCTTAATACCAATTACAAGCACTACAAGACGTTTTAATCACTTGAAATAGAATATTTAAAACTTTTTTACATAGAACAAATCACCAACTTACAAAACATCAAGCTTTATTGTGCAAAGAAGATAATCTCATTGAGTGGCAAAAAAATTTATGATCAATATAATTATAGATAGAAAACATCTTGACTGAGAGAGACAGCAGTCATGGAGACGACACACATACATACACGAATGCTCCACGGATGGAGCTGTCAGGGAGCTTCCTGGTTAAAAGGAAACGACGCGGAAGCAGGTGCGAGGTGTCACACGAGAAAACATGTCACGTCGAGGTGCTGTCACGAAGCTTCGACGACGCTGCCAACGTCGCGCGAGACGGACGATATGACAATAAACAACGACGCGTGACAGGTTCGGCCAGGAAGTTCCCCTTCGTAGTTTCGCGCCTGGCTGGAGTGAATGAAGACTTTTGATGATCGTGATGATGATTGTGGATGAGAGTGAGAGAGAGAGAGCGACAGACAACGACAAAAAGAAGAACGAGAGAGAGAAAGAGAGAGAGAGAGAGAGAGAGAGAGAGAGAAAGAAAGAGAGATAGAGAAGCGCTCACTTTTGGTTACGATGCACTTCGTCGCCGCTGCCGCCGTATTGCCGATAAAGGGCCGCACACCATACGCCGGTCTCGCTCAAAGGGTGCCGCGTCTCGCCAACCCCGCGAGTCCCGTAAAATTTTCCACAACAGACTGAGCGATGACGCTTGTGTAATTCGCGAGTGACGTCATGGGCGAGGGAGGAGGATTTACGCGACGCCGCCGTCGCGATCGTGTGCCGGGGGCGACGCGCGCGCGGGGAAACCTGAATTTCGCTTTTCACCGCGAACACCGCGAGTGATGTCAGGCGATATCACACACGCACACGCGCACGCACGCGATCACGCAGCAGGAAAATCGCGTGCGATCGAAAAATTTCGCGAGATCTTATCAACGTGCGTCTCACGAAATCCTAACTTGATCAATATAGCGGCCGACTGACGTCGCCATCTACCGAGCAATCCGCGCAAACGCGCAGTGCACAACGGTTTTTTGAAGCGTAGTTTTTGATACCCCGCTCGGGCAAGAGCGCGCCTCGCCACCCGTGCAACTCGAGGGGGGAGGGGGCGGAA
Source organism: Monomorium pharaonis (assembly GCF_013373865.1). NCBI lineage: Eukaryota > Metazoa > Arthropoda > Insecta > Hymenoptera > Formicidae > Monomorium > Monomorium pharaonis. The sequence continues at coordinate 27,191,484 of NC_050468.1, read as the reverse complement.
TTAAAAATCATAAAAAAATTATTAAAAAATGATTAGTTAAAAGAACAATAAATGTGATTATTTAAAAATATGGGCCAACATTTTTTATTAGAAAATATTTTTGAATTAACTAGCTTTACAGAATTTTTAATTCTGTAAAGCTGTTTCAAATAAAAATATTTTATAATAAAAAATTCGTTTTTTTTTAGAGATCGAATATTTTTTTTCTAGACTTTTAATCATATTCCAATTGCGCAATATTGTTTCGTGTATGTTGTCCCTATAACATAAAAGTATAACTTATGCATACGTATGTACACAACCGTTAAAAGACTTTTATCATATGATATATGTATATTTTATATTTTACAATAATAAAGTAAATTACCAGAATTTTTTTCACTCTGATTAACTATAAAAAATCTGTCGATTGAGTTTATGAATTGCCAACTGCAAAGCTTAAAACTAATCAATTATATATATAAAATAAATTGTAATAATTCTTATAGAAAATGAAAAAGAAAAAGGAAATATTAAAAACAATTTTTTTCATTTTATTGTCAATTATCGATCAGCCGAGTCAAGTTAACTATAAATGTTAAGACCGATCTTAAATAATACAATATTAATAGTTTTTGAAATTTTTTATAAATAAATTATACTACAATTCGACCTGAAAGAAAGAAAAAAAATCGTTCATCTAAATTCTAAATTAAATCGGCAGTCGCGTCGATAAATCACGCAATCGCGTTTTCCGACTCTCGATATACCCCGGCCAAATCCCGCCGTATCATCGATACCCTCGAATCGCGTCGGCGAAGGCGCTGCTACGAACGACGAACAGGTGTCGTCCCCCACTTCTCGCGAGACGGCCCTCCCTAACCTCGGCGCGCAGATATTGCTCCGTTTTGCTCCGCACCGTTCCGCGCCGCGTCGCGCCGCGCGCCTCGTATCCGCGGCGATCGGCGATGCCAGGCGTATCCTGCGCTTAGTGCGAGACGACGGACGTCGGAGATGCACGCCCGCGAGCTTCCTCCTGCACCTGCACCGCGCCGTTAGCACCGAGCCGCCGAGGAAAGAAGGTGCGTATCGATGACGGGACGAGGCGCGATCAGCGTGTGGATTGTGGAATCGACCAGCCGTTTCGCGACAGGAGAGAAAGAGAGAGAGTGAGAGAGAGAGAGAGAGAGAGATTGAGAGAGCAAGAGATCGCGCTGCCCGTGGTTGTCTCTCGCGCGCACGCTACATCCACGTCCCGCTCCGTTCTCTCGGCCGACGGAACGGCGAACCCTCCTAGTCGACTCCAGAGGCGTGTAACGATCGGTCGACCCCGACCGAGCCACGAAAGCGCGCTTTCGCGGAGTCGCCCCGATCGAGGACTCCCCCCGCGATAAAATCCGACCTCGGGCTTCCAATCGCGTCGGAGTAATTAACACGGAGATACGGTAAACAGCTAATGAAGCGGCGGTGCCGCGTGAAAGAGATTCGCTCCGGGGAGACGCTCCAGATACCGCCGCCGAGGTACCCGGGAAAGTTCATTCCCAGAAGGAGAAAGAAGAGGATCCGGCACGATCCTCCCGGTGTCTTCTTCCCATCGTCGTCGAGGATTATCTTCCGTCCAAGATAATACGGGCCGCGTGCGAGAGGGAGAGGGAGAGAGAGGAAAGAAAAGAGGGAAAACCCGTGAGTGTTCGATTCTGCATACGTTTCTGTGAAGAAAGTTCGCCGAAGCGCGCGTTGCCACGTCTCTTTCTCTCTTTCTCGCTGTCTCTGGGGCGTCAAACACGCGTGGCGCGTGGAGAGGATTTACGCCGCGCCGTGTATTACGTGTCGCTCCGCGAGACGGGTGTACGTGCGTGCGTGCGTGCGTGCGTGCGTGCGCGCGCGCGTGGATTCCGCCGGCGCGACGTGGTGGATCGACGTTAGCGGGATCGACGTCGGCGAACCGGTTCACGCCGTTCTCTTCGCGGCGCGAGCGATAACGTAACATTCATTCGAACATTACCCGAACAGGAACGATGGCACCTCGCTCGCTCGCTTGCGCGAGAAGCACGCGACGCGTGGGCTTGGGCTTAATCATGTACAATTCCCGTATGTCGCGACAATTGCGAGAAAGCGAGAGAGCAAGACAAAGATAGAAAGAGAGAGAGAGAGAGACAATCGCGCGCTGCGTGGTAACACCGTGACGTGCGATCCCCAATTCCGGAGATTCCGGGGACGAATCCAACGCATGCTGCTTTCTCCGAGACCCGTCCCGGAGTTCCAACGTGTCCCCGGAGTCCGTTTCCGTGTCTGGTACACGCCCCGCGTGTACGAGGAACACGCCGGCCGGAACCGGAGGAAGCGCGGAGATGTGTGTCAAATCCGGTCCGGCGAACCGGATTTCGCGAAAGGAATTTAAAATTCAATTCTCTCGAAAATGTGCAACGCGCGCCGCACGCGTGTTTTTTCTTTTGTTGTTGTTGTATTGCGCCGGTTTTTGCCGCCTGGTGTGTAAAAGAAATATCCGAGAAGCTAATCCTATTTTTTCTAATTCTAAAAAAATTAAAAATTTAATTTCTTTAATCCGATACACATGCAAATTTCGTACGTGCGCGCGCAATGTTTTTCTTCCACCAATGCCGCGGGCAGTCGCCCCCCAGAAACGATCAGGGTGTTTACTATCGGAAAAAAATTGGGAATCTTGATTTTTCGGGAGGTTTCCTTCCTACCCGTGCAAATAATGGATTTTCATGGGATTTTTTGATACTCGGGGAAATTCTTGGAATTTTAAATCTTAATTCCATCTTTCTGGACCAAAATTGTTTCTTCGATCATGATGTTCTTAAGCGAATCCTAAAGTCAATCACCAATATTTTTTATTAGAAAATATCTTTAAATTACTTTTAGAATCCCCTTAATAATGTAAAATATTGATTATCGATTAGCAATACATTTGCGTACATTACAACTTAATGTTAACTTTATAACTTTGGTCAAAGTAAATTTATTTCAAAAGTATACATTAAAACATTTTCTTATATCTTATTTCTCTCTTATCTTATCGGAATTTTGAACAAAATTCCTAGAAAATCTAGGAGCACACTCTCTCAAAGAATTCTTTTATAAAATTTCAGCAAACACTATGAAATTATTCACTAAAAATATGTTCATTCTTTCTATTGTATTCTTTTTTATATTCTAAACAAATGTGCTTTTTAACTCGAGATGATGTAGAGTAGAGAACAATCCAGAGATATTTGAGAAACATGTTCATTCAGAAAATTATATATTTTATTTCGTGAAGAGATCTGTAATTACATTACGTATATCAAATTTTCCAGGAAAATTTTTAATGAGAAAGAAAAATCTAGACCGAGAAAAATCTAAATTAAGACTGAAAAATATTAAAAGTTCTTGATTTCTGTTAATTTTAAATCGTATATTATTGGTTTATTAGAAGAAATTCAAATCAAGTAAATTCCATAAAGTAAAAAAAAATTAGAATTAATTTGTATTAATATCTATGCTGAGAAAAAAGTTAATTTGATTAAATTTATTAACTTCATTAAATTTTTTCAATTCAAGTATTTATGCATTTCAGTTAAATAGATAGAAATACTCGAAGTTTAAGTATTTAATTTGTGTATTTAAGTTAAATGCATAAATACTTAAACAGGAAAAGTTTAGTCAAGTTGAAAAATTTAATCAAATTGATAAATTTTTCTCAGTATACCGAATCAATATTAAATATTTAATCGAGTTTTAAAAATTATTCGTGTTTTCTTTCATCTAATATTTATACGACTTTTCCTGTGGATTATCTGCGAAATAATTATTCATCTTAACCCAGGAATAGTCATAGTTTTTCTGTGAAATCAATGATCATCTGGGATGATTTTTACAATTAAAATAACCAATTAAAAATTACCATTATTAGTTACGTATTGTATATTATTGATTGTTCTACAATTTATTTGGGATCATTACATATATAAATTTACTTGACAAAAAATAAATAAATAAACGAAGAAAATTTAAAAAATATGAATTTTCTACACTGAGAAAAGTGATCCGTTCAAAAAGTAACAAACAGATATATTACCGATCTCTTTAATCGGGAAAAACCGATAAAGGCCAAGATGATCGATTAAAAGTATTCGATTAGAAAGTTCCGATCGGATATTTTCTAATTGGAACTTTCTGTTCAAATGTTTTTGATCGGTTATTTAGGCCTTTATCATTTTTTTTCCGATTAAAGAGATCGGTAATGTCCGTTTGTTACTTTTTGAATGAATTTTTTTCTCAGTGTATCAGTAAAGAAAATTGCTGTATCTAAGCTTCCTTTTCTCGTATAAAAATCATCCACCAGGCGACCATTCCCGCGTTACGTGGCATACGTGGGAAAGAATATGTACACGTATGTGCACATTATTGTTGTTTATGCGCGTAGACGTCCAGCATTACTTCGCATTACCGCATTACTTCGCATACTTGTTCTACATTCACCGCTAAGCGTCGCCGTCCGGTTTCATTCATGTAACACGTTCGATCTAAGCAGAGAGCCTTCGGGCGCTACTTAGAGCCACTCCACTAACTCATTCTGCTCGGAATCGACCTCGTCTATAACTTCTCGTAGATCAACTTTGATCTCGATTAGTTCGCTACGAGTTTCGTCCGTTCCGAATATAAAACTTGCAAAAAATATTGCTTTTTTTTTTTCTCTCCATTTGTCTCCCAACCGTGAAATGACATTTCTGCTCAAATGACATGGCTGCATGCTCCAATTTTCTGGTGTCATGTTAAAAAAAAATTGAAAAAAATGTCATTCTTACCTGCGCGCTCGGAACAAATATAACTCGTGGTGTAAGTATTGGAGGCTGATATATATCGCGATAACAGTTCAGGAATGCTCGTGAGAAAGAGAGAGAGAGAGAGAGAGAGAGAGATGCGTCGCGCCAAAATCGATCTATCGGAACCAGGTCAGCTGCTGAGGTCTCCATCCCACGCTGTGCCGTGAGCTAAAAATCAAGTTGAGCAAAACAGAGATGAGCTTACTGGAACCGTTCATGGTTTTGAAGAGGTATAGCCGAGACATAAGAGGGAAAAAAACAAAAACGCTTGCCCGCGGCTCCGCTTAAATGTTTGCGATTCTTAATGAGGATCACGGAGATGTCTGGTCTTGTCTTTGCGATCCTCCGTTTCAGATCAGACTCGAGTTTACGAAGCGTTAAAGCGTTAAACTTTTTACATCCCAGTCTAAGGGTAAACGCAATCTCCGCGTCCCGCAATCCTGTTTAAAAAAATGTTTGACATTAACTGGAGGATGTAGTACAAACGGATTGGACAATGTTTCTCACGTGTCAGTGAATTCGAGTGGCGTGTATTCGATTGTGGACCCGAAAAATAATACAGCGACGTAGAATACCGTGAAGATTGTTCCCTCGCCTCTCGCGCCTCTGCCTCTATGCTTTCTCTGTAATATGCAAACGAACGCCATTGTCCTTATTCCCGACTCACACTGATTCCCTTTCGTTCCCGCTTTGCAGTCTGCGATTGAAAAGTCCAGTGAGTTCTCCCAACTCCCAATTTTTTCCCTCTCGTATCTTTTTTTTCTTTTTTTTTTAGAAAGAAGAACCCACGGACGCGACGGAGTTCCGAACTTAATCTTCCCAGCTTTAAAATTAGTTTTCGCGGGTCCCTGGAAAGACGGGCTGAGGCGAAGAGCCGAGTCGTACCGAGGAAACGCGTCTTCGAGTGAAAGCATCCTGATTTCGAACGCCGCTCGTCTCCACGTAAATATCGACGAGAAAGAGAGAGAGAGAGAGAGAGAGAGAGAGAAAGAGATTGCTCCCTAGCATGCACAAACCGACATGGCAAATTCGATTGTCCGGTCACGAGACATTCCCGCACGTATTTGCCCGCGGTTTCTTTTTCCCCGCGTTTCGCACGGTGGAGATTCGCGTGAGCAAGAGACCACTCTGTCACCGTCATTGTCGCCGTCGTCGCCGTCGACGGTGACGACGATGATGCAGCCGAAGTGCCGTTTAAAGGAATGCGGCGCACCTGTCCATCCGTTAGCCGTCTTCCAGGCTTGTACAGAACGAACGGACATACTCGCCGACGGGGCACCGGTCGGAGAAACTCGCCTCAAGGCCGCCGCCGCCGTCGTCGTCGTCGTCGTTTTGTAACGCGTCACGGGCCGCGAGACTCCGCAGGAGGACCGTTGTACAAGGGGGAGGGTTTGGTTGCGCGATAATGATGCCTCCTGGGGACCGCTAGCCTCCTCGTTCTCACGTCTGGAGTCTGGGAAGCGTGGAAGACGTCCGAGATTGTTGCACGCGCCGCGCGTTCCATGATTGTGCGGTCCATCTGCCTCGGGAAACGTCGCCGAGGTAGCGTGAGAGATGGCGACGTTCGGCGAACGTTTTTCGTGGAAATTGCTTCCTCGATTGCCTCACTTTCCATCAGGTCTTAGAAGCTCATCGGCGTGCGTACGTACGAGAATTATCTCTAGCGCGAGTCCGAATGAATCGGGCGCTCATCAGTCTCTCGTCTAGTTTGAACTGTAAATAACGAAACCGCATTGATCGTGAGAAAAATAGAGAAAACCGTACAGAATTTCTGGCCAATCGGATTTGAGATATTCTTATATTAACGTTCTTAATTGGAAAACGTTTAACAGACTTTACTACAATTGGATAATTCCTATTTCTAGGATATCTGATTCGTCTGTTTTTTTTTCTGTTTAACGTGCTTTTTTGAATTTATCAGATTTCCAATTAATGCGACAAGACTTTCTTTCAGTGTCCTTTGACGGCTTTTCTTGAGAATCGTAAACCGTTGTTAAGAATGTTAAGTGTGAGAACCATCGACAAGTCTCACATCTTCTGTGGCGTGCGTGTGTATGTGTTGAACTATTGCTCCTTAATTAATTGTTGAAACTTGATAAACTCCAAGTGCATTTCCGCCTGCTACTTCACTCGATTAGTTAATCACTTGAGAAACTCGGTGTTCCGGCGGACGGAGATTCCGGTAAGATTTTCCGCCGAGGAGAAGCTGTTTTGTGGCTTAAGCCCGCCGCTAAATCGCCACGGCGACGGTGAGGCATTAGTGAAATCACAGTTTACACGACACGGGCTACATCACACGCCGCGTCTCCCGCGACAGATGGTGTTCTTGATGGATGACGCCAGTGAGCAAGTCGAGTGCCGCGCTATTTACGTCACCGTTTCTCTCCTTTTCATGAGGAGAGAGAGAGAGAGAGAGAGAGAGTGAGAGAGAGAGAGAGAGAGAGAGAGAGAGAGAAACGATACTTAATTAACGGCGCACTTCGGTAGTGATTCATGAAACGAGTGAAAGGTTCTCCGTGAAGAGCTCTCTTAGAAGAGCGGCGATTAGCCGTGAGACACCAGACCTCGACGTGACGACGAGACGAGGACGGCTTAACCGATCCGCGCAAGGACGTGCTCTGCTGCGAGGATCCATTTTTCCATATGACCTTTTTGCGGCATTTGCCACAAATAAAATATAGCTGTCATGACTCGGCACGTGACTCGCGGCGAAAATTAAATGCCGCGTTGCAAGAGAATCGAGAACCCCTCGTCTTGTCATAATCGCAAAGATACTTTTAATTCTCGCGTATACGCGCGGTGACAATCGGCGAGGATGTTGAAACTAAGTAGCTAAGTTATTTTGTAATGGCCTGGGTTAAATGTCAAGACTCGCAAAGAATCGAGAATCCATCCTCTCATACATAATCGTTATTTAATCCTCGCGTACATAGGAGTATAAGAATCGGGAAAGTGCTGAAAACTGTTCATCACATTTTTGTAATAACTTTATAACGATTAACTATCAATACATCGTAAAAAGCCGACAATTCATCTTCCGTCGTCCATAATCGACATTTAATCTTCGCGTATATACGGGATGACAGTCGAGAGGTTGTTGAAATTAAATATAATATTTTGTAGTGAGTGTGGACACACAGAATGAAATGAATTGAACAGTACAAGAAGCTCGTAATAGAAACTTTTATTACTTATATTAATAAAAATAACAGGGTTCTGTAATGTTCAATCCATTTCATTCTGTGTCCATACTCATCATAAATTATTATAAATATTTAGTTATGTATAACAAATAAATTTGTAGAAATAAGTATTATAAAAGATATACAATATGTATTCAGCTAATTGCATGACTCATATACGTCAGATATACGATTTTTAGGTCACTTGAATATCTTGCAGAATAATTAAGCCGCTTTTAAAAATCGATAGAAGACTTTTTATAATTATTGTACTGTCCCTTCAAAAAATTCTAGGTATTTTTTTTTTCATGGATGTGATCGCTCATGCAAAAGTTTTTTTAAACTTAATATATGAGTCATTGAGACTCGTAATCAAATTTTCAGTTTTTTTCTAATATTTATTTTTACAAGTTTATAAATATTTATGCTTTTTATGTGCTAATAGAAGAATAATTTTTTTGCAGAATTGTGCTTGGTTCGTTTTATTCTATCCAATCATTATAACATTTTTATTTAGCACAACTATTTTATTTTATTTAGAAATCTTGATTATTTCTATATATTTACTTTATGCAAGATAGAAGTTTAATTAGTTAGTAAATTTTAATAAAACTTAAATTTTTCGTGGATGATAAAAACAATGTTGAGTGATAGTTATTGCCTCGCAAATAATAGTTTATTCGCGAACGAGCCATGTAACAAAATCAACAAAAAAATCAGGTTGCGCATCGTAAAAGTGCATCGTAAAAAACGTTATCACATGTGTGAAACGTCTTGTTTCTATATTGATACTATAATACCATCGAGTCATTCTACAGTATATAGATTTTGGATCAAATCCATTATAAATAAACAGAATTGGAAATATTTCAGTTAGACCCAGATCTCGCGCTTTGCAAAATCGTACACAAGAAGAACAGTTTTGCTGAAGTATTCAAAAATTTAATTATAGATACAAATTTGAATATAATTTTATTGGACCATCAAAATAATTATATAGATCGCTTAAATATTACGAGCAGTGTTTTTTTTTCTGACATTCTAGCAATTAGTTTAATTATGCTCTATATAATTATATTGGATGATTCAACAAAATTCTTTCCAGATCTGTATCTTACTAAATTTTTAGGTACTTTGGCAAAACCGTTCCTTTCTCGTGTATAATATAATTGCCATTTATTTACCAGAAAATATTTTTATATTTTGTTTTCAAATAGCATATATAATGCAACTTCTATACATCATAAGAATATATATTCATACCTAGGCAAAGTATCATTATTGTGTTGCTTGTTATATCATTACATAGACACGTATAACGGAGTGGTATTACGCTTGACTCAATAAATTTAATTGGTCGCGTTGTTAATTGCACCATATCTTATTATCGAAACAGTTTCGGAGCAAATAAATGCGAGTGTTAACGTTGCGCGAGAGTTAACATTTGCAGGATGCTGCGCGAGACCGGTACACTAGCCGGTGCATTGCTGCGTCAAATGCACACTCAATCGTGTTTTTCACTGTTAATCCGTTCTCCATTACCCGGAAAGCTATATGCCGGTTTGTGACCCGTATAAAACGGCGCGTAATAACGGTATACATGTACGATACCGCGGATCCTCATTGTATTGCTAGTATTGTCTGGCTGCTCTGGTACAATTTTAAACGCTGGCAGGAGCACATTGTTCTCGAATTCGAACGTGCATACGCTTAACCCAGTGCAACCATGTGACATACATATTAAAGATCCCTCAATAATTACGGAATTATGTCACTTCGTGATTGCCCCGCGATGAAATTCAATATTTCGGCGCGTGTTTTCTCAAGACATAATCTAATCATGAAGCGCGAGAAATTAAATTGATTATATCATATATAATCATACACACATACACAAAGATATGGCTGATTAAATAACTTTTCTAAATATATATATATGTATATAGTATCATTGAGAATCTGTGAATCTAATTACATCTTCGATAATTAAACGTGGCGTTAATTTAGAATATTAAATCCCTTTCCAAATATAAAGTTTAGGAATAATACGAAAATGAAAATGACGCTTCGCGGCATTTTCAGATAATTACGTAACCGTTTATGAAAATATTCTGAAGGTATATGTATATACCTTCGTCGTGTACACAAAACCGCTAAAGCTCAAAGCTGCCTTTTAACGCCGAGCGAGATTAATACTGAATCGATTTTCACAGGGACTTTATTGCGCGAGTAAGTATTGATGCAAACACCCCTATCGTGTTTGTAATCGCTAGTTGCTTAAATTAATCTATGACGTCACGCCTTTTAAATTCAGTTCGCTCTGATGTTGTACTCTGTGTAAAATATTTGATCGCGATTTTACCACACCGCTAGTGGTCGTTAACCGCGATATTGATATTGTGCTCTCGTTTGCCACACTCATTTGCAGATATATTATTCATTACGAACCTAAGAGAAACTCAATGTATTCCCGGCATAATGGAAAATCTATTTATAACCTTCCTCTGTGAATTTCACATTTAAAATTCAACATAAACATCCGCTTTAATTTATTAATTTATGAGAATTAGATAATATTATACATTTTGTGACTTATATATGATCTATACGATAGTTTCTGCATGCAGCAAAATTACATCATTTAATTTACCATTTTATTTTACAATTCATCATTACACCTGCTAACACATTATGTGTGTATCTCATATAATTTTTTAATTTTGCGCAAAGTTTCAGGATAATTCTATCGAATCATTACAACACTTCCATTATCATTTTAAAGTTTCTTCTAACCTTTATTTATCCCAATATGTTACAAAGATAAGTATTATATTAACTTCGAGAGAATTATTACTTTTAATTAAGCAGGTGATATAAGCAGTTAATATAAAGCCATCGATACAAAGAGTAGTCGAGATTCAATCGAACGATCACGTAGTTTATGCTTGTAGTACAGTTCGCGACGCGTAACAATATGGTGTATTCATTTTTATACCTCGATACTCGATTAAATAGGCTCGCGTAAAGCCGTTTCGGAGCATCCATGAAACCGGTTCTTAATGGATCCCTCTTCGCGAATGGTATGTGCATAGCGATCATTACACGTCACGTCCGTTCGAAGAGGAAAAAAATCCTCAAGAGGAAATAATTTGGTTTATTCAATAAATCTATGCACGAACTATGCATAAGAGGTGATCCAATTTATATTTTAATAAATCTGTCTACATAGTATGTACACATTAATCTATGTATAGAGATACATAATAAATCGATATATTAAAAATATTATGCCGATCATACGTAGCGCAATCTGATGGGATAAGCGTTCATCGCCTCTTATCTTGTATAAGATTTCTCGCAGTAACTATGATATTACGAAACGTTTCTTTGGCTATTTATCCACCATGAGCCACAGGCTAAAGGAGACGCGGCAGCTTGTGTGCATTATGTAATTATAAGTTTCATTTTAGGTTGCGGCGTGTATTACATTAATACTGAGTTCTCACGGCCCTATCGGCCGTCCGATGTGATTAGTTTAGTTAATTTTCTCTGTTGGGGGGCTTAAATCGATCCCCGAGGCGCCGGAGGCGTTTAAGGTAATTAGTGTAATTACCATATATGTCATCAGACAGAAATTACACATCCAACAAATCCAACACAATCCGATAACATTAAATTAAATTTTGTGAGCGCTCTTTAGAAATTTCGGAACTCACCCGGCGCCTAATGTTAAATATTGCCAATTACACTCTCGAGTAAGACGAGCCTGGAGTAGAGAACGAAACAAGATCCGATAATAAATTTTCAACGTCTTTCTTTCTCCCTCTCGGTTCACCATGTAATAAACGTTACCAATTTTATTACATTTGATACTAACCTCGCGCGTATATATATACACGAATTATATGTAATACATAACAACGAGGACGTTCACCGTGAACCTTTATAAACATGAATTACGTATCTGCTGGGTAAAGTAAAGTCGGCGAACGTAAAGTTATTACACATTAATAGTTAGTTATCATACTACGTTTCAGTTTCTCCCGTATTACAATATTATTTATATTAGAAACTAAATTTCCAAGAAAACGGCCGGCATCGAGCAGAACGCAAATACCTCCGGATTTAATTAATATACTTCCGTATTCGACTTCGAGTTTTAAGTTATTACGTAGTCTGAATTATTGCAGGGCTTAGAGCTTTTTGTAGCGGATAACAAGGTAAGAGCTTAGCTCTTTCATAGCTGTCCATTGTACGAGAAGACTTTCTTAATGACATTACCTGGCGTCGCATTGCGTCAATGTGATATTGGTGGACTTTCAAGCACTTCGATTACAATGACTTTTTCGTTGAAGCACGGCCAATGAAAGTTAAACCTGATTATCCCGATGAAAAGAATTGTAAGGCATTTATTTCCGGAAAAATTGTTACAACATTAAGAAAACTTAACTCTATAAATTTATAACATTTTCACGCAAGATTTGAATGTAATCGATAGAAATCCTACATCCTCAAATTTACTCTACTATATTTCATTGTTAGATAATTTTAGAATTATGTACGAAAAAAGACACGATTATATCAATTTTCAATTTCAAGCTTTGGAAATAGACAATTATATGGAGAAGAAATAATTATCATATGAGATCTTTATAACAGAGAGTGACAGAGAATCCAATTATATATAGATTTATTATTGAAATGATTTTGCATGAAGTATGACAAAATCTAACAAATAGTGAAATAATGATTAAATAATCAAATGTGGCTTTTCTAAGAATTGATGAAAATGTAGGAGATGTCAAAATATACGAATGTCGATTCCATCTTTTAAGCTATAGTTAAGATAAGCTCGATCGCAGCTGTAAATCGAATTAAAACTGACAAAGTATTTTGGAGCTTTCTATCTTTACCAGAATACCAGAAAAGTTGAGTAGCACCGACGAGGTCGCGCGTGTTCAAAATACGCTTTATCCGCGAGCATCTGTTTCGTGGAGCGCAGTTTCCGCGATACAATGGTGAAACAATAGAAGTAGCTTAGCACTTCGACCGCAGACATGCAATTCATCACTTCGTCACAAGACTTTTATGACGTGGTCACGAAGTAATGTCCCGTCTTGACAATATTAACGTGCTGTAGTATCGATTTATCAGTAACCGGCACGCAATGTTGTTAATAGCGCCAACATTATCCACCGACTATTACAGAGGCGACTGAAAAATAATCGCTGTATAGTTTCGCAACATTCGTGAACCGGAAATACCTCATCGCCTGTTATTACTAACCGTAAAACGTTTCATAGAGATTTTCCATTTCTTGAGAATGTAAGACTATGATGATTTCTGCAGGAATAGCAGTGATACAGAGATAGACATTAAAGAATATATTACATCCAGTATTACAACATTGCTTATTATATCTGTTTTCTTATTAATGTTATCACGATTCCGTTTTCTGTCTACAAAGTAAGAAAGTTTTAGATACTTGATTTCTGAATTCTCAACGTTTTCTCTTCTTATCTCTACGTTTAATCTTTTTTTTTTGCAAAAAATATCGTTTTAACCATACGTTGCAAAATTTTTATTGTTAGATAAATACATTCTGACATAAATAAAATTGTTGTAGTATAATAATTTTCTGCATTATGTTATAAATGTTTCTGCACTATGCTATGTCAATAAATATTAAAAATAAAATTACAACAGTATAATAATAGAAACTCATACTCGCCGGCAAAAAATATTAATTTTCAAATATTTACTTTTTAATTAATTTATTTTTTTTTTCAACTGCTCCTATGAGTACTTCTTAAATAAAATTTTCTAAAATGATTTGACAGTATCTTATCGTTTGTAAATAATTTGTAATCAATTGTCAATTTTACAAACTAAATTTATAATTGTAACACATAATTGTGAATGTTATAGGTAATAAACAACACTTAGTACTACTAGATTGGATTATACATATGTATATATATTCTTACTTTAATTCTGAAATAGTTTTATAAATTGCCGAGGATTACTTTTTTTATTCTTTTTTTATCCTTGTTTTCGAATGTTTTTATTACATATACAAAATTGGGTCAACTAAAACGAAGCTACCACTCTTGTACATATATATACATATTATGGCCTGTATTCGGAATGCAATATTTTTTGCGTTCTATCTTTGTTTTGTGTCTAAAACGATAAAGATAGAATGACGAAAAAGCGCACCAGCACTCTATAAGCGCGTATTGAATACGGCAATATACATACACGTGCGCGCATGCACATGTGGTTTTGTGTGTGTGTGTGTGTGTGTTGTGTGTGTGTTATATTCTCCTTTTTTTTATAATAGAAAGTTTGCGGCAATGCAACCGGCGGGGAATGTCGCCGTTGTTCTCTGGGTCGCGCATAGTCATCCGACATTATTACTCCCATTTCCCGCTCGTTATCGTGATGAAAGTGAATTATTTAGCAGCAGCTAATTAATTAGTACCATCAGGAGAGCTGTCTCATCGTAATATAATTTCCCAGGCCAAGTGACCTATCGTGCTGGGTTGCGTGGGATAATTACTCGCGGAATCTGTATTTCCGTCGTGTCTTCAGAAGCACACCTCGCCATTATGATTATGCTATTTTTCTTTTTTATCGCGATTATGACAGCCGTTATATCGATTGCAATCGTGGTGGTAGGCACCGCGGTGGTACCGCGGCGGCGGTACCGGAGGTAAAAGGCGAACTACGCTTGCACGGAGTTTGTTTCGCAAAAGTAAGCGGTAACGCTCCGTAGCGTCGAAAGTGACGTTGTTTTTGCGTTATCTGAGACTGTTGCGGGTTTTCGGGAAAGTCATTAGGTCCTTTAGGTCAATCCGAGCCGATCTTTCGTTGAGAGACGACGCGCGAAGCAACGTCGTCTTCAATGTGACACGAAACAACAGCTTATTAGCTCGCTCGCTCGCTCGCGGAGAGCCTATTTAGCTTGCCTCGCGCGTAATGTACATCGTCCCCGATAATATCGCTCTTATTCTTTTCTCTTTTTTTCTTTCACAAAACTGCAGGCTACTTGCGTTGCGGTCGACACAGTTGTGACGGAGGCGAGGGGTTTTACACGCGACACAATACGATAAGAGCGATACGCGCGATAGGTAGACGAGTTCATCACTCTTATCTGATCACCGCCTCAGACTCAGTACGTACATGCAGACATAAATGTGCGTATTGCTCGAGTCGCATGTCATATTGTGTACACTGCCCAGTTCTATTTTGTAGGAAGAGACCAGCAGCACGAGGGGGACTCGCGCGTCGAGCAACCGATCGAAATGGCACGTCCCGTTTAAAAGTGGCATTCTCTCCCGCGATCGATGTGTATGCCTCCTACGAATTAGTCATGTGCTAAGTGCCTATATCGAAGTGTCGCAAAGTGCTCCGGTTACCCTTAGCTGACGCGTGCACTTTTCGCCCGCGCGAACGGTACTCTCCTCGTATTTCCATTCTCGCCGTAATCACCTCAGCGATATGCAACAAGCATAAAACTCTAAAAACGTCGATGTAAAATAACACACATGGGAGCATTATTAATAACAGCATTAAAATTAGTTTTGCGTGAATGGAAGTTCATGTCAAGATATGTCAGGAGATAAAAAATATTGAAATATTAAACATAAACATGTAAAATATAAAATTTATATAGACATGTAAAATATTAAATATTTAAAAAAACACACGTGAAATGTTTGGAGGAATATCAGATGAAATACAAAAAGAGGATATTTGTTACGAGCTTTTTGTAAATATTATCGGCGGAAGCCATCGATTTTTATAACGAGTTCCCATTCGTCTTTCGCAAACCGCGTATCGCTCCATCGCCGGTTCCATCCTGATACGATCGCAACGCGCGATGTGAGAAGAAAAAATCCTCACTCGCGATTCACAGAAGCGATTCGTGATAAGCGTGCGTCAGGCCGAAGCTGACGATCGATCCGGACAAAAATTCTGGCTGCATCGCCCGGGTAACCTTTTAAAAAAATACCAACTCGGGAATTCCTAGCCGAGTTGCGACGAGGAAGGAACTCGCGAGCCATTGAATCCGTAATGAATCCGGCTCATCTTTCTGTTGCAGAGCGCTGAAAACCAGAGCCGCCCTCAGTCATGTGATTCCACGAAGACCCCGCACAACAATTAGTTAGAAGCACGGTTGTGAGCATCTCGTTTCGAGCACCTCGTCGAGAGAAATCCTTATCGCGAGAAATCCACGCGCGGCGGACTGGGTGATGAGCTCGTGGTATAAGCGGAAGACTGCCGCCGTTGAAAGATGTTCCGCTCCAAGATTCGCATTCACACGTGTCAAGTGATACTGCTGACGTCCCTGGTATGGTTCCTGGTCGACGTCATGGTGCTCATGCTCTATTCGGACTGCATCGGAGGGTCCGGATGGGGTTGCTCGGACAGCAACAAGCAACAGCAGGCACTTCAGTCCGAGGAGCCGTCCCAGTTGCATCTGAAGGCCCAGATCAAGGAACCACAGGCGATCAGGCAGGAGCATAATAACAAGAGGCAATATCCGCAGTCGCAATTGAACCTGTGGCGGCCGGCGAAAGTCATCAAGGAGAATAAGGGCAGCCCCGGCGAGATGGGTGCGGCAGTGCACATCGCGACGGAGAACGAGGCCAAGCAGCAGGAGCTGTTTAAGCTGAATCAGTTCAATTTGATGGCTAGCGACATGATCTCCTTAAATCGATCCCTAAAGGACATCAGACTCGAGGGTTGTAAGAATAAGAAGTACCCCAAGTATCTTCCAGACACGAGTATCGTCATAGTTTTTCATAACGAGGCGTGGACCACTCTGCTGCGGACGGTCTGGTCCGTGATAAACAGGTCTCCCAGATCGCTGCTGAAGGAGATAATCCTCGTGGACGACGCGAGCGAGCGTGGTATGTTTTCATTGCGTTCTCAAATAAACGTAATATGCATGCGACGCGTGCAATATTTTTATCTCGTTCGCAATGTGTAGATTGATTTGTAATTCCTATGTTGCGTAACAACGAAAGACTAGCGCGTAGCTGTGTACGTTTAAACATCGAAAGAAAATATAAACATTGATATCGGTTCGATTGAGGAATATTTGCAAGATTGCATCGTAGCTGTAAAATACTTGTATTATGATGAATGATCAGTGAAACTATATTTATTTTATTTTTTATTCTTTTTTTTTAGAGCACCTGAAGAAAGATTTGGAAGACTATATATCCACGCTTCCCGTCTCCACGTATGTGTACCGCACCGAGAAGAGGTCGGGTCTGATAAGAGCGAGGCTTTTAGGAGCAAAGCACGTCAAGGGACAAGTAATCACGTTTCTAGATGCGCACTGTGAGTGCACCGAGGGTTGGTTGGAGCCGCTGTTGTCAAGAATCGCAAATGACAGGCATACCGTTGTCTGTCCGATCATAGACGTAATCAGCGACGACACCTTCGAGTATATCGCGGCCAGCGACATGACCTGGGGAGGTTTCAATTGGAAATTAAACTTCAGATGGTATTACAAAATTATGATGTCACGATATTAAACGTCATGAATTTTAATAGGATTACGTTCGTATTTTTACCGAAATAGTTAAATCCCTCTTGCCTTCTAAAAAAAAAACGACACACATGAAAGAAATTTGAGTTGCAAATGTGAAAATCTACATATTTTGCAAGTCATGAATAGTTACATTGGCATATACAGTTAAATCCGTTTGAAATATTAAATCTATCGATCCACACTGACATATATATATATATGTATATATTTATATATATATTATTGATATAAATTTATCTCTGTTAAATTATGTTAGGTACTTGAATAAATTTAACAATTTTTAAGTTATCATGCTCATAAATAGTTCAATTCAATAGTTCTCGTTTTAATTTAGTTACTATCTACATATAATGAATCTAAAATATAATCAATAGTAATGCTTTTCTCTTTCTCTCGTTGTATAATTACGAGCGGTCGAGTTTACAAATTTACGGTTCCGCAATATTTACCACAAACGTGCACATATACTGGGTTTATTGTTTAATTAATTTAAATTTATGTTTTAATTTAAATTTGTAATTAATTTCAACATTTTGAAACAAAACGCGTCAGCAATCTCTCAAATTATATTATACATATACTAGAGTGACGTTTTACGTATTTGTGTAACTAATATTTTTTAAACAAAATATTAATGTTATGTTAATCCTGCCTAATTTAAGGTATCGGGTCGCACAGAGAGAAATGGACAGAAGAAACAGCGATAGAACGGCACCTCTACGAACACCAACTATGGCCGGTGGATTATTCTCTATTGATAAAGAATACTTCTACGAGTTAGGCGCGTACGACGAAGGCATGGACATCTGGGGTGGTGAAAATCTTGAAATGAGCTTCCGGGTAAGTATTCTTCAAGATGCAATAACGAAAATTGCTAATTTATCATGTTTATCCACGAAAATTTTATACAGCATGAACTTATATTCAACAAAATCACATGGTGAATAAATTAGTCATATCATAATTTAAGAAATTAATTCACAAAATTAATAATTGATTAATTATAAATATGAAGGAAAGAGGACCGAAATATTTGAAAAGTTATCGAATTTATACTAACATCCTAAAATTTCTTACATTTATATGTAAATTAATTTGTAGGATTCTCTGAAACCTGACTTTGCTTATTACGAAAAACAAATCATTTCTAATTAATAATTCTCGCCTCTTTATCTTATATTGAAGATAACTATGCAGTTATTATTAGGATATGTAACGAAGAGTTTTTAAAGAGTCTTCAAGGGATAGTCGCGTATAAATTTTCGTTGTTATTTGTGAAGTCATAAGTGCCTTGTAGGTGTGGCAATGTGGCGGAACTTTAGAAATCAGTCCGTGCTCACATGTGGGACATGTATTCCGGGACAAGAGTCCATATACATTCCCTGGAGGTGTCAGCAAGATAGTCCTGCACAATGCGGCTAGGGTGGCCGAAGTCTGGATGGATGAGTGGAGAGATTTTTACTATGCCATGAATCCAGGTTAGATAATCAAGTGTACCGTTTAATTAATTTCTCTCCAATGTTACATTAATGTAATTGTATTAATATGCGCTAAATGATACCATCATTGTACACATTAGTTATGCGTATCATACATACCATCGTATCGTATACCATTACAGTTCAAGCATCAGAATGTTATCTGTTACTTTTATTTTACATAGAATTATTCATTACATATAAACATATATATGTACATATATACATCAAATGCAATTTTAAAAAGTTGAAAAAATTCTTGCGAACTACATTGAAAATTTAACGTGCTTACTTCATAACTTATTAGTGAATAATTGTTTGAAAAATTTCTATGTAGTTTGGTACTCATATAGCGCTTCTACCGAAAGCAACGATGTTAATTGAAAGCATTTTTTAGAAAATTGTGGTATTATATTTCGTTATTAATATAACATAACATTATATTATTCACACAAGTTTAACTCTATATAACATATTTGACGGGTATCTGATACAAACCGTTTATATTATCTCTCACTCACAAAATTGTTACAATTCACATAGCCGTGTGAATTGCAGTTGTTTTTGAATGCATTATTTTCTTGTTAACAAGTTGTTTCTCCATTTAACTAATAATTAATAACAGTCTTGCGTTAATACATTTTCATAAAGTTTTAACACATTAGCTATATACAAATTAGTTAATCATCGTTTGTATGTGTTATGCACATTATAATTTATGTGTGTATTTACTAATATTTCATGCATAATACACATCAGTAATTGTATATATTATATTATTAATATTTAAATTAAAATCAAAATTTCTAACAAAAATTATCCTTAGAATCTTCACGATTGCTGATGTTAAAGTATTTTATTCCAGTCTGTTTCCTTAATTGATTAAACAATAAGTACACTTTCATACAATGTAGAATTAAGAAATAGCCACAGGCGTTGAACATGAACATTAGATGAACATTTCAGATATATTTTGTATCTGTGTCTCGAATACGAATGCTGGTGTAGTCTTAACCACTCATCCATCCAGCCGACTAACCAAATGAGAATTGCGCTTGCTTTTAATTCTCTTATCAGACTACATTATTATAGGTGCCGCAAGAGAGAAGAGTTTCTAAATCCCACCGTGAGCCGCAGAATACGATATTATATTCGCCATGTGTTGCCTTTTTCCTTTTTTGCCCCTTTATCGTGTTATACTGTCATTTGTAACTGCTAACACACTAACAGAACTGAGTTGGTTAGATATGGATGTGTGGTGGGACATTGGAAATTGCGACATGCTCGCACGTCGGGCATGTATTCCGTAAGTCGACCCCGTATACCTTCCCGGGTGGTACGAGCAAGATAGTCAACCACAACAATGCGCGGCTCGCAGAAGTTTGGTTGGACCAATGGAAGTACTTCTATTACAACATTAATCCAGGTAGCACTAACACTGGTGTATCTCGCACCGACAAATAAAAAAAGAAAAAGAGATTCTATCCCTAAACATCTCTTTCTGTGTGTATCGGTTGCTTTGCGATGCAGCATGCTTTTTGAAAGGTCTCTGCATGTCTTTTTGTCAATCATTTTTGTTTGGACTTCGGGTGCTCTACTGTCTCTATCAGATACCCGTTAACATTTATTTAAGACATCATTGCTATTATGTTCTCTCAACACCGTAATGTTGTTACTTAATAATCCATTAATGGGTATAACGTAATAATAATGCAATAAAGCGAGAGCAACAATGCAAATAAAATATGTAGAAGTATACTTGGAGAATAAATAATAAGTCACGCATGGCATTATATGATATGAGGATCTTATGTGACACTATTATAATCAAAAGGTTATTGTTAAAGGGAGATGTTCTATTAGAGTGACAGACGTACATGTATTCATAATAATTTCCTAATTGACAACATATACCTAAGTATAAAATAGTCTTAATGAAGCACAATATACATCTCTGCACGCTACATTTGCAAAACTACATATGAAAACATTTGCGGTGTATGTATATATAAATCAATGCCACTTCATAAACTTCTTTACATCTTTCAGATTTTCAGAAAAAAATACGTTGCATAACTGCACAATTATTTTTTAGGAGCAAGCATATGGCATTTAATGTATTATACAATATGTATCATACCATCGTCACAAATTTCTTTATTTTTAGCACAAAATTCTCTGATAAATCTTCTTTTTAACTAATTTATCATGCACAATATATAAAAATATACGTGCAAATAAATTCGACATTTGTAAAATGTTGTACCGTTAAGAAAGTAATGTCTTTTTAGGGGCGCGAAACGTCGATGTCGGTGACGTTTCCGAGCGGATAAAACTGAGAGAACGACTGAAATGCAAAAGCTTCAGATGGTATTTGGAAAATATATATCCAGAATCGCCAATGCCGCTAGATTATTACTATCTCGGCGATGTGAAAAACGTTGAAACGCAAACTTGCTTGGATACTATGGGCAGAAGAACCGGAGAAAACGTCGGAATTAGTTATTGTCACGGATTAGGTGGTAATCAGGTTTGTATTTATTTTGGACTAAAGTAATTCACGTTATGCTGCGATGCAAATCAAGAGATATTGTATTTCTACTTTGTACATACTATACGTTATTTCTGATGAAAACTGTGTCATCTAGGTATTTGCTTACACTAAGCGGCAACAGATAATGTCTGACGATATGTGCCTTGACGCAGCTAGTCCACAAGGTCCAGTAAAGATCGTAAGATGTCATGGCATGGGTGGTAATCAAGCATGGGTTTATAACGATGAGGTAAGAAATGTAAAAAAAATAAATTTTTTAAATATCTATAGATATAAAGATAAAATTATAAAACGTAGTTTTTCTCAATAAATGCAATTGATATTAATACATCGTTCACGTTTCTTCTAGACCAAAATGGTTAAACACACAAACACGGGTTACTGTTTGTCAAAACCCTACTCAGGCGACGCATCGCAACCTGTTTTGGCACAATGCGATGTCAACAACACAGGTCAAAAATGGATCATGCGTAGTAAATTTAAATGGCAGGCCAGCTAATACGAATCGACTTTAAATGCCAGATCTATATGCAATATTTGTTAATATGTTTAATAAATAGTAATCGATGGACTGATAGCAAAGGACTTCCCAAGTGCACGCGTACGAGAAGACAGAATGAAGTATTACGAGTGGCGAAAAAACGGTTCAATATTACACCGAATGTGTACATTAAATAAAATAACAGTGCGTGAAGGAAGAATCGATTCTCGTCGGAGTTACGTGTGAGAAAAATCATAGTTAAATAATTAGATGAGATTTATTTACCATTGATCGAAAGCAGTATCGAAAATTTACTGCCATTCTTCGTAGTATGGTCCTTACGGTACGCCTTGATCAATGCACAATAGTGACAGAGATGATCTTCTCTGATCGTGTGTGAACATAAGTGATACTAAACGACGAACAGAGTGAATTCTTATTCTTCTTTTCTGATTAAGAAGCAGTAAAGAAGGAATCATATCAGACCACTGTTATAAATAATTGTTAATACAAAAGAGAGACATATTTGATAATTTCGGATGAGTGCAATGACGAATGACTGACCGTTAAATCGGTACTCAACGAAATGAAATGTGAATATGCTAGAAATACATCGCGAGATAATGATGGAGTGAATGCTGGAATGTCAGTGAAGTTGATATGATCGCTATCGATAATAATATAGAAAAATTATTATTGTACAATCCATTTAATAATTAGGGAAGAGCACTGGATCTTTTTATATTCATGTTTCTGATAGTTCCTCGTTGCATCTCGTTCGTATAATTTAACTGTTACGCGTCGTTTTGTGAAAAGCATGTACTTATCAGAATTTATAGCAATATATATAGAACTCATCAGGTTTTTTAGTTAAATGCATACAATTAACTCTCGTTAAATTTGATTGCGGAGACATAATGCAGTTTTAATGCAGACGTACCAGAGTGTCTTCCATATTTTAATGTTAACAGATTTTTCTAGCATGATCAGCTATTGCGCACATTTTACTTGTTAATTATTTCCCCAAATATTTAATTTGCAAATAAACATGCAAATAAAGCATCTATCATAAATTGTTTTAAAGAAAACAATTTTTGAGTGTGGCGCATTTGCGAAGCGCAATCGCTCATAGATTCAATAACAAATTTAACTGGAGTGCAATAGTAATTAAGAATTATGTGTGACTGTTTATGCAAAGAACTGAACAAAATAATCTTCCGTTTTTTAAACCTGACACCTGGTTTTCATCGACATCTTAAGTTGCGACAGAATATTTTTATTTTTTATCCCTCGAGCAATTATAAAAGTAACAGCTTTCATTTGAATGATTCTCAAATCTGCTATTGAAAACAAGAAACTTTTGTAAATTTACACCTTTGTGAAATAACTTCCGACACAGCTTTGAGACCATCCCTACTTGTATATCTATTGCTATTAAATGACGAATATACTCATTATTCTTATGTAATTCAAAAAAATGTTATGGTGATGGTGCAACGTTAATAGCTTGATATATTTGTCTTCTAAGACTGTGGTATTTATTTTTGTATAGAATACAAGTTGACTTATATGTTGAAAGCAATGTCAGTCCACTTTATAAGTAAATGATAAAATGTTCGATCGCGATCGAAAAACGATAGTCAATAGTACCTCTTCACAAATACTTCATTCCTTACAGGCTGATTTCATAAAGAATACTATTATTAATATGAATAAAATTGCTAATAAATGATTTTTTTATTTTAATCATTTGCTCAACGAGTAAGATGTTTCTAGCTTTACAGTTCAATCGATTATAATGATGAAAGGACAGTTTTGATTATTATAATAGCCTGAACTGCGTAAGCATGATCTTTTAAAGACAATAAAATTATTTGTATACCTTAAGTTTATATAATGGATATGTCTATAATACTAGTATAATAATTTAAAACATAAAGTAAGTAAAATTTGTAAACATAAATGTATGCACATTAACGACTTTTAAACCTGACTTTTGATTCTTTTTCTCAAAATGTAATTAAGTTTGACTAAAAGACAAAGCCTCTTAAAAAGTAATTTATTTATAATTGTTAAAATTGTACCATATAAGTATTCTATCAAATCTTATAAAATAATTATGATCACACTATAATTACAACTTGTTAGAATAAATAATTAGTTTCGTTACATACATGAATATTGTTTCATTATTTTAATACTTATAATTCCTGATTAACAAAACTTCAATTATAATTAATTTAACTCCTTAATCATTAAAATTTTGTACATAAGGCTAAGATTCATTTGATACTACAAATGCTTCAAAGGATTTTTTGATTAATCAATTTGTAAAATTCTGTTCTGATTGGTTAATAAAATGCTACAAAACGTTTGTAGCATTGAGGGGATTGGAATCTAAAATATTTGTATAAATCGTTAACAATAAAAGAATAAAATTAAAAGATAATAAAGTATAGTAACATGTAGAAATATAGATGAGAAAAGAATTGAACTATTAAATAAATTTAATAAGAACAATAATTATCAATTTAATATGAAATATGATTATAAATATATATATATATATATATATATATATATATATACATATATAATTATTGTAACTGTTCAAATCAATTGGAAACAGTTGGTCTGTATTAAATAAAATCACAGTATAAATTGTTAAGATATTTATTACATACATTTACTGTTCTTTAACTTCACGCAATCTACGTACAGCTGATCTTACTGAGGCGGCGGCAGTCGTGGAATATACCCATGCACCACCAGCAACTGTCCTCTTGCATCGTTTACAGGACCAGATTCCTACAACGCTGCGTTTCATCGCCTCCTGTTAAAAAAAATGGGAAGCAGTTTAATATACAGTGTGATAATTTTTCTTTCGCTTTAATTATATTAAACTATCAAATGTTTGTATAAAAAAAGTCATAGAGCAGACAGTAAAAAAATGTCATCGTACCACAGTCTCAACTTTAGAAAGTACCAAAAGGATTGAGATTTTATCTTTTCAAGTTGTAGTATTTATAAAATAAAAGACAGTTACTTACCTTACCACAAAATGAGCAAGTGTACTTGCTGTGTTGGGTGATTTCCATTTTTTTCACCATTTTTCTAAGGGAGGCACCATAACGGGTGCCATATTTACCGGTGATTCCGACCTTCTTTGTACGTTTCGCCTGTAAAGATTCAAATTCAAAACTTTAGAACCCCTGCACCATATAACTTGAATAACATTAATGTGATCACGTCAAGTGTGGAACGCTTTCAAAACATAACCTCGCTGTTAGGTTAGATGCCCCGTAAGCATGTAATACATTAACGTTTCACGGTAAAATATATACACAAAAAATTTCTTGACAGCAATCATTTTTATTTGGTGATCAACATTATGTAGATTTCAGCAAGATTTGGTATGTAAGATTTGATAAAATATCTTACCATTTTGAACAAGCAGAGAAAACCAGCGAACGCTCCTGTCGAGAACCGGAAAAAGGTAGCTCCACACGCTTGTAATTTTCGCACAGTGTCGCGAAGAAAGTTAGCCGAAAGGAAATGAACGCATCTAATGGTGACGATTTCAAATTTGCGCGGGAAAAACTTGACAAAATTAAAGTTCAAATTTAAAGTTAATAGCAAATTAAAGTTCAAGTTAATAGCAAATACTTTTACTATCTGCAAATGCTGTTTCATATAGTGTAAATTATATTATTTGTTTCTCCGAAGAAAATATTCTGTGCATCAACTCTTTCTCCATTAAAAGATATAATAAAAATAAATAAATAGCATAAAAAATAATTAAATATATATTATAATTCCTTGTGCATTATAGACAAATGACACATTATAGTACATATAATGTAATCAATTATATAAAGATTTTTTTATTACATAAGATATTAATTTAAAAAATGGAAATATGCATCTGTACATTTTTTAATTAATTTACTGAAAGAAAATTAAGTACTGTAGTACTTCAATATTGTAATTATTATTTAAAAATCTTACATAGCGTAGGTTTAAAAATAATGTAAAGAAACAGATTGCGTTATATATACACTCTTGGAATAAGTGGAGGATTAAGTGAGATTTTATGGACATATGTTTGCACATACGGGAGAAATAGCCGTCGGTAAATTTAATTTTTATTCAAGCTAATATTAACCAACAGGACGGATTATCGACGAGTTACCTATAACACAGGAACGTATGCACAATATTAACAATCGCAAGTGCATATTATTTTTAAACAATAAAGAGTCTTCATCATATGTTTTAATTATGTAATTTATCGAAATATAGTATAAATAGTCGAGCAGAAATTCGATTTCTCCAAGAAATATCATTTATTTTTTTATAATGGTTGTTAAATTCAGTTATCGTTAAAAAAATATTTTAATTTTAAAATGTTTTTGCAGCGAGAGACGAATCGATCAACGGCGAGTTGTTACATAATTTGATGACCACTAGTCAAGACACAAATGGTCCTCGCTATACGTAACTCTCGGTGCATCTAAACAAACGTCATTGTCCGTGTTTCTTTTTTTTAACAAATTTCCAAAAATACGCGTCGATTATGTAACGCGTCATCGTAACGCGCGTTATACAATCGCGGGGGTGGCGAGCGGAAAAAGTCGACGTTTCGGGGAGGGCAAAATTTTTTTTCCACACTATAGGCATATATTTCTTTTTCTTTTTTTTTTTCGTCTAAAACGCAGCGTAAACGCGTATATAGACGCGGGGGAATATTCCATCCCTGGGAAAAAGAAGAATCGGCCCGACGTGACGTAGGCCAAGGCAGAGGCTACGCAGTCCGGAGTTAGGCCGGCTCCGCGCCTCCCCCTCACCCGATTGAGAGATCATCGGTGCGTCACCGTGCGTGTCAGCGTGCGAGCTGCTAATAGCGGAATCACCGCCGCCGCGAGCGACCGACCGGTTGGTGTGGGTTTGGTGGTTGACTGATCCGCGGTCTTTCCCGTACGTCGTCCGGCACGCCGCCGCCTAATCGGAGCGAAGCGGAGCATATACCGTGGCCGTAGCAGCGCGGCGCAGTGTAGCGAAGAGGAGCGAGCGCGAGCGTGCTGAGCGTGCGTCGTCGAGTCTCTCTAGGACAGCCAGCCAGCCGGTGGTGGCCACACACAATCAGCGCGATGGTCGTCAAGATCTACGTATCGGGTATCAGCGGCAACAAGGAAGTGAGTTGTCAGCGGCGATGTCTCTCTCGACGACGATCGGCCGGGCTCCAGTGCCGCGATCCTCGACCACGGGCACCTGGTCTGACACCGCCGCGCGCGCACCAGGCAGTCGTCGTTGCCGCCGTCGTCACCGCCGCTGTATCAGGTTACAATGCGAATCACGGCAACGCACTAGCGACCGACCTGGGGCCGCCTAATAATCGGGGGCTGTCATTCGCGATATTACGCGCGCACCGGTTAATTCCGTTGCTCTCGCGCTCTCCTCCGACGATGGGCGTGCGCCAGCGGTGTCATGCCAGTCCTCCAGCTGTTTATCGCGGCTCACGGCCCGGTCTGTTTATTTGGATCAATCGGACGCGACGGTTGTCGAATTTGTCATGCATATTTTAACTTTATAACGAGATGTTTCGTTACTGATGATTAAATATACTGATGTTGAAAATGCTAATATTGTATCATCAATTGTTGCTATTTTGTAGCAATCAATAAATAATCGTAAATAGTCGTAAATTTTATCATCATTATGAAAATGTAAGAAAATTACAACAATTGGCAAATTATCGCATATGAGTTTTTCTACCAGATGTTATATGTAATTTTTTAATGGAAATTGAGCTAAACTTAACACAATATACAAATGTTATGAAATTAATATTTAGTATTATTTATTATATTAATTTTGACTATCTTTAATATTTGTTACATATATGAATAGATAAGAGAGTATAATGATTTTAAGTAGTTGCACATGTTATAAATTAAGAGAATTCGCAAAGTTTTAACAACACGTAAACATCTTACAGGTGAAGAAAAGACAGCAACGTGTGATGATGATTTTAGATAGTAAAAACGTAGAATATGAGGTCATTGATATAACCGAACCAGGCAAGGAATATGAGAAGGAATTTATGCAGGCCCATAGTAATGCTAGGAACAACAAGTATCCATTGCCACCACAAATATTTAACGAGGATGATTATTGTGGCGTAATTATCTTGCTTTGTGCCATTTACACTTCTATTAACATATATGGAATATTAATTGAAAAAAATATATTGTATCTGTGCAACAGACAATAGAGATAATTATTTATAAAATATCACATTTTTTATAAACAATGTAAATCATTAATTATTACAGGATTATGAAGATTTTGATTTATCAAATGAAATGGATGAACTGGAAAAGTTTCTGAAAGTAACATCAGCAGTCAGTACTGCAGAAATTACTCTCGATTCAAAATCACAGAGTGATGGAATTCAAGAAAATGGAAATACTTCAAGTCGAGAGGTAACACTGTGCTTTTGTTAGGTGCATTCAGCAGACAAAGAGCACTCATTGAGCGCTCAGTGACTAAAGCTCATATTTATAGTCGATTGTGAAATTTAAGACCATCTTAAGTATTGTCCTAAGATGTCATCAATCAATCACAAAGCCGTATTAACATTCTTAAGACATTATTTGAAATGGTCTTGAAATGAGAATTGACTATGAATATTAGCCTTTATTATGATTAATTCCTATTTCTAGATCCAATGAAGAACTAAAGGCAAAAATCATATATTAAAAAATCACTGAATGCTCACTGATTCTCTCCGTCTACTGAACGCGTCCATTATCTTCAGAACTCAAAACTAATCTGCGACTTGTTTTTTGTTTCATGTTTTTCGCTTTTTTTTCCTAATGCCTTTTTGCTTCTTCACGCACTGTTTTATCAAAATTTACGAGATAAAAATTAATGAAACTTTAAAGAAACACAATGTCGATAAAATCATATGTAAAGAAACAAAAAGTAAGAAATAAGAAACAAAGAGCACATTGTAAATTAGTCTTGAAATTTAAAAACAGTTTTGTCAGTTTGCTTTTATACTATATGTACCGCTTTAAGAGAAAGAATTCCGATAAGTTAAAATAGAAATAATATAGTTATGCTTATTGTGTGACACGTGTACGACGTGTGACAAACTATTTTTTGTACTTGCTCATATATACTTTCAAAAGAATCTAACATATGATGATATGATATATTAATAGCTACATTTTTTATTTTATAAAGATGCATAAGATTACTTTAACTTTTTCCTATTTTCTGTTTAACTTTATTCAACTCTTAATAACCTTGTTACTAAATTTATATTACAATATAAACAGTCACAAACTTAATTCTCCAGAAGATATTTGGAATATTTTACATCAGAAAATTTTACAAATTCACTAAATATTATAATTTTTTAACTCGATGAAAAGTAAAATTACATTGCCAGATACATATTTAATAAAACTGTGTTTTTTTATTAGTATTATAATAAACTCTCAACAATAATAAATGAAGTTAAGATCAAAATATCAAATATAAAGATGAGACATCTATATCATTCATTGTACATAGCATGTCTTGGTGCCTAATAATAATTTTATGTAAATTTTTACAATATTATTAAATTAATTTAATTTGTGATTACGTATTTATCATTTCAAAATCAATAAAATTGTGGCGCATAATTTATGAGAGTTAAAAATGGTAAAAATTCGCATAAAATTATTATTAAGTCAAAATACACTGCAGATGATCTTATCATTATGTTTGATAAACTTTTACTATCTTGTGAAACCAGACAATTTCGTTGACTGTATAAGATATATATATATATATATATATATATATATATATATATGATTATTTTTTGTAACTTAATATTCCTTCAAAATTCTTGTTTATTCCATCACAATTTTATCTTTGACTTAATTTCATTTATTAACAGAATAGTAAATCTCTTTTCAATTAATTCTTTTTGAACACATGTATGCTTTTGGTGGAAATATATAACTGATAAAGGTTTTTATTCAAATGTTTTTAAAAAAATTATAAAATTTAATGAACATTAGCATAAAATAAACTTTCAATATTCCAAACAA
Source organism: Monomorium pharaonis (assembly GCF_013373865.1). Lineage (NCBI taxonomy): Eukaryota > Metazoa > Arthropoda > Insecta > Hymenoptera > Formicidae > Monomorium > Monomorium pharaonis. Next base: position 27,161,299 of record NC_050468.1, on the reverse strand, counting down.
TTAGTTTCGTAACTGTATATATCTAACATTTGCAATCTGTTTCTTACAGCCTTCCGCAGATAAAGAAGCAGATATACTTTCTGACAGGTAATTGTTATAACATGTAAACGGATTAATATGGAAATATAAATACATATATAAATTATACTTTGATTAAAAATATTGAATAATTTATAATTTTCTGTTCTAGTTTACCAGAAAGGACAACTCTGAGAAGCGAGACTAAAGCGTTAGATGACTCTAAACCAACCGAAGTAGATAGCGCGGCAAAAGTTATCGCTAGCGATGAAGGTGAAAATGCTGAAGATAGTGGCGATAAAAATGAAGAGAAATCTGACGACCAAGAAAAAGAGGAATAGATACAAGATATACCCATGTAAAGTTGGGATATTCCACACAATGACATCCTTCCTTTTCCACTCACAAACTATTTTGCAAAGCTACGTTTATTACATTACTAAGGCTGAATGAAGGTACTGCCAAGATAATATTCTGCATTGCAGAAAGTCTGTTGAGTGATCAGTATAAATGACGCATGAGACATTCTTTTATAGAATATACTTTGTATTTTTAGATCAAACGCGTCTGCACCAAATGTTTTGAAACAGGTCTGATTAGGTGGTATGAGACAATTCCTTCATATCGCTATCTTTATGTACATCCTCACGTTTGTTTATTATTTTTGCATTGTTTCGCACCGCACTATACCTGATACATTATAGCATATCCGATAACTGAAGTACATATTTTTCTTTTACATGTGCAACTTTCTCGTTATTTTGTTGCCGCGTGCAAAACGTACAAAAATAAATTTAGGCTATAGCAACACATACATATACACTATATCATTTGAGATATACGAGAACAGATATATAGATAAATATGTATTATAATTGAACTTTTTTTATTTTTAGATATAATTGATTTGTTACATGAGAAAAATTTTGATATTTGTATTATTATACTTTTAAATGAACGTGACAGTATTAAAGATGAATTCGACTTGTTCTGAAAATTTTTATTTGACCATTTTATTTTTTGTGTTACGATAATGTCTTTCCAAATATGCTTTAAGAAGTCATCAATTTCTTAATTGTGTATTAAATATACTTAATGGACTTAATTGTGTATTAAATAACACTAGAAGTAGTTATTAGAAGAAACAAAAAAAAGTCCATTTTTAAATTTTTGATTGAATTATAAATATTTTTTTCATAAGCTTCCATTTTCTACTCAGGACAAGATTACGCTGGTAGATATGACTCATATTTCGTGACATTCATTGATGTGTGTATATGACTCATACTTGTTAAATGCAGTCTATTCAGTCATTAAAATCTTTGTATCTAAAATCAAACGATTAAGTTCTTTAGAATTTTTTTTTTTTTTTAATTGGTTTCCACAAAAATGTTTGTAAATTATATTGTAATAATATTAAAAGTTCAAAACAAAAATGAGAAAGAATTTTTTACAACTGCTACTATTGAAATAAAAATTCTTTAATATATATATATATATATATATATATATATATATACACACATATATATTCTTTAATATATTATATATAATATATATAATATAAAAAATGTTTAATGTCTAGTACAAATAAGTATACATTCAGGAAAAAGAGAGAAACTTGATACACAAATCAGATATTGTTCAAATTAGTAATAGTAAATAGTAGCAGTTGTTTTGCTTAAAAGGCCTATATAAATTATTTTTATTATTTTTAGTCATGGTATTTTTTTCCTATGCTCAGCGAGATTAATATCTTGCATAAATACTTTTATCTATTATCTTTAATCTGCTTATCCATTGTTCCAAACGATATTTCCATCACAAAAAGTTAAGCTTTACCCAGTATTTGCTACAAGTTGCTTTGTTATAAATAAATAAATAAAATAAAAAATTATTTTTGCTATTATAATTCTATTCTTCAATATAATACATTAAATCTATTAATATCGCACATAATAATACATATAATTTGCTGCTATAATCAAAGAGCAATGATAAAGTTTTATTCATGTTGACATGTCTTTCTTATTACAAAGATACGGGAGAAGGAGCGGTAACAATAAAGATTGATTAAATATTCAATGTTAAAATAAATTTTAACATATATTAAATATATATAATCATTAAATATATAATCATATTTACAAAAATTATATTCATTACACACACACACACACACACACACGCATGTATATACATATATATTATATATATATATATATGGATCAACAGCGATCATTGTTACATACATATAAGAATTTACTAATAAATACAATGATTAAAGTTTAAAATTCCATTTATATATCCTCAAAAAGAAAATTTAGTTTTAACATATTTTTATCAAACAATAAATAACATAATCAATAATATAACAATATATTTTGGAAATTTAATCAATTCTGTCTTCTATTATTATATAAGGTAAGTACACATGATATGAATATTTAGATATATATGAATACAAATCTAACAAATCTGGAATATATATGCTCACCTCTTTCAAAAGCGATATAAAAACTAGCTATGCGTAAAATATATTTCTTGGTGTACACAATATCTAAAAATATTCTTTACCCTTTTTCAAGTTAAAAATAGATAGCATAATCAGATTGCTCTACATAAGTTGTTATAACGTTCATTTTATTATAAATTAAATTTGTTATTTAATCAGTTTAATTGAGTTTTAATGATACTACATCCTCAATTATCTTTCTCTTGTATATTTGGTGTCTCCGTTACAACACGAGAGCAGCCTGAAACCAATAATTATCAATATTTTTATAATATATGTTGGAAATAAATATATGTAAAGGTATTTATGTCTAAAACCAATCCACAAAAAACTTCAAAATAATATTTGTTAAAAATATTTAAAGTACATTTCAATTAAAAAGTATATAAATCATTCACAAACATTTGCTGATATTTTTTTGAGTAGTACATAATGTATCAAAATAAAAAAAATATAGGATATTTCAGAAATGTTATAAACAATATTTTACTATTATAATAATTTTTTAAAACAAATTTGGGATTCCTTATTAACGAAAAATTTCATTACTAGTAAGGTAAACGTCCCAGTGACTGGACATGCCTATATCTAGACACAGTTATTATTCTTATATAAATACTTTTTTACTATAATATTAAAATTTAATTGCAATTTTTTAATATTTAAGATTATAATTTAAGTATTAAAATAAAAAAAGTATTTAAGATTAGTAGTAATAAACTATAGCCTCCGGCACACTTCTGCGATCACTGGGACATTTACCTTAATAAAAGTAAAATTATTTTTTATTAGAATAAATTTACCCATTCTCAAATTAGAAAGATTAGAGAAAAACTTGTAGTAAATTAATAATTAATGAATTAAAAAATTATTATTTGTTTATTAAATGTATTAATGAAAAGAATCAGCAATATAATAATTATGTTCTATTCTTCATGAGACAACATTTTAAATCCTTTAATTACATATTAAAATACACAAAAATACACAAAAATAAAATGTAGTCCAGAGAGAAAGTTTCAGAGTTCTATTTATTTTATGAATTATTTTTATCGTATTATTAAATTAATAATCATTGTGCACATATATTAATATTACGCATACAATTTGCATTAAACAAACTTGTTACTGACGCGAGGATGTTAAACAATTATCAATATAAATAAATCTATAAACAATCGTATGTATATAAACATCTCATGTCCAATAACAGGAATTTACATCACATAAATTATTGGTCTTACTGGTATTGCTGTAATTATTGAATGCAGCTTTTTCATAGGCACGTTACAAGGCAAATAGTTCAATAAGACTGCTATAGACAATCTAGATTTTTTTAAAGAACAAATTAAAAAATTTTTTTGCTGAATCTAGATTTTCTTTCAGATGTTGAGTTTAACATTTTATATCTTTTAATAGTTAATTAAACAAATATATAATATGTATAGATAATTGCCTATCTGAAAATTAAACAAAATATTTTTTTCATATTTCTATTTAAAACTTGCTACATGTAAAAGCTGCATGGCTCATTCAATGGACAGGTAACTAAATGTATTTTTACTAATAGCAATTACTAATAGCAAAAATTTATATAGTTTTATATGAAGGTTCTTTCTAATTTTCAATTATTGAGCATAAATTGTATTTTGACTTTATATTGACTGTATGTGTATATAAATTAGTTTTCAATATCTTTGTTGCACATTATTATTTTTTGCTCTCAACTGACATTAATGAATATAACTATTTCTTTGAATGGATCAATAAATTTGTATGCTATTAAGTAGGTAAATAAATTATGCAATGCATTATAACATTTAATTCTCTTTATATTAAACAAAATATGTTAAATATTTTGTTTGTGTAAAACTATTGCAAACAAAGTTTGTACCCAGTCCGACTAAAACATGTTAAAAAGTATGCGTAAATATAATACGTATATAAACTGTGTCAACATATAATGTATACCCAAGTACATAGTCCATTAAAATTATGTATAAAATGCAACAATATCAAGAGTAAATCAATATTACTGAATCTTCAAGAAATGTAAGTCTTGAATTGTACAATTTCATTGCATATCGTGTTTTCCCATAAGTTTGGACATATGCATATATATAATACTCTCATTACAATATTATATGTTCAAAACTATTGTACATTATAGCGGAAATTATGCTTATTAGATACTTAATATTATGCAAACAGATCGATTTTTCACATATCTGTAAGTTATGTAGCAAAAATAATTATGTATAATCTATTATTTTAAGATGTCGTATAAATGAGGTATTCGTTCCTTTCAATGCTTAAGAAAAATTGTAAAATAACTTTTGATGTTATTTTAACTTAACTACATTTCACTCAATAACACTGTAAAATGAATACTCGATTATGCAAGTAGAGAGTTAAGAATGCAATAAAGTTATGCTTCGTGTATGATACATGACTCAACATTCATCAATGTATATCTTATTTCATATCATATGAAAAAGATGTATATACGTCAGAATAACATACAGATGTAGTATAATGATACTTATAAAAACCAAATCTGAATAAAAAATTAAAAAAAATAAAAGCATGTTTTAACTAATTCAAAAATATATTTTGTATATATATTTTTTTTAATTAACATATGCTATAATTATTTGTAACTCCTCTTGTTCATATACAAATATTGTACACGTATTACATCCTGTGTATACAGAAAACCTGACATTACTAAACTTCGAAATTTAATGTCAGTTAAGATTTTCACCCTTTTAAATTCAGTGAAAAGATTACTCTTTTATGAAATAAGATAAAACAATTTTTAACGATTGTTTGTAATGTCAAGCTGTTAATTATTCATCTATCAAATTGTTTACTTTTCTGAGGGACGGTGACAGTATAAGTCTATTTAAGAGACATGTATGTATATATGCAATACCTGAATTGGTAAGTATTATTGCATATGACACTTAGCTTATCTTAATGCGAGATATTTTATGCAAATATTTGACATTAAGTATAGCATACATAAAACTGATAATGCAGTACCTATTACGAACATAAGATTTAAAAAAATTGATGAAAGTGTTATCTTGTCTAATTTCTACAAATTGTTAAAAAAGACATCATTGTAAAAATATCAATTATTTTATCGGTATTCGATCGATTCTAAGTACATTTAAAACAAATGTATCATTTACAGTCTTATCGTACATAGAGAAAATCAAGAGAATGCTTACAGCTAGTAAATTTTGACTTTAAAACAAATAATTTAACAAAGTTAAAATAAAATTTATCAATGATACTTTTTAGTATTTCCACACAACAAATGTTTTCGCCAAATCATAAAAATACAAATTGTTTTTCCAAATATTAATACTAATATACAATGTAATCAATCTTGAGTAAATCTATATCTTGAATTGTAATTTTCAAAATTGTAATGATAAAATGTTTTATACACAATTAATAAATAAAACACGAGTTAACAAAAATTATATTTTAATATTTAAAATAGTTAAAATTAAATACGTAATTTTAAAATATTTAAAAAAATATTAAAAATAAACTTTTTAAAATTACATTTTATAGAAAAAATGTAAAATCTACATATAGTTTTAATGTTAAAGATTATTATTAAATGTTATAATCATTTATTTTAATTAATAATTAGCTTAATATTATGTTTAGCATGTAATCATTCTTAATTGATTTTCTTTGGTTTTATTATGCATATGGCTTCTTAACTAGAAAATATGCAGTAGTGAAATATAATTAATCCGTACCAAAATATTTTTGTCCAAAATGATTTGGTGCAACGGTATGGATCTCTGATGTTAAAATTTTCATCTGTAAAAAATAGAATTTTACTTTAAAATATTAAAAACATTTATTATTAAATAAATATATTTTAAGATAAATTCATGCCAATAATAGAAATCACACCTTAGGAAAGGCAGTGACTAGAGATTTGGCTGCAATCGGTGTACAAAACAAATTTGACAGAATAATATTTTCTTCAAGTACATTATGTTCCTTTAGCACAGCTATTGCCTTTATAACAGTATTTCCTGTACCTAATATTCAACAAATATAAGATAAATTACAATATTTTTTAACTCAGTGCCAAATATATTCTTAATTATTGAAATATTCTTCAATACTCACTCATTATTGGATACATCAACAAGACTTTTCTCTCGGATATATCATCTGGAAATTTAGCATAAACTACTCTAGCTTCGTGTGTGTCCATGTCACTTTCTACCAATATCTTGCCAATTCTAATACTACGACAACAATCCCTTAAACCCTATAAAAATATTATTCTCTTAGTAATTTATATAAAAATATCACAATCTCTTCACATGCTTAGGATTAATCAAAATCATTATACCTGTTCCATAGCTTCTCCACTTCTCACTATAGATACACCACAATTTCCCTTCTGATATTTTAAACCTTTGTATTTGGCACCAGTTGGAGTCGTCACCACACATTTTGTAAAAGGCAATTGATTCAAACTCTCTTCAATAACTAGCCTGATCTAAAACATTTTGAAAAAAATCATAACAGTTTTTTTTCTTCATAAACAAAACTCAGATAGCAATACTTTAATAATCATAATATATGTCTTTTTAAACATCTATTATAATGATAGTTTGCATTAATAAACTTGTAAGTGTGTAAAGAGAAAATTTCTAACACAATGCATCATATATGTACGCTATAATAATTTGGCCTTAGTGCAATTTAATATTTCCTTTTAAGAATATAAGCATATGTGTAACAATATTTAATGTTATATTACAAGATCTGAAACATATCTTACCAAACGGTCAGCATAAAACTTAAAATCACTCCTTGTAGTATTCCTACAAAATAAGGCCTATCAATAAGTAGCTCACAGTTATTTACAATAATCAATTTATATAAAAATTTAACATTTTATAAATCTAAACATATTATAATTATATACACATGTGGATGCACATATGTATACAAATAAATTTGATAAATATCTGATAAATGTTCTATCAGTTCAGTGTGCTCGTCACAAGAAATTATAGAGATTCGACTAAAATTTCTACTAGAGAAAATTAAACAGATAAATTATACCTATTTGTCTCAAGATAAAATATATTTACTTATGACTACGATTTAATCCAAGCTTATTCAATGCAAAGAATAATACTTACTTATCACGCAAAATGGTTTGCAACTCTTTCACCTGGTTGTTACAGGGTAGAATCTTCAGGTTAGTTCCATACTCGTCTATCTCGTGGTTATCATTCAGTAACTTCGCCGTGGTATCCGTGCTGCCCATGATGAATGTGTTGCACCACGTGTCACTGATAGTACCGACAAAACGAATGACAGGATAACGCTTTAGCTTACAATTATCCCGGGTTATTTCGCCATTGTCTGCAACTTCTGCAAGTTGCTGCAAGCTGCAAGTCGTCTGCCTGCGAAACGTTCTGAAATGAGCCGATGAGCGACGAACAGCGGCGAACGAGCCGACGTAAAAACTTAAGCCCGTATCACATAATGCATTACAGATTGAAAATTAAAATGCATTCATATTTTAAATTTGTTTTATGCAAATGTGCATAATTGTGTTCTATAAATGTGCAACACCACATATGCATGATATAAAATCAATTAATTAAATTGATAAAAATTCACTCACCGATTGCTGTCGCTGCTCCTGCTGCTGCTACTGCTACATTTCTTTTCCGGAATACTGAATCGCTCGAATCTATGGATGCCGCTTTCTGCTGACATCATTCTGCTATTCTCGAACCACACATTAATAACGATCGCCCGATACTTTATTCGGCAATCCCGATATTACGGATAATATATCACACACGAGTAAAACATAAACCGCGCGCGAGAATTTCACTTGGCGCGACCATATTTCGTATGCTCGCACGACTAGTAGCACTTCACTTATAGCGTTTTCGATTTGTTGACTCGACCCGATTCCAGGTCAATGGTCTGTTCCTTTTATCTTCATTTCTTGCACAGTTTATCACTTTTTTTGCAGTGGAAAAGAACAAACCATTGAGTCGGGTCGAATCAGCAAATCAAAAACGCTATTAATTGGCACTCGCGATATTCTACCGAACGTACGTATGATCCCTTTCGAGCAAATACTTTGCTCAAACGCGCATGCGAACACTTCACTCGAAACCGCGAAGGCAAACGCGCTTTACACATGAATACGACTGAATATGATCTCTCCTACGTACGATTTCACTTGGCTCTCGCGTATCGTTTGCTAACACGACGGCACTCTTAACACAACACCGTACCTGCACAACATCGGACAATTCAATTCTGAACACTCGAGACACGCAGAGACACGCACGGAGTCGACAGAGCGTCCGACCGGCGCTGGAGTGGCGTACGTGACTGGAGCGCGGAGCAACATGGCGGCAGCGGCGCAGGCGCGGCGAGTCAACCGCCTAGCAACGCCGAGTGGCGCCGACTAGGCGCCGAGTACCGCCGAGTCTGCCTGCCAGCGGGCACGTACGTCCCGTACGCTGCTGCCGCCATGTTTCTTCGCGCTCTAGCGCCGGCCGGTCGGACGGGACCGTCGGACGCTCTGTCGACTCTGTGCGTGTTTCGCGTGTTTAGAATTCATTGTGCGCAAGTACGGTGTTGTATTGAGAGTGTCATCGTCGAGTGAAGTGTTCGCGTGCGCGTTCGAGCAAAGTGTTTTCTCGAAGGATACGTTCGGTAGAATATCGCGAGTGCCAATTAAGTGAAGTGCTACTAGTCGTCGTGCGAGCATACGAAATAGAAAATTCCCGAATTTGTCTCCGTTGTATCTCGGCGCGTAATTTACAAACGGTTTTCTCACTGCTTTCCTCGGCCTGCGTTTCCACGAAGTTACATGACGTCACGCCACTTTCGTGCTGTTGATTTTCGCCGCCAATCAGACGAGCCGTCCTTTTCAAATGTAACGGTCGCGTCAAGTAAAATTCTCGCGCGCGGTTTACATTTTACTCGTGTGTGATATATTATCCGTAATATCGGGAGTGCCGAATAAAGTATCGGGCGATCGTTATTAATGTGCGGTTCGAGAATAGCAGGATGATGTCAGCAGAAAGCGGCATCCATGGAGCGACTCGGTATTAAATATATATTATTTTTTCAAGTGATACATTTCTTTACCTGCTTTTGTGTTTGAGTTTAGGAATAATATTTATCACATTTTCAGAATCAAAACCGAAAAGGAAAAGGAATGTAGCAGTGGCAGCAGCAGCATCAGCAGTATATAGGAGCAGCGACAGCAATCGGTGAGTGAATTTTTATCAAATCAATTATTTGAATTTATATTATGTATATGTGGTATTGCACATTTATAAAACACGATTATGCACATTTGCATAAAACAGATTTAAAATATGAATGCATATAATTTACGGGTATAGCATGAAACCTAACCTAACCTAACCAAATAAACGTGGATATAGCATAGAAAAGACCCAAAAAGTCATGCACATTACCTACGGGATTCATAGATTTGATTACATAGTTCAATGTTCACATTTTGTGTACATAGAGGCGCTGATGGATGAAAAAACACCTAAAACGACGCAATGATCGCTCTCAGATTCCTCTCTGTTACGATTTAACCAGTCAGAGCAAAATAGATTAAGATTATTTGATTGATTTGTCGATTTTCTAAATTTTTAATTTGTAATCCTCACTTTATCTCATGTTATTCAAACTAATTTGTATAAATAAATCGACTTATAAATCTTATAATGCGGAATAGATAAACCGCGCGACCAATCGCATATGTATATAATAATACACGCCATTATATTGCGGCGATTTATTGACTATTTATATCATGCTCTTTACGAAGTTCTAGGTCCAGTATTCATACATTCATAGCTGTGGTACGATTTCGAACCCAAGCACACTCACGTTAACTTTTACAACCCAGCGCAACGATTCACCGTTCGCATCGAACGCAGTCGAACGCGGATGGCTCACGGATAGACGGTGTACGATGGTGCGTGAGTGTGCTCGCGCCTCGAAATCGCAGCATAGATTTCATCATAGTCGAACCTTATTTCAAGACTGTTTCAAATAATATCTTAATAAAATGCTAATACAGTTCTGTGATTTCTTGATATCATCTTAAGACAGTTTTTAAGATATTCTTAAATATAAGATTTGACTATGAATACCGGCCATACAGAACATTTATCTTTAAAAAATTTATTTGATAAATGATTTAATATATTTAATTATATATAATATTCCCTTACGGAAAGAAACTACATCCAATAAATATTATATACAGTTGTGTATAGTATTACAGGACTCTGTAGTTATTACAGAAAGGATCACAGTAATCGGTAGTTATTACATGCTGTTGTTATTACAGTGTTATTACAGTGCGTGAAATCCCTGTAATACGGAATACACGTCCGAGCGTGTAGTGCGAAAATATTACAGAATATTACAATACTTCAGCTTGTAATTTCGTGTAATACTTTTATGTAGTTCCTGTAATATAATTTTCTGTAGTTTCTTTCCGTAAGGAATTAATTGTCAATGTTAAGTAATTTCACTTAATATTTTATTATTAATAATATATATCAATTGTTAATATATTATACGATATAAAAATACATTTTAATTTACTTTCAGTTTAATCTCTGATAATAATTTATTTAATAATTTTTATGATATTACATATAAAATAGACGTACTGTACTATCCATTTTAAAAATAAAGAAGTTCTTACAATTAACATTTCTCAAAAGTGCTCCGTTTTGTATAATCTAAACAATTTTTTTCAATTTTCTGCAATTTTATAAAATTATTTAGGGAAGTTTTGAAGAATCCTGAAACTTGTACAGAAATTATAAAAAACGATATAAAGAATTATAAAAAAAAAATTATCAAGATTCTAACATTTATTAAAATATTTTAAATGTTTTTACGTTAAAAAATGATTAAAAACAAATAATGTTGCAGACTCTAAATTCAAAAGATGCATTTAAAAAGTTGATAATTTTTTACTTAGTTAATTATAAAATTAACTTAGTTAATTTTTAAATAATTTTTAACTATATAGTTATTTTTAAAATTTAAAGTTAAAAAATTATTTATGCAAAAGAAATTATAAAAGGATAAATATATAAAAAAATATTTCTTTGTTATTTCCTTAATTGCCTAAACAGACTTAATTTACAAATAAAATATTAAATTTATTTGATGAACTATAGCTCTATTTTAATCTAACTTTAATTAATTATAACCTATAAATTAATATATTAATGCTTTATTAAAAATTAACTTTTAAAATTTAACTTGAGTTAATTTAATTTTAATGTAACTTTTAACTGAGTTAGTTTTTTTATTTATATACTTTCAACATAATTAAATTAATTTTGTAAGCCATTAACTTTATTTTAGTAAAAAAAACTATTAATTATAAAATATAATTAACTTACCCAACTCTGAACAAATTAAGATGAAGGAAAACTATTGATGATGGGAATGAAATTTTTGACATGGAGAGCAATCCAAGCAAATGAGCATAAATGTCGTAATTTTATAAAAAGGTTTCCTTTTATTTCGAAATGATAATTCGTGGATTCGTACGTATAAAACTAATTGTGTCTTGTGAATAGCTATTCTCTCCTAAGTCGGGAACGAAATATTCTCAGCAATAAAACATACATCGCGGACGCTTTTTATCTTTCTTCTTTCTTTTCTCTTGCGGAGCTCAACTAGATCAGTAGTGTCTAAAATCGTAAGTGCCGAACGTAATATTTCGCGTAATTGAGATCATCGTCTTAACGTAATTAACATTTACGTAAACGGTCGGCCGCGAAGTTTTTATAAGATCGAGATAAACAGAAATACGCAATTTTTGGAACTGCTGAGCTAGTTGATGATGAATGGATAAAACTCTCTCTCTTGTCTCTCCATAAAATGTGTCTCTTATTGTATTTAATAATATACATGTTTCAAAAAGAAGAAAGAAATACTATACGTGTTGAGTATCCATAATATTATCTCTAGGATACGATCTGTTTAATATTACACTGTTGTTTGGCCCTTGCATCCGGTGTTACTCTCGTTATACTTACAAACTTTTCTCTTACACACAACTGTATATATATGTATATATATATATTTTTTATAAATATAAAAATATATATTTATATTCATGTATAAATTATACAACATATATATAAATATAAATATATATTAATATTTATATCAATTATATATATATTTAATTATTTATTTATATCTATGTAATTATACCATTGTGTGCAATTTGTCGTATTTAAGCTCTTCGTATATCGGACAATCCGATTTTACACAGCATCCTCCGAATATTGTCATGATTGGCAAAAAGACTTTGTCAAATCTTTACAATGTGTTATAACGAACGCGAATAATTAGTAATTGGCAATCATACTGTATCATACTGAAACGGAAGACTGTAGCTTGAATAGCTCTTTTTTTTTGACAATTTAAGAAAGAATAAAACTGAATTGTAGTATATCGGTTAAGAATGTCTACAGCTAAACTTCTCTTGCACACGAAAAATTAAGCAAATTTGTTTCATCGTGTCATACACACGTACATATACACGCCCCCCCCTTCTCCTCCCACACACACACACACACACACGCATGCACGCACACACGTACAAATAAAGAATTATCACTGAGCTACAGCAGAAGTATCTCATTCAAATATGTAGAAATAGCATTTTATCAAACATAAACATAGAATAGTCATTTTTTAACAGGCAAATATTTATCTTTTTGTAATTCTACTTTCATATTATTTCACTTAAGTCGACTTTTATATGCTTTATTACAAGTATTCTATCATATCATCCCCCTTATTTTCTCCCGCTTTCTTTTTCCCATTCCTCTTTCTTCACACGTTCTGCACACATACACTCGTCACAACAAAATATGATTCTTTCTCTTTATATTTACAGCGTTTACTTTCGTTGCATCTTTAAAAGTATAATCAAACTAAATGTCTGAAATATTTTAATACAAATTCAGTATTCATTCAATGTCATTCAAAGAATCATTCAAAATACTGGCTAATATTTTCTGATACATTATCACTATTATTGTGCACGATGAGATTTACAGATATTATTAACGACTTCATGTTACACATGTTTACACAGTGAACTTTTAAGAAGAAAGTTATTCAGTAGTTACGCGAATGATATGTGTGCGCATATACATTGTGAGAGGATAAGTTATTTTCTATTAGAATTGATAGAAATATGGGAAGACGGTTCTTATAAATTAACTTTATATTAAGTATTTCGCGAATCAGTAGCATTCGTTTTAAGTGTCTTGGGATGTCCTTTATATGCTTTTTCGTAGACAAGGAATAAAAAAAGACTAAGCAATTGTACAAAGAACAATGTGCTAATATATATGACAGTCTCATTAAAGTACAAACGACAGAGATCAATTCGTTTGTTGTTTCGTGCGCAAGTTTATAGCTGCATCTTTCAAGCATTTATTATATAATGTATTTCTTTCAAAAATAAATCTTCCAATTCTTTGACTCAGTAAAAGAATCATACTGATTCTTAGTCAACGCTCCATATTCTTAATATTTTTCTTTTTGTTCTAGAAAATGTTTTGTATCCCATATTCAAGAAAAATAGTTTGGTATATTGTAAATTGATACTATATTGTAGATTCACCAAAGAGTTTAAAGATAAATAAAAACTTATTAATCGTCCATTCTTTTATTTGCCTACGTATACAACCAGTGTATATATAAATTTCAAGTCATATTTTATCTCAAATATTAGTATTGATTGATAGCCCGTATCATATTTGAGAATGTTATAATAAAAGTAATAATTGCGTGAGTGGCAAAAAATATACTAATTTTAATAATTTTAATAACTTTACAATTTTTTTACAATATCAATATCCTTTCGCTGATACTAACATAAAATTGAACAACTGTTAAAGTCACAGTTTCCTCATTACAGACATATTAAAAATAAAAAATAAAACAAAAATAAAAATAAAACAGAGTGAATTTTTTCTTGCTTTATATAAATAATTTTTGAAGTAAATATGTTTTCTCAAATATCATTCATGTTCAATTAACATAAGTCGATAGATACGAAAGCTTTTTTTTATTATTCTGTATTAGTAAATGAATGTATAATTTAAATTATATGTATATATTGCATGCGTTATATTTTGAAAAAATCTTTCAATAATTGATTAAAAGTTATTTATTTTCAAGTTTTTAAAGGATATTTAATATATTTTATCAATTTTTACCTATGTGTATTATATATATAAAATGTATTATATATAATAATGTGAAAATAATTTAATTATTTCGATATATATTACGAGAAAAAAAGTTTTTTGTTTCGACGTTAATTTCATACAACTGCAATGAGAAAACGAAAGTTTTAATATAAATTTGTCACTGATATTAAAACAAACGTAAACCAATAAAATCTCAAAATTATATTACGTTCATGAAGAGATATATCCAAAACAATATATAATATAAATATATATAATATATAAACATATATATAACATATAATCTGATTTTGCCATTTATAATTTTTATGCTTCGATAATACTTAATAAAAATAAAATCCTTTCTACAAATAAAAACAGAAAAGCAGTATTAGCCAATTCCTTCCTTACAAAAGTATATTTACAGAAAAGATAGCAGCTATATTGCTGATGTTCAAAAATTTATGATACTAGTGCCAACTAAAATTTTAATTTTTCCCAATGTTGGCAAGCTGTTAAAACATATAAAGAGAATTAAAAAATGTATTTTGTGTGATCGATAAAAACCACTCTGTGGTCATATATACTAATTAAGCATTAACTAATTATTCCATGATTAACTGCTCTATAAGTAGTCAATTGGTCGACTGATGCATTAAGTACACTTTCATAACCGGGATAGATAAGGCATGGCTATGCTCTGTCCTTAAGTAAGCGCAGAACAATACGCAATACTGGTTGTTCTATTATAATCGTTAATTAATGGTCAACTTTGTTTATAGATCCGTTACTATAAAGCTCGCGCTCGAATAGATTACATCAATCTAATAGAATTTAGCACTTTAATGCTATTTGATACCATTTCCGTATTTATACAACGCTTATCATTGTAAAAGTAAATGCTCGGTATTTCTTTATATTATGGGACATAGCTCCGATGATCCTGACCTTGATGTATATGTTATATAAAGAAGGTGTTCGACTTTTCCTTATAATTGACGATCTCAGAGTTTCGAGATTTATATATTTATATACATGAGAATTAATATTTACAAATTTTAAATAGGCAAGTTTATTTTAAAAACTATACGAGATTGATTTATGTTATGCCGATTAATTTATAAAGAAAGGTTGATCGATATTATCATCTCTCTGTATAACTTGCCAAGATCAAAATCATCGGAATTCTAATATGCAACCTAATGTAAAGATTTACCAAATGCTCTGCATGTCTCCATCAATTAAACTTTCAGTCTCATTAGCATCTACCTGCATGCGGAACATATAGTTCCAACATACACTGTAGGCCGCTTTGAAATTCGTTTGTTTTAAAACAGGAATGCAAACATGCACAACCTGTATGGAAGCATTCCAGTGTAAAATAGAAAAAATTCTTTTCGTCTTTCGTTAGATTATTATGTGTCCTAATTACAAAGAATGCAATCCCCTCACCAAGTACTAATGTCGCTATAGACCTTATACATCTGCTGTTTCCTTCTTTTTCTAATCTTTCTTACTCTGCGATTATCTATTTTATCCGATTCCCTAAGCTTATGGACCCTATAAGCGTGGAATCTGAAAAGAAAACAGGGATTACTTAATTACAATTCTGCAGCAATCAGTGCAATAATTATTTAAAGCAATTTTTTTATCACGACCGAAGACTTTGTTTTATTTATTACTTACGGCATAGTTCACTGCGCTGACAGTTCAGTGATCTCCTCTCAACAATTCCATTAAAAGGTTAAACGAGCTGCCTTCCCCCTCAGCACGTTTTGCACTGAGCAATTCTTTTCCTGCTTGACATGTTCTTTGCAAATCTGGAATTCTCAATAATAATTCACCAAATTTGGCGGGTAATTCTGGATACCTCGCGATTGTGTACTGCTGCAGTGCTTGAAGGGCCTTTTCTTGAGAGGCTCTGACCTTTTCAGGCTCTTTTAATTCACTTGTATCAGACGTTAACAGCACGATTACCTTTTAATTTTCAAGAAACAGATATAAAAACCCAAGTTAATAATGTATTCGTTATCAGTTGCCATAAATGAATAAATCAGTAGAATTATATTTGTATCTTCATTGCATACTATGTTTAATATAATTATTTGTGTAAGTATACAGATTATATTCATTTAATATAAAAGTTACTTTCAGTTTCGATGCAAACAGATGAAACAACTGCATTAAATGTTAAATATGCACTAAGATAATAAGAATAAGGATTTTTAAAATTAAAAAGAAAGACAATTACCTTCATTGCAACATATTCGTATCGATCTACTCTCAGCCTTCGCAGATTATCGGTAAAAGCGAGCATCCTCTCGATGCAAGTCGCTAAACCAAGCTGTCTCGCTTGTTCCAAAGTAATCGACTTGCCAAGAGACACTCTTATCTCACCGGGAGTGCTCATGCTGCGAAAACAGCAGGAGAAAAGTAGTAGTTCGCACCAAGAGTTGATCAACAAACAAATTTGATCGTCGATCGAGATATTTTTAAATAATGGCAAACTCTTGCACCACTTGACGATCTTATAAAGCCGATGATCCGCAATGTTGCACAAATTAGATAAAAAGTCCGGATGCTGCGCTGAATTGCCATTGGAATTATTGACAATTTGAGAATTACTATTATTGGTAGTATTGCCATTAGTGGAATGTTGATCGGATGCCCCCGTTAAAGTTGAATTGGCTGGGCTCGCCGTCTCCCTTCTGCTATTAGTATCGACATTGCTAGAGTCATTCGACGAACATTCCACTACACCTCCGTTGTTTCCTGCGCCAATGCCAACCGCAGTTCCGCTGGCCGCCGGGCCACTTCCGAGTCCACCGAGCATACTATCACCACCGGTATTCCTTGCACTTCCAAATATTCCTCCACTGCCGCTCATCCGATCATTGTCATTATAGTACCAGAGATGTTCCACATCCATAATGTCTTGCAAAAGTTGAGGTACTACTTGCATCTTGTGAGAATGATTCGAATGATATCTAATGGAATAATGGTGCTCGCTACCAGCTGGTGCTGGGCTACAATTGCCCGCTGTTGTCAGTTTTTCACCAGTCATACCGCCAGCAGGACTACCAACGAGATTCGCTGGTAGAGTATAGGTACACTGATAAGTGCTTCTACCGCCTCTAGTACGATCCTCCCTGATCGCCTCAAGTTTCATACCCATGTTGAGGCACTTATCAAAGCGACAGGCCGGGCACTTTTTTCTCGTGGCCACAGTGACCGGACAACCTGCTCCTCTAAGGCACACATAGTTCTTACGATTCTGGACGGTGCGCTTGAAGAATCCCTTGCACGATTCACACGAAAAGATACCATAATGGAAGCCGCTTATCTTATCACCGCAAATCGGGCAAGGACTATTTATCAGTTGTTGCCTGGTAGAGATACCCGACGGCGCCGAGGGTATCCTACAGTCTTCTTGATCCTCCGCAACGGGATGGCCGTCCGGCGACAGTTCCGAGCCTGGTACGGAAGAGGACGAGTAATGATGTGCGGCAACTGCGGACGAGGCTGGTAGATGCAGCGGACTACCTTGCGCAACTTGATGATGTTGCGAGTGCGAATGCGGATGTCTTGGTTGCTGGACGGGTGAATGCGTAGGCGGGCTAAGCGAGCCGTAACTGTAGCAGCTACTGGAAGCGTCAGAATTGTTCCTTGAAAGCGAATGCGACAGCGATAAAGATAACGAGGAAGTTGAGTTGTTGAAGCTGTGTCGAGAGAGGGACAACGACGAAGAGGGTATCGGACTACCCGCTCCTAGGGCGGAATGCCGTGCCGCATGGGGACTCTGTGTCGGTGAACTGAAGACGCTGTACGCAGAATGAATGGCGGAATCTGGTGACGGCACCTACGAGAGTTCGAAAGTCAAAATGCGTACATGCGTATGTATTAAACATGTCGGCCTGACAATTTAACGGATTGACATATTAGTAAGCTAAGTTGTCGTAAGTTAGCTCACCTGCGATCTAGTATGACTGTGTTTAGTTAGATGATGCCGCGGATTGAGAACAGGACTGTGATTAGGTGTTGAGTTGTTGTATCCGCCGAGAAGCTTGCCTACGAGAAGCGGTAGATCACTCTGCTGAGTCTGTTCAAGGTTTTCGATACCACGTTGCTGCTGCTGCTGTTGCTGAAGTTGTTGACTGTGCGTCATAGGCAAGCTACCGTCGTGAAAGGATCCTATTGCGAAACCTGGGCTAGATCGAAAATCCGGCTCCGATTTAATAGGGAACTTCTGTTCCATGGGCCCTGGACTCGTACTGCACACTTGAACTCCTTCCATAGACATTTCCTCGTTGTGGTCCTAAAATCAATAGTTAATTGAAATTAAATGTACACACATTTCTATAAACTTTTGCTTCTATAATTATATATGTAATTATATAATATTAAAGTACAAATATTTATTAATGTTAAAATTTATTTATATTAAAAGTTCAAGACTATCATTTCACAAAAATCATAATATTAATATTGCTTGTGTCTCTATTGCATGTTTCTGACCAGGTAATTATATTTTCTTTTAGTTTTCATTGCAACATTCTCAACTGATTCTTTTTAACGTTAATATTTGTTTGAAAGAATAGAAGAGAATAGAAGAGAAAAACTCTTTTTACATATCAATACTTGAAAACATTCCATTTCTCTGTATATAAAAGTATTATGCAAGTGCTATACATTTCCTTTTCATTGGTCACCTCAATTTTTAGACAAACATACTATTCAAACTCGGTGAAGTTGTCGTCAGAACATAATTAATTCTACAAGTCTAATAATAACCTGATTAGTAATTGTATTGGAAGACATTTCTTGATCCGACAGTTCACCCTCCCACGACATAGGCCTCTCGGGTTGCTGTTGCGAATTGTCATCGCAGCATCCCCCGCCGTCGCCGTTTGCATCGCCGTCACCGATCTTGTCGCCATTCTGATTACCCGATACGTCGCGTTTCTTCTTCGAACGTAGATTGACACCTCTAAAGTCGATCTTGCTGATCTCGCCGTCGCTGTCCTCGGGATCGTCGATGTCCGCCGCGTTCGCGGCGAGGATGCCGCCGATTCCGATACCGATACTATGCGGCCCCGTATTCGTGCAGATTCCACTCGTCGGAACGGCATTCGCATTTCCACATCCCAGTACCGAGGTCGATACCACCGACACCGTCACGCCATTCTGTCCTCCGAGATATTTACATACCCCTTTGCCTAAAATCATAGTTGCATTACGTGTAATTAAAGGTACTGCAAATTTTACCATTTTGAGTTAAAAAATCTTGACAAAATTCTCTAATCTTGTGATCAACCCAAAAATTTGTAAATAAACATTCTCTTAAAAGAATCACAATAATACATAGTTTAAAAATTATCATTAAAATTATATAACAAAAATTACTTCTTTACTGTAACATACAAAAAAAAACTTACGTAACAAATTAGAGAAGTCCTTTATTAATATTTGCACGGCATTACATACGTTAAAAAGAAATTATTTCAAATCATTATTTTGTTACACACTAAAAGAGTGATCTTATAAAGAGTAATACCGTCGAGATTAATACCGTCATGCATTTCTTGGTTCGGCGGTACGTTAATAGTGGTGACGGACACGTTTTTCCCCGTTTCCGTGGAACGACTCGGGCTCATCGTGCAGGACACGCCGATGCAGGACGAGGGGCAACAAGTCGCGGACGAGTTGGTCGAGGTGGAGGAACTCGTCGAGGACGAGCTGGACGCGGAGCAGGAGACAGAGACGGACGCTGAACCCGTCGCCGAAGTGGGAGTCGACGACGAGGCGGTCGCTGACGATTTCCAAGACTGCGCGTTCGGCCACCAGGTTGAATCCGAACCGGGCCCTGGCCCTGGGCCCTCGCTGGGCCCGTTTTGCTCCGACATTCTCAGCTGATCACGCCGCTGCAAGCTCGCGATACGACTCGTGGCCTCTCGATCTCCGTGAAAGCGTGCAGCATCCTTACGGCAGGGCCCTCTTATTGTCGCCTCTGCGAATTATCGGGAGCCTACGTGTGGATGTACGCGCACTATCGATGCCGATTTCACGCTCGCTGAAAAAAGACAAAAAAAAACAAATACAGTTCTCGTATGTTTACGCGAATCTCTCGGCGCTGTGCTTGACGTTTTATTCGCGATATCTTTTAATTTTTTAATACATTGAAGAAAGATCTCGAAACGAATCACTGTTTACTGTACGCTGATCCCCACTGTTACCTCATCGCTCGATCGTCAATCTGACGTAATAACATTTATTAATTAAGTGTAACATTAAGTGTAATTAATGAAACCAATTGTTTCACTTTTTATTATTTTAACATCGATATAACTGGCATGAATTCGCGCGTAGAAAATCCAGACGGAAATTCGAGATTTAAATTCCTGGATATACTTTCCAATTCACAGTTTACGCAATAAGCGCGGGGTTTCGCAAGAATAATGCAGAAACTCCTTCGACTGCTTAGAAATAACCAAGTATCGAATCTCGATGAAATTCTCACGCACGTTCGTACGCCAAAAATCCAGCCGCGCGATTAGACACGATTTCGCGAGCGCTGACACACAGTCGAGTATCTTTCTCCCTCTCTCTCTTTCTCTCTCTCTCTCTCTCTCTCTTGTCTGCAAGGTTACGCCGATGGTCGTGCCGCAAGGCCGGCCCACTTCCGGTCTCGCGGAACCGCCGAACGACCTTCGCGCGGAAACGCACGCGCGTTCACTCACGCCCGCACATGGTGCGAATGCGTGCGGAGAGGAGTAACGCCGGTCGTCGATCACGCGACGAACAGAATAGAGTACAGGAAGCGATCCGTCATTGGAGAGAAAAAAAAACCAAAGATCGACGCGTGTGCCCATGTCGTGGGTCGTAACTCTTCGTTGCCGATCATGGGCGCTTGATTGGAAATGGCAAGTGTAAATACGTGCGCCTCCAACGTAGATCAACGTTAAGCTCGCGATCGGTCCCTTTTCGAACCGAACGTATTGCAAAATCGTTCATTCAGGTCACATGCTCTGAAGCGTAAACCGCTCGGATAATTAAAATAATTTACGCAACTGCGGAGCGTATAGAGAAACCTGCACATGTATAAGCTCTCGCGAGCACTGTATATTAACGATTAACGCCTTGCAGCTCGCTGACGCTGTCCTCGAGAGAAATAATTCAGTTCTCGTCGTTTCGCGATTTTGCTGTTATGTAAAGTATGTGAATCTATAATAAAAGTTTGGATCAGAGAGAGAGAGAGAGAGAGAGAGAGAGAGAGAGAGAGAGAGAGAGAGAGAGAGAGAGAGAGAGAGAGAGAGATCGACTTTGTCTTAACAGATATCGAATTCACTTATATTCTGCGCCGACTTTTGAATTTGCAACAAAGTTTATTAATTTGTAAACTGTCTTGATGTAGTTACAAATTCGGGATCAGTTAAAGACGTCTATGCAAAATTAATATGAGGGAAAGGATTTAGGAAGGGGAACACCTCCTGGAGTCAGAGTTTTTCGAGTTCCTATCAACGAGAAAATTACTTGCACTCTTCGCAAAGATAGGCGACTAGAACTTTACTTTTGCGTTAACTCTCTTTTGATTTCAAAGCGACAATTTTACACAATTTTCTTTCACACAATTGTAGAAGTCAGAAGGAATTACGAGATACGTAGCGTCGTTTTAGAATTCTGTCGTAGTTGACGCGTCGCGATGCAAGCGTAAAGCGCTACCCGCGGTCAGGTGTCCTTTTTCTCGTTCGCATGCAGGGTGCGCGGCTACGACGCACCAAGTAGCGCGCGCGGTAACCGTACTCTCGGTATGTCCCGTGCCTGCGGTCTCTTGCCGGGCTAGTTATCGCGAGGTTTCAAACGAAACGCGGCGGTGCCTCGAGAGGAGTAAACCCGTAACGACGTTAAATTACGAGCGGGACGGTCAAAGCCGGGAGCAGTCGAGCATATCGGAGACCGGTGCGTACGTACTACGGTCTCCTTCTCGTCATCGTCGTCGTCGTCGTCGTCGTCACGCGGAGAGTGTCGTCTTGCTCCTCGCAGGCGTAGCGTCGGCAGGTAGCCAGACAGCCCTACTCGCGGACGCGAGTGCAGGTCGCATACCGGCCTACGTTTTCGGAAACGAGCGTACACACGCTGAGCGTATATGTAGGAGAGGAAAGGCGCTCCTCTTTCTCCCCTACTCTCTCATCTTATTCGAGCGAATGTGAATCGGAAAGAAAAGAGGCGATGGGAGATTGTACTCCGGCGGTTGGAGTACGCGCGCACACGCCGAGTGTGTGTGTCGCTCTCTGATCCCCCCGACGAGGGGAGGAGGAGAAGGAGGAGGAGGAGGAGGAGGAGAGCCGTCGTCTCTCCTACTTGGGAAACGCGAGCGTGCTGCGCGCGCGATAGTTACGACGACGTCGGCGGTAAGTTCAAGGCCCTCCGCGACCGCCCTACCCGGCTCCTATGCACCTTCGGGGTCACGTGACGCAGCTCAAGGTCTTCTCTCCCCACCCCGGGGAGCGTCGCGGTCGCGCTTCGAACCGCGCGCGTCGGGGCGAGCCGGACGGACCGGGCCGGGCTGGAACAAGCCGGGCCAGGCCCCAACGCTATCGTTGCTTGCACCGGTGTGCGACGCAATTGCGCTCCTTTCCGACTGTCGCCGCCGTCACCGCTGGCCGATCTCAACCGTCGTCGTCATCGTCATCGTCGTCGTCGTCGTTGTCGTTGTCGTCTCGCCGGCCAGGCGGCGGTTAGCCGTAGGTGACGACAAACGATGACTACGACGATGGAATCTCCTCCCTTTTTCCTCCTCCTCCTTGTCCTTCTCCTCTTCCTCCTCCTCTTCCTCCTTCTCCTTCCACTCCTCCTTATTCTTGTGCATCGAGATACGGACTCGGGTCAGTGACATCGCGTAAGGACGGTCGGAGGAAGCGTCGGCTCTGCCGAGAGAGAGAGAGAGAGAGAGAGAGAGGGGGGGGGGGGGAGCCGAGAAAAACGCCGCCGCCGCCGCGCCGGGCCGGCTCCCTGGCCCGCCGCCGCCGCCGCTGCTGCTTCGACAGGTAGGCGCGCACGAGGAGCGAGCCGCGCGCCTCGACTTGTCCTTTGTGCCCTTTACGTCGCTCTTTGTCACGCCCGGGCGTTTATTTGTTACCGTTGTACCGACACAATAGGGAAAGACAAGTATTGCTGTCGACGGCGATTGCCTTAAAATGTAACATATAACAGCGGTAGGCAAACCCCGTAGTAATCGCCACCGTTAAGATAAACGCTTTTGTTTGCTCGAATCCGACGACGCAGATACGCGCGACGCGGTTCCCACACCATCGTCTCTCTCTCTCTCTCTCTCTCTCTCTCTCTCTCTCTCTCTCTCTCTCTCTCTCTCTCTCTCTCTCTCTCTCTCTCTCTCTCTCTCTCTTCCCCTCTCCCTATCTGTCTCTCTTTCGCTCTTGTTCTCGGAGGTATGGCTTTGTGAAAAACTCATTGCATTTCTCTAATTGCCATTTGCACTTGTGGCCCGACTTTTCGTCCCGCGCGTGTGATTTGAAAAATTAATAACAACAAAGGAAACCTCAAAGGTGAATAAAAATGAGTCATTTGGAAGAGAGTGACAACCATAAATGCAGTTAACGAAATTCGCTCCAACTCCTACGTACAACTCTACGTAAGCCGATTTTCTGCCCCACGTTGCACCTTATCCTCTTCTTTTTTTTGCAGCGAATCAGCAGCAAGCTCATTATAAAATGTGCAAGTTGTCCGTGGGATCTCCTCATTTTACTCGACCGTTGATATCCGTTTTGCCTGACATAGCAGGCTCCGCGAACAAAGCATCGTCCTCCGCACCGCGATAACACGATCGGGCTTTATCATTACGCGAAACGATAGCCCAAGAGCGCCGTACTACCGAAGGATACTACCCCGATAAAAATATACGGACGTTTTCTGAAAGGGAAGTGCCTGATAACTAGACGATTCCCGGAGTTTTTCGAAACAACGGCGCAAAATCTCAATCGTAATCGTTAATTGAACATAATTAATTGTCATTACAATGATTATGGCGAAACACAAATAATGCGAATGAGTATAACTTCGTAATTCAAAGTTACTAATGCCACAAAAAGTTGTTAGCTATAAACGGTTCGTGTGTTGCTAAATCAATTATAATAATTCAAAACAGAGCCATAAATTCGATCAAGAATAAAACGTTTCTTATATTTAAAGTGACATTTAATTTGGAAAAAAAAAGAATACTGACAGATTTATGTGTTTTGCATGTGTCGTAGATAAAAAGCTTTCAAAAATATTGCTGACTAAAGTTCACGGTATTTGTAAACATAAAAATTAAATTCGCTCGTGTACTTAATATTGAAGCTGTCGATTACCTTTTTTTTTTCTAACAATGTCGCTTTCCTGCGGAAACGCGCAATGCGTCTATGGTAACGGGCATAAGGTTATTTACCGTCGAAGCCTTTAGTCAATGACCGTTCGATCGGTGCCGTTTCTTGACATCGGCGGACGAGAGGGCGGACGGGCGGACGGGCGAGCGTCTCGTCTCGGCGCGGCGCGGAGCAACGCGACAGTGGTTGCGCGTGATGCACGCGCTGTGCCTAGCTTCCTCGTATCTTGACACAAGCTGCAGCAGGCGGCATGGCAGGTGACGCGGAAGAGGGATCGACGACCTACGGAATATACGGTGGCTCTATTTTAAGCGGGTCGCGAACAGCGGGTCCCCGATCGGCAGCCCCGTGGAATGACCGTGAAAGACGCGACGCTCCGCGTCGCGCTGCTTCGTTTGTCTCTTTCTCTCTCTCTCTCTTTCTCTCTCTTTCTCCGTGTATTACGCGTTAGACCTTCTCGTCCTCGACGAGGAAACGCGTTGGCCAAGTGTAACATTCGCGTGCAACGAGTTGGCATGCCAGAATGACACGATTGCTCCGCGCGTCTTTTAGTCCTCGGACTATAGCGATTTGTGCGATTGATCGTCGAATACGGTCGACCCGCTCATCTTTAGGGATATTAACCCCAAATCTGCTCCAATTGAATTAAATGTACAGTCTTATGTAATAAACATATAAGACATTGCGTTTTTCGTAAAATAGTTTCTCAAATTTATTCACTGTTTTACAAGATAGCAAATTAATAACAAATTTAATGATATGGAGAGAATTTTTTGAAAGTTTAAATTTAGTATATTATATCTTGATTAGATGAGCAATTTAGAATTCAGATTTGTATTCGGCAGTCAGAAAAAAATGACAAGTTTTTTGGTATTAAAAAAAATAGTTTTCTTTGAATTGTGTGTAATATTTTTATATAAGTTATAAACACATTTTTTATTTCTTATTAACTACGTACCGATACAAGTTTTCAAATTTGGAAAGCAATCATATATTGAAATTAGAAATAATATCTCACATTAAATCGCTCGCTAATTTTTCATTCAAATATTTTATGAGACAGGTGTGAAGCATTAAATAAAATTAATTAATGTCGTAGATATAGTTCAATATTTTAACATTTTAACGAAAAGACAATATGATGATGTATCAAGCTATTACTACATTTAAGTAGTGATATCAAACTCCGAAGGTTTAGTATTATGAAAGTGGGCGTCGACCATATTTCACTGTCATCGTAAACGTATGTACCACATACCATCGCGATATTCTTAATGCATACTCTATTAGTTGCTTTTAAGAGTACGTCTTGGGTGCGTCTTGAAAGTTTATAATAATTTATATGAAAATGGAAAATATTTCGCGATAAAGACATTTTTATTTGCACATTGCGACTTATCTAAATATCTATTAGATTCTCCTATTCGTTTTACCGCGCTGATTTTAACAACGCTTCTAAATACGATTAACAAAAACGACTCCATCAAAAATAAATGCGTCAAAAAAAAAAAAGGAAGATATTAAGGTTATTAGCTAACGTTCTCTCGGACTACTATCCATCGTGTGTTTTATCGATAAGATTTTTTTCACGATATCGATCAAACGGTCGATTTCTACTAAACAATTTCTTATTTAATGGCAGGTGCGAGGGACGGCCGATCGTGTGAATCCGGTGCGAGTGCCTTGTGCACGAAATGAAACGGTATCTCGAACTGGAGTAGTTTTCCTCGGCTATAACATGCATAGCGTTCCCGCCGTTTCATTTCTCGGAGTCTCAACGCGATAGTCCATAGGCGACTTGGTATGTTTATTCCGGAGGGGATCCGCGCCTTCCACAGATCTTTTACAGCGCCGCATATCTCGTGATAATTCATAGCAGAAAAATGTTGAAGATACCAAAGATATGTGTCTCGTACGACATACTTCCCACGTGATTTTTAAATATCGAGTGAGGACAAACGAATTTCTAAACTAACATCTCTTTTTTACAAATTGACCTTGATTCTATTTAAATCGCAAAACCAAAGTATACACAAACAATCACACTGACAAATTCTATTTATCACACACTCTTTATAAAAGGATCTCTTTATCACCACATATTAAATATCATTTAAAGAATCTATTCGAATCTTTTTAAAATATTTATACGTCTCGAGCACTTGGATCTCCCTGATTTCGTCATTGCGAATAGAAAAGGAGAAGTCTGACTTAATTCTGGCATTACCGCCGCGAGCTTTTGGCAAAAGGTAGCAGCCCGGCCTGACGTTTCCGCGATTGCCCCACGATTACGATTCGAACGTCTACTCTCGCGGTACAGCTTTGCGTCATCGTTACATCTCGCTACACCCAACGCGCCGCTTGCCCTCGCTCAGCGCTCTCCACTCGCGCGACGGTGTTCCGCGAAAAGTCCGCGTGTCTCCTGGCGGTCGCGCATGTCCTCGCTCGCCACGGAATCCTTCTCCTTCTGTCCCCGAAGTCGAAGGCGGTGGGCGCGCGCGCGCGTTTTCCTTTCACCCGGGCCAGAGCAGCGTGCGCGCCGCTTGTCAAGCGGGGCCCGCTCGCGGAGCGCATATCCTCGACATCTCGCGCGAGTGCACGCGCGAGCGTGAGAGCGCGTTGTACGCGAGAGGGACGGCGCGGTCTGGCTGGCCTGGGTGTCGATTAAAATTATTACCGCCCGACGGTGGGGGCATTTTTGAGCGGCGTCGAAAACCGGTTCAGAATCGCGCGCGCGCGGCTACCGGGCCTCCCCGCGTGCAGCACGCGTTTCCTTTTCACAGCCGCGACATCGACCGGCACCACACCGCGTTCGCCGGAACCGGTGGTAATCGATATAGCCGGGGTATTCGGGTGTTCGAGGAAAACCCCTCCTCCCCCCTCCCCCGAGGGGCACGCCGTTCGCGATTTGCGGGACACGGTTCGATGCTGAAACGGCCGGATAAAAATGACCTCAATCGCGATGTGCAATAGCGAGGATTAAATAAGCTAGTGCCGGGAGCGCAAACACGCGACGCAATTCAGGAATGCAGTAAACAAACGCAAAGGGGTTCCAAGAGAAATAAAGTAGAAATTCTCGAATGATATACGGATATCGGCGTCGCGATTAATATTGATTAATATAATAAAACTGCGATATAACTTATACGTATAAACTTGTGAGTCATACGTAAAAGATAAAGTAACGCGTTTTGAAATAAAACTGATTTAACGATAATAATCTTTTGCAAGCAATTGCAAAATGATTCCTTTGCATATATACTTTTCGAAAACCACTTCCTATTATAGCGCACGATAAAAAAAAAAACTCATTTTTATAATTAATTTGTTATTTTAATGATTTCCTTTACGCTTTCCAAACCACGCTGTAGGCGCAATAAAAAATCATTTTGGTTAATTTGCATAATAGATTTTTAGGCACATAATACATTTTTAAATACCTATTACTGAGTAGAGACACAGTGAAAAAAGATTGTCGCTTAAAAAAAGTAAAGTTGTTAGATTAATAAAGATTGGTAGAATTCTTGCAATTAATCTATGGATCTAAGAACAGAATTTTTTTTTATCTACGTGCGTGATTGAGATATACATATAGCACACAGATCGAATTGCCGTCGGCTCGCATTAGGTTGTTGACTGTACCCTGGTCTTCGTTATTGAAAGAACACCGCACCGTGTGTAACAGAGAATGGCAGATCGCACAATAATCAGTGCAGACAAACGCAGTGGCGTAGCAAGAATTGTCAACTTTTAATCTAACTTTCTTAGCTGTTAATATCTAGCGGAATAGGATATTGAACGGGATTAATATAGCAACAATTGTGTTGTGTAACAGAAATCAATTTCAACCATTTTCTATAATTTAAACATTTCTACAGATCTCTACAACTTTTCTAAGACTTAATTTTTTTTATGACCTATTAATAGCGCAAGTGAGAAAATTTCCGATTTGTTATTAATTATGTAATCTCTTTCCCGACATTTTTTAAAGGGCGCCGCATTCCACTGCAGGAGCGATTTAACGAAAAATTCAAGAGAGTATCCTAAAAATATCCCTTCGTCGAAACAGTCGGTAGCAGTTCGGCATTCTTGGCCATCCATAATTCCTGGCGTAAACGGTCTTCCACGTCGTGAGGGCCGTCCGTAACGTAATGTCCGGCATGTGTCGTATGATCGTTTTGAGTATACGAGCGATCGCGGGGAGCTGCCACGTCGCTAGATCGAAACAATGCAGCACCAAAACCGGTATCCAACGGTGCGGACTAACAGCGGAGATACAGTTTCCTCCCCTTTTTCCCTCCCCCCTGCCCCGCGCATACGTACACGGGCGGCGCGGCGGAGAAAAATTTTACGACGGCCGCGTTCGTTGTTGCGTCGTCGTGATATCCCAGCTGCCTGGTTTCACGCGCGTTCCGTAACCGTCGTCGACCTTTGGAGAACAAGAGGTGTTCTCAGAGGCGACGTATACAGCTGCTAAGGTGATTCCGGACAAGAGCCTTGGCTCAAAGCATTTTTCCAGCCAGAGGTGTGTACGGGCACGCGCGTGGGAAGAGCGCCTCGCGCTCGCGATATAGCGGATTGTGTCTCGCGTCATTCGTTTAATATTACCGCCCTCGGATGTCGCGGGGGAGAGGGGGGGGAATAGGGTCGCTCGCATTTACGCCGCGCTGAAGTGGTAAATTAATTAAAACGTGAAACCGCGAGGCTGATTGCGCGCGCGTCGCAAGAAAATAATACTCGAGACCCACTCTCCCCCGAGGTGAGCACGCGACATTTCAGCGGTTTGCCGACTTCGTCCTACATCCTCGGAATTCAGGAATTGGGTAACAGGACTTCGTAGGGTCGAGACGTTCTCCGGCTTCTTTCGATGCCCCTCCCTTTCAATCGGCATGACGAATTGAGCTTATTAGAATGACATTTTACCACATAATTTTACAAATATACACCTATAAAAATTTTTTTTTCTGATATAGACAGGTTTCTTGATTTCACAAAATATATCGCTAATTTTTGTATCTGCTAAAATGTTGGTTGTCACGTATAGAATTTGAAAATTCTGCTTCTATCAGGTAGATTGATTAAGTGCAATACATACACAGTATTTGCTAATTATTTATTTATCAGCTAATTTGTACACACATAGAATTTTTGTTGAAATTGCAAGACTTTTTTTTGAGTGTATTAATTAGATATTACATAAGCATCAATGTTACATACATAATCTATAAAATAATAGAATAAATTATATATTCGGAAGGTGTGCAATGCAAAATTAAGTCAATTTGGCAGACGATGATTTCGACAAGTTAAATCGTTATCTTGATTTCGCGCGACACCGGCTGCATGTGCGATCAGTGGAAAACAAGCAACTGAATAATCGGCCGACAATCTCACGCCGAAAAGTCGCGGCGCGACGGACGGGACGGTAGGAGAGAAGATGATGATGATCGTATGGAAACGAGTGATCGAGGCGCGGCTGCCGAGAAAGGTACATCAATATTCATAAGTTGCGCTAGGCAACTTATCCGCGTTGTGTTTCAAGGATCCAGGGAGTTTCCAGCGTACGCTTCGTTCCACCCCCCCCTTCCCCCCCTTCGTGCCGCTCTTCGCGCAGCATTCACGCTGTTTTTCTTTTCTCATACGCGTATGCGTACGCGTAGCCGTCGACACGCACGCACGGGGCCCAGCCAGCGTAAAGAACACACACTCACATCTGCGTGCCCGTGCAGCGTACGCTGCGCCGTACACACATCGGCACCGCAGGTATACGTGCGTATGTGCGTGCGTGACGGGCGTATGAAAGCGTGCGTGTACATACGCGCAGCGTACACTGCACAGCCGGCACGATAAGATCGTGGTCGAAGGTGCTTGCGCAATCTAGAGTAGCGATTACCCGAAGAGAAAGAGAGAGAGAGAGAGAGAGAGACACGCTCGCGAATGGATAGACCCGTTGTCGCCGCCGTCATCCGCGGCCTCGCCGCCACACCGGGCGAACTTTTACCCACACGCCACCGAACAGGGAATATGCACGGCAAGAATACCCAATAGATGTGATAGACGTCCACGTCATTCTCGTAACACCAGAGGTCAACAGGGAGCCGCGACGTCCGCGGTTATGAATTTATTGAAGTATTATTCCCGCGGATACCGTTGATCGGACCTTTTTCAGTCGCTGACTGAATTAGTGCTAATCTGAGGTCAGCTAATTAACCTTCCATTCCTTGCAAATGATATATATATATATATGGCACATTAAAAGGAGAGTATTTTTAAGATACTCAAGATACTTAATCTGATTTAATCGTTATATCGTTGCGAATAGTGATATTGCCTTTTATGTATTACATTATATTGTATTTCCTAGTAGCACGATACATTGGCAGTATGTTAACTAATATTGACTAAACATTGATTATATTGAGAGTGCATTGGCCATATTTTCCCAAAGTAAAACCGATATTGGTCATAAAATATTGGTAATTCCAATTTACACTGCTAGAACAAAAGTGTTTGTAACCGTAATTGTGTAATAAAATAATTATAGTCAGGAGTATCATTTTTATAGTAATTATTACTGTAATATTAATAAAAACAACCATATTCTATATTTTAAACCTGCATAATTTACAGTACAATTTTTTCATAGTGGGCATCACTATATAAGCATACGATTATTATTACTAATACTATTGTAATAATTACTATAAAAATAATATCCTCGACTATAATTATTTTATTATGTAATTATCACAATATTTTTCTACTGTAGGATGCAATTAATGTCTAATAAAAAATTGAATATTGTCTAACATTGATTAAATAAGGTTAATCAACCATTTTTCAATATTGTACCAACATTAGGGATATTGCATTTACATTATTTTCAATATTGCGCCAATATTTTTGTGCTACTAGGGTTTATATTAGTAATACGACGTCTACGATGTAGAAATCAAGACCTAACGTTTTCCGTAATGATACCTGCACATACAAAAATGGGATGTACGTCTTGCCAGATTTCCCGAGAGTTGATTTATTAAACTGACAGCGCGCACAGGTGATTTTTCGTTGCGTGAACGCGGGCGTGCGGCAATGCCGAGAGTATCTCTGATTTCTTTTCACGTCAGCTGTAACGAGTGATGTTTCCTTATGTAAGCCTTTAGGCTTTACGGACTACGTAATCGTTGTTTTATTTTTATCTAGGAAAATCGTAATATCATAAGATGGTATTGGTTTATGATCGCCATGATTGTACTAATACTGAAGAATTGATCTTTAAAAATTTAATCCAATAAATCAACAGATTTTTTAAATTTAAACATATTTATCAAAAAGTGTTTTATATTCGTGTTCCTAATTAAGTATTTTTGATGGAAAAGATTTTTCAAGGAAAATTTTTGTTAGTAAATATGAAAAATGATTAAAAAATACCAATAATTAATTTTCGACAAGAACTCGTTCCCTTGAGAGTTGCTCGAGTATGTGTGTGTGTGTGTAAATTGCTTCTAGAATTTCCTGAAAATCCTTAAGAAGCGCCCTGCGTATCGCGAAATCGCATATCTCTCGTTGTGAAACATTTTACCTGCGCGGATCAAATCGATTCCTCGCGTAAATCGCAGTTCGGTAAAGGAGAGAACGCGCGCGCGCGCGCGCGCTAAAACGACGTGTGTCGGCGCGGCGAGGTAAATATAGTTTTACTTGGCACGCGAGTCTAAACGACCACCAAACGCAGAGAAAGTTCTTCTAAGCGTTCCGTGACCTTTCGTATCATTCCGGCGGCGCGGAAAAAACAGCGGTCAAACAGCGGAGGGTGCAACGCGCAACGGACTTTCGCCGTTTCACTCGCACCGGCGCGGCGGCGGCCGGAACGCCGCAAATCCGCGCGCGCGTATGTGTATATATATACGTAATACCTAGACGCACGTTGCAACGTTTAATCTAATCGGCTGCGCGTTCTTTTCCGCGCCGAAGGACGTTGGCGCGATTCATCCTGTCGCGCGTCGCTCGCGCAAGTCTAAACCCGACGCACGATACGATAACTTACCAACAAAAATATACTCGTCGCGACATTACGGTGTTAAAAAAAAAAAAAAAAAAAAAAAAGTAAAGTTATTGAAACCAATCGCTTGAGAAAAGATTAGCGGTTCGATAACGATTCTGCTACAACAACCGGAACGATACCAATCGCTTCCTGACGTTTTACGACGGTCGTTACGACACAACGTCGAATGCAAGATATCGTCCACGGTGACAATTTCAGCATTACCCGGGAAGTAACGTTACCCGCGCACGGTTATTACTTATTAGTGGCCGGTCGGGCAACTCTGGGACACCCAGTATACCAGGATACGACGAGGCGAAAGGCGATTACGACGCGCGGAGCGTTCTATCGCGCGCGCGTTCCGCGTGATGTAGGTGGAGCCGTCAAGGTGGACGGAGCGGCTCGATCGCGACTCATCCGAGAAGCGACGTCGTAACGCGACGCGACGACGGGACGCCTTGCGTCGCGCCGGGTTGGATCGAGTCGTCGCGACCGCCGCGATCGGCGAACGGAGTATATACCGATACCATTGTCGCGATCGCTCCGCCGCGCGATACCGCTACGGGCTAACGCCCGTCCCGTCCATACGTTCCCGTTTCATTTTCTCTCCGCTCGAGACCCGAGAGCGAGCGAGCGAGCAAGCCAACGAGCGAAAGATTTTTCTCGCCCGCGCTCTCCGCGCTCTCCGTCTCGTCCTCCTTTCCTCCTCCTCCTCCTCTCTCTCTCTCTCTCTCTCTCTCTCTCACTCTTTTTCGCTCTCTTTCTCTTTCTCTCTCTCTCTCTCTCTTCCCTCTCACTCTCTTCTCTTCCGTGGCCCCTTCAATCGCCGCCGAGCCACGGAGTTTGACGCGCTCTTACGATTTCTCGGGTCGCGTTCTCGGTCATTTATTCTCCTACCTTCAGAAACGCCCGCTCGACGATTCGGCGGCGATTCCGTGTCCGCGCGCGCGCGAGCGCTGCGAGAGAAAGGAGAGGAGGGCCCGAGCGCTCCGAACGAGACGCGTCGCGATGAGACGAGATCGGGATCGGGATCCGAGGAGAAAGACGGAAAGAGGGAGCGAAGAGAGAAAGACAGAGAGAGAGAGAGAGAGAGAGGGAAGGGGGGCAGGAGAGGAGGGCGGGCCTCGCGGTTCGTAAGAAGCAGTGGTGCCCCGCCATATGATAAAACCGTCTTCTCGGCCCATAAATCTTGCGGATTATGAACGCTCGCGTTATCTTTTTAATTAAGGTTGGACATATACGCAAATAAAATCCGAATATAAATAGAGCAAATTTTACCGACGAATTTTTCGCGATTTTTGATAATTTTTTTTCACGGCGAGGAATAATGATCGCTTAAAAAAATTTCCTTCTTGTAACGTATGAAACTGGTTGAATCGGCAGTTTGCGTGCAGTAGCCTGTGCGTCCACGTGGTGTCTAAATCGGAATCTGTGAAATCTTACTGATTGCTGTGCTATACTTGTAACTGTATCAATCAGTGATATATGCAATATCAATTCAATGATAATACACTGACTTTGATTAGTGAGAATACTTCGCCCTCACTTTATGCCTCCCACCCTCTTAAATGGAATCACTGAAAGACAGTGAATAATCAGTAATCACTGATGATCACGGTTACAAATATAGCATTGCAAATCAATGAATCATATACTGACTTCAGAGAGTATGAAGCATATGTTGTAAAAGCTTTTCAAAGCACAAAATCGTGCGCTAATATTACGAAGATTATGAAAAGTTATATTTAATACGGTACATAAACGGTGTTCACAGTTTCGCGCCAAAGATATAAAAGCTAAAAGAAAAATATTAAAGCGTGTACATTTTCTTGTGCAAATTGCTTAATATCCGTTTTTTTTTTTAACACGAGGTGTACCAATATTTTTTGCAATACATTTATGATATTATCTCATTATCATATTTGTCAGTTTTAATTTATGACATACTTGGTGTAATAAGTAATTGCTGTTCACGAAACATGTGGCATTTATCAATTAGTATCGGTCGTGCGAATGTACAAATGTAAGTTAACAAACGGCGACATTACACACGCACACAACTAAAAGGACTGAACCAGGCTAAAACTGGGATACAAAGGGACAAACTTGCATAACTCTCGTGCAAAAGGAATACGGCGAATGCATCGGAGATCGAGGGACCTCCGAGAGAAGTGAACGGAGGAGAAGCCGCGCGCGTTGAGCGTCACTGGTCCATAGAGTGTCGTACAGTGCGCCTGTAGTAGGGAGACGTGCGAGAGAGCGCGCGGGGGAAGGCGGGACACGTGGACGCCGTGGAAGGGGCAGGGGAACGGGGGGGCTCAAGGCCGGTCGCGCTGTCACGCCAGAAAGCCTGCGCGCCGAAATATCAACAAGCCTTTTCTCTACTCCGGGAGCTGGCACGTTCCGATCGCCGCCGATCGTCGCACTGATCGCGCTCGTGTGCGCGCGCGCCCGCGCCTTTCTCGAAGGGAAATCATGCGTCTTACAGCATTATAAAGAACTATGGTACTAAGAAAAAAAAAGCTTGTAAAATGCGGTTTAACGTCCGAGAGCCGGACGAGGAACGAGTAAGTGAGGGGGGAAAGGCGGAAGAGCAAAGAAGCGGAGGAGAGGAGAGGAGAGAGAGAGAGAGAGAGAGAGAGAGAGAGAGAGAGAGAGAGAGAGAGAGAGAGACCGCACGCACGCATGAGTTTCGGACAGGTGGCATGGACTATGGTGGCGGCGGCGGCTGACAGCTGATAGTTCGTGAAACCCGTATCGAGAGGCTTCGGGGTTGGGGCTGTCGCCTCTCGAAGGAGGGTAGGTAGGGCGAAAAACGCGAAAAAACGTCAGACGTAGACATGGACGTTAGACGTGCGTGTAAGTACGTGGAGTGACGAGAATTCCCGCACGTGGAAGAGAAAGACGGAGAATGGTGCGGGGAGAGAGAGAGAGAGAGAGAGGGGGGGGGGAGAAGAGTACTGTGCAACTCTAAGACTCGTCGGGGACTGAGCGACGGATGAAAATCGCCGCCAGGTGTGCGGATCACTTGAAACTTTGGATCGTCTTGCGCGCCTTTGCCCCGGCGACTGAGTCGCGAAAAAGTACGCGAAAGGGACGGAGGACGAAAGGGGGAACAAAGTACGCGAGAGAGAGAGAGAGAGAGAGAGAGAGAGAGAGAGAGAGAAAGAGAAAGAGAAGAAGGGTGAGGAGCGAGAAGGACGCGGCGGCAACGGCAGCGGCGGCGAGAAAGAGGAAAAGCGGGGCAGGACGGACGCGGGAGGAAGCGGGAGAAGGCGACCGCGAGGGAAGGGGAAGGGAGAGGGAGCGACGAGGAGACGCGAGGGGGGGAGTCGAGGGGTCATCGGGAAACATAACCTCCGTACGTCTGTGCTGTCGGAGTCGCGAGGCGAACGGGCCTTTTAATGTATGTTACCGTCGCTTTTTCCGAAACAAACACGGGAAGCAGCACTCTTACCTCGTTGCGCGCCGAGACGCTCTTCCTCTCTCTCTTTCTCTTTCGTTCCTTTTCTCTTTCTCTCTTTCTCCTCCTCCCTTTATCCGTCCACTCGTCTGTCTCTCTCCCTTATCGCTCTTCTTTCTCTTTCTTCGCTCGGGATCTCGCCGTGACGGTGAACGTGTCCGCGTTGTACCGTGAGACAGGCAACTCAAGGGGAAGTTAACAACAAACGCACTCCTGACAGTCCTTTTCACGATGACGTACGCGCGGCACCTATCCTTCTGTCGCGCGAGCACAGCGAAGGGCGATCCGCGAGCGAGAACGTATCACGTCGCACTGGTCGCACTGTACCGATCGCACTCGCGTGTACGGGAAAAAGAGAGAGGAAAGAAAGACGGAGAGAGAGACAGAGAGAGGAGAGAGAAAGAAAGAGAGGAGGAATGTGAAACGGAGAACGAGAGGGAGAGAGAGAGAGAGGAGGGGGAGGAGGAGGAGGAGGAGGAGATGAGCGAGAGAAAGAACAGAGCAGCTCGCGCCGTTGCTCCCGGTGGACGCGGCTCACGACGAAGGTAAAACGACAGACGGGACGGGCGAACGAACTCTGGATGAACGCGTCGTCGTCGTCGTCGTCGTCGTCGTCACACGCACCTCTCGCTCTCGCGCGTCACGTTACAACGACGAGGCGAGTTACAACTCGAGAGCCACGGGCGGTCACGGGTAGCCACAGGCACGGGCCACCTCCGACTCTCCGCTGTTACTCCGGCTGGTGGCACCTCCGCACACCACGAGTTCGCGCTCCACCGTCTCTCTCTCCCTCCTCCGTCTCGCTCTCTCGCCGCGGACCTTCCGTGTGTGTGGGGTTCTCGTACCTGCGTATCTCTCTCCCTCTCCCTCTCCCTTTCTACCTTTCATTCTCGCTTCCTCTCGCTCGTTCCTTCGCGAGTGTGTTCTCTCCCGCTCCTCTCCTCTTTCGCTCCTCTCTCTCTGTCTTTCACACGGGTGACCGTGTGCGCCGCACGAAGCCAATGCCGATAGTACAGTACATCGTCGCGCGATGCCGACACCGGCGACGAGCGTTCCGACGACGCGCGTCGCCTTCGGCCGCTCGCCGGCCGACATGGCGGTCGGTTGGGTCGGTCGGTCGCATGCAGCACGGCTACGCCGCTACGCGTGGAGAATGTTCGCTATTACGTGCGTATCGTACACGTACATACGTACGTCGCGTAACAAGCGGCCGCGCCGTAAAAATGGAAAGTTTCCGCGATAACGCGCGCGCGCCGCCGCGCGCGATAAATCCCGCTGTGTCGTATCGAATCGCGCGTGTACGCGCGATAAACGGATAACGCGAATTCCGATGTTGAATTGTTACGGCGAGCGGTAACCGCTTCGCGGAACCAGCCGAGGACCCCGCGGGACTACGGAACCCGCGCGCGCAAAAAAGAAGGCACGGACTTTGCACGCCTCTCGCGTTTCATTTCCCGAGAGAGAGAGATTTCGTCCCTCCGACGCGCGCTGCAAGGCCGATGACGTGTAGATTACGTGTAGATTCCGATCGGGCGCGATAGTCGATCGCCGGGCAATCGACTCGCAACGGAAAACGCGTGTCGGACAAACGAATATCGCGTCACGGTTCAACGATCGAGTCTGACCGAGGTCGCCGGGGTGCCGCGCGCTTCCTCCGGCCACGATTGACTTTTTTTCGACCAGTGGCTCGGTCAAATTTTTCAATGAAGAAGAATAAGTTAGAACGAATAAATCGTCCACTTCCCGATGCTCCCTAATTTTATAACTCTTTCTATTTATTTTTTTCTTCAAAGAAAAATGACGCGCGATACAACGTAAGACGTTTCGCGAAAATGATATAATATGTTTTTGTGTTTCGCTTACAAAAATTAATTCTCCGCAAAGTTTACGCTACCGTGGACTTTGGCAGAAATACAACGGGATGAGATATGTACCGTTTCCAAGTAAATCACTCGTTATCGAACTACTATCGTTATCGAATCTAGACATAACAACAAATTCGACTCTCTTTTTCAGCAAGCACGGTTCTATGAAATTTATGTAGAAGTTTATCGAGGCGAAATGAATCACAGTCGATACGACAGATAGCGACGTTTACAAAATGTACATAAATGTTAATCGATCAAATAAGTTTTTTGGCCAATGAATAGATCGTCACGAAAGTTCTTACAATTAGTACCACAAAATATTGACGCAATACTGGAAAATAATGTAAATGCAATATCCCCAATAGTGGTCCAATATTGTAAAATGAATGTTTCACCTTATTTGGCAAATTTGTCTAAGCAGCAATATTGGTTCAATATTGGTTCAACATTGGGCTAATGTCAGATAACAATATATTTATTCAATTTTTTTATCTTGGACATTAATTGTATCCTAATTTGTTATCCTAATTTGGAACTCAATATTTTGATCAGTTATTGACGTTACATTATGAAAACATTGATCAATGCATCCTCGTTATAACCAATTGTATTTAGCCAATATTAGCCAATATATTGGTGTTACTAAGGATAGATCGGAAACAACGATCAGAAGTGGAGAGAAAAGGCGCGAGAAGAGTATTGAAAAAATACTGCTCTGTCGCTTTCGCTGGAAATGCAACGGTAACATATACTTTATTACTTGTTTTGCATTATATACACATGACGCGTAAACATCGACACTCATGTCGGAACAATGTTACACCTTTCATTGAATAAAAATAAGTTCGGATGCGGCGTTCTAGCCCGATGGTATTAATCATCAACCGTGCACGATCATCTCCGGACATTCTCCGCGTGCCTGTTCGCCAGTCTTTGCGAACAAACGCGTGATTCATCGAGCTAATGCGCATCCGAAAAATGTCCTTTTTTTCCCGTATGTATTAAGTGCGTGTTGTTAAGTTTGATCCACGTTGAGCCGTTAAAAATATTTTCGGCCGTCGATCGGGTTACGATCGTTAGCCTGAATCCTATTGTTTAAGATCGGTTAACAAACAATGTGAGACTACGGTACACGTCACTTAGAAAAGAATCCAGAAGCGAAAATAGTGTCTAAAGTATCGTCGTTATCACGTCATGACGCCATCAAGTCCTTAATTACGGACGACGCGGAATAAAATCGATTAACTTAATAAAAAGGAACGGTAACCTACTCTCGCAAACTCGAAACTCGTTTCGTATTGCATTATATTGGAAATAAAATTATTAACAAAAAAATTTAGGGAAAATAGGAGGCTCACCAAAAGAGCGCAATTTGTTATCTGCAATTGTTTTTAAAAAAATTTGAAATCTGACGCACACAACGTTTTTTTGGGGGTGTGTGTATATTGCATAAAATTAGGACGAAATGATTGAAAATGCCACGTGTGCCGCAAGCACAGAGGGTTAAAATAACAACAGTAAAATATCGTTTATGTAATTTCCTCTAGAATATTACTCGTAATGGTTTATGTAATTTGATCTAGAATATAATTATTGTTACATACGAAGAACCTTCCGTCGGCTCGAAATAGGCATTATTCCTTTTGTTTAGTAAAATATCGAGACAAAGACATAAGAAGCGAAGAGAAATCAGCGAAGATGACTATGTGCCACAGGCCCCTCCGTAATTAAGACACCAATGTGTCCTCGTCAATATCTCTATCTATCTATTCAAACAATAACTTGTACGTGCAATCTCGCACTTACATTCAAAATATACATGCAGCGCGATGCACGCTAATAGCAATAACAATGACAAAGATTTCCATTTGTGTTCTCTTGTACGAGAAATCAGGTACATGCGGTCAGTTTCTTTTTTCCTCTCCCTCTCTCTCTCTCTCTCTCTCTCTCTCTTCCTCTTTTCTTCTTCTTTTTCTTCTTTACGTGCTCGATCCTGTTGAGATTACAATTGATGTAATTGATCGGCGAGAGCGTCAAGAGCGTCTACAAGTTACGACGTCTATTTTTTACACGGCGACGGCAAATTCGTAGTCGGTGTGGGTGTGGGACTGCTGCTGCAGGACCTGCTCGAACGCTGTTGGGGCTCGACGTTCAGGAAGGTCCTGTCGGAGGTCGGCGGCGCGGAAACGATTTCCGGCTCCGTCGGGCTCGGGCACCTTCTCTGATTGCAATTGGACGTCATGGTTCTCGACAACGTCTGCAGCGGTATTCGGTAGATCCTTATCGGCTTCCAGTCGCCTTGGCTGTCTGCAAAAAAAGAAGATTCCCCCAAGATTTGGGGAAGGGTTGGCCTGAATACGCGCGTCAAGTAGATTCAGATCTAGAGATAGCGATCGGATCGATGTGAGGAGCGCGAGATTTCGAGGTCTTAACGAGGGCAAGCCTAAAAGCCACGTACTTTGGAAGCTCGAGGAGCGGGAGGAGGACGAGGACTGTGCGACCGGCGGTGGGCTGCAGGGCATTTCTTCCCTCTCGAATGGCTTCGAGTCCAATCGGATGCGCTCGCATTTCCCTGGGAAAAATTCCGGTGCCGTCGTCGCGAAGAAGATGTCCCGCTTCGAGGTGATCAAGTTGAGATTGGGCATCGCGATCGTGTGAACCAGGTTGCCGTTTATTATCAATCGAATCTCCATCGTGTCGTTAGTAAAGGCGATCACGTATGGGAAGGCACAGGCTGTCATAAACAAATGCAAACATCTGTCAAGAGAAACGTCGGTACGCGTCCGCTTGAGTTTACGAAAGATTCATGCAAATTACAATTTTACATGACGTAATTTGTGTTATTTTTAAAGAAAATGTTTGACTGTCTCACCTACGGCTGTCGGCATCGAATTCCAATTGAAATCGAATTCGGTTGGCGCAGTGTTCTCTTCCGCCAGCTTTTGAAAGTGACACGTATCTAATGGAAGAAAAATCGATTAACGATAGTATCTATACTTCAGAAAGGCTTAATTAACCCGAGGGCTCTATCAAATTCTTTTTTCCTTTATCTTTTTTTTACAGAGTATACACACACAGACACACACACTACCCTGCATAACTATTTCCTTATCTTTCAAAAAATGAAAAAAATTTACAATTCCATAGATCTTTTAATACTTTAAAAATAATATTTTTATTATTAATTTTCACAAAATTTTTTAAAATATTGAGTTTAAAAATTACTTTCAGAATTTAAATTTAATCATTAGATTGTAACAGTGAGCTGGAATGTTTTAAAAAACGTGTTCTACATTGAAACAAGATCTTTGGAATAAGCCACAGTAAAAGTGGATGAAAGTAAAACCTGAAATTCTAGAAAAGCTACTTCAAAGAATGTGTAGGCTATGTGAGGAAGTTATAAAAAAGATGGTTACATTGACGAATCTACTATTTAAAATTAAGACTAGATAATAAAAATTCAAACATGTAATTAGTTTTATTAAATATTAATAAATACACTTTTTGAAAAAATTCTAAGACTTTATTTAATATTGACGTAATTGTTAATTTTTAAAATTGTAGATTAAGGGTGAAAAATATTTCTGCAGGGTAGTACACCCACACACGCCACACACACACGCACACATACACACACATGTATGTATATGCGCTCTAAAAGTAAGTGTTCTCCGAAATCTCTTGGCATATTTCTTGCATAAACAAAACGAGTTTATGAATTATCGCCCGAGCTTGTGAGATTAAGAGATTAAGAGATCGGGGTCAAGAGTTGTGAAATGGAACGTGACCTACTGTTGTAACAGAGTAACAGTTCTGGCTCCTCGTCCTCGCGGAGATCCAACGCCGCGACCAAGTGTGGCTTAGGCGTCGCTTCCATATGGATTATCCTCGACGTACCGGAAGCGGAGATCAATTCGAAATGATGACGGGCGCCGCAGCACAGCGTCCACTCGTTCACCGGATCGACGCTTTCAATCATCGTTACTAACGAGGGTGTCTCGCTCGCCGTGAACTCCTTCAGCAATAAAAAACCGTCGATGGTGTCAGTGTCGGCTGACGAGCACCAGATGGTCCAGGCTGCGTTATGCTTCCACTGAAGAACCGTGAGTCGGCGGCCGACGGCTACGCACTATTTCGTATATCACCATGTATAATTTTGTTAATACAAACTTGAAGTAATCAGAGTGGGACAGAAAGAGAAAGACGAGACGTTTAAGTGGAAGCAAATTTCAATTCGCATTCAGATTTTTACTTTTATAATTACGAAAACAAGTTTAAACTAAGAACTTCGCTGATTCAGCAAATCTATAAAGTGATACATAAACAGCCAGTTTTATATGTTAAAGTCTTACGACTGAATGAAAGTTAAGGATTATAATCAATT
The DNA here is from genome assembly GCF_013373865.1 of Monomorium pharaonis. Classification (NCBI taxonomy): domain Eukaryota; kingdom Metazoa; phylum Arthropoda; class Insecta; order Hymenoptera; family Formicidae; genus Monomorium; species Monomorium pharaonis. Next base: position 27,118,329 of record NC_050468.1, on the reverse strand, counting down.
ATATTTGTTACGATAATAAAGTAAATTTGTTAATGTAGCAATCGAATATATGGATTAAAGGTTTTACCAAAACATACTAGCTAAAACATGTAATAAACAAAACTTGTTATACGAACAAAGAATTTGTTCAACAAACTCTGATCGTTGCTTTCAGACACTTTATTTCTCTGTTAAACTATCAAATGCTAGACTCGTGCTGCAAACTGTAGCTTTGCTGAATCATTAAATCTATTTTTTTTTTCAAATAAGAAACTTTCTTACCATGCGTAAATGCGAGCCACCAGGTCTGGTGATGCTGTACAGGTGACATCCGCGCGTACGCTTCAGCCTCCTCTCCTTGATATGCGCCCGGCTCCGAACGGCTGGGGCGCGAACACGCATCCGCGTTCGCGAACGCGCCACCGGCTGAAACTTGGCGGTGGCGCGTGTAAAGTTGTCGCATTCCTCGGCGTCGTCCTCGTCGCAATCGTCATCCTCGTCCTCGACTTCCTCGTCATCGTCCTCCTCCTGCTCCCCGTTGTTCTCGCGATCGTTCAACAGATCGGCGCATCTCGCGGACGCGTCGCTTTCGAACTCCCGCAGCCGAAAGACGTAGACGCTGCTCTCCTTGCCTTTGACGCCGGCGCGAAACAGGAGTATACCGTGCTGCTCGACCACGTCCAGCTGCTTGACCTGCACCGACTCGTCGAAGAGTAATCTGTGCGAAACCCCGTCATCTGGAAGGAGAGAATCGAAAGAGGGATCGACAAACGATTGGACTTGAATTTATTTGAATTAAAAAAATTTAAAATTTGCCGGAATTGATTTGAAGACTTTAATAGAATATATTTTATCGTTCCTCGATATGTAACAGTTGAAGTTTGCGATTACTTGACTTAGCAAAAGAATTGTGTTGTTAGATTTGGGTGTGTCAGGTTCCGAGATAATTTTATTTCGTAAATTGCCCATTCTTTTGTGGATTACCTTCGATAAGAAACGTCCCGTTCTCCGAGGCGAGGATCAGCCTGTTCTCCAACCAGACGTCGCCGCAGACCACTTCCTGGGGAAAGTCGGGATAGATGCATCTCGGTTCCCATGGCCTGGGCTTCAGAGGGCCGACGGTGGCGAGGGAGGTGGGCGCCAGGCCACGCATGATAGCCTCTAGTTTCAAGGCCTGTCCGACACGCACCATCTCGACGGCGCGCGTCTCTTCCCGCCGTCGACCCGGTGCCTCCACGACGTCCGAGAGGGCTCGGCGATTTAGCATGCTCTGTTATGAAAAGTCATGTTTCACTAATTTTTAATCGAACATTTTCTCTTTACTCTGCTCGACTTAACAAGACATGGTTATATAATTATAAGAAAAATCTTTGCACTTAAAAAAAAGAGGTATTTAAACGTTGTATTTATATTAATGGTATATTATTTTTTAATATTAAACATTAATATTATAATATAATGTTAAACAATAATAAATTAAGACTAATAATTAATGACCCGTAATCGATTTAATATTGTAACATTACTGTTTTGGATTCGGGCCTGGGTTTGAAGACCCAAAAGTATTTCGGCGTGCAAAACTAAAAAACTTATAGTTCTGAAAATTTATTTACGTAGTTCTGAATCATTAATTTTTATTTACGATAATCATAATAGAACGTAAGAATTAAATAATAATATTAACAATATCAATATTAAATAGAATACTTTTTTATTTAACATTAACATTATTGTATTATTACATTTTGTCATGATTATCGTAAGTAAAAATTAATGGAAATACAAGTGAGACTAAGTGACAACCTTTAATAAAGTAACTTACGTTGCTCTTACTGTCCTGCGAGTGCTCCTGGTACATGTCTCGCAACAGGGCGTCGAGCGTTCTCTCCCTCTTCCTGGAGAATGTCGGGGTGTCAAATGTAGCTTTCTCACCATTGATCAACTTAACAAGGAGAAATTCTCGGAGATTATACGGATCCTCGAAAACCGGTGGGCAGGGAAGGCTCGGTCCGAATAGGGGTACGTTCTCGTCGCAATAAATAGCGACCCGCCAACCCTTGCCGCCTGCCTCAGTAGTTACCACAGCGAACACGTCTAAATAACAGGAGATGAATTGACATTCAACTAATGATCTTTAACTTAGTTTTATTTTACACATAACTGTACATGTAGAACTCTTATGTAACTACCATTTGTCAGTCTTTCTTTCTTTTAAGAAATGCACCTCTGCTTTTTCAAATTTGAGATTATTAATAGACGATAATAGCTACGAAGAGAATGATATTGAAGAGAATTTTTTAAACTGCGTTCGCTTCATAATTGAGGATATAGATAACAAAGGTAGATGAAGTATGTGATGCGTTTGAACTTTATAAAAGAATGTGAACAAAATCCGTAGGCGTGTAAAAAGAGAAAGGAAAAAAACGTAAGAAGATCGAGAACCGCTGGATTACACGGTATTTTAGTTTGTTCGCGCTCTTTTGTAAACAACAATAGGCGAGATTCCGTTTGATATATTGTGCGTGACCTTTTGTGCGTGGTATTTTTCTTAACTTACGGGTAAACTGACTTCTTATGCAGTTCGGATTGAAAGTATCCACGGCCGATGGATCATCCGTGTAAATAATGTTAACGATATCGTTGCCGATGTGTCTTTTCCTTTCCAGCTGCTGCGGATTGTCTTTCGAGTACGGTAGCATTGTACTAACGTGATACATAACTTCGTGACCTGCATAAACTGTGTAATAACTTTCCTTGCCCGTCATATCTCCTGAAAAACGACGGAACGTGCGAGTAAAATCGCGAAAGCAGGGAAAAGGTTCTACGGGTTGCTACGGGTTTATTCATATCGTGAATTCATAGCGTGGAAAGTCAGAAAAAAAAAACCGAAATACCGAAGGAAAGGCTTAACCGACATTTATCGATATTTTAATATCGTACATTTATACGTATTATTACAGTTACGTTGCTAAAAAAATATAATAATGAAAGATAATTAGTTCATTTCTTGATTGGAAAAGTTGGAGAAAGGACAGAAAATTTGCAAATCCCGCCAGTGTAACAATCTGAAGAGACGAGTGACGATTGCAGGCCTCTTTTGATTGCAGATGTCGAGTTTACACTGCCAATATCCATGTCATCAGCGTACCTTTCACATCCAAGCCGCCTCTATATTTGTCCCAACCTTTGAGCCGTATTCTCTCACCCAGGATCTCCAGGAAGCTCTCGAAGCCCGGGCTACCGCTTTCTACGAGCAATGAGAAACATTTCTCGGGGATCGATAGCGCTATCTATTATCACTTAATTTCCCATCCCGCTTAGACTTGTCTTTTGTTCTCGCTGACACTTCTGACACCGGGCTTACCGTTAGACAACATCTCGTCGTCGGTAGTCTGACCCTCCTTCGCGTAGATTACGCCAAACTTGAAGTTCACGGAGCCTTCCTGTTCCTCCAGCAGTAACAGATCCTGCGGAGGATCATTGAATTAATCCGTACCTCTTTTATCGCGCGATCCTCGAGAGCGAAATGGTATGGGAACCTTGTAACGTACCTTTTGCAGCTCGGGGGTGAAAACTTCCCGTGGCGCCTTGTCGAGTTTCTCCAAGCTGAAGAAGTTGCTGAAACGTCAGAAATAGATTACGCGCGTGTTCCTCTCGATTTGTGGATGTAGAGATAGCTACCTGAGAATTTGTCTGATGGTCATTGTTTTGTTCGCCGAATACGGCAATGATATTTTCTGCGCGCCCTACATGAAACATTTCTCAATTTAATATTATTGATTTTATATATTTATATGATTAATCTTTTTTTTTCTTCGAAGCATACAACTCTACTGAAAAATCGATATCGGGTGTAAGATACTTGAGCCAACTTAATTTATTTTCGATAAGTTGAATATTAGAATAATATATAATTAATACAAAAAAAAAAGAAAAGTACCATTTCTCGACGAGGTAGTTCTTGATGCCTAAAAATTATTTTGTGTGAATTTATACAATCTTGCACATCGCACATTTGTCGATGTTAAAACATAATCTTTGCATGAAGCCGGAATAATTAATTCACAAATTAAAGTGACGATTGATTGATGGTAATTTGTTTTGTTTATTTTTAAAAACTCGGATAATATTATACTAAACTATTAAATCATAAAATGATGCATGCTTAACAAACTTTGCTGCGGATTTTTATAAAAATGACTCGTACATTCACTTCGTTACAAATTTTTGTACTAAACAGACGCTGGTTCCCTGGTTTCTCTTTACTGCTTTTTACATATACTTTTGACATATCTTTTAATTAATCATATGCTTCAGGCATAAAACACCTTTTTTGGTGGTAAATTTAAAAGTGGGCTTTATTTTGTGCTGGACATTATTTGGCTCAGATACCTTATTACAATAAAGCGAGTTATATAAAATTTAATATTTCATATTTGTCATATAAAATAAATTGGATACACAGAAATATATGGATATCGATGAAACACGAATAAATTGCAGCAATAAATGTTTTATTTGTTGAAAAAGTTTGAGCTGAATTTAATATAACTAAGGTGCTTCCCTGCAATTCTAACACGAAAAGAAAGAAAAGATGAGAAAGAATGGAAAAAAAGTGAGAAAGAAAAGTTAGGAACATAAATAACTTTATAAATTTGTCTTTGGAGATATCTCCCCTACTAAATAATGCATCTACTCACAGTTCGCCTCCATAGAATAACTCTGTAATGTGGCACGCATTGATCACCGATTTCGCTCGTGACTACCGAGAGGAAGAGAGGATTTCTCTCCTGATCAGAGGCGATATAATTTTGATGCACTGTGCATAAATAAAAGTAATTAATATTGTTTCTGTTTGATATATTCTTGTCTATATTAAATCTACTATCGCAAGTAACTTTTTGTAATTTTTAAATCTACAAGCTATTTCAAAAAATGCAAAATATAATGCAAAAAGTATTCTATGCTATGCATAAATTTTCATTAAATGCAACAATGATTAACTCGGTCGAGCGAATAAAGAAGGTGAATTGATTTGCATAAATAGGACGCTGATGGAATTTTCTATCATCTTCCCGCAATAATTTTCACATGAAAAGAAAATACGATTTAAAAAATTATGGTGCTCATGTAGATGCTTGACGGAGATATTTGAAGCAAAATAATACACTTGAATAGGTCCAATTCTTATAAATGAGACGGTAATATTATACTACAGATACGCTCAACATTCAACTTACGTTTGCCCAAGAAATACTTGAAGTACCAACGCGTTTGGTATTCCGGATTTTCTAATATCGGCGTACTCGGCGAACCAAACATCTGTTGAAGTAAAAATCGTTCATCGTTACTAACGTGATCCGTGGCAGAAAGTGGAATACGGTGATAGATGAAACGAGGTAAGAAGAACCAATTACGCGAAACGGGACGAATCTTAAGTGATAGGAAAAAGAAGTTGATCGTTTGATCATTAAGCAATGCTTCCTCACCTCTTCTTTTTCACCGGGAGAATCTCCGTTCTCCACTCGAAATCTTCTGCCATTCTCAGCACCGTCCTGCTCGATCTGCGGCAGCTAGAAAGATATTTTCGATAATGTCGCGATTAGCAAAAACGTACCACAGAATGTCGGTGCTCTAGTTTCGAATTTGCGAATCGTAATTCGGAAACGCGCGCAATTTAAATGGCATAACTGGATTCAATTCGTAAAATCTTTTCATGGTGATGTTTGATGTGATTAAGCAATATGATTTCAAGAAATCTTTTATTTTCACGAAACTGAACATAATCAAATTCTATTGAATATTTACTCTCTGTCACATACACACATACGCGCGCGCGCTTTCTCTCTCTCTCTCTCTCTCTTTCTCTCTCTCCCTCTCTGGTCTAACCATTTTTGGCAAAATTTAGGAGTTTCCGTCTGATTGAAAGTATCGACGTTGCGAATGAATTGGAAGTAGACCAAATAAAATGTTTCTAAGGAAAGAAGAAGAAAGTTGGAAAATTAAATATAAAATCCAAATCCTTGAGAGAGAGAAAGAGAAAGAGAGAGAAAGAGAGAAATTTTAATTTTAACAATTTATTATTAATACAAAGCATGCTTTTTACTCGCGAAATTTAAAGATATTATTAAAGATATATTTTACACTTTTGATTGAAATTCTATTTGATAGGTTTTTTTACGATTTAACTTTTCCTCGCTTTCCAATAAAATTGTGTTACGTCTGAACATATTGCGACATGTTCAGTATATTAGCATGAGCCAGCCCGAGTGCAGCTTCGACGAACTGTGCGATAAGCAAATCAATAGATAAACAGCAAGATAGAGGGAAACAATATAATCAGCTTACCGGACGTGTCGCGGATTATCGTAGGGCGTACGTTCGTTTTATCATAGTGATTAGCGTTTACCTTACCCAAGTACTTGAGCATACAGCTGAGACCTAGCAGGTAACAAGTGGAGCGAGGCCCTTACCTAGATTTACATTTATGTATCTACTTTTCCATTGTTTCCTTACCATTTCGACGCTGCCGTAACATCGTCTCGACAAGACACCTCGCCTCGCTATCGCGTCCGTGGTAGATCTGAAACACGGATATTCACATTTAGATGTGACCCGAGCCTGCAGTGTCCCGCGATGATATAAATTTATCTCGGAGAATTTTTTCTAAGGCGCTTAATTAAAGTTTGCCCGTTCGCATTCACCGGGGAGAGTGCGCGTCCCGTAAACGCGCGTTTAATTTTTTTACTCTTTTTTTTTCCCCCTTTTACGTAGTATGATTCACACTATTCAGAAACAAATGATCTCGCTTTACGCGCGTAAACATTTTTTACTACATGTATACGCTTCTCTTTACTACATGTGTACGCATTCTTATCGAATCGTTCACACAAGGAAAGGCACGCCTCGTCCGCCGCGGTGAACGGCATTCTGAGTCGAGAACACGTACGCTTTTCTATCGGGCTCACCGCACCCTTCCGCGGTTGCTATTTGAAAGCAAAATTACGTGTTGAATTTTTTAAAAATCACAAAAATTAGAAAAATTTCACTCGGGTGTGATAGATGACATTTTTGTAATTTTTTTTTTTTTAATTAAAAAATGTCATCTACTTCTCTCACACGTAGACATCAATTCCGTATTCGTAGAGTGACTCAATCTCGTCTATAATTACGGGACCAAATTCTTTGACCAATTACTTCATTTTCCTTTAAAATTCCAACGTAAATAATTTCCAAATTACATAGACGTTCAAAATAAAGAGCCTTTTGCAAATTGAATTTCTAAGAAAATCACTTGCGAAATGAAAAGTTTCCTTGTTCATTCGAAGCGATTTTTTTTCAGACTTTTAAATTGCAATTTTATTATCAAGATGTTTAATATTAAAAAGTTGCAATACGAGTTGATATATTTTTAGACTTTTTTTTCTAAAGAAAGTTTTCGTCATCGAGCAATATATTTGTCGTAACAATTTGTCGTAAAAACCGAAAGCGACGATTTTATGGTTTCCGCGTTACCTCGATACTTTCCCCCGCACGGAAGATTAAACGGTAAAATGTTATCGACAGAATAATTACCATTGATTCACTAAATGTATCCCGATCAAATATAATCATCCCCCGGCGTTCGCTTCTACCTCGTAGTGCGAACGTAATATACGACGGCACCCTTCATCCGCCGGCTCAATCCCTCCCGCGCTTCTCATTTTTCACGACATGAATATCTAGGTTAACGAGAAGCTACGTCGAGGTCGAATTGGCCGGGTAATCGGGGGGAGGCCGTTACATGAAAGAGACAAAAAGGGAACGGTTACTGTTCACGGGGATTCGGGGATTCGCATAGATCGCGAGTTTCACACACACCGTTGCCCGCGTTTATATCATCGTTTCAGCGACAGGGTTTTATTGGCTTCTGAGTGAAACGAACGGTGAAAGGTCAAGCAACAAGTAGCGAATTGCTTTTTTTTTTTTCAATAAAGGGTAATGAAAAAGTCGACGGATAAATTGGCGCAGCGAGTACACGCGGCAAGATAAGAAGAGATAGGTCGAACTAGACGAGAGAATAACGAGTCGCCCGCTCATCTTTTCCAAGGAGAAGGATAATGGGAACGTAATCGAGAAGATAAGCCCGGCAGCTCGTTACTCGACTCGCAATTTTCGGCCTCTACTACGTTTATTCTACGTTAAGTTAAAGAGCGTTGACAGCGACTTAGTGCTTAGACGTACACATGACTGGCGCGTCGGTGGAGCTGCCTGAGCTGCGAGGATGGCAGGATCGCCGCCACGCACACCGATCTCGATCTGCTCCTACGTATCATCTCCTGGACGCTCGCTGAACTAGGCCGCAGCGATTCCTCCTCGCTGTCGCTGGCCGTGGCCGAGCTGGCGACCTCGCCGCTCTCGCGTTTCACTCTGCGGGACTTGCCCTTCTCCGCGGTGCTCGCGCCCGTCGAGGATGACGATGCTGTCGCCGGGTGCGTCGACGACGCGGTCGACGAGGCAGCCCCGGAGGAGACACCCCGCAGCCGCGAAACGAGTTTGATATCCAAGCAGAGCATTTTCGCCGGTCTTCTTTAACACGCGTGGCGATGTTCCCACGTATAGTATTATGTACAATTTAACAGTATGACTATGCACAACAACTACGCGGTTTTATTGTCACATACAACATGCGCCACTGACTTTGTGCGTCCTCCTTTTATCATCGTCATCATTGTCATCATCATCATCATCATCATCATCGTAATGTCGTTGAACAGACGGCGATGACGACGAAAGTCGGTACCCGCATTGCCGTCGGCGATTTGTGCGAGCCAAATTGCGGCGGAATTGCCGCACGTCGCAACAAACGTGGGCAAACGTCAGAAGAAAGTACAGGCGCCGCGAGATTATTTGACGAGTCTTGATTTAGAGAGACGCGTTATTTTTCTTGGTCCCGCGGTTATGCGCCGCGGCTGATGCTTCATATCTCGCAACGTAGCTGAGGAATACCGATTACGGAGAATGAGTCTTTTGCGCCTCGTGGAAATTTGAATTCTCTCTCCCTCTATCTTTTCTCTTCCGCTTTCTCTCTTGACGTCCGGGTCGATTGCTGATGCTGGTGTCGGGTGATATTAAATAGGAGAACGAGAGGAATGAAATACGGTCTAACGTGCCTTATGTGTACATGTTTATGCGCCACTTGGGCGGATTCCTTAAATACTACGTAACCACGTTGGATGCACTTGCACTTAAGTGCCTAACGATAAATGATATATTACGTCGCAACGTGCAAGATAGTTTGTCACACCTGTGGAAATAATTGTATGTCAGCGCAGGTAATTGTATGTGCCCCGCGATATCGAAGTCAAATAGATGCGACAGCAGTTCGTAACAAAATATTCCTTGATTATCAGGTGACAAAAAGTGTGCGTTCTCCTAAAGTTTTCTAAAGTAGCATTCGGAAAACTGCATTCCTATAAAATTTAAATTCCGAGCGAAATCGGCAAACTCACGTAAAAACAGACGCTTCAGAATTATTATTTCAATCCTACTCCTCTCGTGCTCTAATGAACGAAAGCTTTTTATTCCCTAATTCAAAGTTTCTTAATTAAACTTGATCTATTTTGATTAATTACGAAACGGTGTAAGTAAGTATAATTTTCATTTAACGTAATATTAATTTGATACTTATACATGCAAAAAATTAGTTAATTAATTGCTTTAATTAATAGCCCGGTTTTTCGCGCTTATTTATTACGAGAATTTTTTATATTAAAAGATCATTTTTTTGCACGAGAGTATTAATAAAAAGCTAATAAACGTACATATATATATATAAATATATACGAATCTATATTTTCATCTCAAGGAACAGACAATATAGAGAACTTCGCTCCGTTGCGTAAGCAAATTTGGCCAAACACGTAGAGGGGTGCCGCATTAAGAATATTGATTCTCAAGATAATAACAGTAGTCTTGCTGCTTATTTCAGAACTTAAAAATACTTGGCGAACATAGTTAAAAAGTACGTGTACGACTCTTACTCTTGAAGCCTTCACTTCAAATGCGAGAGATGAAATTCAACAGCTCCCAAATCTAATTAGAATTCTACTTGACGAATCGAATTAAAAATAGCGGAATAACGGAAGAGGATCCAATAGTGGCGACCAGCAGGTCTCCGCTAAGAATTCAAATGAGTGCTAGACAGTGCGGTGTGATGCAACAGCAAAAGGGAATTCGCGCTGAAAAACGGATGTAAGGAAATGAATGAATCTCGCCTACGCCGAGAACAGCGCCAATGACTAGTCCCGATGAATAAATAACTGAATTCAATTCACGGATGACTCTACGCGCGGGCGGGCGGTCGTTCATCTCGTGGTTACTTTATCGGACATCGGGCGAAGACACCGATACTACCCTTTACCTTGCCGAAGCGTCCAATATCCGTTGGCGCCGAAGGCCCTCGTGATAAGCGATGCGTCAACGATACACCGCCGGCACGTATTCACGTAAGTCCTACGTTCTATCCTTCGACAAACAGCAGCAGCAGCAGCATCGATCTCACCCTATCAATTTTCCGGTCTTTTCGTCGCCGTGGCCGACATTTCGCATTCGTATATCCGGACGACTCGCGGTATATCACGGATGGATAACGAGTGGAAAAGAATGGCCGTTAGCGACGCCGCCGTCGATTTTTCCCCCTTTGATCTCGCGTGCCTTGCAGTCGAGAAGCCGAGGGTGTCCTGAGGGACACAAAGCGGATATATATCGTTGGACGGATACGGCGATTCGATAGCGATGTGATCCGGGAGTATGTGAAGCGGCTGTTTGTACATACATACATATACATATAGACGCATAGAAGTTACATTGACACACGAGTCCTTGTGACTGCATTCCGTAAATTCTACGGGCAAGTGTCGGGTCGCGGGATATTCGCTGTGGGGAAACGCGCCCAAGGTGTTCGATTACGCTTTTTCCGCTCTCGTACACGGAATTCGCAAATTCTTCCGGAAAATCCGGACGGGCGAGCGAGCGAGCGAGCGAGCGAAGGGATGCTCTCGGGGGGGGGGCGTGGGTTATCGCGCGGAAAAGTCGGGTATTAAAATCCACTCGGTAAATCAAATCGACAAGATTTGTTTGTTTGCGGAACGATCTGCCAGTTCAACCGGGGGAAACCTTTTATCCCACTTTATAAATAGTGGAGACATATGAGAGCGACAGCGAGCCTCTATTCTTCTCTCGGTGGCGCGGTTCCGCGCGAGATTTTATTCGAGATCCTGGATCCATGCGAACATAAGAATGAGAGATACGTTCGCTTGTGTTCTCCCTGTGAACGAAATCAGCTCCCTTTTGGCGTCAGCGTATAAAAAGATCGGGTAAAGCGTTTTCACGATTCTCAAAACGGGTCAGAAGTTTCTACAGAAGCAAACTCGCTATTCAGCCCCGGCCTTCGCCAGCGCCAACTTTCTATGAGCTTAACTTTCCTCCCCCCCTCCCCTTCTGAACCGAGCTGGAAGATAAAAACTTCACTTCGTAAAACACTTATCTTAATTATGGCTTGGACCTTTCTTAGAATAACGTACCTGCACCAGCGCGACGTTAACGTCACGCGATCATTTCTTGAATGAGCTACCTTTGATATTTCCCCGTTTTTTTTCTCCCCCTCCCCACCCCCCCTCTCCCCCTCAAAAATTGTGCGTCAAATTCTTCCGGACTGAGTTAACTGAATTAAGTTTGCCGGGTCATATGATTAATCTTGATAAACTATTCATTTGCTAAGGTAAAAGGTCGGATCCTATCGATATTTTACTCTGCGAGCGTCGATGTCACCGAGATGATATATTTTCTTCCCCCTTTTTTATCTTTACACCTCAACTCCTATTGAGAGACGTTACCAGTGTTTCAAACAGTTTAGAAAGCCGTGCGATGACTAAACGCGCCTCTAATCGTTTAAAAAAAGCATGCAAACTTGCGAAATCGATCGCAAGATCGCGGACTGCGTTCGCGACAGAAAAAAGTCTTATGACGATGGCACAAGTTCACACAGTTAACTCCGCTATTGCAGGGTGCAGAAAACAATTGTGACGTATTATGTCTATTCTGGAGGCCTCGGAGAGAGGCCTTTCGCAATTGTTCAGTTTTTCCAAGTCAAATCTGAGCGCGCGCGCGACGCTGGACGTTACAGCGGGTCGCTTGGTCGTCGACCGGGCGCGAAAGAAACACCACTTGCGGAACTCGAACGGCACTGAACACACTCCCTCGCGTCTTGGGTCCGCAACCCCTACTGGCGGTGTCGTCGCCACCGCTGCCGCTCGCCGCCGCCGCTCGCCGCCGCCGTTGCCGCCGCCGTTGCCACCGCCGTCGTCACGTCCCTTGGCGAACCTTCACAACCCGGCGCGTAGGGCAGCAGCGGCCCCCGCGAGATAGCGGCAAGTTGCTCGCAGTGACATGGCGACTCGACGACTGGCGCCGTGCCGACGAGTTCGTCGGTCCCCACGTCCACCTCCCCGTGTCTCTTTCTATTTGTCGTCTTTCATTGCCCCCTTCCTCTCTGCTGCTATCTCTCTCCCTCGTCCACCTCCTGCTCCTCCTCCTCCTCCTCCTCCTCCTCCTCTTTCTCCTTTTCCTCCTCGCCACCCGTTCATTTATCTATTTGTTCCTCCATGTATATGCGCATACGGGGTCCGAGTGCCCTATCGCGGTGACGTGTGCCGCCGTCACTCGTACCCGACATAACGTATATATATATATCGATATGTATGCGCGACCCTTTGCCGCGATTCGGCGGCGTCGGTACGGTGACCTGTATTCTCGCCGGCACCGGGGCGACGCGACGCTCCTTCAATCTCAACGCCGTTGTTCGCCGCCGACATCCTCTCCTCCTCCTCCTCATCCTCCTCCTTCTCTTCCTTCTCCTCCTCATCTTTCTCCTCCCTCTCTCGCGGCCCCTCGAAATTTTGGCATCTAAACGACGCCGTCCGGGGTTCGGCGAGATTGGGGCGCGACCGGGGTGCGTATCGGGTCGGCGCGGCTCGGTGAATTAGCACAGCCCGAATGTTAATCAGATTCCCTCGCCGCCGTCCGCCGTCGGCGACGTCCTCGTGAAATGTAAATAGCCAGAGAGCTTAACCCGGATTTTTGCATCAGATAAACGCGATAAACTCTCTACGTCGTACCGCGCGCCGCTTCGTGCAAGAGGTGTTTGACAATTGTTGCTGTTGAGTTCCCGGTAAAATACTCGAGTTCTTTGATAAACTCGAAAAAAAAAAAAAATAAATAATCGTACGAAAATTTTATGACAGGTCTGCCCGACAGAACTGTTTAACGTAGCGAACAAAATGTTATTGTTAATATAAAGTCGATTTCAAAGGTTTGAATAAATAAGGGAAAACTTATTTTCCTATAGAGTTTAATTGAAATGATTACTTTGACAGAATTTTAATTTAAAATGTTTTATATTTATATTTAGATTTAGATTTATATTTATTAAACATTACAAAACCGTTTACGTAGATTATAAATGTTGTTAGTATATTGTAACATATTCTCATTTGAAAAGGCAGTGATTATAAATTTGAATCTTTCTTATAAGATAAAGAATTTTTTTATATAAGACATACATATATAAAATATGTCCGTAGATGTTTATATTAATTTCTTTTTTTTTGCAAAATTTATTATGTAAAATCTAAATCATATTGAAAAAAACTAAATCTAAATAGATCATTGTTGTTTTCTTTCTTTTACACAAAGTTGAGTATGAAGAATAAGAAAAAATTATCCATGTATTATCACATGTATGATTCAAAGAATATAATTATATATGGGCAATTTTTTCATATTTTTTATACTTAACTTTTTGTAAGCAAAAACAATGCAAAAAATTATCTTTTTAATTAATTTCTGTTTTTTCAGTATGACTATTATTTTTTTACTAAACAAAAATTTGACAAGAAAAGAAACTAGTATAAACACATGAACATATTTCATGTATAATTATACATATTTATATATGTTCTTATATAATAAACTTTTTACAAAGCTCTTCCTTTTTATATTAGGAATATTTTTTAAAATCTTGTATGAAAAAAGGATACATGTTACAAATTTTTATAGACCCGTAAAATTCTTCAATCAGATTTTTATCTTTATTGAATGATTAGAAATAAATTTTTGAGGGTTTTATAAAAAAAACACGTAAAAAAAGAACATCTTCTATAATTAAGAATCTAAATACATATCTTTCTTAATAAGAAGAATGTTTTCAAGTAACTAATTATTTTTATTAACAAGCTAAAGGCAAGCAAGACTTAGGCACCTAAGGAAGATATATTTGATGGAAATAATAATAATGGTAATGTTTCTTTGTGTATTGTATGTATCGATCAATTTTTTTTTTCACCTCATGCAATATGTACGAAAGAGAAGTTGTGTGCATAATAGAATTATGATAACGTAATAACTTTTCTTCACAATGGCTACGACTCTTGCCGTGACTTTTATCAGGCGTCTCGTTACTCATAGCTTTATGGAGGGGAGTAAATTGGGTTGCGTGTAGAGCATATATGACAAGACGTCAAAATATTCTCTGCGCTGGACATCTCACGCACATGTGGGGAGAAGATATTTTTGTATTAATTTCGCAAATTAATTTATTGAAATGCTCGCGTATAATTGTCGAACGTTTCCTTGATCAATCGCATAGACGATAAACGTTGACAGGCGTAACGACGTGTCTGCTTTCTCTCATGCGGATTTTTTTAGAGCCCGAACTTTTCGAGAGACGACGCATTCACCAAAGCGTATCGTTGGCGATTTATCGACTCCCGATAAGCCGCCGGTTGGTTCGTTCCAGCCGGCGGTTTCTTATCGACGACTATGAAGATAACGGGATTTCATCCCGTGCGATGATAACCGATACGCGAAATCATCATCACCGGTGACGTCGTTTGAAATTTAAAATCTCACGGAGGGCCCGGCGATAGATGATGCGCGATAATATTTTGCGTGTGTACTCTGAATGTTGAAAGGAATCTCAAGAGCGACAGGTAGAGCCGGTCATTATGGTTATCACCGTCGTATCGGCTGATTGACGTTATAAAAGAGGGAGGGATTATTAAAGCTGCACGACTTGCACGGCGCTATAAATAATAGAAATAGATAGAGCGATTATCGATTGCACGGAACGTAACGTGAATGTGCTTTCTGAAGAGGCAATTGTGCACGAACGAGCGGATCGTTAAGTGTACAGAATGTTCTTGAAAGTTTGCGCGGGGCATATTTTTAGAGTACTTAGGCCTATTTTTAAAACGTCGAAAAAAAAAAAGTTTGTAGAAACGTACCTATACCCGCCTTATAAGCTTCGGGTTTATAAACAGCCTTTGTATCTTGGAACGTGAAAAGGCTGTGGGGAGGAACGGCCGGAATTGCATTTGGCTGTATACCGTACCGGTCTATTTTCACAAAGGGCGTCTTTAAACTGTGACAGCATTAAAGTAAAAGCCTCTTTAGATCAAAGACGAGGAGGGAAGAGGAAATTTTTACATTGGCGGCCATTCGTTAAAATAGCGCGGTTTTTTTGCAGGGGCGTTCCGTCGCGCGCGCTTACATGCAATTTTGCCTCCACGTGTCGGCCTCTTTTCCTTATAAAAATGCAGTACTGTGCGGTATTAAATTGACCAGCAATTAACTTATTTTAAATATTACAATCACTGCTTAGTACTTTTTAATACTCGAAATAAGTAATAATTATTGGTCAATTTAATACTGCCCAGTATTACACTCCAAATATGATCTTTGCAACTTTGCAAAATTATGTATGTATAAAAATTAGCTGAGATAGTTAAATGATTAGTAAACACTGTGATATGTATATGTATTGCATTTCAATCAATTTAACTTATAGAAACAGAATTTACAAATTCTATAGGTGACAACAAAAATTCTAACAGATACAAAAATTAGCGATACATTTTGGTTGTCACATTAGGAAATCTGTCTATATTTTTAAAAAAATTTTTTTGGTGCATTACATTTTTACGAAGATTTTATTTCCGAATTTTTTGAAAACGCGAAAGATTCCGCGATTCAAACGAGGGATTTTTTTTTTTTCAATGAGAAAGATCTGAAAAACAACCGGAGTCGATCGTTTCCTAGTAACAGTGCAGTCATAAGCTTTGTTTCGGAGAATTCTTTTATCTTGCATTGTTCCATTAGCATGTGTGCATAATTGCCACTCTATTGTTAACTAATTTGAAAGGCAATAGCTGCGCAACTAATAACAGATATGCAGACAGTTCTCGTACTTGTGTCGGGTAGTTATGAAACGTTTCAAAGACGACTATTGTATTAGGCTCCCGTAGAAAGTGACATCGAAACACTTTTAACTTAATAGCGGAAAGGAGACGATGTGTTTCACAGACATGCGAAGCCTGCGTAAAACATGTTTTTATCGTGATTATATAAATAGGGTTTTACGAGGTACACATCCGGAAAGACAATTCGAAAAAATATGAAATGCATAACTTTATTAAATTTTATTAATTTCACGGCAAATCCCAGGTTTTGATCGAATAAAATATTAAATCGCAAGAACACCTGCTTCAGTTAAAAAGAACATAAGTTTCCAGAGATTATGTTGATGCTTATACAAATAGAACTTTGATAAAGTATATTAAAAAGAATAGCTTTATATACATAGATTTAAAAATAATTTTGTTAAACCATCAAAATAATTATGTCGGCCGTCTATACTGGGTTGCTAAAACCAGTCACAACTTTTTACAGCATTATCATTATGCTTGAACGTTCTATGCAATTATTTTAATAATCCATAATTATTTTCTGATCTGTATCGCGTTTAATTTTCATATACTTCAACCGAACCGTGTTCGCGTACCTTTCCGTGTACACGTCATTCAAATAAACCACATTGAATTTTTTTCTCCCAAATTTGCCGCAGCTGTCGTGAAAAGTACACGTAATACTGTCAACAGACATGGCCAAATTCCACGAAAATACCGATATGCTGCCGAGAGATTTAACCGATTACCACGAAAATACTGATACGGTTAATAGATTTAAGCGACTTCCACGAAAGTGATGAGGAAGTGGCAGATATATATTTACTATATATATTATGCAGTTTTTTTATATTAAAAAAGAATGCTAAAAATGTAAAGTTACTCAAGGTAACTCGACAATATTTAACACATGTGACAAACATTACTTATTCAAGAGACGAAGCAATACTTCCCAATGATGAAAAATACAGGCATTATGCTTGCTATTTTAATGTATATTTATTAAAGTAATTACATTATTTTTATTCCACAAATGTTCCTTCAAATTTTGTCTAGCCATTGTGAACGAGTCTCGAACATTATCCGAATGTTCTGCCGTACAATAGGTAAACCCATGTGTGTCGTTGATTACGTAAATTGAAATACCATATACGCGATTACGGCGATACGTACGGAAAGAGGACGCATTTCGAACGCGCATGGCCGGCTTACGGTGATAATAGCGCTGGCCAATGCAGTTTCGCGGATAATGCACGTAAAAATAGACACGGAAAGCCTCGTACGACTTGGAAACTATTAGTAATTTATATCGTAGCTCTCCTTCTTTCTTTGTTTTCTTTGGCACGTCGTTATAGTTACCTTGCGCAGTGGATGTACGATTCTTTGATTAATGTTTTATTTCGTAAATGAGATTCAAATTATTCATTTTAGAAATGAAACAAAATCTAATTTATACAAAAAATTGCAGCTCTCATAATATACAGTTTGCAAGGGAAACAGTATGGCAGTTGTTCGAATTGAAAGATATGAAGCGATGGGGGATGTTATCACCAGAATGGAGCAACTTTGTGAGGCAAAACGAGAGAGGTAACAAAGGTATTCTCTATACGCGTCCATCTTAATCACGCTGACAAATGAGAAACATACGCGGAACTTTCTTCCACAAAGAAAGAGGCGGCGGCCGTGTCCTTATGACATACCGTCGTAGTTTTGCTGCTTTGCGCAAACATATACACGGCTGCGTTCTACGTGTGCTTTCATATTGTTTTTGAGACTGAGAAAAAGCGTGCGGTATAGGTGGAAGAGTACGTTTTTACGTAGAGGCAGATACGACCGTAGTATAAAGATCATTCGTGCACGTATACATTAAATATACTCGTGAAAAAAAAAACACGTTGCGCGCGTCAACGTATGTTATACATGCGTTTTTTCGTGTTGGTGCAAAAACGGGTCGAGTCTTTCGGCGTTATCGCGAAAATTGCGATTCTTTCGGCGACCGATAAAAAAAAAAAGAGGAGAATTATATCGTTAAAAATTAACATTTATATCGCGAGAATTAACCTTGCTGCTTCTTTCTTGAGATTATAGTGGAAAAGTAGTGCAAACAAAAAGGAAATTTAAAACAAACGTGCAAATCAGTGTTTATACAATAATGATAAAATAATGAACATAAATTTAGAGGTTTTCTCGACTTTTTTCGTAATCTATCATTATTATTTAAGAATGGTATCGTCTTGTTGAAAAATTTTTTGACTCGAATTTTATTTTAAAAAATATCTATAAAAGTAAAGAATTTATTGATATTTAATTTTTTACACATAATCTTTCTGACAATAAAAAACTATTTCCATGTTCAATGTTACTTATTATATATATTTTTAAAGAAAACCATCTCTTCCCTTACTCATATATAAAAAAATTATTAAAAATAAAATATTCAATAAATAACTTTGTACAAAATAACTTGGCATTGTCAACTATAAGATTAACAGATATTTTCTGAATTTTTTCAGATTTTTTTTACTTAAAAATTTAAGAAAATGGCATCCGACACGATAGACTCACAGTTATAGTCCGAAGGTAGTAAAAACAACGATACGATTGGAAGATTTAATTAAAACAAAAATAATTAAATTTATTTTTTGATTAAACAGTGTTATTATTTCAGTGAAAATATTTTATTTTATTTAGTTTATATAAATTTGTACATTAAATCATTTTATTATTTTAGTATTCAAATTATTTCACTTAAATTATATTTTTCTCATTAAAAAAAAGAATTGTTTCACTACCGAATAAATTTAGTATATTCAGGAATTAAAAAAGTATTAATAGTATTAAGAGCATTCGTGATTTTCAGTTGAGCCGTGAATTATTGAAGTTCGCGAGGCCTTATGTTCCCCGTGTGCCAAATCTTGTTTGCGAATTATTAACGGGCCCGCTAGCCACCTAACGAAAAGTAGGCCGCGAGTGGGAATCTCACGGGAAGGCTATTTAATTTAATTTCAATGAAAATTATTTCATTGAAATGTGTTGTTTCAAACAATCGTAATTTTTCTGTCAAACAATTTAGTTTACTTATAATTAACAAAATAGTGTTTCATTTAAAGGTACGTTGTTTCTGTGAAATAAATGTAAGCGAAACAAGCAGAAAAACTGACAAGAAACTGCAAAGAAACGCTTTTCTCTGTATACCATTGTAATGGTGCCGCATCAAAAATCGATATTGATATCTAATATTGCGGTTCTCTAGAGATCCTGGGGAGTCGCTTTGTACGAGGGAGAAAATATCGAGCCTTACTGCTATGGTTGCATTTAATTTTAATGCATCGTATAACATTCTTATAAGAAAAAGTTTAACCGCGCATCCCGGTAAGAGACAATCCTTCAGACTGGTCCAATATTACTATTCGATATCGATTCATATATTGGATTATTATTACTATTTCAATGCTAGTCCAACAGAAGGCCAGTATTGAAATATAGAACCTATTTTTCGATACAACAACGCCATATTCAATGCCGATTTAATGTATTCTATTCCCGCTTGGATACTTTCGTTTTCAATTCTTAAGTATAACTAAACTGAACAGATTTCGAATTTAATGAAACTCACACCTACATAGGAGGAAAATGAACATTGCAAGTATGCAACACTCGCCTCTAGAGAGTTGGATACAACTATAAACTATCTATAGAAAATTGATTCGCGTATTATTTTTCAAAGCCGCTTCTTTAATCTTTTATATTCTTTTACTTCATATTTATTTACTTACTACGACCAACCACTACCAAGTTACCCACGGAATACTTATAATATATCATATGTGTGTATGTGTGTGTGCGTGCGTGTAGCATCGCGTAAAGTCTGTATATTTATAGCCCCGTGACGAGCGCGACAAATTCTGATGTATAAATATTTACCGCCGCCGTCAAACATCTATCGGTCGAAAGGGTTAACGACCCGGAGTCATTGAAGCTACTGGAGTAGCGAAAGGTCTATTAGCTCGCGTGTCAAAGTATCGGGATCTTTCTCATCACCGTCCTCCGTCCGCGGCGACGGCGGCGGTCAGGACGGCGCGTCGTCGGCGCTACTCTACGAAAGTCTTGTTATGCATCGACAAAATCGATATACCGTGCTTTCGAATGCGGGCCACCGCCAACGGCGGTGACGTAATTGAACGATATATAGTAACTCTCGCGGACGGGGGTCATCGAAAACGCCCGAGTTCTTCCGCGACCATAATGCCGTCGGTTTAACACCCGATACCGTCTCTCCACCTGGCTGACCGTGTAATGCCGTTTTTCCTCGCGGATTTTTTTCTCCTCTCTCGTCCCCACCCCTCCTCTCCCTCTCTCGCCTCCCTTATGTGCTCCATATTTCCGCCTCGCCCCGGTGCTCCTACGTGCTTCACCATCGAGATGCCGCGGTAGACTTCCACTCGGCCGAGCGTGATCGAGATTGATCGGCTTGACACAAAAGAGCGGCAACGGACACTCGGCCCAGAGTCCAATAGCAAAAGGGTTAATTATAAAGAGTGAGGCACCGAAATCCGATATCGCGAAGCCACTCGCTGGCAATACCGTTGTTGCCGCTGCTGCTGCTGCTGCTGCTGTTGCTGCTGCTGCTGCTGTCGTAATTCCTCTTGGATTAACGTCAGTAATGTGGCTCCCTTCAGACTAGACTCTTTCGAAACTAACGCTTGATGGACTGCTGATATCTCGCTGGTAATTCCGCGAGGAGTCTCATCGAAGGATATAAATACTCGCATAATCTTAGAGTTGTTCATACAAAAATGTGCACGAATTTAAAAATTGCACCTTAAAATAATAACATTGACACAAATAAAATAATAATAATATTAAAATATTAAATATACAAGATTGAGAGTTTGTTTTAGCTTTATTTTTTATCTTTGATATCGTTATCACGTAAAGATTTCCCTTGCAACGGGGTGTGTTTTCTCGAAGCAGAAGAAAGCTTTAAGAAACATTTTTCTAGTATAATAATACAACGAATCGATGTCTCGGTGAAGAGCGTTCCGATGCCGTCAAGTCTATCGATCGAGGAATATCGATGGAATTTCGATGAGTCGGGATCTTTTTTTTTTTTTTTTTTTTTCAATATTTCACGATATCACGCATGGATTATCGCAAACATATGATAAGCGCTCGAAGGGAGCACGTCTCCCCGTTGACATTATAACATTGTGACGCCAGGAGGAACCTTTCATGGCGAAACATACCTGCTTTCGGTAGCTCACGCGTCTTTGCAGGGAGGGTTAATCTCATTATCCCCGCGGAGAAATGAAGTGGATCATAAAGAAGAGCCGTGTCTCGCTTGAACGCTTCGTTGCCGGATAAAGCAATTAAATTTCGAACGATTCAAGTACGATACAATCTCTGTGTGTGTAGTAACACAATAGTCGAAAGTAATAATAGAATTTGCTAGAAATAGCAAAGAGCAGTAGTAAAATTTGAAACGGGGGGGGGGGGGTGTCTTGCCGCTGTGATTTCGCAATGTAATATTCTAAATTGTAGCACATCCAGGCGCAATTGAATAAACATGAATCATAAAACGTTAATTATAAATTATAGCTAATTACGGGAACCGCAGTAACGAATGCCGTGTCGCTGTTGAATATTTATCGGTGTTTAATAACAAAATTCGCGCTTCTTTTGATTCCGTATAATATCTCGCTATTCGTCAACGTGGAGATCACGCTAAACGTTTTCCTGACATTCGAAAATTGATATTTGACATTGGACACCTCATCCTCTTCTCAAGGCACTCAAGGTACAGCGTCACGCAGTTTTTTCCCCCCTTTCTTTCGTCTCTATTAACTGCTATCTTTCCTTCCACTTGGGTGCTAAGTCGAGGATTACGTATGCATATTAAACGTAACGATCGAAAGGGCGACATCGTCGCACGATTGCATTACGGAAAACGTTCCGACGGCGGAATTAATTCGGGCACGCTCCGGTCGCCGAGGGAGGCTAATTAATGCGCCTGTAGCTGGCTTATTAAAAATCGATGTCGGAGCTGGTGTCGAACGGGCGAGCGCCGCACGTACCCGCGTGTGGGCCCGAACGATAACGCGACAGTCTTGGAACGTTAACTTCGCAAATTGATCAGAAATAATGGGGTGGATCCCTAGGGAAGGGGTCTATCGTTTTGGTATATCTTTACAGCACATCGTATCTGGCACGTGCCCGGCCGCGTGCGGTCGAATGATACGCCAAGAATAATTTGCCCGATGCCGCACATTATTCTCTCTCTTTCTCTCTCTCTCTCTCTCTCTCTCTCTCTCTCTCTCCCTCTCTCGGTAAAATCGTAAGACATCTTCAAATTATTTTCAACCGGCCGCTCGTAAATCGTACGGGGCGTTATGAGAGTACTGCACTCGTAATCATTTAATGCACGTTGTATCGCAGATTTACGCACGTCATCGCCCGGAAGATTAAAGAGCATCCGCATCCGCCCTGGATTTTGCACACCGCAATCCGCGCCGCTCATTGCCGATTATCGCGGTCGGCGCTTTATCCCGCGCTAATGGCATTCGCACGATCGGGTGACTTTGGCTCAATTAAGAAGCACGGTTAACGCTCCATTCGATACCCATCGATCGGGATTACGCAACTAATTAGGTTACAAAGTCATCACTTGCTCGAACGCTCGCTAATTAAAAGTTTCCGCCGAATTCCTTTTGGCACATTGTTTATCATTGTCCGACGTTGTTTGTCAAATGTCAGTATTATCGTACGAATGTTTGTTTTGGGAATAAAAATAACCGACTGCTACTTGAGAAGGTCGAGCAAAGTCCTAGAGATGTAGAACGATACCGCGTCCTTTTTCTTAGGAAAATAATGAAATCATAATAAAATGATGAAATTGTGAATACGTTATTGGCAATTGCGAAAATTATCTGTCGAACGTATACGCAAATTTTAGTCACTGGTAATTTACGCTGTTTTGAGAGAAAATAAATCGGAAGAATTTCTTATCAAAATAATAATATTATGATCGATACCCTTTTAAACGTACGCCATTCGAATATTCCGCGAACCCTTATTAACATCGTATCGATTACGTTTAAGTGCATATGCAAGTAATTAAATAAAAACAGAAGTAATCAAAGTAAAATTCAAAGATCCGACGGAAGTGTCCTGTCAGTTAATATGAAAGCTTTATTTCCCAGTTATATAATACAGCTAATATTATCTTCGTGATTATAAAGTTTTAAGTAACCAAGGAGAACGCGATAAAAAATGCTATCAATAAAAAAAAAATTTGTTTTAACAGCAAGGGAAAAAAGTTGATGAAAGTTGCAATTGGTTCAACGTTTCTAAAACAAGCAGTGATTTTAATGTTTAACGTAACTTTGATGATTAAGAATTCATTGGCGATTTGCAATTCCGGGGCGGAAGGCTCGGAGATTTGTCTCGTCTCTGCGATTAAATAATTAAGCGGAAGCGGACTTGTGTATCGCGGTCGCGGGGGATCGAAAACCCTCTTCCTCATCAATCAATATCAGCGAGCGACAGCGGCGGTTGCGGTAAACCAATTTCGAGGACCACGACTGTTCGGTTTTATACCGGATTGATTGGTTCGCTTGTGGCTTCGTGCCTTTAATGCTTTAATCTCAGAGCCATTAAACTTCCAAGTCGCGGTAGTATCTGTTCCAAATACAAGACAACTCAAGGTGAAGCACCCACAAAATTGATTTCACTGAAGTGACTATTATACGATGCGCACGCTTCCGCGAACCCACGCCGGATAGTCAACCGTATCAGGCTAACCAGTTCCTGGGATTAAGACTGAAACTTTTAGCTTCTTATTCTTCGAAGTCTTTCTCTGCCTGTAAGCTCTTTTTTACTCTTGAATAATTCAGAGATAAGGTTTATTAGAGCAACAACTTATTTTTCCCTTGATTATGTTTTTTTCTGTTTAAAAAAAAAAACTTTTGTTATTATGTCCAATTTGTACTTATTTTATTATTTAATATAAAGTAAATTTTTTATTTCTATGTATATCATTCTTCGAGGGGAGAAGTTTTGCTTTATTTTATACTGTATATATAATTATTAATATTCATTTTAATTGCGCGCATTGTATTGTTATTATTATTTGATGATAATTAATAAAAGCAGCGTAGCCAGGGATAAAAATAACCAATCCTTTGTAATATTCCCAAGCAAAATAAAAAGTCATTGTGACATTAAAATGTCAAAATGATTTCAAAATAAGTATTAAAAGTCACTTTTTGATTAGTCACGATTTATGTGACTATCATTTTGATGTTATCGTATTGTTCTGCTTGGGTTCATACATTAACACTGATAAACATGTAGAAAAAATTGTTACCTGTATAAAAAAAAATATATATATATATGTTTGTATATGAAACAATGATAATCTTGTTCATATATATATATATAATTTAAAACTTTCTTTAAAAAATTTGATAATCTTAAATTTCAGCAAAATATTGTTTTAGTCATTTAAAGAGCACAATATATGTATGAGTTTTGATAAAATAGTGTTAAATTGATATTAGTATTTTCTCGATATTTTTTCCTCTAAATTTACGGAAAAATATTTTTTTTATAAAACTGTATACATAAATTCTTTATGTAAGCAAATTATGGCCGTCTAACGCTGTATAATCTCATTTCAGTATCTAACATTTTAAAAATAAAGATAAAGATAAGCCTATTTGGTCTGCAACGCATTTTGGCGTTGAATAACATAAATTTTCTGCATAAATTTAATATTTCTAGCTCATATGAGCTACGCGCTGACACTTCTTATCAGTACTGAAACACAGTTACTAGCCAGATGTCGATGCTCAGGAGCATCTATAAGATCTTCTTTTCCCGAAAAACTGTAAATAATTTATTGCAAAAATAATATTGCAGCCAAGAAAATGAAGATATTGTCAAAACAAGAATACCCTTTTTTCCCGCGTAAAAGTCGAGTTTTTCTTTCGCTTACCTCGCGGTCCATGGTAGCACCTTGTTGCCCTCCAAACTGATACTTCGCAGCTCGTATTTGGACCTGTATCGCATCGGCGAGGCGGGCACCGCGTTCGCATGGGTAACGTTCTTCAAGCTCTTTGTGGTGGGCCCGGAGAGCGCGTGCCTTCGCATGGACGTGCCCTCCCTCGTCGACTGATTGATCGTCCGTCGTAGAGAACTCATCTTCGAATAATCACTTTGTCACGCTGGCGTTGCTCACGATCCGGTTACGCGACCGTTCCCCATATTTTTCCCCAGACCGACGAGCTAGACCGAGTCACTGGACGCTCCTGTGCCCCCAAGCGTGCGCCGGTATCCTCGGCTACCCGGCCGGTGAAGATTTTCCACCACGAGCGGTCGTGCGAGTCCCGAGAGCAAGCGCGATTCCTCTTTCGCAACTCTCCGGGAAGACTTTTCCATTCAGCCGACGTAATCTCCACCCACGGCGAGGAAACTTATCCTCGCCGGATCGGGTTCTCCATCGCGTCGAGGATCATCGACGACTTCGCTAGACGGAGGTGGCAACATTTCAACTTAGAGTTTCCCCGAAGAAACGTTTATAAGATAAACACGGATCCCTCTCACGGAGTTACGGGATGCAAAACTCCCTCCGAAACTTTTCGTTCAAGTCGACTTCTCCTCCGGTCTGCCACGCGTGAACAAACGATCTCTCTCTCTCTCTCTCTCTCTCTCTCTCTCTCTTTCTCTCTCTCTCGAAGAGAGTTTGGTTTGCAGAAGGAGTTTCGTCGATGGAGATCAGTCCGTTAATCGAATTCCCTCCGTCGGTCGTCACGGCGAAGGAGATCGTTCGCCCGGGCCACTCGCGTCACCTCGTATTCGCGTTTGCCTTCCTCGCGGTTGCCTTCGTCTCCGGTTCTTCTTTAACAACGCGACCGTTCCGGGATCCTCCGTCGAACTTACTTTCCGCGCTCTCCCGACTGATCCGACAGGTGCACGATCCCGTACGATCGTAACTGACCGCGCCGCTTTTCAACCCCACCATTCACCACCGTCGTCACCGTTCGCCACCATAACTCGCGTCGTCCGTTGCCGCTTGGCTCACCACCATCTAGCCCCACCACCGTCGCACCTCGGCAAACCCCACGGTAGGCACGTTGTCACCCCTCGCCGTACATCAACGCTCTCTCTTCTCGCCCCCTTCTCGCAGCGGCCGGTGGCCGAGTCCTCTCTCTGTTCTCGCGCGCGAACGCGCGGCTATTAAACTGTATCGCTCGCGCCTCGCCGGATCAATTAACGGAGTGGATGCTGCCGCCCCGTATTGCGAACCACCGCCGCTGAAAAGGGAATATCTTACGCGCGTCCCTTTTTTTTTTCCTCCCCTTGCGACCCCCTACCACCTCTTCCCGATAGCAAAAACACCGACCGGTATGTGCGACGATGAAGGTGCGCGCTGATGAAATTGTTCGCCACGAACTTCTTCCAGTCGCGCGCCGCGCGACTCTTTCCCTCGAATATTACACCTCGTTGCGGGATTATTCGATCTAAAAGCGAGGGATCGCGTTACACGTTTCGCAACGTACACACCCGGTATTGCATTCACGTTTCCCGTCGGAATTATTGGATTTCAGAGGGGGAAACTTTTACATTGTACTTTTCGGGGAATAACACATACGGAATTATTCTCTCCGAAGTATTCGAACCAAAAGAGAGGCGCTTTATCGCGAGCCTCTTTCACCTAACTGACGGCGGCGCCGAGTGTCGATATTATTTTGAATAGGGGCCATGCAACCTCTCCGATTGCGTTGGAGGAAAGTTTGAGCTTAATTAACAGGATTAGTCTCACAAATATCACAGGGTTATTCTTAGACTGCACTCCATTTCGAAACTCTATTTCGGCGTTTCGGAATATACGCGTAAACAGCGCGAGCCGTTTACCCCGGGGAAAATTATTCGCGATCGCCCTCCCGCGTCTCGGAACGCGCAGCACGTAAATCGTCTATGCGTCGCGAAGCTACCCGTGCGTGAACGATTGCCTACCCTTTAAACGAAGTAATCGTGCACGAGCCCTTACTGCGTATCAGTCATGCACGAGCTCACGCACCTGGGGATTCTCTCCTCGGAGTCTCCGGCCAGGCCAAGTTTGCGCCAAGAAGCGTTTTTTTCTTCCTTCTTCTTTTATCCTTCGCTGTTTATTCTCCCGTGAAATATGTGAAACGATACGTGTGTTAATTAAACTTCTGCGGAAATACGAGGATACATCTAGCTCGATCTGAATTTCGTGGATTGGAGACGGCACGTCCGAGGTTCAAGTGGGAAAGATTGGACTCGCTCTGCGTTTCTCGCCGCGACCTTGTGACACTCGCTGTCTAAATGTCTTACTAATTGAACTGCGTATTGATTGCGTAAGTGAAATTTAATTGGCGCTACGCGAAAATGTATCGGTGGCTATTTCCGATCGTCGCTGCACCGACGGCGGCAATTAATTAAAACTTTATAATTAAACAATATATGCAGTATATGTCACAGGATTTAATTACTATTTAAAACTTTTACATGTATTACGGGCACCGTCACGAGACCCCCCCCCCCCAGCTGATTCGTGTTAAGCCGCTATATTGATCTCCGTTAAAACGTGCTCTTTGCCCGCTTCGCGTACGCGCGTTTATAAAAATAATCGTTAGCCGCAGCCTGATTGCGATCCGCGCTTTGCTCCGGATGCTCAACGTGCCTCTATATGAAAAATAATTCCGCGGGAATGAGGTCCACTGAGAAACCCCCGTTCCACCTCGAATCTCGAGGCTGTCAACTGTCGACCGACCCGAACTTTATCGATTAAGATTTAAAAAGGAAAAAAAAAATGAAAGATTGCTTAACGCGCTTTGTGGATAATTTCAGTCATTAATCACGAGGCGGGTAACTTTGAATTCAATTACATGTCGCTGCGAAACTCCGAGTTGTGTTGCGAGAATTTCCGCGTATGGAATATCCCCCTGCCCCCCCCCCTGTATAACTTGTAATTAACGTGCACGCGCTTTAAAGCATCTATTCCGTCCTTTTAAGTAGCTCAGACCGACGGTACCGGCGTCGCGCGGCGCGTAAAACATCCCGGCAATGAGCACACTTTGAAACAAACGTAACTAGTTTTGCGACGTGGCAAGGACAATGGTCCATTGTATCGAATCTTAACAATAATCCGGATACAACGAGTCGACAAATAGAAACCGCTCTCCCGTCTCATCAACGTTAACGCGCGCGCGTTTCACAGCATCAAACCAACGAGCGTGCACTCGCGGATTTTCGAAAATAAATTAAACGACGATTTGATATTAAAAGCTCGTCAACGCGGCGATTCACTCGTAAGGGGAAATGACGACGTTTAGCCGCTCCGTGTCCCCTCCCCCCTCCCTCCCCGCGTCTCTCGCTTACCTCTCTGTACGCGGCACGTGTACGCCGAATACGCCGCGCCAACCCCTTTCGGAATCGCGTCTCACCGCGTCGATCGTACACGATGTATAATTACGCGGGATGACGCGAGGAGGAGGCAGCCTCCACCGCGGCAGGTGCACTAATAACGTGACCGTGGCGTCCTCGCGGCGCAACCGGGACTTGTGTCCTCGGGAGTCTCGGCCACGCGACGAGCCCTCGGCTCGGGATGGAGGAGAACGCGCGCCCCCGCGGATCGGGAGCAAGCTCGGGAACGGCCGTGGAAGACTGCTCGATTCACGGCCAAGATAATCCCGCGAAGGGTACGCGGGCGCGCGAGAAAAACGCATGCGTCGATCCGCCCCGCATGGTCGAAGAAGGAAAAGCACGGTACGTATGTACCATAAACGTACCGAACGTACGTATGTGTGTACGCGGAGCGACGGGCGAGCTTGTTTTCGGAAAAACAAGCGCATATATATATATATATATACAT
This sequence comes from Monomorium pharaonis, assembly GCF_013373865.1. Taxonomy (NCBI): domain Eukaryota; kingdom Metazoa; phylum Arthropoda; class Insecta; order Hymenoptera; family Formicidae; genus Monomorium; species Monomorium pharaonis. Next base: position 27,089,169 of record NC_050468.1, on the reverse strand, counting down.
ACATCGCTGCGAGAAGGCGCGCCGCCTTTGCCGCGTCGTCTTTTTCCACTCGCGGGATCGATCAAGGAGACTATCGCGAAGCAATTATAAGAGACTCCCTCATGTGATCTGTCTTCTTCTCCCTCCCCTTTTTTCCCTTTCTTTGTCCGTCCGTCCGTCTGCCCGTCCGCCTCCCCCTTTATCTTTTCTTTTAATGCCCGGGATCGTTTGCCCGCGATCGCTCGAAGCTGCCAGTCGATGAGTCCGCCGCGTTCCGCTTTGTGGAAATTCTTTCCTCCCGGCTCGTAATTAATTTAGACGTCTCCCCCGATTGTTCCCGGGCTGTTGGCCCGGATGAGCTCTCGACGGCAATCTGATTATCATGAGAAATGCCGCCGCCTCGCATCGGCATCTTCCCCCGGGAGGGATTTCTTACCTCTCGCTTTTCGCGCGCCGTCTCTTTTTTCCTTTGACGTAAAATGACGAATGTACTGTCGGGAATTTCAGAAATTTCGCGCTGTGTACGCCCGAAAAATGTGTCTAATGGATTCCATTTCAACCTTAAACTTATATTACTTGCGTTTTCACGTCGCGTTTTATGGGTTCGTTGAAACGAAGGTTGAGCACGTTTTGTGATTTTCCAGGGAATATCCAGGTTTGTTTTTTTAATATCGCTTGAGTAAAAGCACAACGTATATCGCAAGAAGGTGTTCCCCCTCTGAAAATTGCAGCGTAATCCGTTTCGCAAACAAGACGACGCTCCGCATCGATCCGCTGGATTTTCCCTGGTCGAGTCACCAGAATTTGTTCGGCAATAAGAATAACAAATACAACACACAGGCCTGTTTTTAGTAATCAATTTTTATTAATAGCCATGCTCTCCGAACTCGCTCAAAGATCATATTACACTTTTCGTCTGTGCACGCTCTCGCGCTGTGCCTGATCGCCGTCGAACTTGCGCCGTTCCATCATAAAACTTCGACAGCACGTCGAGCCGTGTAAATTAATCTCCCGCGGAGTAATCCGAAGCGACGAGGGTTACATGATTTACAACGCACTTCAAACACGTGGTTCGTGGACCGTCAGCATTTATTAAGAGTTTTAATTTAGGAGTTTAGTTCCAACTTACGTATCCATCGCATATCGATCGGAACATCGTTCCTCGCCGGACGCATTCTTTCCCTCTGTTCTCCTTCAATCCGATTCCCCCGGTCTCATTACGTCTTGCTCTCTAGTAGCACTCATTTTCATTTCACAAATCGGGTAAATCGATTTAAACGATGAAAATCCGATCGAATCGGACGCACCGTTCAATCGATTTATCCTATAAAAGTTCTTCTCATGCAGAGCGGGAATTATTATACACGCATATCCAAGTCGAGAACAATCGGATGATCCAAATTCGCAATTCGCATTCGTTATACATATATATATATATATATATATAAAATTGATATAAAAATATACGTAGATAAGGCATTTAGGAATTATCAGTAACGTTAATTTCTAACAGTACAGCGCGCCGTTCCGCTCCCGATAAAAGCTTTCAGCGCGTCGCTTTAATACTCCCATTCCACGTTAACCGTATTTCCGTAAGTTAAATACAAGCGTTTCATTAATTTCTCTTATCTCGAGCACCCTTTTTTCCCTTCCTTCGACGCCAAATCCTGTTCGCGACAGGGATCCTTTGTCAGGAGACGTCCTGAGAACTCGATGTAACCGACGTCGTCGACGAGATAAAAACTTCGACGTTGATAACACTCGTTAGATGTAATTTTTCGATATGATTTATTACCCCATTATCCGCGCTTAATATTCTTTTCGTGTGCACCCCCCCCCCCATGTTTTATTCATCGACGCGCGCGCTTTTCACATTGGTCTCGGGGATTCTTTTCGACGGTCAAAATATAATTTTATTATCGATTTTGATTTACAATTACATATGTAAAGGAGACGCCCATATAAACGTGACATTCCTCCACGCGCCACGCTCCGCAAAATTCGTATTAGAAAGCGCGTCTATACGTGAGACATCGCGTAATGTTGTTTCCTTGGACGAAGCTTATTTCAGCGCGCATAATTGAATCTGGCTTCGACTATCGGAACAATGTAAAACGAGCTCCCTACCCGCGCGTCGATCGCATTGAATTGCATACGATTAGATAATAGTGCCAATCGTTTTGCCGCTAGTTAACTTTGTATTACAATTAAAACGTTATAACGTGAATTATAACACAGCATACAGTTAACCGTTGGTGCACGACAACAACAATTGCATGAAAATAATGCAGAGTTTCTATCGTAAATTTTGAATACCCTAAGAGACTGATACAAATAGATACTGTTACACTGCGATATTCCATATTATTGCATTAAACACACGCGCAAATATTCCTCTAGAGATAAGCTCGAAGTTATATATTCCAACTCCTCTACCTCGCTTGCGATTGGCGTCTGATAATTTTAGCAAGCACACACGCAAGCAAAGCGCAGGATAATATCATTGCTCGGTGGCGACGTTTCAAAGATTGCCGAGGCGAGACGAGGAAATTCCAAAGCGACTTACGTGCGGTCGCGAGAGCTATAATCGCGCCGTGATATATTAATGGAATCTGCAAGCTCCAAACTCTCTCTCTCTCTCTCTCTCCCGTCTTGCAGCTCGGAGGACTTCATAAGCTTCTAATGACTGCACGGAGGATAGCGCGGAGAGAGTTACGCATAGTTTTAAAATTACGTATGAATATACATAAAGGTACGTAATTACAAATATACCTATCTATATCGCACGAACGTACCGTGTCGGTCGATACGTAAACTCGACCGAGTCCAGATACTCCGACGAAATTAAATCAGAAGGGTTTTGTTTGAGGGTTGGGTGTAGAGGGGGGGGGGGGCGGGGAGCGAGGACGGGGATTTAGGTAAATGTTCTCGAGGAAGAGAGTTCTAGCTATCGTTTGAAGCGTATAACCCAGCACCGTGTGTTTCGTTACCTACTTAAGTAGACTATTATCGCAGTTGCACCGCAAAACGGGAGTGTTTTTAGTCGCGTGAGCTACGTGTTTGTGTCCCCTGCGATCACCGAAAAGGAGATCTCTCCCGATATCAATCGAACGTTAGGAAGCTGGAGGACAGGCTGCGTGTCGCGCAGATGTGTCCCCCCTCATATATGATATACGCTATATTAATTATTATCTTTCCCATCCTGTAAGTTTTCCTTGCATTATTCCCCCGTGGAGTGGATACGTTTGCCATCGATTAAGCCATCGAAGCCCGGATTTTTGCAAGTTCTCGAACGGTACTCCCTTGACTCGATGTATATTTTGTCACGAAATATTCTATAGTTTACAAAACGAGTAAAACCAGTGCATAACCATTCCAATACAATTACCGATATATATAAGACAAGTGTCAGCTGGGCTTTGGTGGCTTAATTTTTACAAACTGTGCGTAATTTTAATGGTACTCTCGCCAGAATCTGCAGACCCACTCGCGAGATCGAGGCCGGATAATACAATCCCACGTCTCGCGTTACGAGTGACGTGTGAAGAGAGTGGCGGTCGAATTTCCCCAAGTTTCGGGAGTATCGTAATACACGAGATCTTGACGTCGGAGAGACGACGGTCTTCCCCGAAATTGGGACAATTCTGCGTTTGTGCGGTTGAGCGTGGGTCCTCGCGCTGTTTGGCGGCGCGAGGACGAAATCGGCAGTGAGTGGCCGTGAGCCGTGAGGGAAGTAGAGCAGCGGTGTAAACCGACGTTTAGAAGAAAACGGAAGAAAGAAACGGTAAGCCAGCCGCTGCAAATTAAGTGCATTTTGCACCGATGCGTTGTCCCGTCGCCGCTCTACGTGTGCATCGCGCCTCATTCCTGGCAAGATATCGATCATACGGGATAAGTCCCGAGCCTGAGAGCAAAACAAACGCGGCGTAATGCGCGAGTCACGTAGACACCGGCTGAAACAATGTCCAATAAGAAAAGTACGAGCGATGCCCGTATAAATCATAATCCATCCAGCATTGTTGCCCGCAGTAAGAATAGAGAACGTGCAAGTTGCAAAGGATTAAGATAGAAACTTTACTGAGCCTTCAACGAATCTCTTTTTTTTTTCGTACTTTCGAATACTAAATTAAAATTTTAAATCTGAATTACAAAATTAAATTTTAATTCTCTATCGGGAACTTTTTAATCTTCGTAAAAGAGTGTCGTTAATTTTCCGGAATATACATAATTTGTGATATCCGTTGACATTTCTGTTGATTATTCGTATTTTCGCGTTGAAAATTGACTCGTTTGAAGTCAACCGGTTCGGATAACCGGTTCCGCTGTACATTAAAAGATTCCCTGCTCAAAGGAAAATTACAAAGTGATGAACTCGAGGTTTGATTTCATAAAGCGCAGGTGGTTGCGACGTGTCGCCCCTATTATCGACTTTTATCCCTAATAACTCTACTCAGAGGACCTTCGTCGAGGTCCAGGAATGCGCGTCATCTCCGTACCCAAAAGGATTCGAGGTAAAAAGCAGAAAATCTGTGAACCGTTTTCGGAAATTCGCTCAGATCTGCATCTCCGGCTCGGAACTGTTGTCGTTGAACCAGTCCGAGGCCCTCTGACTCTCCGTCACGCGTACGTTGAGCTCTCTTTCGGTGTACCGGCTCGATCTCGTGACGGACGGACCGCGTCTGTGCTCGTCGAAGGAGGCGAGTACTTCCAACCTGTCGCCCCTCCTGATCGCCCTCGGCGTCGTTTCCACAGAGCTGACGCCGTCCTCCGCGTGCTCGGAGGATGCCCACGGCGGCAGTATGCCGGACGGCATGCCCCAGTGCTCGGTGAACTCCGAGCCCGATCTGGCCAGGCTGGGCTGGCTGAGAGATCTGACCAGCGAGTCCGCGCCCCCCTCGAAGGAGCTCAGGCTGGTCAGGTCGTCTCTGTCCATCCGGGCGAAATCGCGGACCGTTATCTCGGACATCGATCTAACGTCGGCCTCGCTACCGACCCCAGCGCCCCGCGAGCGTACGGAACCGCCCAGTCGGCGCGGACGGCCGGTGATGGTCGTAGCGGACTGCGACGTCTGGAGATGATGGCTCTGGGTGCGCGCCGAGCTGCCACCGTCGCTCTCGTACTCGTACAGAGTCGGTAGGGAGGACCGTCTGGATCTGGTGTCCCACTCCGACGACTTGGACCTCTTGTACCTCTGCCCGTGGTTTTTGCCGTGGTTGCTGGAGGACGAGGAGGAGCCGGCGTGCGTCGGCGGCGGGCTCAGAATCCGTATGATCACGTCCCACTTCGCCGGCGGGAACAGGTTGATGTATCTCGCGTCCTTGCGTATCAGCTCGTAATCCTCCTTGACCACCGCCTCGGTAAGCAAGGTACGCAGTGTGCTCTCCGTAGTGATAATCTCGCGCCACTTGACGCGCTCCTCCTCCGTCAGCTCGGCGGCGTAACGCGGCTCCAGGACGCGCGCCAACCTGGTGTACCAGTCGGCGTCGGAATCGTCGAGGGAGCGACGCGCTGCAGGCGGTGGCCGACTTGGGATCTCGGCGCGCGTGGTGTAGGTCGGCTCGATGGTTACGTCCGGCTCGTCGTCCACCAGATGGTTCGTCGGCTCGTTCGTGATGGTCAGATTCGAGGCCGAGCTAACGTCGGAGAAGTTCTCCCATTCCGGTGGCGGCGGCGGCACATTCTCCGTCGGATAGTTCCGGATGGTGACGTCCCACTTGAGATCCGGCGGCGGTTGAGACCTGGCGAGGTACTCGGTGATCTGGCGACTGTGACGTTCCACGTCCTCGATCGTCTTCTTCTCCGTGACGGTGCGCAGGAACACGTCGTCCACCTCGTGAGTCGTGATCTCCGGGCGGCGGGGCGCGACCACCTGCGGCTCGACCAACGGCTCGGTCATCTCTTGGCGCAGCAGACGGTGCTCGCGATGCTGAACGGCGGTGTGAGTCGTAGTGGTGGATGTCGAGGGTACGATCGGCGGCGGTGGCGGCGGGGTTGGCGCCAGGATGCTCGCTACCCTATATTTGGCGTGCGAGGCGTCCGTCACCTCGGTCAACGAGCGGGTCTCCGTGAGCTCGGTGTTCAGGGATGTCAGAGATCTCGGCCGACGTAGCTCGTGATGCAGCGGCAGCTGTTCAACCGTCGGCGACGGGAGTTTCTCCTGGATCACGGTGGTCTCCCTCTCCGCCTGCTTGCGCAAAATCCTGGAGTAGACCGGCGGCGTCTGCTGCCGAGAGATGGTCGAGACGGACGACGCGCCTCCCGGTGGTCCGTGAAGCTCCGGTACGTAGGAGAAGGTCGTCATGCGGTAGGGTGAGCTTTCCAGGGAACGACTGGTCTCCTCTCGCTCCAGAATGGTCGTCAGATTTCTCTCGAGGGCGATACTCGCGATGTCGGATTCCGACGGCAACGGGCTCGGCGGCGGCGGCGGTGCTCTCTTAACCCTCATCTGCACGTCGAACTTGGGCTCGATCGGTACGGCCACGGGGTGCCGCGGTACTACGACCCTCGAGGCGTTTGCGGCTGTCATCGAGGAGGTTTCCACTTCGGCGGCAACGGTCTCCGAGTATAAGGAGCTCGAGGTGCGCATTTCCACCTGGCGTTGGACCTCGTGGACAAATGCCTTGTTGTCGTAGGATCCGGCGGAGGATACAGGTAGCGAACGTTCCTCGTCCACCTGTAAAAACAGATAGTAACGTGTCATAACTATTGCGTAATTATTTCTTTTTCAATTTCTTTATATGACAATTAAATTGTACAAACTGTGGATAAATAATTTAATAAAAATTTCGGTAAATTGATTTGCTCAAGCAAATTTTGATAATTGATTTAGCGATTAAATCGGGATTCACGACAAAAATATTTTAGGAACTTCGTACATAGGTCACTGTTAAAAGGATTAGTACGAGCGGTGCTCTGGTCTCATATTCTCCTAATAAACTTTGTGCGACCATCCGTCTTGTTAGACAATTATTGGGACTCACCTCGGAGTGACTCTCGCTTGGATAATCGCTTGGCAATGTGTCCGAATGATCGATCACCAGATTCGCCTCGCTGCCGGAAGTGGACACTGCGGTCGCGTGAAGGAGGGCGTGCGCGCGCGGTATCTTGAGACCCTCGAACATCGTGATGTGACTCAGGGACGAGCCGGAGAGCTTCGTTATCTCGGAACCGGTGGCACTTTCGAACGGATGCCGGTGGACCACGCGCACATTTCGGCGCTTCAGGCACATGTAGGAGCAGCCGAGACCAAGCAGGAGCAACGAGAGGAACAGGATGGCGCAGATAATCAGCAGAATCTGGAAGCCTTTCAGCGGTGGCTCGGTCACCGACGCAGGTGTCAGCATTGCCTTTCTGCGAACGAAAATCAGATTAGAGCAAGAAACGCGATCCCGAAATCCCGAGGGGAAACAGCATCGACGTTAGACACCGCAGTCAACGGCGCATCGGGCGATATCTCACATCTCATATACACAGGAGTAAAACTGGGCTACGAGAAACAAAGACGTGCATCACCGCGGCACGTTCTGAATACCGAATGTCACTCCTTTATTCAAATCGTCCGATGCGGCGAGAGGGCAAATGCAGTATGCTGAATACGTTCTTCGCGGATTAGGTAGTGGAGAAAAATACTTGCTTGCTTTGTTTCATTAAAGGTTAATAATGTGTAATAATCGCACGCGTTGAATTTAACTTCTTTACGATAATAATAGTATTGTTAATATCAATTATCTTCCTCAAGTTACTCTTTATAACTGAAGATCTTTATTTGATGCATTTTCTCACGTATGTTTCATTATAACTGCTTTGGGAAAAGTACTTTTGCTGATTTGCCAAGCAGACGTGTAACTCTTACGCCACGATTATCACAAAAATATCAATCATAATGATAGTAATTTATGGTTTTTTTTAGTAAAAAGATGTACGATTATTTTGAGAATGTTGAGCCTAAATGGATTACCTTATAATTATTTTAAATACATATGTGTCTCATTATTGCGATTTTATCAAATTTATCAAATTATAATATTAGATGCAAAGTTGGGTAGTAATTTGTTAAAAAGCTAAACGTTAATAAAATTAAAAAGTTAATAACTTTTAACTTAACTAATTTAAAATGATTTAATTTTTAACTTTAATTATCTTTAAAACATCTAAATTGTGTTATTATCTTTTTGCAAAAAAAAATTGTAAACGAAAAATTACACTCCTACAAAAACAATATTTTTTTGTTATTTTATAAACTAAATTTACAAATAAAATATGAAATATATTTGATAATCTATATTATAAATGTTTTGATAATTTAACTTTAATAAATCGTGACTTTCTAATTTAGTATAAATAATGTTTTTCAAAATTAACTTTTATTTTTACTTGAGTTAATTAACATTTACATAATTTTTAACTAAATCTTTTAATGTAACTTTTGATTAAATTAATTTTATAAGCCACTTTAACTCTTAATTAAATCTAAAACATTTAATTTAATTTAGTTATAAAAAATATATGAACTCAACTCTGAGATGCGAGATGAGATACAGTACACATGCAAAAAAATAATTACATTGACTATCTCCTAAAAAATATCGTTTTCGAAAGAGTTATTTTGTCATAAATCCGTTATACTATTTATCATAATATTTATTTTAGTAACACATTTATTTGAAAGTTTAATAAATTAAATAATATATAAATAATTTAGCTATATAATTTGGTAAATTTGAAATGTTAATATTTAATCAAGATATGTTCTAAAAATTTTACTGTCAACTTGCAAAGAAAGTATATTTAATTTTCTTTCTTTCTCTAAGAATTTTAACAAAAAAATTCTTACATGCTCGCTGGTGGCGCTGGAGGCGACGGTGCTACAGGTGGAGGATATCTGCAGACTATAGTGATAACCTCATCTCCATCCATTTCTAATCCGGGATGAAAACGAACAACCACATTATTGGTGAACACGCGTAGAGGATCCTGTTTTGTACCGCATCCTGAAATACATATCATTTTTATGCAATAAGAAATTTAATTTGTTCCGTAGGAACAAAAATTAAAACGATATACAAATTATACATAAACGGATACATAGAAGTAGAACAATCGAAAACATTTAATCCGATTAAAAAAGAATTGAATATAATCTTTAGATCATCAATATTATTATTGTTTGTTCAAAATAAAAATTATGTTATGTAAAAATTACATTATTTAACAGGAATTAGATTTAGAACAACTATATTATTTATGGCTTACTAAGTATAATAAATTTTTTACGTTTCTACAAACTAAACAATATTGCCAGGTTAAAGATCAAATTAAATTAATGGGGGAGACGTACCTTTCAGAGGTAGTTCCAATTTGGCGGTCGTCGCGCCCCGTCCTTTGAATATACAGGCGCTGTTGCGATCAAAGTCGGCATAGGCCAGCCCGTAAAACGGCTCCTCAAACTTGAGTTCGACCTCCATGCTACCCTGGACGCAATTCAGATATGCTTTCGTTCGATTCAGAAATATAATCGGCGAGATGTCGTCCAGCTTGGTGACTTTGCCATCGAGTACCGTGCTCGGCGGCAGCCCCGGCTGATATTCGATACTGTTGCCTTGCGACGCATAATTGCTCTGGGACAATGCAATCGGAATTGCCGCCCAGAGCAGAAGTATCAGTTTTGGCAACATCTATAATGAGAAAACATAAAATAAATTTCGTAGAAAATCGATTGATTCGATTGAAAAAAATTGAATATAAATAATACGAGAGAGAAATCAGCATTATAATCTAATATTCTAGTATGTAGATAAAATTTATAAATCATTATATGATTATCAAGAAATAAAGATGCGAAAAATTAATGTACCTGTAATTAATTGCAGGTACGTTATTTAATTATACAAGAATATTACATATTAGAAGGCCCAAGGGAAAAAAATAACCCGCGCTTTTCTTTTACGATAAAATATTCTTTTTTTTTTTTTTTTATTAAACACGCACAATGATATCATGTATGTATCACGACGTGATATAACGCCATGATATTCTTCTTCAAGTATGAAACTTGAGAAGTCATCACTTCATAGTAATCCTTTTACAACTTAAATTAACAGTTGTAGCTCCACAATAATTTCATAATGACTATGGATTTTATTATATCTCAAGATGCGGCATCGCATACATTTCGCAATTAACCTAATTGATGCTTTAACAAGCTCTAATAACAAATGCGACATTGCATGTGTAATGTGCGTGCTACAAAGATCGGTATCGTTGTTTTCTCAGGTATCATCCGAGAGGCATGAGGAAACAACAACAACAACAACAACAACTCGCGGCTATCCATATTCCCACGAGCGACTTTCAGAACGTAAGTTTCCCTTTGTACGTCTCAGCTACGTCATTGTTTGTACGCATTGCTCGATTCACGTGGGACTGTACACGTAGGTAGGTCTGATCACACCGTCGCTCACGTCTCATTCTCTATACAAGGTATCAGAAGTTATACGTTGCTTTCGAACTGCAATACTACGGGGGCAACATCGCGGCAACGTGTACCTCTCTTCCGATTTACAAAAAGTTGAAGCAAACTTACAAAATAAACCATTTCACATGTTTCTTCGAGAAACATTACTTGCTCAAATTTTATTTTGTTCTCATATAATTTTGATTTAAGAATTCGATTATACAAGGTCGTGATGGCGATTTGATCGAATATTCCTAAGACGGGGATTAATTCGAAACTTATGGAAAAGATTACGGGGCCGAGAGAAAGGAATAACCAAACGATTTTCGGTGCAATATGCACAGAGACGTTGTTGTATCCGAGCTAGACTGCGGTTCTACTGAACTGGAGCAGAGAGAAAGCCGTTATCCGTCACGATATCTCCTTTCGAGATATAAAACGTGGATAAAACGTGGATTGTGATCTTCAACGTTCGGGCGTACCAATATATAATCTCAATCGCGTCGATATTCCGCTTACCAGACGATAAAGTTAAATGTTCCGCGAATCTCAGGCGAGTAATTGTCGTACGGTAACGCGGATCTTCTTTCCCCCCCCCCCCCCCGCGTGTTTTCGAACGAGGCGAGTACAACCTGCGTTAGGAGAAGAGAAAAAAGGAAAATACGGACGACATATTACAGGCTTAATAATACACGAAACGGCGATTACATCCGGGCGAGCCCCGCGCGGCCCTTCGAGCGCTCACCTGCGAGATACTGTTACGCGCTCACCGTCGGTAATTGCACTTAAGCAAACGTACAAATTATAGGCATTAGCTGTGCTTGCGTATAAAAATGATGAGTATCGCGCGCGAGCGCGCCTCCTTCGTTTGCGTCGCGGAACAACACGCATACACGCCTGCGTCTACGCGCGCGCGCCAGACGACGATACTCCCGGCGATAATGGATCCGCGTGGAAACGCGTGAATCATTTGACTGCCCGAGGAATTCGCGATTCCGCGAGTCCGCGGCAGCGGGCATTACCGTTCGCTGAAAACTGGACACGCGGCAAATTACTTATTCGCCGTTCGTTGCTCGCCGCCGCCGTTCAGCCGCGCGTGAGAAACTCGCGTAGCTCGTCGCTCGCCGCATCGAGAGCGAGAATACGATTATTTTAAAAACTCTGTATCCTTTTCTTGTAAATCCGCGACGGAGAGATGAGATCCCCGTGACGTGGCCCTCGCCCGATACAGTTGTGTCTCTTTATTCGAAAACGCGAAGAAAGATCGAAGTCTTGAACAATTTTAAACAAGTAAGAATAGATTGCAATTTGAAATGAAAATTAAAGATGAAACTGCGTGCATTATACAAGGTCCCAAAACATACTGGTCAACGCTCGTAAAAAGTTGGAAGGGATCGAGATAAACGTAAAAGTCCAATATTGTCTTGGGTTAGGTCTACCAATAATCGAGATATTAACGTATAAAATCGGCAAATAATTTAATTAATTTCTATCGTAATTGTGAACAGTAAATTAATGAAAGCTTATCATACATTCACTATAGATTTTTTTCTTCCGTGTTATGGCTCGAGCGGATCGAGCTCTTCTCTCGGCTCTCATTCGCATAATTTGAAAGATTAATATCTCGATTATTGGTAGACCTAACTCAAGACCTAACCCAAAACTCTGTGCGATTCGTCTGAAATTGCATCGGATGGTGTAATTTAATATTGCATTCTAAAAATTACTCATAAATTAAAATAAGTGAATGTTAAAACGATAGTTATTTTTAAATTGTAAGCGATAGAAATTAATAAGAGTATCACGCAAAATACGCATATCGAATTCGCTTAACTACGTTTGTACACGTGCCAATCGATCTGTTATTGGTTTTCACGGCTCAGATGACAGCTTGGTTTCTATTACTTGATTGATTGTATCTTTTGGTATCTTACATATAATAAGAGTATTACATACATAATAATTAGCTCAATGTAATTATTAACAACAAGTTTTAATCTCTTTTACTTGCAAATTATTTAATACTTTCGCAATAAAAATTTAAATAACAGAATAATTATTCGTTTACAAAAGAATCATATTTAACGTACATGTATATGGTTCAATTTATATACAAGGAATAAAATTTATTTTTTTTTTGTATGCAGAAAACATCAGAAATTGTAACTTATTATGGTTGCTTTTTGTCAAACTCTTATATCACGAAAGTAATAAAATTGCGTGACCTGACTGTAATAAGTCAAGAAAACAAACGCGTCGTCATATTTTCCACGATGATGTTATTTCATTTTTTCGTTTAGTAAAATTGCAAGAAAAACTCTTAATTTATTAATATCGCAATATTATTCCTCTCGTGAAAATTCATCAAAAATTTAATAACGATAAGTAATTCGTATGATATTTTATAAGTAATAATTGTAAAAATCAAACTAAATTGCATTTATCAAATAAACATATTAAATTTCAAACGCAATAGAGCGATACTATGAATTTCATAAATTTAAAATACAAGGAATAAAATGTTTAATATTCATATCAAAAACGTTAAATATTTCGTAATTAATGGATTGCCTGGCATACGTCCTTTGCACAAGTATACTTTACATCATTCGCGTGGCAATACTTGAGTCCGCAGGCAGCAGTGCGATTTGTTCTGCGTATCGTTGCTATTTCTCGAAATTCTATTCCGAGAGACTATTTCCTTATAATTAACTGCAACTAATTAATAAAATTATTATCTTGCAAATAAATATAACTCGAATACAAGTAAAATAATGAAGCGCGATTAATTCATGCCACTAACAACTGTGTCGACGAAACGGTTACCTAAGCAAACATACGAGGGACAGAACATTTAACATTTATTCTCGCTCGATTTACTCCCGTTCGATTTAAAATGGAAACCATAGCGGCAGAGAAACGTAATTATAATTTTAAATCGTAATTATAGATAGTTTCACTGTGAAATTTTGATGAGCAACGAATATTTCCTTAAAAAACTGTTATATAATATATTCGAGTACATTGTGCTTCGCGCTTTACTAAATATTCCGTCGAACTAATTTGCATGCGAAGAATACGAATCGATAATCGTGATTAAGTCGCGATTTAAATAATGAGAAATCGTCACATTATTGATAATAATGATAATTTAATAAGAAGTAGAACATAAAATATAACACAATAGCATCTGATAAAAATATGATGAATGTTCGTGGTACCGGGAATATTTGGCTGATGCTTTAACCACATGTTTCGATAATGTCGTTCGACCCGCGTGTCGCGTTCTTACCCCTCATTGAAATGTACATACAATCGCGACAAGTACAACAAGAGAATGTAAACTAAATGACGATTATCACCCCACGATAAAGTACACCGATTCATTCACTGGCGGCAGAAAACGGGGGATTCCGAAACTGTTAATTATCGAGTAGCAAATATTTACGGACGATAATTGTTTTTTTTTTCCCGCAACGCTCGGGTTCAAACGTTTTTCCACTCTTTTCTCTCTCTCTCTCTCTCTCTCTTTCTCGTTGCGCTTCTAATTTTTCGCAATTAAACGTAATTGCATTCTGAGACGTAAATCACCGTGTCCGCGGATTGCGAAGTAACACGCTAATCACCGGCGCGCGCGAGTGAGTAAAATGATTTAAACGTAACGGAAAACCGTATTACATCAACTGTTTATTATTAATACATATATCTCGTGGGATCTGCGCGTTTGAGTTTCAATCGTGTCAATTAATCGCTATCTCGGTTTTATCAATTCATGCCGCGCAATATAATGGTCAGGGTCACGAATTTCTCGATTATTAGCGAAAGCGGGCCGACTTCGGATTGACATCGCGACGCGTTCGATTAATAAGTGCCATCGTAATTAACTCCGTACTTTAACGTTTATCAATCGCGCGATATAAATTTGTATCATTAACGGCATTATTTATTAAAATTCTCATTCGGAGTTCATTTATTGCGGTAACGTCGTAACGAAATGTCTATCTCGCTGTTCGTTCAACAAATCGTAGCTCGATGTTGTCACACTGCAGCCGCGTTATTTTTTTTCGATATAATAAAATGCGTGACATCTGTCTTGATATCGGAAGTGTCCCCTGCGAAGTGTCATGCAATTATCGTATTTTCGTAATGATCGTAATTAGTTTTGTGAGTGACAGTATCGTGAGACGTGTCACGAGATTAACAACGAAGAAATGGAGGATCAGGGAAGAAGGAAGAAACGGAGGTATCAAACGACGGAATAACCCACGGGGTGAGTGTAGCTGAATATTTATTGGCTCATTTATTACTGTTGAAATTAACCATTTATAATCGCTTTTATGCGCGTAGCGCAATTATTTCTCGAAACATTGGTTATTTTTGCAGCTTCGTTTTAATTTAGACATATTTATTCTTTACACGCCAACGTAGCGTTTCAATTTCACTATTATTGCGTATCGTATCGTAGTGAGTAACGAATTATATATTCTTTTAATTCGAGGTAATGGGTTGATGAATTAATTAAATATGTAGATGTACTATTACTATTATTGCTATGTAAAATAAAAATATAAAGATATTACAAAGAAATGTTACAGCTTATAGGTCCATTACCTTATTTCATTTAAATCCATTAATATGGATAAACTGAAATAGATTACTCTTATATTTAATTCTGAACTTTATGTATTCTAGAACAAGGAAATATCTTACAGACGTAAATTCCGTAACAATTAAGCAGTAACAATAAAGTGACTTTTGCAAAAGAGAAGTTTCAGATCTAAAAGTATTATCCTTTACTTTTTTTATTAGGAACATTGTAAAATTTTGAAAATGTCATGAGATAATAATATATTAATAATAATATTTGGACAATTTTACAAGTATATTATAATTAATTTTTTGTGTAAGTAATAAATAAAAAAGATAACATATAACATAATATAAAAAATACTGCAAACATTTTTAAATAAGTACATTATTATTATTATTTATATTTATAATGCATGAATTTTATTCTAATCTGTCGTCGTTTATCCTATTTTGATTATCTCATGTCATTTGAAATGTCGTAAAGTAAAACATTGTGGAATACGGTTACACAGAGTGGAACGCATAAATTCTATGTAAATGAATATTAAACAATTTTGTTTGCGTATAACTCGGGCATACACTGAAAAATATCCGTTGATATTTAATCAAATAATTTAATGCTATAATAACAAAGGGATATTCTGATTATATATCCGATGAGAAATCAAATCGGTTGTCTATCTTTTATCGGATAATTATGATTGGATAATATTGTATATTTATCGCTAGAGTTTCATCTATAACAAAATTAACAATCGGGTACACTACTTAATTTTTCTCAGTGTAACTGTGTAACTCGACATTTTTCTACAAAGATTTTTATCTTCAATTTTTTAAATAATTTATTAAAAAATTGTGTAATGATAAGTATAAGATTGTATTAAAAAATATAAAAAAGAAATGCGTAAAAGTGAGAGACGCGCATTTAAAGAAACATTATCGGGCTATAAATATGCAACCGTAACTTATACGTCGGACTGGCTATCAGTTGTTTGAAAGTAAAAATAGATTCGACTTATTTATGCCTATACTCACCCTTGTGTTCCTAAAATAAGACTTGCTACAGCCCTAAATTGCGGTGAGTGCATAATTCAAGAGTAATCGATTAGAGTGACGGATGGGATGATCCATTTATTAGTCGGATACCACGTTAGCAGAGATAGTTACATTAATTATCGTGGATGCGCTATATATAAACTACATCGAGAGCGATTAGCAAAAAAAAAAAAAAAAAAACGCATTGAGATGCGTGATGGATGTTGTAATAAATAAATAAAAATAACGAGATACAGACCATCTCATATTTATGACGCTCCTTCTGTTGACGGATTATTCGATAAGCTTATCGTGAAAATTTGACGAGCTTTATATTATAGCTTAATATAACTAAAAAAGTTTATGTTAAAAACATTCTTCATGAATAGATCGTATTTCTTTGAAATTAATATTTTCAATGTATGTGAAAGAAAAACTAATTGGTATATTTTGAATACAGGAAAGAAAATAGAATTGCTAAGGACTCACTTCGCTAAGATAATAAGATGTTAAATATTCAACATTTACGATGAAAATATTCACGCAGTTCTATTTTATTTTAGTATCTAGCCAATCTATCAAATTTATTTAAAAATATAACTTCTCAAAATGATCGAGCATGTATATTACCTTATTTTGTAATTTTGAACCGTTTCTGAAATAGAAAAAGTGATGACGGACTTTAAAGAAAACCTGTATATATCACTTTCTCATTCTCATCATTTGTTAAAGACTTTACAGTTTCCTATTCGTTCGGCGAGGAGCCGCATCCTCGAGATTGTGAACCCGCGGAAAGTAACGCGCGAGAAATCACAGGAGAATCTCATAGCAGTGGTAGCGTTTCCTGCTTCCTGCATTTCCTCTCTCCGAACGTGCTGCAGCGGATCGCGCGCTTACTTAATTATTTAATTGATGCGGCTATAGCCGATGTAAATGGAAAAAGAACAGTTAATAGGAAATAACAAAGCGCAATTTAATTGGCCAATGGCTCCAGCGCGATATTATCCGCCCGTGTCATCTTGCACGTCGCGTTAACATATCGCGTACAAGAAGCTGAGTCGAAATAAAAGAGGAAAAAAGCTCCCTTAATGCAGAGAGCGTCGTACGCCGCGCGCTAAATCATATTACACAGTCCCTTCGGTAATATTACACTTCTCAACCTCCTGTGGCTGCTGAGAAACGAGGTATACTCGCGCGGTGCTTTAAGAGGGCCATTACGCAAATAATTTTATGATCCTTAATTATTCTCGTACTCCTCGAACGTTTGTCTTCGGCGGCATCTCGAAATTGAAAATAATAGCCCTATTACTGAAGCTTCAATCATGTCTTTAATTTTATTCGCGACGGGAATGCATGGGTGAATCAAGAATGCAAAATGTCTATTTCTCTGTACGTTGTAGAGAGAAAGACGTTTAAAATTGTATGACAAACAACATGCATAAAAACACGCACGAGCTGAGGATAAAATAAGAGAAAACGGATGCGTAGAAAGAGCTTTGCATTCTTCTTCAAAGTATTCTTTGTAGAATATTAAATTTTTATATCTAATTTCCATCAAATTATCAAAAGCGTAAGATAGGATATGGAAAATCTTTTATCTTTATATTTGCGAATATATTGCGAAATATCTTGATCGTTACAGTAAAGTGTCCCGGGAAATTTGCGAATTAAAATAGTATAGCAAGAAAATTCTCGAAAAATTTTAGCAAAATAGTTATTTGTCAATTTTAATTTCAAATAATAATTTTTGATACGAGAGTTAATGATTTAAACCTGGCTGGTTAATTTTGTGAGTAACAACGACAGATGCTTGAAATAAAAATTTGCAAAAACAGTTAACTCTCAACTAGCAGTAGTTTTTGAGATACAAGGACTTAAAGTTGATCGATTAGAGACGCTTAGACGATCACCTTTAGACGATTATTAACACAGCGACCGGTCGGCTTTAAACCCATATATATATTAAAAACTGCTTTTTGAAATAAAAATTTGCAAAATAATTATTTACTTAATTTTGCACGATTTTCTCGTGATGACGTTTCGATTTAAAAAACTTCGAAATGCTTTGTATATCATGAAAGATAAATTTTTCAAGATATTCCCGCGCGTATCTTTATCACTTTTTCACCGAGTCCAAATTAGGAACGGAAACTGCGTAGAGGAGTCTTGTCTTAAGCACGACTCGAGAGACCTTCATGCGCGGATCGCCGAGGCTACCCTAACGGTACCAGTGTTCCCCCCTGATAGAACTTATTTTCGTAGAAAAGTCGAGTCATGCCCTTTCTGCAACGATCGGCTCGCTTGCGCTCCGACGCAATGCGCGGGATTTTATTGCGATTTCTATCGTGTTTATCCATCAGGCCTCAACCCTTTCACGTCACGAGATGCCGAGATACGTTTGGCACGGCCATTATCCGCTCGGCGGCTAGAGACTGTTAAAAAGAAGAAAAAAAAAAAGAGAGAAAAAAAAGGATGCGATTGATATCCGGTCTTCCGCTGGCGCAATCTCCCCGGCGCCTTTCTCATGCGCGGTCGGCTACCGTGTCCGGCGGAAAAAAAGCCGTAAGAAATTTCCTAGCGGCATTATTCCCCAACAATAAGCTAAATTGTCGATTTAATAGGATAATGGCTCCGCAGCTTACAATTTATATTAATATATACCGCGCATTAATAACGCGATCGCGGAATGGAATCCTCGTAACACGCGAGGGTAAGAGAGCCGCGGAAATAACCCGCGGAACGCCGACACGACGTAACAAGACTCTATTCGCCCCGAGAACGGCCCGAATTATATTCTTCGAAATAACGTGGAAGAGGATATCCCGTCGCACAATGGATCCCGTCGTTCCGCGCATCGCGGTTAGATCCGCACGTCGGAAGCGAAAGCGGCGGGAAAAAAACGCGCCGAGGAATAATCGAAGGGAAAACCGCGTCGTCCCGCGGCGGTCGTTCTTCTCTCTCTCTCTCTCTCTCTTCCTCCCCGCGTCCCTCTCTCGGCGCGTCTAACGATGACTGCGGCGAGCCGCGTGATGCCAGAGACCGCGAACGAAGGAGAGTCCCGGGCACGCTCCGATGCGCTCGCGCCGGACCGACTGCACCGTTAGACTGCACCGCCGCCGCCGCCACCGCGCGGTAACGCGCGCTCCGCGATGATGGTATACACGGTATAACGAAATATCCGGTTACGCTGACCGCCGCGCCGGCCGAGGTGTCCGCCGAGCCTGTCCCGGGGATTTTCCGTGCGAAACCCGACGACGACGACGGCGACGACGACAATCCGTCTATCTTCGAAGACGACGACAGCCCGTTAGCCTGTCACGCTAACGGTGATTAGCTCAAATTCCTTGCGCGGTTTCTATTTATAGCGTCGACTCACGTGACGGTAGGGGGATTTCACGGTGGGAGTGAAATGTTAGTGGAGATGATATGAACGCGAAAGGAATTCACAGAGATGAAAACTTCGGGCTCCTCGAGAGTAATTCGCGGACGCACGCGAGTTTGAAAGTCACTTCTCGTTCCGCTCTTGCATCGAAGAGTTCTTCGCTCTCGTTGGAGCTTTGCTCTCGAGTAAGTCTTGAGATTCGGTACATTCGCTCTTGGAACTTGACCCGGGAGTTAAAGATCAATTTCGTAGATTAAAATCCCTTATTTATGCGCGTAGCAATTTAAGACGTGCTTGAAAATGACTTGTACCAGCGAATCGAGGTGGCTTAAGGGGCGACTGGAGACAATCTGTTTTACCGTTTGAGCAATAATTTCTATAATTTCGTTTGAATATTTTTCATTTTTGTCGTAAAGTTCCAGTTTACAGGCTGATACCAATATGTATACTTTAATTCTGGAGAAGGATTTACATACCCGTAAAAGAAATAGATACGAAATCTTGCTACGAAAATTTTGTAACGACATTTCGTACGTATTATATGTCTCTCAAAGATTTGTTGGTTCTTTTCCAGAATTAAAATATACGTATTGGTATCGGTCTGTAAACTGGTCTTTGCACCGAGAACGAAAAGAAATACATACAAAATCTTAATGGTGTGCACGAATGATTCTACATATCATCTACGTCAATCAAGCTCGACGATCACTCCAGGCGTCCCCTTAATCGAGAGATCCTTGACATACCTTGGACATTTTAAGTTGCCGTTCACAGATCGCAGATCCCGTCTCCCGATCCTCGTTTCCCCCGTGAGAGATTTAAGGTTGACGCATGGCGTGACGCCGTCCTGAAAATCACCGAAGTAACATTACCGGGATTATTTAAGTGAAAGTTATCTCGGCGGAGCGTGAAACATGCGGACGTCGCGAGTAATATACGCATAAAAGACCGGCGTGATTGACCGGCTGATAATACACAGGCGAGTACAAGCTCGCGACAACCTGGCATAAGTGCGCGAATCATGCGGTCGAATCCCGCGTACCGATCAATCAGGAAATGTATATAAAACGCGGAGGGAAGCGGAGGAGCGCGAGATGCCGCTCCGTTTTCACGCTTCGTTTCGAGGCAACCTCCTCGGGAGGAGGAACTGCCAGTTTGGTATTTCACCAATAATTCAGCATCGTCTGTTATTTTATGGATGAACTGGCACGAATCGCTATAAGCTCACGGGGGCACACGGGGAGCGCAGGGGAACTCCCGCCGCGAGGGGCTAGTTGGATCCGCGATCGTCGAACCGAGTCGGCTACGTTGCGTGTTTTTAGCGGCTTCCTCATTCGAAAAGTAATTAAGGTAGGCGCGCCCCTTCTCTCCGTCGGAACACGTTATTATCAGAAATACATAGTTAACACCTTATCGTTATCGCGTTCCGCGTTTCCGTAGGCTTTTAACCGCGCGCTCCGTGCGCTTCTTCCTTTGCGGGGCCCCCGTGCGCGCGCGCGAGAAAGAGAGAGAGAGTTTCATTAGGCCGTACTCCGTAATTGCGGCTGAGAATGCACTCTATACTCCCAAACGTTAAAAAGAAGAGGACGACGGCTCGGCGAAGATAGATGAAGAGTGAGATTAAGAAGATATCGAGAGATTTATGATGGGAGGTCTAAGAAATCCCAGCCGGATCAAACTCTCCGGGCCTTCCTCGCGCGCTTGTATCCCCGCGGGTGCAAAAAGCCGCGCTGGCACCGCGCGTCGTAAAAATGCGCGTGAAAAACACGCCGAGCTCCCTCAAAGTTGCACAATGTCAACCGAATTTAATATAACACTCTTTTTACAATGCCTGGCACACTTCTCTCTGGCAAGGACGCCCGATGTAATCGATTCTATGACAGTGTACGATGATGCGTCGCCAACCTTGGCCGCTTCCTGTCGCACACGAACGTGCATGTACGTGCACGTACGTGCGCCGTCACGTACGGCACACATGCATTTGTTGAGTACAACTCTCGTCGACCAATTTCCTTAAAGTCGCGGACTGCCGCTGCACCGCTGAGCACACACGGACATTGTTTCGGGCGATGGCACGTGATCGTCGTACCCGATTACGGGGGCTCTCCGCGTTGGGAATACGTGGTTTGAATATAGCCGTGTAAAAGCCGCGCGCCTGCACCTCGCGATGTAATGAGGATCATCAGCGAAAGAATCCACGAAGGCTTTCGATGATGGTCAGGTTTCGAGAGATGTCCCACGCGATACCGCCAACGCGATCCCCTTGTTGGGGGAACGTAAAGAGAACGATGTATACAGGATGCCTTGCATGCAATCGTGTACTTTTAGATATTAGAGATTGAGATGCGGTAATTTGAATAATATCGAGGAACAAAGAGTCTTCAATTTGTTTATTAAGTGCGAACGCAGACAACAGAACTGCATTTCTTAGCACAATTTACATTTTGATTTTACCTTTCTCAGATTCAATTATCAAAATAGATTGAATTAAGGTCTTGCGGGAAACTCGAGAATCTTGTGTTCTTATATCTTTATTAATACCTAGAATGTTATGTACTATTATATTTAAAACAGTTCTAGATATTAAGAGAAGTTTCAAGGGAATATGTGGGTGTGTATTCAGAAGAAAGTACGTTTCTTTCTCGGAGAAAGACATTTTGAATTTGAAAGTTTGTTACGTCCAATTTACTGTAAGTAAAAACAGACTATGAATTTTGATTAGCGTTTAAAAATACAATTAAATCTAAAAAAGTCTTTATAATATACATACGTTTATTAGAAATTATTTATTAGAAAAAAATTTGTCATTCTATTCTTTTCATTCTTTTTTCTGTATTATATTTTACTGTATTTTATAAATAACTTAAATATAGTTTTTTAAAAAGTAATTATATTTATAAAATGTGCGTAAAGCTGCGTTATATAAAACAGCTTAATGCAGGTAATATGTTACGTAAAATGTGTTATGTAAAATTTAATTCTTTTACCAAAGTATAAGTAAAGAAAATTTATAATTTTATTGTCCAAACAATATACACCATTGTTTAAGTTTGCGCAAAAAAACTCAAGAGAAGATAAAATGTAACTTACTGTGTAAAAGTAAAAAAAAAAACTAGAAAACTAACTTAACTTATTCACCACGGATACTTTATCTGAAGAGAGACTTTCTCTATAAATGCATTTATGCATTATGTAGATGTGGAGAAACTTTCTCGAACTAATCGGGTAAAGTACTACTATTTCGGAATAACAACGTATCTTTTAGAAGCAAACATAATAATTTTCGAGAGTTTTCCTACAAGAAATTTTTAATTAAAGATATACATATGTACGTACTAAGCAAAAATGATAAACGCCATAAGAAAAATAATAATCGGTTTAAATACGCGGAAAAACAGATTGCCTTGACAATTTGCTGCATCTAATCGGGGTGAATCACGTGCGCGTATTAATCAGCGCTTTTCCTCTTAAAATAATTTCCGCGAGCTATTTAAATAATTGAAGGTTTACGTATCGCCCCCGGATTTATTTTTGCTAGGAAACGATGACAAAACTTTTCTCGAGTGCTTGTAAACACGTCGCCGTCGAGATTACTCATGGATGTCGTGCTGCAGCAGGGTGACTTATACTTTTCCGTGAAACTATTACATAAAAGTATCACCGGGCCGACGACGATTCCGCATGGAGGGGAAAAGATGTGTGTACGTACTGTGCGTTCCATCACGTCGGATACGTTGTACTACAAAAGCGGAAGCGGCTGCGTATGAGATGAAAGAAGTCAGAAAATAGAAAGAGGAAAAAAGAAGAGAGGATGACAGGATTATATTTGACATTCGCTGGCAAGAATCTTTTCGAAGACAGACGGAAGGACTCTCTGGTATTATGGCAGACGCACGATGGCAACTATGCGAGGCAACTTTTAAAAAAACAAAATGACAAGAAAAACACGGAAAGAGATGTAATCATTTCACAATCACGAACTCAACGTTGTCGCAATTTTTCTTTTTTTTTTCTTCATATAAACATAGATATATTTTTGGGGCGAAAATTGTTGTAATCTTTTAAATCGTCTTTCAAAATGTCATCTATAACAACAGTAGGGAATACATAAAATAGAAGAAAAACAAATAGCTGTCGTTACGATTCAGAAGTCAAGTAACATTTAGTCAATGTCTGTTCGCGTTTTATAAACGTTTTAAAAGCTCATAAATTTTGTACACCACGTTCTGATTTAGGTCCGAGCCTAAATGTCAAAAAATAAAAATTAACATAAAAACATACTGAGAATATGTGTAACAGAAATATTATTAAATTAATCAATATCATTTTAAGAAAAATAAACACTTAATTATGTCTTTTAATATTTTAAAACATTTATTCTGAAACAATTTAATACAGTTTTTTTTTGCTAAGAGTGCATAATTATATGACAATATTAATATAATAAAAAAACAAAATATATAGTTTTTACATAAATATCTAAATATGCACAAAATTATTGCTTCGCATATGTGTGTTATATAATGCTAATAGAAATCTCGAAGACATTTAATTGTCAAGATTTCTAAGATTGATTCTAAGATTCTAAAATTGATTTTTAACTTTCGCATTTTTTAAATTGCTTAACTATCATTAATAAACATGATTGCAAAATATCGATTGCAAAACAATAGATTTTCATTTTGTATTAAAAAGAAAAGCAAAATAAGAGTAAGGGTCTCGATCTAGCACGCTGAAATCATCTCTAGCATCTCTTTTTCAATCGATTACGCGAGATGGCTCCTCGCGCTTCCTCCGGTGTCGCGTTCTTGGAAGCAAGGGTATGACGTGAACGCCCAGTCACGTCGAATGTCTCCAATGTCTTTCTGCGATCGAGCCTTTTAAAGCCGAACCAGTATCCGATGGGGACAACAGGCGATCTCGTTGCGCAAAACCCGCGCTCAAAGTCTCTCGACTTTCACTGGCCGCGCGCGGATACACGGGTGTACGCGTGCGCGCTCGCGCGCACGTGCGTGTGCCCTTGCATGCCGCGGCGCACGCGCGCGCTCGTATACACATTCACGCGTGCGCGCGCGCGCGCGCGGTTGCGTTCGTCGCGCATCGCTGGACGTACGAAAAGTAGGAGGATAAACGTAACCGGCATGCGGATTAAAGGACCGCGAGAGAGGCGAAACGAGAATTATAACGCAGCCTATTCATCGTACGCGAGTGCATGCCGCAGATCTCTTTTTATTGGTCGCTCTTTCCGCGATACGGATTTACGGAATTCGATTTTTCTTTTTAGCCAGACGTCCGGCTAAAATATCAGTATAATTAGCACGAGGTGAGAAATAATTGCCCCGACGGGGGCTCCTACTCCGCGGGATGCTGGACCTCTTTTTGGTTTTGCGAAAGGATGTTGAATTTGAAACGACAAATGAATTGTTATTACGCTATTATATACGATGGGACATTTCAAAGGATAAATTATTTTGAAATTAATAAATCAAATTTATATCTTACTCGGTCTAGACGCTTTTGCTCGCAGAAGAAAAATATTGACTTGTGTGAGGCGGAAAAATAAATATCAAGATCAGCCAAACAAAATATTATTTATAAGATGTTTTATAGATATGTACATATAATAAAACATAATTGAGCAAAATCCGTTGTGCGTCCGCAAAACAAGAGGACGGAATAAGCAACGGGTTAAGAGGAAACTGAAAGAAAAACGGAAACATCACGGATTATTCTGACTGAGTAAATTACAGTTTCCTTTTTCCAGAATCGCGAAACCGCTCGGGCTTCTTACGGTCTCGGTATAAAAAGAAAATGAGGCGAAGGTACACTCTGCGATGCATAACAATATGCGATTTCTTGCATGTAGTTTTAACACACTGATATTATATACTCTGTATATAAATACAATATTATTGAAGTATTCACGTAAATATCCCGGGAAAAAAAGCAAAAATACAGTGACGTCTGCTCTGTTAAAACACGAAAAAGGAAACCGAAGAAAAAAGAAAACCGTAACAAGAAAATCAACAGTATAGAAGAAGATGGTGCAAAACATATAGTAATCTTTCATCGGTTATTGCATTTGTATAATATTTATTATGCCATAGTAAATCGTTATAAATTAGAAAATGAATTTTATGCACAATTTTATTCCAATTCCATAAATTTACCATATGTTGTGTATATAAAATATATTAAATACGTAAAATAAATTAAAAATAAATTATAACAGGGATAAACTTCTGATCAAATAAAAAGATCAAAAATATCGGAAATCATTATGCACTTGTAGCTACCAAAACTTTCTCGAAAGCGACGTAGAATTAATATAGTTAGGAAGTCCTTTTTTATAATAATAACATTCTCTTTATATAACGTTAGCGATAATCGATGACGGCTAATAAAACAGGCACAACAGACAGTATCACTTAAAACATCTGTCTTCTAAAAGACAGAAAAGGCAAAAACATTGAAATCGTGATATAATTACCATTACTTTTGCAATGATAAAAATAAGCATGTCTGTAACGCTTTATAAAATAAATATAAAAGCTCATTACAGCGTAAGAATTATTTTTCTCAGTATGAAAAATATACGCGTCGATATAAAGCAAATAATGTAACAAGTTATCACTTGAAAGTTGTTTCTCGAAGGGAGTAAAAACTGGAACCAGAGCATTACTATCTCTATTATCGATCCATTCAGGCGTGTATCGGCGACCGCCGCATAACGATCGCGTCGATCTTGTCTCGCGCCTTGTCGTGCACGCCAAAGAAACGGATATACAAACGGGATCAAGGCGGGAGAAAAGAAAACCGAAATATCAGAGCGCGGGGACAGCTGTGGAGTGTGCTGTCTCGCTGCAGCCGCGGATTATAGCAATCACACTTTTGCTATTGCGAAAGTGTATTCTAGCTCGAAGTGAATGGTTGCAAAGCTGCTGCGTCAGGGACAGACGTAGTACGTGTGCGTGTGTGTGTGTATGCGTGTGTAGAAAGAAAATAGATCGCGTTTTAGTGATCACCAGTTACGAGCTGAACGAGCTGTCGCTAGAAATCGACCGGAATTCGAGCGAAAAATCGAACTAATCGAATCTAATCGCATTTTCGACTGTGATTGACGTATTTGTGAAACGAAAGTAAAATGTGAAACACAGTCATGCTTATCACTCCGTTTAATTGAAGGCGTTTACCATGGAATACATGCGGCAAAATGACAATAAATCTCACGATTTTTGTGACAATAAACTGACTTTGCCTACTTCAATAGGACAATAATTGAAACGAAAGAGCTTGGTAATTGACAGACGTCATGAATAATCAGATTATTCCTATTCTTTCCCGATATTGATGCGTCAATTTCGAAGTGAAATATCTTTGCTGCAAAAAAAAAAAGACGATTTACATTTCTATACGTCCGCGCAAATGGGTCGCGTCCACGGCAAAAACGTGGAACAACGCACGATAGGCATATAATAACATATATAATAATGTATTTCAAGCATACGATTAACCCGAGTCTGTGACGCAGAATGTTGTAGTTTCCGTTGGATTGCGTATGACAACCGAAGGGAAGGTTAGCTGGGAATTATGAAATATAAGTCGTTGATAAGATTCGCGTAATGGCCGCCGAAGGGAAAGACGTTTATATTACCGCGAATGTAACGTGCACGGTGGCCATTTTCCATGCAATTTTTTTTATATTCATGTTGTTAATGGTATGCTATTAAAATCTTTTACGGTGCTTACGCACGCACAAAGTCACTATTACATGCGAATCGCAACGGTCGCACGCGCCTCCGTGCGCTTAATAATTCCATCGCAAATAGTTTACCCATGAACATCTATATTATACGTCATGGGGATCAGCTTATCGAGCTTACGGATCTCACAGTGGCAAACTTGTACCCTTCTTGAATCAATTATCCGCAATCGTATCTGTCCTAGTCTAATTCCTAGTCTGCATTTAACAACGTTAGAATCATCAATTTTCTACATATATATATACGTATATATCAATAATTTATATGTCTCGTGCGTGCTTATTCTAAAATAAGATTTGTTTTAATAGGAATATGTATATACAAAAATTTAAACTAAAATTTAATCTTATTACCTTGATAAATACGTAGTATAGAGAAATCAAGACATTAATAAACTTAACGTAATTATCGATCATTCTCATAATATAGATTTCAAATCGTATAATTATTTCTGTACGTTTAAAAGAGCCATTTCAAGTTTCGACATTAATTTCATAATGTAATAATTGAGAGGTAGTAGAGAGAGAGCAATTTTCTGACTATCACCTCTCGATTTTCAGATTAAATTTCATAAATTGAGCAACGTAAATTAGCGGTAGTTTAACTTAATTCTCGTGTTTATCTATTATGTATTGTAGATAGAAAGATTGATATCAGAGAGAGAGAGAAAGAGAGAGAGAAAAGATACCCACAAAAAGTCGTAATACGAAGTTTCTTAATTTTATACAATGTATTCCAAAAATAGAAATTTTTAGAACGTAAAGAAAAGTTATTATTAGGTTATCTGAAATTTAGCTAGATACAGATCTAAAAATAATTTTGCCAATCAAAATAATTATGTAGGATACCAAAGTTGGATGCGCGAATATTTATACAGTATTGCTTAACATAAATACTTAAACATCCTACATAATTATTTTAATTAACAAACGTATTTTAAAATTTATATACATAGCTAAATTTTTTAATGTAGAGCTTTTTAAACTCATTGCAATTTTTGTCATTTTTTTCGACGACATCCGTGACCAGTCTAATATACATATAGAGATAAAAAAGTAGAACAAAAGAAGTATAAAGTGATTATTTATTTATATTTATTCTTTAGTTTATTCTTCTACTTTCTAATTTTTATTAAATATAATTTAATAAATCTCTTTCTCTCTGTCTCTCTCTCTCTCTCTCTCTCTCTCTCCCTCTCTCTCTCTCTCTCTCTCTCTCTCTCTCTCTCTCTCTCTCTCTCTTCCCCTCTCAAAATATGAGGTAAGAAATTTTGAATATTTTCTATTGCCATTGATAATCTTTTAATATCATATAAAAGCAAATCATGCATAAAAGTTTTATAACTATTTAGTAATAACTATTTAGTTATTTAGTTATAAATAAAATTATTTCAAATTGATTTGAATTTTGTAGCAAAAAAATTTTTGTGAACTACAAAAAAATCGGCTCGTGATCCATAATTTAAAAAATCCCCGTTTTAGATACCTCAACAAAATTGTTCTTTGTAGATCTATTTTACTTAAGTTATGATTAGAAGAAGAAAAAATCGATTTAGCCATAAATATAGCATTATAAAAAAGTAATAAAACTCCATTATTGTTTAATATTTTGTTAAAATTGGCAATTCGGCATAATAAAACTTCATGTTTTATTACTACAGAAAAAAGGGGAGAAATTTTTATGAATTCTTCAAAACTGCGAGAGGAAGGGGGAAAAGGCGCATATTTTAATTCTTCTTTATTTATCACGGACCAATTTTATTTATTTCGATTATCTTCAAATTCAAGACAAGTCCGCCCAATTATCCAGCCGAATTTCCAGCGCGATTTTCCACGGCGAGGAACGTGCGTACATCCGCACCTATGCGAGGCGCGTAAGCGGCAGCGAATAAAGCGACCGTGCCCCGTACTAGTGACGTCATCCTTGCCGGATCCAAGATGGCGATCGCGTGTTCGCCAGGCGAAATCGACAGCGGGCAGCGGCGGCGGCAGCAGCAGGACCGGTTTTCGAGGAGGCGGCACCACCACCACCGCCGCCGCCGCCGCCGCTGCCGCCGCAACCGCGATGTAAGGTACACGCCGCAGTGTGCAATTTTCGTCGTTTTGCGGCCCGAAAAGCCAAAGCACTACGAAACCGTGCGCACGACGGCTACCCTGTCCGCGCGACCTGTTACGTACATTACGCTCGTATTATATGTAATCATGTAAGACTCTTTAATTTATACGGAGCTCGGAGTTTCTCGCACGCGCATTTCCTTCATATTTGAATCATTATATATCAATCTGAAGCATATTTGTGATAATTGGTAATTGAAAAGCTCTTGAATTATAAATCGAATAACGGAAACCGCGAAAAAGAAATTTCCATTTAAGATCTGATCATTTCTTAAATATACTGTTCTTCGTTTAAACATTAAAACATTAAATTATAAAGATAAAAATCAAAATTACAACAAATAACAGAACTTATCCATCAAATTCTTAAATTCAATCTTGAAGATCAATATTTGTAATGCTTAATTTACAAAAGTTTCTAAATTCTACGTTATTTATAACTCGAAAAATATTATAAGTAAATAAAATATTGACTCAAAATAAATTTAACAATACAATCTAAAAATTCATATATGTTATAAAAAGAAATATGGAATGTGAATCCTCTTAGATACAAAAGTAAGATTTAACGGATTCGTCATACGCGGTAATGGCGATTGTAGCAGAAAATAGCGACATGGCCGTTGTGTTGAAACCCGCCCTACCGGTGACGACAAAAACGATCTCCACGCGTCGACCTACGCGCTCGCGCGTTTTTTAGCGTCATTACCGTAAATTTCGCGCTCCGCGTGAACCGCACGGTGAACCGAACACGACAGACAGACAGCGGAGAATTTGGAATAGAGCGCGAGAAATAAAAATCAGAGCGTAAGTCGCATGTAAAACGAGAGTGACAGAGAAGTGCAAGCGAAAAAAAAATTCGAACAATAGAACGTAGAAGAAGCGTTAACGCCCTCTCTTTCATTGTTCCTATTTTCCCTTCTTAGAAGTTTCATTTACGTCACTCTTCATATTTTGATTGACCTTTCACAGAAAAAAATTAATATTAATTCAACAATCATTGTTTCATTGGTAGGGTAAACTCAGATATGATGATTATAGTTTTTTTTAAATGCTCAAAATATACTTTTATTTTTATTATTTTTTAATATCGACATTAAAGAGAAAATACTTCATAAAAAATTTATATTATCAAAAGATTAAAATATTAATCATCTTTTACAACTTTTATGGAAAAGATAGCCATAGTATTATAGAACAGTTTCTCATATATATTTTATGTTAGTATCTCCTTAACATTTATAAAATAACAAAAAAATATAATTTTACATATTTAGTTTTATTGCCACATATTATCACATATTAAATTTGATTTTTAATAATAAATGTTTATATAAGTTTAGCATCCATTTAACTCATTCTCAGTACTAACAAAAATATCTATATGATATATCAAATTTAACATATTAGGTGCGCAACTTAATTCTCGTCTTTTTATAAAATATAATACGTAAACATTTATCCCGAAAAAAGTCATGGGCCATCTTATTCAAACTGTGACAAAAAGATAGTCATAATATTTATTAAAAAAACAGAAAAGGAAAATAAAAGATATAATTACACATTACAGTAACATTTGTATAACTTTGTTGTCTAACGTTAATTGTGACAGCTGAACTGTAATTCGACGTTGCGGCAATTTTTAATGAACAAACGAAAAACTTTGCAAGCAGTCAAAAGTAAAAACATGATACAACACTCACAATATTGTTATTTTAAGTAGTACACGCACATAAACTACAGTAAATATTAATTATCTTTAAAAATAAATAGAAGAACAAATTATTTAGCAATTATTAGAAAAATTATAGCTATTGTCATTTTCTTTGTATGGCCATCATATCGTAATTTACTCTAAAATAAAAAATATAAAATCGTCTTTAAAGAGTTTAATAATCATATATTTTTCAACAAAATATTATATTTTTATTTCAATATTATACGCGGAGAGAATTTTCTCTTAAAATTTACCCTCAAAACCCTTGATAATTGTGAGATAATATGTGACCTCAAGGAATTTTACTATACTTTTTAGTAAAATTTACTAAAAGTATAGTAAAATTCATTATATTTTTAATAAAATTTCTTAAAAGTATAGTAAAATTCCTTTACATTATCTCACAATTAGCAGATTTACTAACAATAAGCAGAGAGTAAATTTTAAAAGAAAATTCTCCCCGTGTAATAGTTATTTAAAAAAAACACAATATATGATTGTTTTCATAATAATAATATTAAAAAATTTTTATTCTTTGTTTAAAGATATCATTATTTTGTATCTAATATTTTTTCTTCTAAATTGAAAATCATTAAATAATGAGAAATATTTTTTTCTATAAAACTGTTACGAAAAAATTCTTCGTGTAAGCAAATTATGTCTATTCGAGATTAACAAATTCTTTAAAGGAGATTTTACATTCTTGCTTATACGTGAGACAAAGATTGTAGACTTGAAACTAATCTCTTTTTCTCTGTGTCCGATTTTCATTTTCATTTCAAGGAACACATGCCGAACGTGAGTCCCTTTTTTTTCGGGAGGACGGATCATCGCGTGTACGTATCGCTTATTACCGCCATAGTAAAATTTTTTCAGGCGGCTAATTCGAAAATCGATACGGCGCCGCGGGACGATACTGATTCCCTCGGATACGTTGGCCGTGCGTATCCTGTTCCGTGTAGAAGCTGACGGTGAGACACGCGTACATATCGCGCACCTCTCTCGCGCGGTAGCGGATGCCAGTGGCGTAGCGCCACGTTTTCCACGTTTCTTTTCTTCTCGAACGTCCGTCGTGTCGGTCAGAACTTACGCAAATTTGCTAAAGCGAAAAATAACGACAATTTTTAAAATATAATTTTAATAACATTTAATTTACTTGTACGTTTATTTAATTTTTTTTTTTTCTTAAATCACACGCGAAAGCTCCAAATGATATCCGTATATATAGTAAGAGTAGAGCGTATGGCACGAGACTTGAGGATTACATAAAAAGAGACGGAAGATAGTTAATGCATGGTAAAGGCTAATCTAATGTACTTTTCGCTTTCTGTTTCTTGCGTTTTGTCTATTGCCTTTTTGTCTCTTCGCGCCGTGTAGTATCTTATCAACAATCATATTTCTTGTCTCTTTCAGACACTTTTACGTCAACTTTTATCACGTCAATTTCGATAAAACATTGCGTGAAAAAGCAACAGGAAGCCAAGATTAGACTTAGGAGACAGAAGAGACAATTGCGTGAATCAGAGAGAGAGAGAAAGATGTACGGCAATTGCATTCTGCATGTTTTTTTTTTCTATCTTTACTACCTGACGTTAAAACGCGCTTGGTATATTCTTACTATACTTACAATAATATCGCAGCAATATTTTCCAAAAGTTTCCAATTAAAAAAATATATATATATCACCGCTCGTGAGGCAAAATGGGGGACATCAGTCTGCAGAAACTATCGATAGCACGCGTCGGGAACTTCTTCCCCTGTTTTCTTTCGGATACCGTGTATTCAGCCTCGATGATCGTCAAATCTTTTCACTCGGCGTCGCTTGTAGCTTTCGAGCGTCTATCGAATCCGTTTGCTTTTCTATGGATCCCCGCTTGGATCATCGCGGCCTTTTGAGCGACATCGACGCGCGATTCATCCATCATCGATGAATATAGGAAGCGTTGCGTGAGGAGCGGCATACGAGAAGCGCGCAGACTTGCGCGTTTGAAAGTGCAAACGTTGATTATCGATCCATTGATCGATTACCGTACTGACGGGGCGCTGCCAATCAAAACGGACAGCGAGAATTCTTTAAAAATCTACCGGTCATTCCGGGCGATCTACGTCCTTACTTAAGTTAAGGCTGCTTGCAATTTTCTCATTTGCACCGATACCGATATCGCGTTTGCTGGCTTATCTACCTAATGTAGCTATTTTAATGCCTCGCGCCTGTCAAGTGACTCATCTCTTCGAAATATATTTCGCCTTAATTTCCGCATGTTCGCTTTCTCGCGTGGGCAAAGTAGATTCGTGATTTGTTTTTTTTTAAGAATTTATCCTGAACTGTCGAGATGATAGATTCGCATACTTTGTAAAATTAAAATCTGTGTAAAAACTCACGGTGTCATCCATCTCGGTTAGAGTGTTAAAATCAAGGAATCCACACTGAGAAAAAAGTAATCGACTCAACAAAATTTTTTTTGCGGGCTACCAACAAAAATACAACTCAATACAACGATATGGTATTACAATATAAATACATAGTTCAATCAAGGCCGTTGTACTTGCATTAACAGTAAATATTATTATATTAAGTAAGTTGGCAGCCTGCAACAAAATCAATTTTTTTTTTGTTGAATCAATTATTTGTTTTCTTAGTGCATAATATTAATTTATTTGACATTAAATTGAACAAGAATACATATAAATTGCGTTGTATTTTGTGTCTTACATTTATTAATTTATACTGCAAATTTTATCAACAAACGAAAACGCGGAAACGACATTAGGTTCGAATAGTTTAAATTATTGATAATTATCGTTCAAACGACTGACGAGGACTGCGTACAGTCGAGCGTTTCGTAATTAACGTCTTAAGTAACGAACTTGATCGATTAATCGTAATAAAATTCATATTTCAACCTTGAATTTTTTACGGAGCTCGTTTTAATCCGACTCTTCTATCATATATCTATTATATATATATATATATGAATTGGGTACCTCTCGATCCCACCGAGACCCTGTTTTCCTAGATCGAAACCTTGAGACTAGAAGAACGAACATTTCGCATCCGAGTCCGTTACCGCGGTATCTGGCGAAAGGTCGATACACTTGCTACGAGTATTCGAGTACCCCCCGCGAGGATAAAGGAGAAAGGAATGCGAGACATCTAGTATACATTATTGAAGACGAACGTCTAATTTTTCACGAGGGTATAAATAGCACCGTGCCTTGAATTTCGCGACGATAAAAATTGACAACGAAATACCCACAAATTATGTTAAGTATACAGGGTGTCCCTGAACATGTTGGTCAACGCTCGTAAAAAGGTAGAAGGAATCGAGATGAACATAAAAGTCCAATATTGTCTTTGCATCCATCAATATTGAGGTATCAATTTTTCAAATTATGCGAATGAGAGCGCGCCAAGGGAAGAACTCGATCCGCTCGAGCTATAACACGGAAGAAAAGATCTATCGTAAATGTACGATAAGCTTTCATTAATTTATTGTTCACAATTACGATAGAAATTAATTAGATTTTTGCAGATCCCATACGCTAATATCTCGATTATTAGTGGACCTAACCCAAGACAATATTGGACTTTTATGTTTATCTCAATCCCTTTTACCTTTTTACGAGCGTTGACCAACAGGTTCAGGGACACCCTGTATATTGTCGACACGCGCACCCTGGTGAAGAAGCAAGGTCTCACTTCGGGATCCTCCACGTTGCCGGAGTCTCCGCGGAGTTTCCCTCGACGACACGGACGTTCTCGGGGCGCGGCGGGCTACCGAAAACTCGGCGGAAGGGCTTTTCAGTTCGGAGGAGGGCTGCCGCTCGCTTTCGTACTCTCCTGCAACGTCGGCAGGCGCGAAGGTCAACGAGTTTTCTACGCGCGAGCGGGGAACGCCTTATAACGTGCGGAGCACCGACGCGCTCGCGAGCGAGCGCAGCTTACTCACGCTCTAGGAAATTGCTACCGGGGGCTGCCCTATCCACGCTCTTCCCTATCCGGAGTTAATGAGCGCGTCTTTCGCGCTTGACAGTCGACGACCTCGTCGTCGAATTCTCTCTCCGCGGCGGCGCGCGGCGCGAGTCGCGAACCACGCACCGTGTCGGAAACTCTCGCTCGACCTCGATTCTCATCGTTCGACGCTGTTGTCAGCGTTGAGATCACCGCTCGGCGTGACAGACCAACTCGCTAAAAGCGAGCGCGTCTCCCTGCCGGAAAAATTCAACCGAGCGAAAAGAGCCCCTCTTTCCTCTCGCGAGGAATTTTCCCGATCAGGATCGTGGAGACCGAGATCGATCGAGTCTGTTCCTTTTCTCCTGGTCTCTCCAAGTTGATGCCGATGACGGTACCGGCTATGACACCGCTGGAGGAAGCTCGCGAGATCGGAGCGGGTCGAAGATATCTCAGAAAACGTCGGATCTCAGAAAACCATAACACTTCCCGTGCCGGTCGTTTCCGCTGACGTTTCCCGACGACGACGCTCCGAGTCGCGCGATTCGTCCAGCGCGCGCATGTGTGCGTTTTTTCTTTTATCTTTTAATAACCGGGAACGGAAAAATAACACGCGGATTCTCCTACCTCGTAGGCGTCGTGTTGCGTGCGGGGCCGGCGGACCCGCTTCGCTTCCGAGGGGGGGCGACGCTCTCGGGGGAGAGCTGGCACGGTGTGCGCACGGGCGGTGTACGCTCCTGCCCCGGGATCTTCGCGCGCGCAGGCAGGTAAATATCGTCTAGGCGCGATCGCGCGGCCACGACTGAGTCCGTTCTCCTGAGAGAGCGTTTCACCTGCGACGACGGAGCCCCCCTCGGCGGCCTCGGTACGACGCGCGAACTAAACCCGCCGCCACCGCCGCCGCCGCCGCCGCCTTTTCCTCTCCCACTCGACGCGATCGCGTCGCGTCGCGTCGCCTTGCGTCGCACGTTCTTGCAGACCCCTCTTGCGCACTCTTTGTACGTACAATACAACGAGCCTTTTACCCGCGTGCGATTCGGTCCGCCACCTATTCGGCGATGTGCCGACCTGCCCGCCCGCCTGCTCGCCCCCGTATTTCCCTCGGGATCGCCGACCGGCAGCATCCGGGTGATTCGCCTTCTCTCCACCTACCTCTCCCCTTGACAAATCGTGGGAGGCGGAATGTCTATCTTTTTTTTTTCTTTCTTTCTACGGTCTCAGCGAGACACGGGACGGGCTGCGGACAGGTGTGATGATAGGGCACGGGCGACCGAAAGGGCGACCCTACCCTCCTCCCTAATCCGCGCGATTGATCTTCGCAATTTATCCTTTCTCTCTTTTTCAAGGAGCCACTTATATACTCATTGAGGGCGAATCGTAGATCAAGCGATGACGATTAATTTGCCCGCCGCTGTTGATTTAGAGTTTGCGAGCTCTTAAACCCGCGTGTGTGATCATCCATCGAACTCGGGCGACTTTCGAAACACCGGCGATATATCCTTCATGATATTTATGAGATACCCTTTTTCCTGGATTTACGACGAAGAAGCAAGGATATCGTAATAACTTATCCGATATCGTTCCTCACGCGGAATGTAGCTCAGTCACTTTACCGCACGCTGATACCCGTGACCCTTGAAGCGTCAAATCTGCGTCTATCTATATGCCTGATCAACCGTGTCCCGTCGGCGTCTCA
Organism: Monomorium pharaonis; assembly: GCF_013373865.1. Lineage (NCBI taxonomy): Eukaryota > Metazoa > Arthropoda > Insecta > Hymenoptera > Formicidae > Monomorium > Monomorium pharaonis. The sequence goes on along the minus strand of NC_050468.1, from coordinate 27,052,488 downwards.
CTTCCGGACGGGGCGGGATAAAATGTCCGCGCGACAGGCATTTAACGAGTACTTTCGACAAGGACCGGCGGCTTCCCGGATTGACGCCCGTTACTCCGGCAGAGGCGATGAATTCGCGATATCCCCGGGCGACGTACGTACGGAGCTCGTCTCCCAGCGACTTCCAGCGAGCCCAGAACGAACCCAGAACCGCTATTCGTTTTTCACCGTGGCGATTCCCTTCCTTGTTCTACGTATGACTCTCCGCTCTCTCGAGGCGACCTAGAGGCTCTCGCCGCCGCCGCCGCCGCCGCTGCCGTCGTCGTCGTCGTCGTCGTCGTCGTCATCTCTGAAGGACGCTGATCGTTCTCTCGCTACTCACGCGAACCGTCCTGGCGCCGCGCCGTGCCGTGTCGTTCGGGAATTCGCGCCCCGGCCGGCACGCAGAGCCGACAACTCCTCGAGCTGAGAGACATTTGGCTCGCGCGAACTCTCTGCCCCGCGGAAAGATCCTTTCCGCTTGTTCCCGCACAAGCGGAGAAATGCGCCTCGCGTGTTTCGCTACTAGCGAACATTTAAGAGCCGCCGCTCTTATAAAGATGTGAAAAGCACGGCGTTCTCAGTTTAATCACGCCACGTCAATTTCGTACTTCTTGCATCTCCCATCGCGACGATTCAGATACAATAGCAAATGTAGTATCGTTAATTTATAAGGATGCTTTAATTCTGCACTGCCAGCTAAGAGTTATCGAAATTAAAAAAACTTGCAGGCTTCTTATATGGGTTTTCTTTTTATAATCAACAACAAAAGATTTTAGTCATAAATATCCGAATTATTGTTTCTAAAATCATTTGCAAAAGCAAATATATGATTTATATAGCAAAAATGGTTCTACTTTGTTCCGAATAAATTTTAAAGGAGTAGTTTAAAGTGGATCGAATTGATCTTTTGTACGAATATTTATTAGAGTTGCTTTTTAGCACATGTAAAGAATCTGATTTAATTCGTAATGCTACCTCCTCATCAAATAAATAGAAACGTTCGTATAAACTAAACTTTTAAATATAAATAAGAGAATTATGTTCCAATTTTACAACAATATAACAATTTTTTAATTTTGTAGATAAAATGTGACACATCTTTAACTCGCCCGACTCGACAATTCACAAACGTTTCCCGATTCCGCGCCTTTTTATCCTTTATATCAAGCTGTTATATCACCTGTGAAAGACTGCTCATTTTTTCGATTGCTCCTGATTTATTCTTGCTCCAAATCGTTTGCCAAGAAGACAAACGACAAAACCGCGAAAATCCACCGATCGTCCTGCAGAAAGACGCGAAAGACAGATGGCGGCCGGCCGATCTCGCAATGTCGGTGATAAGGGACCGCGATGATCCGCGGGGGAGGGACGAGAGAAAGGGAGAGAAGAAGAATGAAAAAGAGAGAGAGAGAGAGAGAGAGAGAGAGGACGCGGGGGCGTGGGCGCCCAAGGCCTTCTGCTCGCCATTTACGGCCCGGCAATAGCCGGACACGGAAGACTCGCGGGGTAAGGGAGAGAAAACGACGAGGGGACCCCGCGATGGAGCGAGGACAACGGGAGACGCGGGAGCGAGAGAGCGAAAGAGAGAGAGAGAGAGAAAGAGAGAGAAACGGAGATACCACCGTCAGGCCATTTTGGTCGCGTTGCAAACTGGAAAGACCACTCGAAACTCCGTCGGCGAAACGCTCGGCTATTGGCGGAGAATGAATCCCGATCGTTTTGCTCGGCTCGGGCGCAGGGGACTCGTCTCGCGTGTGTTTCGCCCGACGAATTCCTCCAGCCTTCATGGGATTCTCCTCGCGACAAAGTCGACGTGGAGTTTTCCCAGCGCGTCGATCAATCTCCGAGCGATTCTCTAGCTTATCTCGGTTTCAGCTGTAAAATATCTTACAGCTCGAAGAGGGAAATCGAGGGAGGAAGGTTTCATCCCCTCCCTCCTTCCCCTCACCCCCTCTATCTTCGTAATTCCGCGAGAGATCATCGGTATCCCGCGAGTTTAACAGTCGGCGGAACGAAACGATTAATTTGCGCTGCGCGTTTAGAACTGCGCGCATTAATTATAATACGCGGAACATTATTGCGCCGCGCGCGCACGCCAACAAAGCGAACGCAATTTATTCGCGATAACGGTAGTTAGAACGTTTGTAAGAGCGTGTCCCGCGTGGTACGTGGTAATCTAATAAATTACTTTCGCTTCTCGATTTGAAAATCAAACTGGCGTATATGTGCGCTCTTTCGATTTCGAGCTCGCAAAACTGACTCTCTCGCGGCAGGCAGCTGTTACACGAGGAGAGAGAGAGAGAGAGAGAGACTTTCAATTTATACGTCACGTCTTAATCGATTCTCTCCCCGCGAGTGTCGATCAGTCTGTTAATTTCCTATATGATAGTTTCTATAAGGAGCACGTCACTCCACCCCAAGTTGGTTGATCTACGTGTCCGCATCGCCGCGTATAAACTAAAAACCCGCGGCGCGGGGATTAATATAGTCCGACGAGCCGCTGGCGAGGATCGTAAATTCCGTCCAACGCTCTCTCTCTCTCTCGCTGCGCGGACCGACGTATCATCTAGGATACGCACGATCATCCTTGCATAACGATTATGCGGCGTGACTCGCCTGCGAGTCCCTTTAAAAAGATCCGCGCTCCCCGGACGTTTCGCGAAACGTCGTCGCGACGCGGACGGGGGAGACGTGTCAGGCGATCGCGAAAGTGACGCGCGAGGTAAGTAGCTAAATTGCTACTTTTTTTTTCCCCCCCTCGCGATTCGTCGGTCGCTTTCGAATCCCACGAGAGATCCCGCAAAGCGGACTTTCACGATCCCGCCGGCACAAGCGAAACGCGATCCGCGACACCTAAGCGCCTAGTAGATGTTCCACCGCGTGTTTCCCGCGTGCGTTCGTCACGGTACACGTCGCTGAGCGCACAGTGGGGGCAAAGAGAATTTACTGTTAAAGAGTCGGAGCATAATTCCTTTAACGGACGAGATGAATCTCCTTTTTAAATTGATCGTTGATAAATTTGAAGGAAAAAAACTGTGGAGTCTTGACTCTCGAGAAAAATGTTCACGTCTACTGACAGAGATGTTATGCGTAAACTCTTAATTTCTTCAGATACTTTTCTTAGAAGACTGGACAAAGAAAATAAAGAGATTTCGAAGTCAAAAATTTATACCAAAAGAAAAGTGATATTGCAAAATGCTTTTGACTATTATAACCCAGAAAGCACTACCTTTGCTGTTTATCGACGGATCGAAGTTATTATAATACATATTTGCCTTTTCTCACTTTTACTAAAATCCTCACATAAGATTCGCATTCAGCGATCCCGAAAGTTCTTATTTCTTGGTGTAAGGGACAAAAGTAATTTTAAAAGTAATCTTTTTCTCATCCAGCTTCTGATCATCAATAATTTCTTGATTGTTGTAAATATTACAAAGTTTGGAGATTTTTAAATCGAGCTCTAAAATTTTTTTTTCAAATTTATTAACGATTAGTTAAAATAAAAGATCCGTCTGGATCAGTTAAGAATTACAGTCTGTACAACGATTTTTGAACGGTAAATTTTCATTTGTCTCTACTGTGCACGCAGGACTCGTTCGTCGGACTTTTGTTCGCGCACCACTGCCTTTTTTCCCCCGTAATGTCGATTTACTTTTACCGCATCACTTACCGGCTGACGCAAGTTACGTCGCCAGGTTATGCCGTCGCTTAAAAATCCGAATCGCGCAATGACCCTTCACTTTCACATACGGCGTCCTTGGACCAATTAAGAGAGATTCGAAATTCTCCTGATAAAAAAAAATTAAAAATGTACCGACACCTCGGGAACGAAGTTTGGATATTACGGATATTTCTTTTTACTATTAATAGCATATCTAATTACATTTGATCCGGGTTGGGTGGTAACTGATTAAAAAGTTAAGAGTTGGATACTTCTAAATGAGTTAATTTTTAACATCACCTTTTGTAATACATGCAAATTTTAACTTATTAGTTTTTTACTCAACATTTACTAAACATTTATCTAAAACACTTATGTAAAATTACAAAAAAAATATAAAAGAAAAATGCATTCTCATCTATAGACAATGTTTCTTTGTAATTTCATATCTAATCTAATCTTTAAAAAATAACCTTCTAATTATATGCACTTCATAATTTACTTTTGATTTAACTTAGTTTAATCTTAACGTAATCAAATTAATTTTATAAACCATTAACTTTAACACTTAAAAATATTAAGTTAACTACTTAATTTAACATTAAAAATATATAAAATATACGAGGTTATTTAAAAAAAGAATAATTCTTAAGCCAAATTTTATAGTAAATTATATTTTTAAATTCAATTAACTCATTAAACTTTTTATTTTTATCAGTATTAGAGATAAGTTACAAAAAATGTTTGAAACTAGAGTAATTCCAAATTTTTTTAATAAACGAAAAAACAAAATTACGTAGACAACAAATGTACTAACCGTAACATTTCGAACTTGGGAGCGATGTCGAAAGGCAATACGAACGAAGTGTTTCTTCGTTTCTATTTTTCGACGAAAAGTCTAACTTCGTGTCTGAACTTAAGGGTGTATCGGACATACAATCTTAGACAAAAGTGCATGAAATTTGAAATACTTAAATATCTACGCCTAACGCATAGTAAATCTAGATGTAAGAAACTTGAACGTGATAGTTGGAGTCTTCTTTTTACTCTTACAAAGATATTTTTCACGTATTTGCGATTTTTTTCACTTATGAGTTTAAACTTTTGACAGTGAAAATGCAAATTATCTCAAATTATATTTTATTTCTTTAAAACGGTGTAGTGAAGACAATTAAAACTTGGCAGATATTTTTATCTATTCATATATTAGATGTACAAAAAAATTCAAAACACTGGTACTATTTCTTCTATATTTTTTTAGCTGTTTCATCCGTCAAGATCGTCTTTTTTCATAAGATAGAAAAGGATACCATGTAAAATCAGTGAAAATTAAAATAGTTATGACTCAGCAACCGTTTAGTGGATGCGTTTTCAATTTTTTGCAGTACATTAGGGAGACTAAGAGAACAATTTCACAAATTTTTAGCAACTTTGTACCATTTTGAACTTCAGTCCGATACATCCTTAACGCCCGGTATCGCCCGCGGCTGGGCAGTTTCGCGATGTCCGGGGCGAACACTCTTTGGCAGAGGAGGGCAACGGACCGGTTGGTCCTCTCTCGCCATCGCATTCCCGAATATGGCTACGCGCATCCCGAAGTGCTGCGAATACACACTCGAATACGCAACACACTGGAATATATTAGATGTACAGATAACTAATCTACTATTTTTCATAAAATTCAGTATTATCGAAGCCGATGTAGCTCAATCATGAGTGTAATTTCCATTATTTTTTACTACTTTCGCGTCGTACTTGACAAAAATTTATTAAAAATAAGAAGAAAATGAGAAAATAGAAATAAATTGATTGCAAGAAAAGCTCAGTTTTTTATTATATAACATTATCCAAGAAAAGGGAAAAATTGAAAAATGATAGGGATTACTTTCATAATTGAATCATATTAATGTTTCTACAATAAACATCGAATTTCCCTAAAAATAGTAGATTAATTATTCCAATTTTTTCCAAAATAATTATTCGTACGCGGTTATCATAAGTCTAATATAAGTTTTACGTAGGTTTGGATAAAGATGAAAAAAATTGTGGAAGGAATAAATTATATGAGCACAAATTGGTAAACCAAATAAAAGCTTTGTTTCTTCACTTCCAGAAAAAATCTTCGTTTATTGATTAAATGAGAATAATTAACTCTTTCAAGCTGCTCGTGAATGTGACGCACTATTAAAATATTCATTTAGAGTTTGGCATTATCATCGACAAAAGTTTTATAAACTGCAGAAACGTCAAAAGAAATAAAATAACATGATAAACTTACAATAACATTATAGCACTTCGGAATCGTTAATCAATATCACAAAATTAACAACTCTTAAAGTTTCAAGGTAACGTACCTTTATTTTGGACGCTATCTTCATTTAAATAGAACGAAGACAAATACAGCAAAATCGATCGTATCGATCGGTGGCAGTGTGTCCGTATCAATAGATGAACTTGCGCTCGATAATTACGTAGAGTATAGTGACTAGACTACATATTACGTTCTCGTATTAATGGCTCGAGTAGAAGAATCTTTCCTCAAAGACACAAATCTAAACTTTTTATCGAAAGAGATCGTCGTAACGTTGCTCGAAATACAGCTATACAATAACCCTTAAACGATTAATTCCTTTTCTTCTTTTCCTTCGTATTTCTCTTACCTAGTACTTATACTTACGAAACACGGCACGATCAAAATGTTAAAACAGTTCGAAACAATTATACGCAGCGTCCATTTACAACATCCTGGACGCTCTCTACTGTAGCCTAGAGATCTAACTTACAAACATCTGAATATATCGACATACGAGACTTACTTTAATCCTCCTGAGATTTATCCTTTCGCATGGCAATATGGAAAAATGATAGAACCAGTTCTGTGTGTGTGTGTGTGTGTATATGATTCAAGAATTAAGATTTAAGAGTACTCATAAACTCATTATTTCTCCATTCTTCGGTTGCTGATTCTAAAGGCATTCTTCAATGTGACAATGAGGAAAAACGTAGAGCCAATTGTCATACAACAATGTGATTCATAAAGAGCTTACAGTTCTATTTTTCCCGAGGAACTCATTGCTTCTCGGTTCCTTAGTTGCTAAATGTCTAAAGACATTCTTTAACATAACAACGAGGAAAAATCTAGAACCAATTGTCATACAACAATGTGAGTCGTAAAAAGCTCATAATTTTTACTTTCCTCGTGGAACTTCTCGATCCCCCAGTTGCTGGTTCTAAACGCATTCTTCAGTGTGGCGGATCCAAAGGTGGCAACAACAAGATATCCTGTGCGGCGATACATTCGATGTCTGGCATTCTTTCGCGATCCTGTCTTTTAGCGACGCGGGAGCAATATAAGAAGGCACTACGAGGATTTCTCCGGCTGGCGTTACTCCTCGACGATCGGCCGGTGCGATATCCGTTCGACGACCCGCGCCGCCGTTCCCGAAGTGTCTTTTAACGAGTGTCGCTATCCTGGGGACGACGCATGCATCTCCTGCATCTCCGAGCGTGGCGACGCCAGCAAATACAGTTTTGGTCCTTTCCATCGCTCGCACACGCGCTATTTCACTCTGTCTCTCTTTCTCTCTCTCTCTCTCCCTCTGTCTGTCTGTTTTTTCGTTCGCAGGCCGTCGCCACGGCTGAATCCGTCCGTGGACTGGAACCGGTATGTGTATAATTTCGACGAGTTCAGTTCCCCGCGCTGCAAGAAGTGCGACGCGGCCAAATGCACCTTTTGCCGCCGCGCTTACGTCGTCTACAAGTAGAGAAGAAAGTGAGAACGTGAGACAGAAGAGACACCACAGGCATGTGATCCTCCCTCTTTTCACACCGAGAAGAATGCTTTGCATTAGCAAATAAAATTTGGTGAATAACGAAACAATATCAACCCGGTAAAAAAATTTGCACGTAGAAAATATGTCCATATATTTTTATACTATAAATTTCTTTCTTTTTGTAAAATTTTTGTTTAATATGAAATAAATATAATAGTCGTGCCGAAAAGACGAAACCTAAAAAAAATTTTTTTAATAACTTTCGCATTGCTTCTTTTAAAAAAAGCTACATAGAGAGAAAGATTTCTTTAGATTTAATAAACAGTTTTGTTCGACTATTCCAAAACATATATTTCTTTGGTTTTAATAAATTATAAATAATCGTGCTAATGCCAAACATTTCTCTCGGCGCAGGAAAAAAAAAAGAATACGAATGCGTGCACGCGATATCGTCTACAACACGGTTTGTGTTCGTACCATACTGGAATGCGCATAAAACCTTAAAATATATAACGAGCGTAACGCGTAAAACTTAAGCGCTTAATTTCATGTCGAAAGCACACAATTGGCAAACCCCCCACTCTCTTCCCATAAATATTTTCGCTCTTGTTTGCGCGGCAGCGTCGAGATCGCTGAACTCACCGAAACCAACAGTCAGTTTTCCGATTATTGAGGGTGACTGGCGAAAGCGCGTGTCTCTCTTTCTATCTCTCTTTCCCTTTCTCACCGCAAATTGTTATCTCCGCGTGCGCGCATCCTCGGCATCCTAGCTATCGCTGTCGCATCGCTTCGAGTTCGGCGAGCAGCAGTCGGCGAAAGGGAAAAACGCGTCGCTTGGCGAGGCCGGATCCACGGAGGATCCTCAAGGAAGGCCCGTCGTCGGCCCGCCGTCCTCTCGGGCTCCGGCCGTGATCGCACGTCGTCGTCCCGCGTCGTCGTCCCCGGGCGCGTCCGCGACGACCGCGTGATGCGGACGAGCGGGATGAGCAGGACCGCGACGGCGACGGCGGCGGCGAACCGTACGTGCCGACCCTCCGAGGCAACCTGCAACAACAATAATCGTCCGACTCATGCCGCAGCATCAGAGCGATTGCGTAGATTGCATCGGACACGCTCAATTGATCTATGGACATCGCGCGCGGCGGGACACGCGTCTTTCTCTTGGGGGGCTGCTTAGCTATGGCAGGTGAAATCGCGAGCGGCGCACGTGCCTGACGCGGCGCATCGTTTCCTTTACCGTGGACGGCCGCGGAGATCGTCGCGAGATACTTGCCGTTAGGTACGTTTACTAAACAATACCGACGGCCACTTTAGATTCCAACTCGTGCCCATTACGAAGTGGAAATGCCAGTGGAAATGGCATTTGAAAATAGCATGGATTATATTTGTCAGAATTCTTCCGGGGAATTGTTTCGTAAATTTCACAAGGTGACGGTCTTTATGGATGGAAGATATAAAGAAAAAATTTGTTTACGTTTTTTTAACTTATTTGTAATTATTACAATATGAAATCACTTTTTTAATCATGATTGATATATGAAGAAAAGACTTTTTAGGAAAAAGACATGGAAAGTTATCTTTAACCTTTCTAACAAGCTCTCTGAACATAATAATTTTACGAAATTCTGGTATTCTTAAGTGAATTGCATTTACTAAACGTTTATTTAATTATGACCTTTGATTAGGGTTTATACATAAACGTTTTTAAATATTTTTCAAAATTCATAATCGATTTATTGAATATATAACAATTTTCCTTTTCTAATATTTACTGCTTAAATTGACATTAACAATTTTCAAAAATATCTAATCATAAAATTTACATGATTTAATAAAAAAAAACACTTCAACATTAAATGCTCCATAATCGAGATGATTTTAATTATTTTATGAAATAGAAATTCCGAACTAAATGGATACTTAACTCGTTAAAAATAATCGGTATTATATCGTATTAATATACATTTTCTTTGAATCCTTGCTCATTTGGAGAACGGTTGTACTATTAAATAAAATATACAATAGAATCATGTGCTTTAGATTTACATAAATAATTAAATATTTATAATTCAAAAAAACAAAGTCTTAATCACAATTTTTGTCTTTCTTTATCATCTAAAATTACTTCTTAAATTATGTTAAAGTTTAATATCTAAGAGCAATGCGATTATGATTGAAAACGCATTCTATTTCCTAATAATTTAAAAAAATTATATGCTTCTTTTTACGAGAACAATCGCAATATACGTTTGTATTGTACTTTTGAAATAAAGTTAACATTTTTACGAGCGTGATACCGGTTTACATTGTAATATCACGGTTCAGGTAATATCGGGTGATAGAAGCAAATCCGCCCAACACGGCGATGCTACGAGCGTGCTCTCCCGTGCGCGTATAAGTATATCACGTAGGCGAACGGCGGATGTACGCCGACGATCCCTCAAGAATTCAATATGTTTCTGAATGCCAGTGTCATAAAGAGCAAGTTATTCGACGGACACCTACGCGAGCGCGAACGAGAACAAGGGGGGAGACGCGCTCACCTCGATCAGGCTTCTTGAAGCTCGCCCTTCACTCCCGGTACGCCGTGATGATGCCTCGTGGCGAGCTTGTTCGCCAATTCGTGCATCACGTCTCTGTATATCACGGTGTCCAAATTCTCGCCCAGCATGTAGAGTAGAAACCAATCGCCGACCTTGCTCCGCCGCACTATAGTCTCCACGGCGTCCCTCCGTACCAAACGAAACCTCATTCGCAACAGGTAGACCCTCGTGCGTGGCGAAAATATTATTAGGATCTGCGAGACAAGCGAGAAGTTATTATTATGTACGAACATATTTTAAATAATAAATTTTAGCTTCGGTGAATTATTTTGAAACCCATTCTTAAACATTGGAATGCAGCGAACGGTAGAAAAAATAATGATTTCTTATTTGGTTTCTGATAGTGTTTCTGATCATAATGGTTTCACTATACAAAGAGCTATTTTTCTTCAATTATAAACATAAATTATAAAAATGTAAAGTATATGTAGCGTTGAATAACATATAAACAAAGAGCTATATAAATATTTATAATTATGTTACATAATAATTATACAAAGCAAAAACTTCTTGAATTTTAGATATAGAAGAGTACAATTTGAATAAAATGCGATTACAAGCCATAGAAAGCAGATATTGACCAGTTAACTGGCATAAATAATATCGTATCGACTTCCTGAGCGATATATTAGCGTTATCTGTGAAATTCATTGTGTAACTATTTGGAAATGGAGGGTGAGTCGCACTGGGTACACGACCATATTGCATAGATACAAACATCTTAAAAATCGAGAAGTTTATAGTTAAGTAAAAAATGCCAATTGCGGTGAAAAATTGTATTTTCCTAGATGTTATTTGTAAAATATAGAATACAAAGAGTATTTTCTGCCAGGATTACCGACCCTATATAAAACCGTAAAGAAACTGAGCACGCCGAGGAAAAGGAACCAGAACCATAGAAAGACATAGATCTTCTCGTTCACGACGTTCAAAGGCAGTATACAGACGGCGTCATGTCTCTCGACCTCTCCGCTGACGCCGTACTTGTAGAAGGTGCATTTGGTCATACGTGGAAAGATGTAAATCATTGGGTCCACACGGTCTTCTTGATCGGACTCGAGAAACCTGAGTACGTCGATGCCAAAGGTCAAGAAGGCGCCGTCGAAGAAGCGATCCATCAGAAACATCTGACCTGCGACAATGTGTGCTCGTTGCTTTACAATTTCTTATTTTTTGTCTCAAAGAAATTTCGACAGTGGTTTATATAAAACTGTCATACATACAGACTAATCAATTGAAGGCTCAATTTAATTACATATAATTAAAGAATCTCTTTTTAAAAATATTTCTATGCAATAATAAAGAAAATTGACAAAAAATCACTTTAACATTATTAAATATATTCAATGTGTTATTAATTATGTTAACAAATAAAGTAAAAATAAAATATCTAATTGTTTTAGAACGATTTTGTCTTCAAATATTGGATATGATATTGTAAGTTCACATTCGACAAAATTGTACAATATGTATGTATATTTTCGTAGCGCAGTTGATTGAATCGTACGTGGTTATGGTTTTATACACATTTATTTTGATAGTCATATCGCACTGTAATTGTAACGCAATAGACATCAGATAAAATTGACGAGCTATCTCGTGGCAAATCTGGTAGTTCGCAAGTTGGTTGGCCAGCTGTATCGCTGCCAACTTTTACCGTGAATCATTCATTCATTCAACGCTCATTATACGGCCTTCCTTTTTCTTGCAACGCGTTTGTAAAATTAACACGGGCATATCAAAGACGATAGAATTCCACAAACTCTATCTCTAGATTAGCTCTGTTCGTGTCAAGAAAATGGAAGGCTGTACAAGCGGTGAGTCAAATAATTAAAATATTTCACACAAATTCTTTGACGTCTATAATATAATCATTTGCACAGATTTAGAGATTGAAGTACACAGAAGTCAGAATTGAAAGAAAGAAATATTTCTTGACGCTTCAAAAATTTTATGTATGAGTTTTATAATTTGAATAGTAGAATATTTGAATATTTAACTAGACCGCCTTTATTTGCTTTTTTTTTTTAATTATCAGTGAAACAAGAAATCTATATGTAGAATACATATATTTTTTAAATACATTAGTCAACATGTAACAACATAAAATCATGGCAAGAAGTCGTCGATTTGTTCCTAGTTCCAATTCTCTTAATCTGATCTACGCGAACATACGCGTCTTCAGCAGCGAAAGGGAAACGCTTTAAATACCATTCTTAAGCACATAACTGGTTTATGTTTATCGATCGTAAACGGAAGATAGGCGGTGGCGCTCGCTGCCTAACGGGTCCGCGAATTCCGGAATTCGTTCGTGTTACGGCATCACGAGGAGGACGTGCGTTTTGTTGAGCGAGAAGCTCAAACATTGACGGAGGACTCGACCGAAGGAGAAAAGAAAAAGGAGGAGAAGCGCAGGCTACTCACCGATCACATTCACCAGCGCGAGGACCTCGCATAGGTAGTACCTGTAAGCCCACCAGTTGTGAAAGCGAAGGTTCTCCCAGAGGTAGTCCAGCAGCATTTTCTTCTTTTGCTTCTTCTCCACCTCGGAGCAGAGCCCGATGTCGAGATCCATCATAAGGGCATGAATCTTGCCACCCTCCCAGCCCTTCCAGAGCCAGCGCGGGGTGTAGAAGAGGATCGCCTGCGAGCAAAGTGCCGAGAGTGAATAAATATCGACGAATCGGGCCGAATCGCTGATATATTACGGGGGAGGGGGGTGAGTTCTATGAGAGAGGCGGATCTACTTACGTGTAGGTGCTAGCGCGTAACCGATCGCGGAATAGCACGCGAAAGGAGTTATCGTTATTGCTCTTCGCGCTCGATAAGAACCGATTAAAACAATGCGGACCGCAACACGGGCCGCTCGCACGTATATGCGAACGGAACCCTATTTTACGAGCTTTCGGCGTAAAAAGCCGCCGGGCCGCAAATACCTCGCGCAACTTAATTGTTTCGTATCGTTGCTGTTTATCACGATTGGGCGTCTGTGTGTTGCACGAAAATTGCATTGCTGCGGCCACTACTCGCAACAAGTAAGGGGTCGCGCGATAAATGGATTAGGGAAACAAGAGATCGTCGAGCAAGGAAAACATATTCTAAATCTGATTCGGTGAAAGCTTACCGATTATACCGGCGCTATTTTGATATCTGTGATCATCGGTGATTATTCACTGCGATTTTTCGATCGAGAGCGGGAGGCGCGGGTGCTCCCGCTGGCCAAAATCTAATGTATTATCACTGACAGTGCATATATCACTGATCGACATAATTATAAATATAGCACTGGAACCAGCACTGTTCACAGTCTTTCAATGTGAATAATACATTGACTCCGAGATTTAGAGGGTATGAAACGTTCCTTATTCTCTCTGTTTTCCCGTTCTCCATTCGATTTACGTACACGCAGCCTCCAAATGTAAAATTGCGAATTAACAAAATTGAAATTACTAGTCAGCTAACTCACCAGTTACGTTATTTCACCGAAACCTTTTTAACAGTCTAAACGTTACTCCCACTTTCAGAATACGCTCGCAAATTAACAACGCACACCTCGACACATATCACTCGCAATATATTCAGGCTGTCGGAAGATACAAGTCGAGTTTATCGACAAGTTTTATCTCGCGATCTTTATCTTAATATTTTATTAACTTCCTGTAATATTTTTAACCGATACATATCTTAGAGCACGTGACAGGTGTTAGTAGTCACGCCCGGGGCACCGGATAATCCGAGCTAATTGAATCGAGGCAATTTGACTTCCCACATTAGAATTTCCGAAGCGATGTCAATGCACTTATCGAGACCGCGATGTGGGAGTAAACCCTTTCTCACGGTATATAAAGCTTTCTGGCTTATCGCCAGGGGCCTCGGGTCGTGCTTGCCGTAGTACGCGATCGAATATAGATACGGTACGCTCGTCGCGCGTTACCCCCCTTTACAACGTGTTGGCGAGCGTTCAGAAAATTCGAGCTAAATTGCAATTTACGGAAGGCCCGGGTGATTGTTAATGAAAGTACGTGCTTAAGACGTGCGTCGGAACTTTAATGGGTTTTCCCTCCCCCCCCCCCCCCCGAAATGTACGCTTTTATCCGACGAGTCACATTGTTTTCTGAGAAGTGCAGAAACGACCTATTATTTTGGCTTGGCGACAAATGTGCCAAATGACGGTAAAATCTTGCCGCGGAGAATATAGGCGTCCTCTACACTCTACACAGTAATAATCCCGTAATACTGCGCAAATTTTATGCTCCGGATAAAATCTCTATTAAAAGTACAGCCCAGTGAAATCTTCGCAGTGAAATCACGTATGGGCTGCATTCTATTTAGGATTTTTTTATCCGGTAGCTTTTAAATTTTTTAAAATATTGAGCTTATAAAAAAAATATTTTAATAACGTAAACCTATGTAACTATTTATTTAAATCGAAAAAAAGTCACGGCAATGAAAAATGGCAGTGTAAATTAACGTATGATTTACGCGTATTAACGAAAGGATTGTTCATAATGGGTGGTCCGACCTCGCTCTTGACGAGATTACGAAGAAACGTAAAATAAACGCGCATGTCAGACCGATTGTACGATTCGCAGCTTTTAGCGTTATCGCGGGAGAACGGCTGCGTTCTAAAGAGAAAAGGAAAATGCGTGACCGAAAATAGATCTGCGTGTGTGTCTCTCTCTCTTTTTCTCTCTTCCCTTGCCAACCACATTTGCTGCCCTGCGCTGAAAGGACATTTATATCTCCCTTTTCAAATTTGTAGATTTGCATAAATTCCTTTCGATATGCAAATAAGCTCGAGAACATCGATGATTATGCATTTACTATTTACTCGTTATACAAAATAAGGTCGTAATTAATTATACACTTCGCAGACCCTTAATCAATCATACAATGCTCTTATATTACACAGAAGCCTGCAATTTAAACCTGAACTTGAGAATGTATTCTAGATATGTTTTTTATCTAAATTAGATTTTTATTTTTTAATGAAGCATCTTGTAGAGGGATGAAGAGAGATCATTATAAAAATATCTTTCTCAAAACCGCCAATTGTTGGAAGTCTGTGCAGCTGCAATTCAAAATTAGACGGAATTAGATGATGCAATGAGACAAAATTGAGAGAACCTATGAAATAGATTTTAATCAAACAGAAATGCTTTTACATAATAGATCAAAAAAGTTTATATAGGTGTGTGTGTGTGTGTGTGTGTGTGTGCGTGTGTGCGTGTGTGTATTAATAATACATGTTTGAAAAGAAACCGTGCACATGTTTTGTCATGGTTCCCGGCCGTAGCATCTATGTGTCACGTTAGCCCCGAATAAATTTAGCTAAACAAGGCGAAAGAGCTTTGAGAAAAGGAAGACGAAGAAGAATGAAGAGCGAACAAAGAAGTGTGGGTATTTCTTGCTATTTTTGATGCGTGTAAAAATAAGCGCAACATAAAAGGTAATTTATTTTAAAGAGCTATTAAATATAAATATTGAATATTAATATTTTTATTTATATATTTAATTAACTCTTCACACGTAAAATATATTAAATATCAAAATATATGAATTCTCAGAAAAACTTATTTAAATAAATTTGAAATTATGTTGTTATTGAAATACATAATTATATGCTAGACTTCGGATTATATGCAAATTGCATATTTGTTATTTTTTGCATATTCTATTACAGCATTAATAATGTGAACAAATTATAATGTTTTTAATTAATTAATGTTAATTAGTTAAAAACATAATTTGTGCACATTATTAATGCTCTAATAGAATACGCAAAAAACAACGAATATGCAATTTGCATATAATCCGAAGTCTAATTATATTGTTTGTCCAACTATTATTAAAAATTACTCATTTGTGAAGAAAGCTGTAAAATATTTTTTTTCTTCACATTTATTTTATAATTTATAATTTATCGCCCCGTAAATAAGAATTTTTCGAAGCATTATTAATTTGAGAGATAAAATCTTCGTGGAACTAAAAGCACGTTGCCTACGTCGCATTTTCAATTATATTAAACGTTAATCACACTAGTGGTACGTTTGGTCAATTTATTAGGGATGTACGACGTTATAGATGTTTTGTGTCAAACGTTGTCTAGAAAACGCATTCGGCTATACAGCAACCAATTGCAAAATAAAAGGCGGATGCGCGATTAATCAAAGCGAGCGAGAGAATTGTAGGAACATCGGGCGTATAAATAGAGAATAGTGACTCGAGAAAAAAGAACGATATTGTATGTGCGCGGAGACGAGTAATGCTTAAGGTATGGAAGGCGGAGGTACGATCAAAGATAGCATCGAAGGTACATATGCATTTTAAAGGCAGAACTATCTGTAACCTGTATTTATGTATTGACGTTATGAACAAGGATTATCAATCACGGATAAACGAATACACGCGTTTGCCGGTCGTATATATACTTGCTCATCGATATTGATTCAGGACCTGCAATTTCTGTACTATCTTAATTTAGATATAAGCATGTTTCGTTATTCAAATGACTTTCGGCTTTTTCACGTATATAAAATTAAAACTAAACAAAAAAGCACAATTTTAATCCACATTTAAAGCCAAGAATAACATTCCACGCATAAAAATAAATAAAATTTATAATTTATTATGGAAATATTCCAATATTTTTTTAATCCAGTCATTGATCGCATTTATCACAGAGGCGAATATATAATTACAAAATAAAATATATAGTAAACATAATAATTAAATAAAATTTAATAAAAAGAATAAAATTAGATTATAAAATATAAAAACAATAAAGAAAGAGGTAATGAAATGAAGGATAGGAGGGAGTGACGAAAAAGAGCATTCTTCGCGGGAGCGAGAGGCGAGAAGATACCGTCGCTTCTTACTTGCAGTAGCAAGAAGAAGATAACCCACTGGTAGTATTTGTGCTGCTTGACCAACGGGTGGGGTGCGTGGCCGTGTCCCCCCTCGCCCTTGGTGTTTGACACCCCGGGGTAGGGCACCGCCTGGCCGATGCTCATGTTGAACGCGCGCACCATGCTGTACGTGGTGTGAAGCCAGCAGAAGGTCTCCAGCACGGCCTTGTCCACGGCCGTGGTGGCTTCGCAGTGTATCGGAGAGCCGGAGATGCTTTTGCAGGCGAGGGTGAGGCAGCCGGCCAGCAGCACCGCCACCGTGGCGCGATAATGCAACCGAAATATCATCGAGTCCTCGGCGACCCTGTGCACCTTGAAGAGCGATCGGATCGAGCCGAACAGATCGATCATTTTGAGCATCAGCGGCATGTTAAGCGGCGCCAGTCGCAATCCCCCTCGATCGCGACGCTTCCGTGTCCCTTCGTCCTCCTCGTCGGTTCTTTATTTTTTGCACGAAGCGGTCTTAAGCCTACTGGAGGTCCTTTCAACGAACTGCAATGGGCGCGACGTTTAAACCAGTACTTTCCTGCGCGCCTCCTTGAATACCTCGGGGTATTAAGCCGAGCAAAAAGGGGCAATGCCGTGTAAAAAAGTGTAATTTTATTTTTTAACGATGTAAATTTTAATTTTACTCGTCGGATTGGAACTTTTTTGTTTTATCGTAAGAGAAGCAAGATTGCGATTGTTGCTTCAGTTAAAATTGCTGAAAATAGATAACGAATAAATCGTAAGAGCGCAATTACAATCATAGGAATCATGGACCACCCGCGTGATTCTCTTCGTGTCCTTTATGAATCTTGAGATCAGGCCGCAGGCGAAGTGTACGTCTGTATGAATTTTGTGGCCACATAAACCGTCGTAAAAATCAAACGGCACTGTTTGCTTTTCTGGCCTCCCTTTTGATTTGCTTTTCTCCCTTTGCTTATCCTTCCCACTTCAGCCCTCTCGTCCCTTACATTTTTGTCTGCCATATTTGGAATACAATATCTCCCTTCGAACTTTAACTTCCTTGCAGGTGGAAATATCGATTTTCTCCCCTCTTTGTGAATATAAACGATAAAGGTTACAATTACTTTCGCTACGTTTTCTACATTTTGTACTTGAAATTCCTGGCACGTAATAAATTGCAAAGTATTGTTGTTCCATAAACACTAAACAAGATTACGAAAACTATGTCATTATTTATATTTCATTAAAAGATTTTTAACAAAAGATTACTTTGTATTTCCCACACATTCGTCTTTTTGCACACTTTCTTCTTAGTTTTCATCATTGTCGTTGATACATTGACGCGTACTCCCATTTTATTCTGCGGTGGAATTTAATTAGAAATTTCGACAGAACGCGGAGAAACGGTTGCGCGAAGGAAAAATTAAAGACGATAAATGGAGAAGAAACACGCACGTGAGTCTCGGATACAAGCTGTCAGAAGACTGACCGGACTTGAGAGGTATCCCTTGACCTCGATGCTAAACACATAACTTGTATTATCTTGCAAGCGCCTGGGTCAGAGCATGATCAGCCAAAGGCTGATCGACGAAACATCAAAGTATATTATCCGCAGTCTGATGTAGCGTCGCACACACTGTCCGATACAATGTATAAATAGTTTCACCGAAACTATTTATTGGATTTTTCGATATAAAAGCAACAGAGTGCCCCTCCCCCCCCCCGACTTTTATTTGCGAGGTTTGAAACGAGCCAGTGAGGTCTGTTATTACAACAAATCCCGCGCATCATCCGAAATCATCTATGACAGAATTATGAATATTAATGTAGCTCGATATACGTCATCGGTATATATTACGCCGATGACGCTCTCGAAGGTCAAAATTAAGACGGAAGGAACTCTCGATGCTCTTTGACTGACTATGAACATATAGTACATCGATTGATGTTACACCGCGGCGCGTAAACGTTTATAATACAGAGGATATTTAAATCAAGCTCTACGCGCGCGTCGATTCGCGTATTCGATAACGTATCAAATCTATTTTTTGTCCGAGGCCAGGGAAAAATTATCCCCGTAATAATTAACGATAATTTGTTCTTTAAAATTCTTTTTTCTTGTTTTACGTTACATGACGTGACGGTTATCGTAAGTAAGAGCAACGGAGCTTTCCCCTGTAACGTAATAATATCGTCCTTCTCAATTGTATTACACGGACCGGAACAAAAGGCGATTCGACGATCTCCATCGTCGAAAATACGCTTAATCGACCGTGTTACGAGTGCAGCGCACACTCGTATTCCAGGCAACGAAATTAACCGTGCCATTACCACGTGCGAAGGAACATTCCGTTCGGATAGAAATGAACACTTACGAAGCCGTATTTGTCGTCACCCCCTTAATCCGCCACGAGCACCAAAAAAAAAGTGAAGAGGGATAAAGAGACGACGAAATCGAGATGAGATAATTCGTATTCGGATTAAGAATCGAGATTGATCCGCCGATGAGACACTCATTAAACGACCTTCTCTTCGTTAGCTCCTTCACCCGCAAGATTTCAAGTAATCTTGCAGTCATTAATGCGATTCTAACCAGAGAAACTGAAAAGAACATTGATCCTTTTAATCTTCTTCCCCAGCGTTTCATCAGAAAGACTTTCCTCCGTGTAATTTATTTCTTCTGATATTTTTAATACTTTTTATAATTTTCGATTTAAGAGAATTTTTTTTCTTCGAGGTTTGATGAAATAGTTTCAATTAAATATTTAGTTAATACAATCTAGGGTTGGGTGACGACTAGTTAAAAAATAAAGTTGAAAATTAATAACTTTTTAAACTAAATTTAGTTTATTTTTGTTTAATTAATTTTTGACTTTAATTCGTAATTTTTAAAATATATAAACTATAACTTATTGACTTTTTTCATAAGTTAAAAATTTATATGTGCAAAAGAAAAAATGATAAATACATTCTTACATAAAGAACAATATTTCTTTGTTATTTCGTATAAACTTAACTTATAAGTAAAATATTAAATTAATATTAAATATCAAATATTTGATGATCTATATTGTAATTGTTTTAATAATTTAACCTTAATAAATTGACTTTCTAATTTAATCTAAATAATAATTTTAAAATAAACTTTTACAATTTAAATTGAGTTAATCTTAATTTAATCTTAACATAACTTTTAATTGAGTTTTATGTTTACGTAACTTTTAACATAACTAAATTAATTTTATAAGCCATTTAACTTAATTTAGGTGAAAAATATGTTAACTTACTCAACTGTGATATAAAATCAGATATTTAATAATATTTACTGTGTTTGGAGATCATTAGTAACTGATCGGTTAACATTGATATAATTAATCAATATTACTAAATATTTGGTAATATTATAATCAAATTAATTGAAATCATTTCATCAAAGTTTGATTATTATTAGCAAACTCTTTTTCTCAGTGTTTAATAAACAGGAATCAATTGCTGAAGCAGATTAAAGTAACACAGTTTACGCATTAGACGACAAAGGGCAGACGGAATACACACCCAGGACTTCATTATTCGATAAACGGCGAAATTAGCTCAACGTTAATTATAGAAATGTGAGGAGATGTATCGGCGAAAGGGAATACATCAGCGAGAAGAAAGAAAAAGAAGAAAAAGCGGCGACTACTCGTTGTAAACTGTATAGTTTGCTTTAAGACGCCCGGCGAAAAAACACACGGCGAAGGGAGACGAGGAAATAGAAAGAGAACCTTCGTAGGGGGATAGGCTGTCGTCGACTGAGTTTATTTTGAGACATCAATGCGAGTAGCATGAAAGAAACGCGCGAGAGAGCACACAAGGAAAATACTACGGATCGCTATTTCAGGTGTCCGCGCCGCGCCATTAACCCGTTACACCCAAACTTCCTACGTAACGATCTCCCGAAACGCTTTCTTTCACGCTTTGCTCGAAATAATAAAAATCAGCCGCGATAGGCGGACGGTAAGTGTCCGCGTTTAAAAAAAATGCGTTCCGCTTTATTCGCGCGCGACAGCGCATACGTCTCCTTCAAATGATTTGCGTATTCGACATCAATCCACCGCGCCAAAACTCACGTATACACGCGCGTTTCCAAGTTACGTAAATCATACAATTTATAATGTATGGCGTTGTGTAACGTGTACGACGGCAATTGCGCAACCCCCCTGTATATACGTGGCACGGTTTAACATTTGAGGCCGAAAGGGCACAAAGATCGCGCGTCCGAGCGTCTTCGATCGTAATCGTCTTTGATCGAGGCGCACGAGGCGACCGCAACCCTCAACCCCGACGAACTTTGATTTAGCGTTGTTATACTTAAGGTTTCTCTCTTGGCAATGGACTAGATATACTGGGGTAAGCCTTCGCGAGTGATAATTTAACGTGCGCGTCGCTTCGCAGCGGAAGGATTGATGGATGAGTAACGCGGCTATGAGTGCAGCGCTAAAAGCACCGGTATACCGGTTTTATGGCCCGTACGCAAACCGCACATTCGAACCTCGCGCCCGGGTGCTTGATGCGTTCACTTGCCGTCTAATCGGCGGACGGCGCGCGAAAGGCGACGTGAGTTAGGATCGGGCTATTACATTTGGCGTTAAATAGACGCGTAATAAATTTTGATGGGATTTCCGAATTATACATATGGCCCGTGCGCGCGCCAATTTTGCGTGCGGGCGAATGTTTTGATATCCGCACTTGCAAAACGGCCGCGCGCGTCTACATACATCACATTAGCCGCACTTCATACAGTTTCGGGACCTTGTTATTATTATTACGCAATCACCCAAAATTGTGCCGGTAATTACGAAAGTGGTTTACGAATTTATTTAGAAAAAGAAAAGAACGAATTTATTCCGTACCTAATATGGAGATTAAAATGCAACACGAGATATAGGATAAATTCCTTTCTTTTAGATTTTCCACTTACATCATAATTACTGGCACAATCGTGCTTGTTAATATTATTATTATTATTATTCGAGACTTTCTCTGTTAATATTATTATTCAGCAATTCGAAATCTAACTTGTTAATTTTATATGCATTTACATCCATTTGCGCATGTGGACATTATATTATACATGCATACATCTATTTTTTTTTGTGTGTGTAATTTGCGCTTGAATTTCCACTCTGCTAAATCAAATCAAGATGTCTGAATTCTTTCGTAATTAACGCCAAAGTCGTCGAATGCGAGCGGTTAAGGTCGCACAAAAAAGAAAGAAAAACGACACACACACCAATAACCGATCGATTACCTGCAGGAACAGCATGAAGCAGACCCACTGGTAGTATCTGTACTCCTTCCGCTCGGATTCGGGATACGATTTGGAATTGTCGACGCCGGGAAAGGGCACTTCCAGGCCCTCTCTCTTCCGGTACGCCGCGGTAATCGTGTAGGTGCTGTGTATCCAGCAGTAAGTGTTCAGGACGTCCTCGGGCAGGTCCTTGCTGTGTATACAGTCGATGGGGTTGCCGACGTATTGGCGGGTTGTGACGATCAGGGAGAACGCAATCAGCAGGATCACAGTCAGGCTGTAATGCAAGCGGAATACGGCGCTGTCGATGTGGATGTGCGAGATTTTTATGAGACTCTTCAGACCGCGAAATATGTCCAGCATCTTGGTACCAGAACGATACCAGAATAAGAGATCAGAGGCTACGCCGGACGACCACGGCGGTTCCCCGGGATAAGGCAGGACTCCGCGTCCTTCCACGTCGCTCGGTTGTACTTCTACACCCGTTCCCGATTCCAAGATCGTCGTCGTCGTCGCTTTTCAGTCGCGTCGAGGCTCCGCTTCTCGTCCACTTTTTCACTCTCGAGCACGGTCCACAACGCGAAGCGAAAATCCCGAAAACGTACATGGATCTTGTTAAGAAAAGAAAGTGTTAACCGCGTGTGCGTGTGTTTTTATGTACTTTACAACGCAGTTGTCACGAGAAGAGATCTAGAGGTTCACTTTGTTATTTCGTTTTCTTCAGTTATTATTATCTTTGCGGTCCCTCTTCAGTTTGTAAGAAAATATCTGCTTTTGATCATTGAAAAGAATATATATATATATATATATATATATATATATATGTATCGCTTTTTAATGATCATTCAGGCATCTTTGGTGGATCTACATATGTATCTTTGGTCGATCTGTATGAAATACTTATCTTCCTATGGCTTTACTTTAAATCTTATCCTTACTGCTACAAAAATACTGTCTTCTTAAGTAACGACTATCGTTTATCTTTGGCATTCGATTCTTCCGAACAACGTCAGTCTCACATTTTCCCCCCGCGAAGAAACGTGCTGCAATCGTCGTCGTCGTTGTCGTCGTCTCTTTCTCCGTGCGCTCTTCTCCTTCTTCCCATTTACTTCACCTTATATTCCACGGATGAGCGAATTTTCTTGCGGAAAAGTTTGCCGCACGAGGAACGATCCCTCGGCCGCCGGGTCGCGGCTGCGATCGGCGCCCCGACGGGGCGAATAATCCGTTGCACACCTACGACCAACAGTCCTCCCGCGCATTCTCCTCGCGTTCTTATTTATCACGTTCGTCTCGTAACCTCTAATCTTGGCTGTTCGTGTGCACAAATATTCGAGTGGTCACGGTGAGCAGCGGTCACACGCGCAGTTTCGTCGATCTCGCGCATCTCTCCGCGCGCAAAGAGCGGCTTTCGATTCGAGGAGGCCAGGCCAGGGCGCGAGAGGCGCGAGCTCTCAAAATACCTTATCTCTCACGGTCTCCCTCGGGGCGATTCTAAAAAGGAGAGTTTTCGTTCATTCGAATTCTCGCACTTTACGACTGCCCGGCGTGTCGTTCGCGCGAATAAATTACAAAAGCGGCCGGCACCAAGCGCGCGCAAGCATCGCACGCTTTGAAATGTTTGCAGGAGTCCTTCGCGGGTTACTAAAATTTGTACCGCGGTATTCTTGGAAAGTGTCCGTGAAGGAGCGAAAAATCTTTACGACCCGCCTCTCGCTCTCGCGCGGAGTTTCGCATGTTTCGTCTCCCGTCTTACGTTTTCATGCCGCAATAAAGTCACCGTAAATCCCTCGCCGTTCCTTTTCCTTTCCTTTTCTTTTCTTCTTTTTTTTTTTGAGAAGACGTCAAGAAAAGGGAGCGCAGAGATATGATTAGTTTTTATCGAAAAGCCGGTCATCGTCCAATTCGGACGTGCATCCTCTTTCATAAAGCGAGGAGAGAGCGAATACTGACGCGTCTCGGAAAATTTCGGAGAAAGCGCACGAAAATATCCGCTCGCGACTCATCGCGTTCATGCGCGACTTCTGCCCAGAAACCTAATTACATTGATATGTTATAAAAAGGGTATATGCCATAAAAAGGAAAGGCTCGGTATTAGGAAAGAACCCAACTATGAATCCCAGCCAAAGAATAAACATTTATTTTTATAGATTGGCGCAGATATTTCTTCATATCATTATTTTCGTAGAGAAAAAAAACTTAATATTCTCATTTTGTAGTGTTCATTCTTAATTGGCGCAAAATATTTACATATCATTATTTTTGTGGAGAAATTGATTTGTGTGAATGAAATTATCGGTAAAACAGGACAATTTTAGTATCCCCTTAATTCCTTTTTCTTACAAAAATTAGGTAAAAATACATCGACAGTATTCTCGACTTTTATGGATATTTTTAAACCCAGCAAAAATTAAATAAAACAATTAAATTTATTATTCCAAAAAAAAAAACGTGTATTATTAAAGAGGAAACTTCTCAGTATTGGAAATATCACTTGTTAACGTTTATTATTAAATTTGTTAAAATATATAAAAATGTTGCACACTCTTCTGTTTTATTATAAAGAAAACGTGTGTCAAAAAACGAAATTTCTTAGTGTTAAAAAAATCTTTGCTAACGTCAATTCTTTTTTTTCCGTAAAATTACACTTGAGTGGTTAATCTTTTATACACATTTTTAAACATGGCAGATATTTATTAAACAATCTAATTAAATTGATTATTATAAAAAGAACTTGTATTATTTTAAGAAAGAGAAACTTGTCAGTGTTAAGAAATTCTTGTTTGACGTTTATTGTTAAATCCTTTCTCTTGCAAAAGCTGTTGTAATTTCCTTGACTTTTGTGCACACAATTTCGAGCAAATATTTATTGTTCTCGGAAAAAAGTAAGGCTTTCGAAATTGAGCTGTCAGAAAAGATCGATTCGTCTTCCGTCTTCACGCTCCGTGGAGAACGATTCAATTTAGATCACGCGAGGGAAAAGATCCGATTACGCGTTCACCGTAAAAGCCGGATTAATTCTGCCTGACGAATTCGCGAACAAATTCTCATATGTGTCCGGCTGAGTTCGCGGTATTTCCGATTTGTTTCCGAACGATTTCAAGATCAAGTACCAAGACCCGGTCACCGACTACCCTCAAGGCAAACGGGTATCGCCGATACGAAGTCATGTGTATTCGCGAAATGATGGAAGGGATTCCCCGAGGGACGACCAAACGCGAGGGATCCTAAACTCGGGAATTGGGTTGTATACTCGCAAAATTTAAGTAATTCCCCCCCCCCCCCGGCGAAGAAATACTGTTATGTGCGAAACGGCTGCGTCGGTTCCTCTTTGTCGATGTTACGAAAGTATAAAGGGTTTTCTTCGACTCGGTGAGGTCGTGTTATGTTGGGCCCGTGCCAAGATAGGATGCGCTCTCGGCGTAACCATTTTAGAGTTGAAACGTTTTTGGGAAAATAAAACATTTTACACTTGTTTCAGCGCGGACGAGCCGAGCCGCGGGCGTCGATGTTTTAACGGGGCGGGCCGTTCGAAATGGAAATGAGAAACGTGCCAAAATTATCGAACGCTTCGAAACATAAAGAAACACCACGTCCACACGCGTTGTGGACACGTTTTAGCGAAATTCTTTTTTTAAGGCCAAACGTAAATTCCTGTTAATCCCTGGTGGTTCTTCTCGCGTGTCATCGGCGGCGCCACACATTAATCTTTCCAAGAAAAATCCACGAAAAATCAAGATAAGCGCTTTGCGCACGCCTATTAATATCCGCAAAAATATTAAATATGTAAACGACGGTAATCCAAGCATGAACCATTTGTACTATCGCGATACGCGAGAGCACGTTCTCATTAATCAGCATAGGAGAGCGTTATAATTTATAAATAAATAATTTTAATTTACATATATAATTATCCCCCCGTACTTTGAGTCAGCGATGTCAGATAGACGCGCGTATAAGAGCCGATATCAAATAAATTATGCAACCCTCCGTCTTGCCAATTAGCCATCAATTTCCTGCTAATCTCTCTGCACGGCGATGGCTGAACGCAGATAAAGTTAATTCTTGAATACAGTGTCGCCCTCCCCTCCCCACGCCAAAGCGGATATCCGCAGTCCCGTCTTTCTTATTTGACTTTCTCGCGGAGATGAGCAACGAAACGCGCGGCGTAAATACGACGCGGACGCGTACAGTCGGGAGAAACTTTTTCCAGATGCGGCTGAGCGATAGGGAATATCGCGGATGATAAGTGAGACAAGTGGTACCGGCGGATACACAACGAGCACGAGGGGGATTGCGAAGTCTCGGCGAAATGCTCGAGGGGGCCCCCCGCTTTATTTATAACCGCCGCGCGAGATGGGGTCTCTCTCTCTCTCTCTCTCATAATTTTTTTCTCCTCTCTCCCTCCCCCGAGTCCCATTAATGCCACGAGCCGGCGGGCTTGGGTAAGCGAAACGATCGAAAACTCCGCGGCAATTAACGCACCGGCCACTTCAAAGGCACATCCGCTTTGATACAGCTCCCTCCCTCCTCCACCTGCTACCCCCTCCCCCTTTCGCCCCCACGGCCGCGAGTTACAGCGAGCGCCTGGTTTGCCGCGGCTCTCGTACCGCCGAAAATGAGCCGGGCTAGGCAAGAAATTAGGAGGCCGGTAATGCTGTTTGACGTGCGCGCTATTCTATTTTAGCGTTTACGCATGCGACTGCACTTCGCCGCCACGGGCGAAACCGTCCGGCGGCAAGCGGAGCGGGTGAGCGCTCTTCGGAAATACCTGAGGGCAAAACGAAACGAGAGAGAGAGAGAGAGAGAGAGAGAGAGAGAGAGAGAGAGAGGTATGCCGCGGACTTCCCCGCGTTTTCCACGCGTCCATCACTTTTAGGGTGGATTCACATCACCGAATCTCGGGATCGTTCCCAACGCCATTTCAAAATTAGACAGTTCCAAAATTCAGATTTGAGCTGCGCTTTGGATGTATCTTTGAGCTAGGGATGACTCATCCCTGCGGCGACCACACATGTTTCTTGTTGTAAAAGACATTCCTTTATTTCAGATGAGATAGCTGTATTTTAGGTTCATTTATTCTTTTTTTAACTCAATGTTATTCATTATTTCAACAATAATTAGCGTTTATATGTTGCACTAATAAACCGACAAAATAACCGACAAATTTTTTAAATTAAGATTATTTAGCAGAATTGCTTTTCTTTTTTATTATTTCGAATCTATTTCAAATTTAAAAACCAAGGGAGTTGTTGTCTCGATACAGAGTTTCAAACTATCGGAAAATCAATATCTCATTTTGGTATTGAAGAAAATTTCGTAACGCGCAGACTTTTGACAGTCACAAACTGGTTTAGCCTTAATTTTCTTTAAAAAAATATGGTCGCCGTATTTTCCCTTTACGATGCGCGACAATGATACGAAACTGCGTGGCGCTCGATACAATATCGCGCCATTAGCGGAGGGCAGTTTTCAGAAAATTATTGGTTACGCGAGACCGTATCATAAGAATTATATCCTTTATCGATGGACATGTCGAAATATATTTGGTGCGGAATGTGATCGTTTCGTACAGCGTGAATCGAATGAATCGTTTATCGCGTGGGATCGTACCTCGACTTTGACCGTAACTGCTAGACATTTCCCATCGAAATGTTTCCGAGGAACGTTTAATCGGATTGCAATCGAATCGCGAATGGGATTCGCGGGCACGATCATCCCCGCGGTGTAAATCGAGCCTTAATGCGCCTCCCCCTCCCTCTCGTCCCCTTCCGAGCTCATTCGGGGTGTTTATCATCTGCGTTCTTTACCGTGGTATTAAGTATGGACTATGGCGATGCCATTCCGGCTTTTTTAGCCGTATACCTTTAAGATGCCATTGCAGGCATACCTTGAAAAGCGCTGATGGTAATCGTACAAAGTTTCTTTCAGATTGCCGGCATCACTCGTTGGACTTTATCCGCCGCGGTGCTCCTGACAAAAGAAGCCTTTGCGGAAAATCTAATATACAATTCGACGAGAAGCGAATCTAACTCGGTGTTGTTAACGCGTTATTACGTGTAATAATTTTATTTGAAGATACACACACACACACGCACATAATGTGAATTTTTGTACAAAACAACATAAAAAAAATGATATTTAAATAATGATTGCAAGGTAATGACAGTTCAAAATCAAGAATTTAATAATGAAAAAGTTTCTTTTCTAGTCGACTAAATTAATAAATTTATTATTAATTTAAATAGATACAACGTTTCAACTTCAACTTGAGGCCTTTTTCAAGTAACAATAAACAAAAAAAGACAAGATTGAAATAATCGTTGCAGAAACATGAGTTTGTACCAGCAATATCATAGTTCGAAATATGTCTTTCGTGTCAAAAACATTTTGGTTTAACTCGTTCTGATGATTAACTTGATAAAAATAATAATAGACTTTTCAAAAATATTAAACATATCACTGGTGAGAAGTGGGTAAAAAAATTCGTTTTATAAACCAATAATCAATTTCGTCAATTTCGTCGACTTGAAAAAAAAAAGCTTAATTTTTGTCAATCGTCACTGGCAAACAATAAGGAAGTTTTTTTTTAAATATTACGTTAATCGGTTGATCTAACCGATATTAGGAGAGTTGCGCAAAGTTTTGTACGTGCGTGTTGCGCAGAATGCAATCACGGCGTCTTATAATGGCCCCTTTCTTGTGGCGGAGATACACGTGTAGCCTGAATAGCTAAATTAGTTCGGCGTGTTCTCCGCACGTACAAAAATACGAGCTTAATGTACGATCCCGGCGGTACTCCAGGGGTACTTGAAAATTCTCACTACTCGAGCTGTATAACTCGCGTTCTAACGATTACACAACGTTAACGCGTAACGGCACTTCGGATATTTACTAATGAAGGAACGCGCGAAGAGGGCAACGGAAGTGATACATCACCGTTAATAGGTGATACTCTCAGACAATCGCGAGGAGACCGATATAGAGAACGTTCACGCTCGGTCTCGTAACCGCGGAGATTTAGTGAATTAGCGCCGACGCTTGTAGTAAACGCGGCGCGGTTTAAATAAAGCGCCGTGGTTGTTATTCGATTAGGATCAGATCGGGGCACCGCAACGTCGCCGGTGTCCGGTTAATCGCGCGCGAAAATCGTGATACCTGCGACGACGAGTGGAACTCACCGACACATTTACAGCCGGTTAATTTGGTACAATGGCGAGGATTCAACGTATCAAAGTGGAGAAAGGTTGATGAGAGCCGCGTGTCTCATTTCCAATGTATCTATATTTCTTTCGAGCGCTACCTCGTCTCATTGGCGCAATTTTCCTATTTAATATCACTGACAAAAAAGGACACTTGATTCAGATAAATAGCTATTTGAATAGCACTGATAACAAATTTTACAGCAAGTAAATAATATTTATTTCAAATAAGTAATATTTAAATTTCCATAATTTAGAAAATGTTATTTGAAATAAATATTATTAATTTGTTTATAAAATATGTAATTAATATTAATTTAAACTATATGTTATTAATGTTATTTAACTATTTATTTGAATCAAGTATCTTTTTCTGTCAGTGTATTCGTCGTGTGATATTGTTAAGAAAAACATGACGAGGCAGCGAACGAAAGTTTTGTTAAACGAAACAAATTGGAATTGTAGAAATTGTTTCACCCACGGCCGATTGCGAGAACCGTGTACGCACTTTAATTTGAATGCAATTCAACGAGCGATAATAAGCGAGAGGGCAAGAAGTAACGGGAGGTTCGAACTGAAAAAGCTCGAAGAGACGTCCGTACGCGGTGAAGGATCGCGGTGAACTCGTTATTGTTCCTTGTCTCATCATTCGTATGGCAACCTATTCTTATACGGGGTCTACAGTACTGTCGCAGACTCATTCAGTTGCGTTTTAAAGTCGCGAAAGCGATACGTTTCCGGCCGCAGAATAGTCATAGCTGCAGTCGCTTGAGACGCTTCAATTTCAATTGCACCGACTATGATCATAATATACCATTGCGACGGGCCAATCAAAGAAGCCTGGATAAGAAAACGTCGTAAGTATATTGTGCGTAGCAACAAAATAGCACGAAGGCAAAACAAAGAAATTCGATAATTGCACGAGAGTCGTGGATTAAAAATGGATTTGATTCACTAAGTGTGACGGTTGACTGAAAGATGTGGAAGTCGTGACACGATTCAACTCACAACTGCGGTTTTAAAACTGCGACGGAATTGCATTGTAAATTCCGCTTTACTCCTCGGAAATTTTAACATTAATGCAGAAAACATAAAAACAAATTATAAAATCGGATAATAAAGGAATAATAAAAATGTATAGCACCCGAAATTTTGTTATGTAAAATAATTTTTCTTAAAATTGATAATAATCACGTGGACACATATTTTATATTTTCACATCTAGTCTTGTTATCTAAATATCGAATGAAAAGGTACGCACTTGCAAATTTTTGCAAGCACATTTTTGCAAATATAATTTATAAAATAACTGAATTAAAGTAAAATGTAATACAATAAATTTTTTTCAATTTTTTGAGGTTTTAAGTACAGTAAATTGATTTATTGTTTCTTTAAAGTCAAATTTTTTAAAAATATCTCTTGGCATTAGGGATAAGATTCATTTATGTATTCACATGTCATCTAGATTATAAACGCCTCATGTCAATACTGTTATGAGTTATGCATACATTTACTGATATTGATGAGTTTACTGAAGAAATAAAGCCTCACAGCAGTTGGCGATATTATTTGGATTATTATTATTATTGGAGTTTTATATTTCACGTTGCGTTAATTTTTTAAAATAACTTATAGTCATATATACGACTTTCTCGTGACGTTTCCCAAAATTATCCAAGATTACCTGATCCTCGTTTTATTATTATTCTTTGCTGTTTAGTTCTTTCAAATAACGAAAACAAGATACATATGGAAAACAATATCAAACATTAGAATCAAATATATTCTATATTTAATCATTGTTTCATATATGAGGAGAAATTATAATCTTGCTCATATACGTATAATTTAATTTTCTTTAAAAAATTTAATTATCTTAAATTTCACTAAAATATTATATTACTTCTGTTTCAATATCATAATAGTTATCTAAAACTAAAAACACAATTGTTTTAATAATAGCATTAAGAAATGTTAACTCTTGGAGATATTCTCTATTTGATATTTTTTTTCTCAACTCATGAAAATTATTATCAAATAATAAAAATATAATTTTTTTGATAGAACTTCTTCATGCAAGCGAATAATGCCTCTGTTTAACGCTATATAATCGTATTTCAATATTTAACATTTCGAAAAAGATATTCTCTAAACAATAAACTTTTTTTCTGTGTATGTGTATAGAAATTTTTAGATTTTGAATAGAAATATTCTATTATTCCTAGATTTTAATACAGAGGTGTGAGCGTGAAACAGGAACAATGTATTTTTCTATCCGCGTTCATTTTCTTTCACGTGTACGACATGCGGAATGAAAAAGGAACGATGAGCAGTTCACTCGATGCATCACAAACCACTGAACGGAAATCTAAGAAAAACGTGAACTCTCCTTCGCACGTTGCGAACTGTCTCTCGCAATCTCCTCGATTTCCCGCAAAGGGAGACCGCCGATAATCTAAGTTATCTAAGCAGGGAGCTTCATTGCGCCACGAGAGACGAGCCCTTTTGACCGATACAAGCCAGACCACGCGGGATCCATGCGGGACGAGGCTGCGTCATCCGAGTTCAGCACGCTCGCCACGTTCGCGAGCAATGCATCATCGCGAACAAGGGTCGTCCGAAAATATCCGAAGCAGCAAATCGGCGATTGAAATTTCTCACCGTAATAATTTCTCCCGCCGAGCGTGGTCTTCGTCGCGTTATCGCGGGACCAGGGAAACGAAACTCATACGTGTCTCATCGACAATCAAATTCGCGAAACGAGTGTAGCGACTATTTTCGCGTGCGTCCGTGGCGCGTGTCGAAAATTCACGCCTCCCGAAGTTACGTATTGTGTACTCTCGGGCCCACGTGACGATGACAGAGAAATTTCGCAGCGTCACACCGTCGTAGACGAAACGCGCGCGTTACTTTATCACGTAATTATAACTATAAGCGCGAGCGATAATTTCTTCCCGCGTTCACTAACGATGACGCTAATAACGGCGTGACGGGGAAATTAGCGTTTACCGCGCGCCAGATACCGTTGCGTGAAATCACCGTAACGATCTCCCGCCCCAGCGAGAAACGGTAATGAATTCGACATCCGATTCGACGTCTAATAGACCAATGATGATTTCGATGTTGAATCGATGTCGATTCGATGTACCATGTCTCACTGGGTCGCAACCCGGAGGAGGCTTATTCTCGCGGAAAACGGATTCTTCCTAAGGGGAACCTACGTTTTTCGGTGACAATCGTGACCGGCAAGAGGGAAAGCGAGAAAGAAAGAGAGAGAGGGGAAGATGGACTCGAGCGCTCATGCTTGTCATTGTCACTCGCGTGGCCGACTCTAACAGGCCCTCGACAGCTTCCACGGTGTTGCTGTGCGTCGCGACGCCGCCGTGGCGATCCGGCATTCCGCCACCGCCGCCGCCGCCGCCGTCGTCGATCGGTCGGTCAGCCGATGACCATCGGGCGATGGGAAATCGCGTCGTCGTCGTCGTCGTCGTTGGCGTGCGTCCACGGCACCGTCGTCGCCGCCGTCCACGTCCCGTCGTCGATTCCGTCGCACGCGCACGCACATTTCCGGCGGCGCCGCCACTTCCCGTAGCTCGCACCGCACCGCTCCGGAGATCCGCGCGGGCGGACTCGCTCGCACTGGCCGCACGTTCTTGGCGCTCGTCGGCTCGCAGGCCGGGTGCCCCGCGCACACACGGCACGGCATGGCATGGCACACACCGCACGGCATCTCCGCTTAGAGGAGAGCACGGAGACGAGAAGTCGGCGGGCTCCAGGAATAGAAACGCCGAACCCGAACCCGAACCGAGCGAGCGTTGCGCCGGGAGCGCGTTCGCCTCGTCGGCGGCGCGAGAGACTCCTCGCCGCCGCGTCCCTAATTTAGGACCCCGATTCCTACGGCGTCTCTATTAGCTCTGATAGGGGTCATTTTTATCCAATTTCTATTATGAGGAACGAACTTCGACAATGCCGAAAATATAATCACGATAGCGTACGGTTGCGACGATATAAATATGTATGCGTTATTACGTTGAGATAATTTAACGATTATATTCCAGAAATCTGTATCTTATATGTCGAGTTATAATACGGCTCGAAATTACACGATAGGAAACGAGACAGCCGGGAGAGAATCCCCGTCTTTACGATAGGCGCCAATTACTCGCGCTTGATTGCAATTAAATACATAAACGACATGTCTATCACGTATCGTATCGGAGTGACGCGCGGTGTATTCACGTAATTTATTTACCAAGTATCCCGCGTGTTTTCCGTGTCTATTATTTGCTGATGCTAGCGGCGTCGAGGACATCCGGAGTACTGTCGAAAAATCGACATCGACTAAACTAGACGATAATAAACCAATCACGCGATCCCTTTATTTATTTGTAATATTCCGATAATGTTCACCGCACGTATAGGTTCTATATTTGCGTGATAATTTGGCTATTTGAGTTTCTCATTGTTTAAAATTTAAAAATACGTCGCATGTGTATTGTTATGTTACGAGTCACCTCCTAATTGTATGAGATAATTATGACAAATATGTTCATAATTATTTAATTTAAAAAAATATTATATAAATATTTTATAAATATGTTTATGATATTTATAATTAATCTTTAGGATCTGTTTAATCCAAGATCACAAGCATATTTATGAAATATCGAAAAAAATATTATAAATATTTTAATTATTATAACTTATATTTTATATTATATTATAATAAATCTTTTAGAAATATATATTATATGTACTCTCTGGGAACAACTGTGACTATCCTTTGTATGTTCGTTAATTTCATATTAGTTGCATTATTCATTACTCATTTTCTGCAAATATATTATGTAAACAGTAGCTAGAAATAAAAGAAACATAATAGTATCTATTAATAATGCATCGACTAATTTATTGATTATTAATTTAATTCATTTTAACACTTTCATTATTAATACTATTATTTATTAATACTTAGAGAGTTAATATTTACTTATATGTTTGTACTTGTGACCAAAAGTCAATATTGATGATTTTCGTCGTATTTATTATTTTAAATTAATAAAAAGAGTAGTTATTTCAAAAATATAAAAATTAAAATAAAATAAAAATATGTCTATCATCTTTTGTCAAAGAAAGAAAAATAAATTCCTCCAAAAAAAAAAAAAATTTCTTAAATATAATTTTAATACGAATGTTAATTATTTTATATATTGTATTTCACGCAATACATAACATTTTTTTTATACAAATTTAACTCGATCGATGATTGACCAGTCGGTAATTTGACAAGTTCGGACAACTGTATTTACCGACGTGAACATTGAGTAATAGATGTTATGCAGAGGGCGCCTAGAACAAAGCCATCTTTAACTCTTCTTTGTATAATATATTATTTGTTTATTTTATATTTACATTGTATTTGTTCATATATAAACAAATATAAATATAAATGTGTGTATATAAAAAAAATATATAAAATATCCACAATTGTTTTTTTTGTATAATTTCTGTTTACATAGAAAAAATAATAGCAATTTAAAAAATTAGACTGATAAAGGATAATCTTCGGGGCCGTGAAGAACACACCTGTTTTTTTTAATAATAAAAACTAAAGTTTAAGTAAGAAATAAGAAAAAATTGTCTGTACATAATTAGATTATATACATAAATACTTATTATATTATTATTAATGTAATAAGTGTTATGTATTATTGTATTAATAAAAAATATTGCAGAAGTATAATTAATTTGCATGTCCTTTGTATATATTATATATATATATATATATATATATATATATATATATGTGCGTGTGTGTGTGTGTGTATATTTATAAATTTCCTATATAGTTAATTAATAAATTTAATAATGCAAAACTGTAAAATATAAGATTGCGAAAAAAATGATTGAAAATGATCTCATTGCAATTAAACATACGATTTAAATTTTTTTGAAACCATATGCAGAACAATTTAATAAAATGTAAAGCTCAAATTTACTAGCCTCGATAAGAGAATTATATCTTCAAAAAATCGATTTTTTACACAAACAATAATTGTTATAGCCAAATGTCATATGTAAAATTAAAAATCTAAAATTAATTTTACTTTAATTTTGGAGAATTTTATCTTTTATGATTCATATTTTATGCCACTTTATTTTATTAATTTTGTGGACAATGTTGCCACGCATATTAATTCAAATAAACTGATTTTGGAAAGCTTTTTGTGTATTCTCCATTCAGACATTCTTGTTTTTTATGATGTGTAAATTATTAATAATTACGAAGAACATCAGTATCATGATCATTATTACCTCGTACAGTCGTCTGCAAGATGCCGATCGTTTTTCTACCGCAACGTGTGCGCAAATCACGATCAGTATCGTGCGAATAATAATTCTCACGTCAAGTGTTCTATCGCGTGTAAATAATGTCACGTCTCTATAATTAATTATAGGCATATGTGAATCATTACATGCGTTGAAATTATGACGAATCGCGGTAATAAGAAAGCAGACTAATTAGATCTCGAGGAAAGGTAATTAAAACATGCAAATATCTACATTATTTTTCCTAAGATAATCTTATTTTTAAAAATATTTTTCATTAAAGAAAAAACGTTCTGCATCTTCGATTTTATCTTAATAATGACTTCCTAATAATAATCACTTGCAAGATTTTTTTAAGAAACTAATTCGCTTAATGAGCATGATTAAATTATTAATTTATCTATTAAATAATTAATTTACTACATAAAATTGTTCTAAAATATTGATAATAAATATTAAAAACATTTCTGTTACTATACTTTTTAAATCTTGTAACGCTTTTTAAAAGAATTCTCTCTAATCATGTAGTTTGTCTTGCTGTAATGCGTGACTTATCTGAAACGTTTGAAGTTTACATTATTCACAGCAAACGTGGAAAATGCGTCATCAAATCATAAAAATGCGGTTACGCGTCTATCTTGATGGCGAATGGAATCGTTAGAATCTCGTAGTCGCGTAAAAAAATATCTGATAAAGTGCAAAAATAATCATTAATATTTCGACGATTAATATTTAACGAGTGTTTTTCTTACAAATAAATTTTTTTTTACTAAATTTGATATTATCATTCTACATGCACTATATATATATATATATATATATATATATATATATATATATATATATATATATAAAGCTTCGCTTTTATTTTTATAACTTATTCACTAAATAAAAAAAATTAATAGATTAAATATGTGAATCAACCAATTAATCAAATCAAATAATTATCATTTATTTTGTACTTTATTTGCATTTCATTTACTTATATTTAATTAGCCTGAATAAAAAAATTAAATCGTAAATTATTATGGAACAAAAATACCACTTTCAATATTATGTAATTTCTCTTAGTGAAAATTTCGTTTTACTGTATCTGGCCCATTTCATAATGTGATGCAATAAGTAGATTCGTCGCTAGAAATTCATTATTATGAATCATATTTCCATCGTTTATCTCTGCATGAAACAAAACAGATGATATGAACACAAGTTCTTCCTAAATTGCTTCAGCAGTCTAACATATTATCAAACTATTTGTAGCCGAATATAATCTGTTTCACGGTGTGCAGGGACCTTTATCACGAGTCGCATCGACAAGCGTCGCATTGAAATCTCCGAGTTGTCCCACAAACGCTCAAGGCAGAAAAACCACAGACTCAGACTTAGGTCATTCAGAATCTTTAATTTTTACACATCTTTGCATGTAGATACAATAAAACTTATAATTCTAGAAAATTTATGAACAAATCCACGATTTCAAGTGGAAGTCTTGTCTAACAACAGTGTGTTGTCCGTGGAACACAAACGGGCAAAAAATTTTGCGCAAAATATGCTGACACTCAAAGATGAATGGGTCAGCAATAAAGTTTTTTTTCCGCATCTCCTCTGAATTTCTATCTTTAGTCTCTCGAGAAAATATGTTACCACTATTTATCACATCTTACATAAGATAATACAGACATGCACGTAACTGTGACCACCGCATCGGATGAAGACCGATGCGGCCATTAAAATAGCTTGAAAAAAAAAACTGACAATTCTCCATACGATATTTTTGGTCGTCACAATTTGTAGTGATCATTATAACTACTCGTACTAAGGCCATATTGCAAATGCGGTTTTCTTGCGGTCCAAGATAACGCAATCGGTTGGCAGCGAAAGTATCATACAAACATGTACACGTTTGGAATGTGAGGATAATTTGCGTCTACAAAATTATAGAAAGAAAACAAATTACATACTGGACAGTACCGGAATTCCTGGCCTCAATCTCGACGATATATACATAGATAGAAAAAATTACTCGATTCAAATAAATATGTCATTAGTATTATTCAAACAGTTATTTTATATCAAACCACTAATATTTATTTATTTGATGTAATAATCTGACTGGACATAACATATTTATTTAAATTAAATATTTATTTCTTCCAGTGTATAATTAAAGTCGACTTTTCTTAAACAATTAATTATAAATTTATTATTTGTTGTTTTTCTTATATAAAATATTGCTCGTATATTAATCGCATATAACTTCGGAAGAAAACTCGACACTAAACCAATGGTAGCAGCTTAAAAAAAATCAGCTTTTACCACTGAAATTGAAGTCCAGAGTTTCGCGCTATATAACAACTAACGGAGATTCATATGATGCCAAATCACGCACTTTTCTAATGTAGCCTCTTCTCCCTTAATTGACGTGTAGGGAATAGCAATGACGCGTATATCACTCATAAAGTGCCTGTTCCGTCGAATGGATAAACGTCTCGCTGAAAACGTCGCGACAGGTTCGTAACGTGCACGTCACGATAAGTTGCAACTTCATCGGTCGTTTCATGCAGACGGGCAACGGAAACTACTTAATCCGATGTTAACAGTTAGATTACACGCTGCACCTTTTTCCAAGGCCATCATGACCGACGAACCGAATTCTCGAACGCGACTAATGAAATAAAAGTCGATACGTTTTGAGCAATCGGCAAACACCTATAGAGTATGATACAGATATTTTTTACAAAACTAAAATAATTATTTATAAAATACGACGGTGATTTCGGTGACGTTTTAAATAAGTGTTCATGAAAGAAAATTCTAACCGTCTTTAATATATGAAAACAAAACTCAAAAGAATTATTGAATATCAATGGTAGTTTCAAAAGTTTTTTCTCGAATTATGAAACTTAATATTTCACTTCTATCTTAAAATTCAATTAATTTTTAAAAATAAAATACTTTCTTTTCATCGTTTTTCTGATTCTATTAATAAAAAAAAACTTAAGGTTAGGACACACTTTTGATATGTTTGTCATTATATACATAATGTTATTAAATTGAGCTAGATTTTATTTACTTGTCCATACCAAAATTGCGTTAATATTATTTTTTTAGGCTAATACTCTTCTCTTCGATCTATTATTCCATTATATCTATATAGCTTCACATCTATTTAGATATTGTAAATGTAAAACTGCTTTCTTAAAAATCTCATTCGTATGAGACTCAATAAGAGATCATTAATCTTTCCCAAGCAACTGGCATCTGCTACATGCATATGCTGATTGAATTATTCATTTGCGCGAGATATAAATGGAATATATATAAAAGTATGTATTTATAAAGTGGTAAACATAAAATATACATACTTAGAAATGATGCTTGAGAAGGATTAATTATTTACATGATTCAGAAAATTCTTCTAACTTTTAAACAAATAAGTAACTAAAGCAAAACAACGACATGCTTTTAACCAATAATGTGTATTTCTTGGCACTTATAATTTTTAAAAGTTAGAAGGACTGAATGGTAACCCTGAATCACTGTTTACAAAAAGAAAGTCCAATTTAAATTCCTCTCGCATATCTAAACCTATATCCCGTTACAATATATGAAAATATAATTATATAAGATCCTAGCGTAAAGGACTTGTGTTTGATCCTTTTTTATTACTATTATTAAGATTCTATATTTGCAGGAACGCGCCGCGAGGTGCGAATCAGTCCGGGTATATCGGTGTACATTTAAACTAAGTAATTCTCGTACTATACATAAACACCGCGTAGATTTAAAATCTCACGCTTACGCGGTTACACAGACTTCGAGCTGTTATTACTCATCTTCTTGGTGAACTCCATAAGGAAATCCCTGTAGATGAGCGAGTCCATGTTGCTCGAAAGGATGTAGAGTATCCACCAGTCGCCGAGGTCAACTTTTTTGCCGACGCTCTGGCAAGTCTCGATGGGCAAACATCTCGTCGACATGTGCATCAGTCTCGGCCGTATCATCGGAGTGAAAATGATCAACGCCCGATATATTATTAAGAAAATTAGCATGATGCACAGTATCAAAAACCAGAACCAGATGAATATGTATGTCTTTTCATTGACGATGTTCAACGATAGAACGCAGAGAGAATCGTGCTGCTGTATTGTGCCTGAAGCTCCGTATTTATGGAATATGCACTTAGTAACGCGGGGAAATATATAGATCATGGGGTCAATTCGATCCTCTTGCGGTGTATCCGAGACCTGCAGTACTCGCAAACCATAGCTGAAGAATTCGCCGTCGAAGAATCGGTTCATCATATAGAGCTGGCCGACTATGTTGATGAGACACAGAACCTCGCAGGCGAAGTACCGATATACATACGTGTTGTGATTCTGAAAGTACAATTCGTCGCTGAATTAAAGCAAATTGAACTCAATGAGGACGAATTGGCTTTAACGCGGTCGTCTCCCTCTCTTGTCATACCCTTCCCCTTCCCTACTCATCGTCCTCCAACATTCCGCCTAAGTGACACTCGCCGGGACATCTCGCATAATCTACTAAACGCAACACAAAGCAGTCTAGTTCTATCGTAAGAAATGTAATTAATGTTACTATCTAAAAAGATTTCAGATTTAAATTTTATATTGCAAAAAATTATAATTGCGTCTTTAAAAAATCAGATTAAAATTTAATAATTTTTAAACATTTGTTTATAAAATCTTATAAAAAAAAACATTTATTCTTATATAAATAGTATTCAGTATAAATACTGTTCCCGTTAGTAATTTTTAAATTCGCTTATCAGTAAGTCTGAATCAAATCTCCCAATGTATTTTGAAAACATTCTAATGCAGGAATATTATGACCAACGATAGCAACGACACGTGCGATGTTGTTGAAACCCAGTAAGTAGTTATCAGTGATCACCAAAGGTGGTAAGATATTAGCTTTTATCTTATTGAAACTTTTCACACATTACTTATTTCTGCCGCAAAGTCAAAATTTAATCAAATTTGTGGAACTAATTTGTCTCGGGTTCTTACCCTGATGTGCATCATCAAGTAGTCCATGAGAGCGTTTTTCTTCTTCACTATGTTATCTTTGCTTTCCATGCCGCAATTCATTCCCATGACCAACGCTCGCATCAGGCCGCCTTCCCAGACGCTCCACAACCATTGCGGTATGTAGCACAGAACCGCCTGTTAAAAATATATGTGTCACATCTCAAACCATTACCAACAATACAACAACTGAATTATCTTATTATTACGTTGGAGTATCTGCAAAATTTGAACATAATTCTCCTCTTATTGGATTAAGTTATTTAATTTTTCGTTTACTCTTAATCTATATAAATAAAAATGTAAATGTTTGTTCCTCATCTAAGATCTCCGTAAGTTTTTCACCGATTGCTTTGAAATTTTGACACAATGTTGCATTCGTAACCGGAAGTGTTCTTATGAGGTCTGATTTTAGAAATACGTGTGTTTCAAAAATGATGACCATAATTTAATTTTAAACAATATTTTTTTAATAATATTTTTTTGTAATTTTGACACAACGTTGTATTGAATTTAGTTAGAAGTACGTGAATAAATGAATATTAGATTTATTACTGGTCGTTTCATAAATGCAGGCCTTTAATTTGAGAATGTTTCTTTTAGCGTGTATATGACAATTTAGAATCAATGGCAGGATTTGAAATTTTGACACAATGTTGCATTCGAAAACGGGAGTGTTCTTATAGGGTTTGATTTTGAATATACCAGTGTTTCAAAAATGATGGCCATAATTTAAGTGTAAAAAATAGTTTTTTATTAATATTATTGAAATTTTGACACATTGAGACGGGGAGAGACCGGGAGAGACGGGAAGAGATCGTAAGAAACGGGGAGAGACGGGGAGAGACGGGGAGAGACCGGGAGAGACGGGGAGAGACCGGGAGAGACGGGGAGAAACCGGGAGAGACGGGGAGACCGGGAGAGACGGGGAGAGACGGGGAGAGACCGGGAGAGGCGAAGAATGTTTTTATTGTGTTTAAATTAAGGTAATAAGAAAAATAAAGATGGCTGTTATTTTATTGAAAAAAAGAAACTTATTTAAAACAGTCTTTTGAATTTCTAAATCTATGGCAGCTTTTAGAAAAAAAAGTTAGAAGTACGTGAATAAATGAATATTATATTTATTAAAGATAGATATATGCTTATTCAAAAATAAAATAAAAAGAGCAACAGTAAAGCAAGGCTCTTGAAAGTTAAACAACGAAAGCAAAGAAAATTTGAAAAAAACGTAGCATAAGAATAGAGAGCCCACAGCAACGCGTGGCAGGGCATAGCTAGTGCTTATATAAAATTGCATTTTGTAATACTTATTTGCAAACTTTACGGAGAAGTTGCTGATAAATGCGTGCAAAAGTTTATTTGAATTCACTTACTCATTGAAAAGTTATTTACTAAAAACTGCAGTAAAATATAATCATTTTCGCCACATAAGCCATTATAAGTCAAATTTTTCTTTACAGATATCTTTCAAAATTAAAAAAAAAAAGAATCAATCTAGAATTTACAGTTTTTAAATTCCTTTTCTAACTTTTAACTGGTATTGTATAGCCAAAATATCCTTAATAAAAAGACAGATAAATATTCCACGTAATATCATTCGTTATATGTTATAAAAAAATTAATCTTTCGATGAAATTGCATTATAAAAAATTTATCAGGTATCCGAAAATAAATGTTCAAAAGTTAAACACTATTTTTTCGCAATTATTTCTTGTACATACATTGAACTCCAAAATACAACGGAATGCAGAATTATACCGTTATACACATATTAACGTATTCGAAAATAAATTGGGAATTAACGTTCGACAATTTTTATCTGCAATCCACGTTCGTCTCGCAACAGCAACTGTATCAATGTTTGCGGACGGATATTAAAACCGACCACTTATAATCTCCTACGCGCGAATCCGCACGTGGGCCGCGATTGGCCTACCGGACGTAAAGGACAAACGCGGATCAGCAGAAGGACAGGCGGACGAACACAAGGAAGGGACAACAATGAGGAGAAGACCTCCGACGGGCTCTCCTCATCCTCTTCCTTGCGCGGCGCGCGTTCGCCGTGTCGCACGTGTGGCAAGATCGCTGATAAAAAAAGAGAAGGGGTTTTGCCCCCTGCCTACCTGGAAGAACAGTACGAAGCAGACCCACTGATAGTACGTGTAGTATTTCCTCGCGGTGATGTCTCCGTAGTCGTTGCCCACTCCTGGATGGGCGACTTGAGTGCCGACCTGCGGAAACACGAGACTTCAGCGGCGCGACGATAAAGATGACACCACGCTAGATGCATTTGAGGGCCATTTGACCCTCCTTAGATATGAGTAATAAGAAACCTCCCCTCCCACCCTTTTGCCCCGGGCTTTATATCGGTTTATTAGAAATGGCATTTCGTGGGTTTTCAGTGACAATACGAATTCTTTTTGCGTGCCAATGCACAAATAAACGAATGTTTTCTTGATTTGTGTTTTGCGGATTTCAATTAGGAAGATCAAATGTGCGCGTTATCAAGTATTCAAAAGACACATTGAGATACAATCAGCGATACAGATTTCGGACCTCTGCCGCGGCTGTGAAGGGAATGAAGAACTAAGGGCAACCAATCGTACGCTGAGCGCTCACTAATTCTTTAACATGATTGATTCTCTTAATTATCATCTCTTCCAGCTGCAAACTGCAACTATGGATACAGTTAACAATAGTATAATTTATATCCATTTGTTTCTTTAATTATATTTCCAATAATTAAGATATCGTCTCATACATACTCTAATTATGGTCGTTGATAATCGATGCGTTATAGTACTGATTCATTACATAGATATTCGCAAGCAATCTCTTGTTTTAAGAAGTAGTAGATGAATAATACCCCGGCGGTTCAAGAATAATAAAGATGATGAATACATTTATCAAATATTGCACAGTGGACTTAAAAAAAAAAGCTTCAGCTACTGGCAAAGGTAACCGAGAAAAATCTACGCGGCGATAAATATAATTTTCATATGTGCATATGTACCGTGTTTTTTTCCGTTCGTAAAGGTGACTTATTAATTTACACGTCTATAAATACGTTGGCCACCAAATTTCAAAGTACAACTTCCAATCGTATGAATTACATCCAAATATATATTTAAGCAAATGCTCCTGATTTTATTCAATCCTTTAATATTCGCGTATGCATAAATTTTAGTGACAAATAATGTAATGTATTGAATTACTTCCTTTGGTTTCGCATCAATTTTTCCTTTTATTACGTAGAAAAATCACTTTTGTTATAAAGAATCGAAAAAATAAGCTAGATACAGAACCGAAAATAATTTTGTTAGATTATCAAAATAATCAAAATAATTATGTGGAATGTTC
Source organism: Monomorium pharaonis (assembly GCF_013373865.1). Taxonomy (NCBI): domain Eukaryota; kingdom Metazoa; phylum Arthropoda; class Insecta; order Hymenoptera; family Formicidae; genus Monomorium; species Monomorium pharaonis. The sequence continues at coordinate 27,008,343 of NC_050468.1, read as the reverse complement.
AAGCTAGCCAGAACGTTAAAATTTGTCATACTTGAATGTCCTTTATAATCATTTTAGCTCACCAAATTATTTTTAGATCTGCATTTTCAATATTTCAGCAGAAAAACCGTGTTCTTTTTATGCATGTGTATCGGTATATTTATACAAATCGTGCGAAATTTAATTCTCTGCCGGCAATTTCCGTCATCTCGTTCCAATATATCTTGAATCAATTATCTTCGTCTTTTTTAGCTATAGTTAGCTACAGTCGTGGCATTTCGTCTGCTTATCCTCACATAATCTGATCTTCAAATCGAGTAAAAATAGCAGTATTTTTGTTGCTCTTAAACTTTATACCTGTCGACAACGCGTGGCAAACTCTTATAATACGATTTGTAATAATTTTTGTAATAATCTTGTGCTTCAATTGTAAAGTCCGAACAAGTGGCACTTATTACATTAATTCTAAACAATTCTCGATAACAATAAATATGTAACTAGTTACTGCATACAATTTTCAAATCACAAAACTATATGTATCGCCTTTATCACATATGGAAATCAAATACTGATTATGTCACCCGTTACCGTCCTATTGAATCGAAACTGTAAACGTGACAATTCTTTTAACCGTGAAACGATATCGTATATCGAAAACGATATTATATATATAGCGGTGCAACGAGATGAAGTCGACGATATATCACGTAATCTAGGGTAGTCAAATAATAAACTGTTGGGCAAGTGTAGGGCGATTTCAAGTGTGTATTCTGACTGCAGCTTTAAAAAAAAAAAAAAAAACTAATAAAGATTAGCCATACTTGCCTTGCGTTAAAAGTTTTGGCTCGATAAGTCATCAGCCGGTAATACGATCAGTATTTGATTTCAATGATAAAACACATTCCGCGATATACTATGGTTATAATCATATATATACATATACATATATAAACTTTATTTTCAACGCGCGCGAATGTTGATGAATGTCAGTAGAGACGATTATTCATAGAACTTGCCTATTGAACAACGGGCAAGTTCCAGGTATGTACTTTAAAATAGAAAAAACAAGTTTACAAAATAAGTCGCTTGTAAAGTGTTGTCTACAATGAAGTTTTAACCCGTAGACTTGGGCGTTAAGCCGTAAATTGCGTGACGTCATTTCTGTCCGCATTTCCCGGCTACCCCGCTTTTAATTTAAGTGTCTTAATCCTTAAGCAATTTGACGAAATTTTATTTCTTATGACTGAACAGATCAAAACTTTTTATTTTATTATACTAGTTAATACAATATAATTTCTATCAGAAAATCCTGTAGTGGCTAATTAGTCTCATTTTTAAATATTTTTAATATTTTTATTTTGTAAGTTATTTAAAAAAATAAATAAATAAAAATAAAAAAACTATAAAGATAAAGAATTAAAAGTAGAATTATGGAAGAGTATTGGAGGAACAGCTGTACAGGTTAAGTATCACTTTTTTAAATTTGACAGTGTAATTTAATAGTCGAAACTAAAATATTTATTATTAACCATGTTTTCATTTTTTTCCTAAATAAATAAAAACACACATAGTTACCCGATAAGTTAGTTTACCAAGAAGTTGAAACAATCTGTCCTAAGCGAACAAATAGAAATACGCGAATCTGTAAAGCTGGCACGACATTCTGTTAATATCAGAAAAATAATAAAAGTTCTAGTAGCACTTTCCATGCATAGTTCTCGAGTTCTTTATAAAGATAAAAAAGAGTTCTGCAATCCTTTTATGAAAAAATAAAAAATAAAAAATGTGCTAACTTTGTGAACCATAGAATTGTATAAGAACTACCGAAAATTGTCATGCTAGAATTATCATAAATACTAAACACAATACTTTTTCTCCGAGTGCCGTGCTGTGTTTAATATTAAAAGTGTAGAAAAAGGAAATTGTTAAAATTTGTTTGTTATTACACATAATGATGGAACTCTAGCAGTACTATCTAGGACTGGTATTAAAAATGGAAATATTGTTTTCTTGTATTTTAGACTTTAGAGAGAAAAGGTGCATGCTAATTTCGCAAATTAGCAAATTTTTTCATTTTTACTTTTTTCATATAAGGATTGCGGACCTTTTTTTATTTTTATAAAGAACTCGAGAACTATGGCAAGTGCTACTAGAATTGTAATTTTTTTTTTATTAATAGAATGTCGTGCCAGCTTCACATCCAAAGCTTTAATTTCTCTTCGCAATACATTTACAAAGAAATTACAAGAAATAAAGGCCCATGCGTTACTTAAAGCTATGAACTCACGACATTCATTGTAGACACTATAACTTAATGACTTACGCCTTATGTTCAAAGCTTAAAGCGTAAGCTTAAATCTTACGGCTTAAAACCTCATTGTAGACATCGCTTAAGAAAGCGTAGCGCAATTACAATAAATTGTTATAAGAGGATAACGCATGCTAATAAATGCTCTAAGTGATTTAAAATTTAATGTCATTAATGTGATTATGTAACCTACGATTAGTTGAGTATTTTTTTGCATGTGAAACACCTTCCACAGATATTCTCAGCGTAAATCAATCATATACCTTCAACTAAACGTTATACGACCAAAAAGATTGTGAAATTTTTTCTTTTGTATTTTGAAATAATGTATTCATGAATGAAGAAACGGCATGCGATAATAAATGTTCTGTCAGAATTTCACCTCAAGTATGATACATACGCTACTGTACAACGCGCTATTGTACAATACAATAGATAATAAACATTAGCAATTGTACTGAGCTAATTTAATTAGTTCTCGTAATCTTATTAACATATAATAAAAGTACTCACAATTTTTAAAAAATATTAAAAGTGAATAAAGATTAAAAAACGATACAAAAAACATATAAGATTAAGAAAGTAAATATATTATTATAAATTTATTGAAATTATCAGATTTAAAAAATTATCAACTAAAAAATTTATTAATAAATTTATTTTCTATTAGCAAATTAAAAACAAATTCAAGCAGAAATTACAATAAATTGACGCGAAACCACATTATTTCATTTCCGCAGTCAACCTATTGTCATTTTTACGATTAAACTTTATTTTGATAGCGTACGATAAATTCTATACATTTTTCCGTCAATAAAATTTGTAATATGTATTAAGTAATTGTGAAAATTATTCTTCGCAGCGCGGCTCGCGTTTTGAAATCTTAACAGGAAATGTAGAATAAATCGAAACTTAAACGTAAGAGAATATTTCTAAAAGTAGAAATATCAAAGCCAAACCGATTTTATAAACATCTCATTACATGCTTCATTAACGACTTTACAAACAGCAGTCTTCTTCAATGTTGTTCACCTTGACAGACTTTTTTCCCAATAATTAAATACAATTTCAAACGTTTTTGCTCGCAATTGACGCGATACTCTCGATCGGTAAGCGAGCCGATGTCGCGTTTCGAGGATACCGAGTATCAATGAGGAGGAGCGGACTGGGAGAGTGACTGGAATCGTCGCGAGGATCAGAATACGTTCGTTACGATGAATCGAAAATCACGCACCTGTCGATTGAACGCGTCCGGCATGGTGAACGTGGACATTATCCAGCAGTAAGTGTTGATGACATTCGAGGGCAGACTCGACGGGACGATGCAGGAGATCGGATTACCGACGAATTGGGTGGCTGTGATCAGCATCGAGCACGTGAACAGCAGCACCGCGGTGAAGTGATTATGCATACGAAACACCAAGGAGTCCGTGACGATCTCCTGGGGCTTCAGGTACTTGCTCAATCCTCCCAGTAGCTTGTACATGATTGCCCGGGTGCGTTAATACGTCGAATACGACGTCCTCGACGGAGGACAATGACGAAGACGCTTTTCCCCCCCGAGACCGAGGATCACTGTCACCTCGACCGCCGCCGCCGCAGCCCGGCACTGACACCTCCACCAACACCACGTGCGATCCTCGAGAGAAGAGAGCGAGGTCACTTTTCTTCTTCTTCTTCTTCTTCTTCTTCTTCTTCTTCTGCTCCTCCTCCTCTCCTCACGGCGATTTACGAATTCGAATGGCCGGGGTGCTCTCAGGATCACGAGGACGTACCATCAACCGGCACTAACGAGCGTAGCTCGTCGTCCACCGCGCGCGCGCTCGCGCTAACGAAAGCAGCAAAACGAAACGAGAGAGAGACACACGAGCGTGCACGGTTGTGTCCACGCGGCGTGCCTCTCTACTACCTCCCTCCTTTTTTCTCCTCCTTCTTCCGTCTCGCCTTCTCCGGCGGTGCCCTGCCGCGCTTCTCTATTGCCCCCTTCCCCCCTCCCTCTCACTCTCTTTCTCTCCCTCCTTCCGTGCCCTTCTTTTACAGCCGCTCTTTCTCTCTTTCTCTGTCTCTCTCTCTCTCTCTCTCTCCGCAAGTCCTCTATCCCCGCCGGGGGTCCTTCCTTCTCTCGACTTCCCTCCGTACGAGAGAGATCGGTCACCGAACCAGCGAACCACACTGGACGAGTTCCCGACGAGTCCTCGACGTGTTCCAGTTCCTCGTCCTGCGAGAAGAGATCGGCGGCCGTTCACGCGCTCGCGTGAATCATTTAGCGAAACGCCGTAATAAAAGCGCCCTTGCGAAGGACGAAGGGGGGGGGAGGGAGGAGGGGACGACCGAGAGATAGCGCAGGTCGCGTCTTCTCGCTACTTCCGTTTCCACGAGTCCTTCCTCTTGCACCCGCTTCTTCTCCTGAGACCCGCGACAGTGATGGATTCGTGTAGCTTCTCTCTTTCTCTTCTCTTTGTCTGATTATCCTTTTTCACAATCTCTCGTCAGTAATTAGCCGAGGAAATTCCTCGGAATACAGTTATCCCCTCGAGCAGATATCCTTCTCCTCGGCAATTATCCATGGTATTCCTTCTCCCCCGCGCGCGCGCGGGCGCGCGTCCTGCTAGCGACAACACGACGCGTAAATAAACGCGGCGTCATGGATCTACAAGGATCTTCCTGGTGATCTTACCCTCCCTCCTCCTCCTTGCTCCTTCGGCGTCTCGATTTCTCAAACGATTACCCTCGATCTCTGCCGACTCTCGATCCCTCCTCCCATTCGCGAGATCGCGGAACGCGCGCGCGTTAAAGGTAAGGAGAGCCGAGGCCGTCGTTACGACGTTCCCTTCTCGAGGACGCGAGGAGTTTCCTCCCTTCCTCCCTCCCTTTCCTGCCCCTCTTTTCCCTTTGATACTTCGCGAGGGGGAACTCGCGAGCTAGCAGCCGTGCCGAGCTACGGTACTCCCGGTGAACAACAACACCGCCGTCGCGTATCGAGGAAGCGACACTAACTACCAACTGTCAATCGCGCCAATCCCCCTTCTTTTTCTATCTCTCTCTTTCTCTCACTCTTCCTCCATCTCCCTTCCCGACAAAGTCGTCCCCCTCCCGGCTCGAGCGTTCATGCACGCACGATGCGAAACAAAATTGTGCAGCGGCGAAGCCTGCCGTTCTAGGTGCCCCCGTCTTCTGTTCTTCCTCTCTCGCGGAGGAAACAAACGCCTCCCTCCCCTCTTCTCTCTCTCTCTCTCTCTCTCTCTCTCTTCCCGGTCTTTTTTTTCCCACAGCAAATTATCGTGAGAGACACAGTCGCGCCGGCATAGAGTGCCCGCGGCGTGTTGCATGCGTGCGTACAAACGTAGCAATATCTTGAGCGGCGACTGACGAGAAGTCGCGGCTCTGTTTGTGTTGTGTCGTCTATAGGGGAAGGGATCGGCGCGAAGGGACGCAGGGGACGGCAGAGGGGCCTGCGAGCGAGGGTACCAAGGGACCGACAGCGCGGCGGACGCGGGACAGGGAATGGCAGAGGGGGGAAGATCGGTTCGTGGATAGAGAAGGGTATCCGACGAAAGGGGGGGACGGCCTGACGTGCGTCTCTCTCAACTCGGTCGCTATAGTGCGCACCGCCGGCCTTCTACAGTGCGTGCCGTGCGCGCTTGTCTACTACCGTTGCCATAATCATCCTTTTCGCAGGCGGCATTCGGTAAATTCGGGAATAGGGGACGACCCCATATTGCCGGCGCGCATATGTGGGGTTGCTAGCGTCGTCTCCCCCTTTTTTCTCCCCTCCGTTTCCCCTCTCGAGACCCCTGAAGGGAGATCGAGACCTCGAGAGATTTTGTGGTCGGAATCTTTTGATTCGTGCAATTTCGGGAAAGAGATATTGGAGAGGAGGGGGGGAGGCAAGTCGGACGGATGCGCGTTGAATGCTCTCGTATGTGTGAACATTGCCTTATTTTAGGAATATTATTTAGGAACATACTTATTTTAGGAATGTAGAAAACATTTTCTCTTTTCAAAAGAGATTACTTTGGCTAATATTGGTTAAACATTGGTTATATTGGGAGTACAATGTAACGCAAATAAATATAAAATGTTATCACAAAATATTGATTCCAAATTAGAATGCAATTAATACCTAATATGAAAAATTGAATAATCTAACATTGGCCAATGTTAAACCAATATTGATCCAATATTACTACTTAAACAAATTGGCTAAATAAGGTGAAATGTCTACTTTACAGTATCGGACCAATATTGGAGACGTTGGAATTTACATTACTTTCCACTGCGCCAATGTTTTGCTACTAAGGTTTCCATTATTTTTACAACTAGGTCTGATATATTTTTTACTACTTTTGTTCTCGTTTCGAAACAATGTAGGATTATACACTTAAAAAAATGTAATCAATAAGATGTGTAGTTGCGGGCTGCCAACTACAGATATACTCAATACAATAATATATGCTATTGCAGTATCAACATTGTACTTGCATTAATAGCAAATATTATTGTATTGAGTGTTTTATGTAGTTGGCAGTCCGCAATTACATATGTTATTGGCTATATTACTTTTTTTCTGTGTATAGATATTCCTACCGTTCGTACCTTCCATTTCGGAAGAAATCTCCTTTAATAATATCATCTTAAGAATCGTTTTAGATAAAAACAATGTGTAGTTTTGGTCCTATAAATAAGAAACACGGGATCTTACAGTGTTGTACGTTTTCTCACTACGTTAAAATTTCATAGTATGATGCAACATTGCAGTACTATGTGATTTTAGAACTATCGATTCTAGAAAGCCTCGTCAAAAGCGATTTCATGAATGATTTTTGAAGCGTCTCGTTTATTAGAAAGATATCGTGCCATCTCGTATAAATAACCATAATCATCTCAATTGTATAATAATAATTATCTTTTGTAATAATTGAATCGCGAAATATCTTTTGCATCTGATTGTACAAGGTTTCGTTAGTCTTTTAATCTTGATGGGATCATTACTGCACTCGTTATATAATTACATTTCGTGGAAGTAAATTATTTCAGCTGCTCGCGGTTTTCACTTGGCAGCAGCCTTTTGTATTTATCAACGATGCGTGAAAATATAAACGAAGATTGTCGAAGATAAAGTGCAGAGGCGCGTTAACGATAAAAAAAAGAACTTAACCATGTTATCACATCCATATTCGCGTTGTCCAGACGTAACAAGAGGCTGACAATGTTGGAACGCTAATTTATCTTACCAAGCAGAATTCTCAGCGAATTTCATGGCTGTTATATTTCGCACAAGAGTTTCTAACAGTCATATTAAAAGATATATAAATATTAATACTTTTAATATAATTATTGACAGAAATCTTTGATTTTTTGTAATTAAAAAATTTTATATTACAGAAACATTACAGAAATCACAATAAATGTCATCGGTTTTTTATCATAATATTGTAAAATTATATACGTGAATCTTGCCATATTTTTTTCAACTAAATATGAATTTTGGTTGTTGATACCGGGTAGTTGATACTGCACGTAACAATATTTTTCTATTAGAATTTTTATGAGTTATTAGGATTCATGATTCTAATTTTTTTTTGCGTTAGGAGTCTGCTATGCATTCTCGTTAGCGCAGCTGCGCGCAAGTCCTTCGACGGAAAATAACGAAATCTTGTTTGCCCTTGTTGAGATTCTTCGTATTCCTCGAGCTTCAGAGAGAAGCAGCTTTCCATCTTATCCTTGAGTTTTTGCCTCTACATCTGTACGCTTGTTGATATTCGAAACTCATTTACGACGATAACTGACGGTTCTCATTCTCGTCCTTCTTTCTTTTCGAACGTAAAGCGAAATTTAATAAAACGAAAGAATCAAATAGAGAATAGCTTTAGAAACTAGAAAAATTTGTTGAAAATATCTCTCTATGTGAATTAAATATTTTTTTTTCTATTTTACATAGTAATCAAAATGAAAACTTAACTTAAAAGACATCAACAATCGAACAAAACGTTTATTAAGTAAACGTTTTTCAGAATTAGCATCCATGTATACGTAAAAAGATAATATAATTTAAGAAATGAGATGACATCTCTACTCTCTAAATTGCATTATCACTGAGAGTGTATCTAATCACTGAAAGATTAGGGTATTTATTTCACTGATTGACAAGTTATAAGTATATCACTGAAAGTCACTTTATATCTATTTCTTTTATAATGTATATATACGGGGCGAAATTTTTTCGTACGCGCTTGTTTCAGATCTCTAAAGTGCAGATTTTACCTAATGATGTCATCTTATCCTCGATGGATTTGTTATATTTTCCTAAAATATAATAAACTTTGCGATCGGCTTCATTATCTCGCACAATCATCGTGACTCGTTAACATTGCACGCGATGAGTAACCGCCATTCGTTGGTATGAAAAGACTCAGGCTATGATCCGCGAGCCTTGGCGATGACTCATTTCGCGTAAACGCATCGGAAGTGTGAGAATTACTACGGATTCGATTCCATTCATGCGAACTCGCGGACGCGTAAGGACGCCCGTAATAATCGGCACATCCTCTGTTACATCCACCGTTACGTTCTTTTTTTTTTTTTTGTTTTTCGTCGTCTCCGCGGCGATGCGATCGGATGGACCAAATGACGAGAGATGACGCAACGACAGCCAGCCGGTTGTGCATCTTATGCAACGCGAATATTGCACGAGCTGTCTCTCTCTCCGTGTCTTCGTTATCAACTTTGCAATTTTTCACGCCGCACTTTGTCTCGCTAAAGATAATTTTGTCTCTCTGAAATAGATAATTTTGTCAGAAAGCGCAATTTTTTTTGTCGCTCGCGCTTTATCGTTTATCGTAATTGGTTCGAGTGACTATTAAAATATTTATCTTTCAATGTATCGTCTTCGTGATAAGCTTGCAGTTAATCTCGATAATTAAATTTATTGAAATGTCAACGCCACGCATGTGCCATACATTGCGATAATTTCCTTTCGCTAATTAAGCCGCATATGGGAGAGTCGGCAAGATTCACTCGTTCATCTTTGTACGTCTTTAAACATCGTTATCTTAATTAACATCCGCCTACGCGCGCTGTCAACGAACCGTTTGTGGCATACAGGTCGAAAAATGCATGCCTCCACTCTTCACGGAATTTTTCCATGTAAATTCAGAAGCCGCTATTGTTGAAACCGCCGACGCGCACAATGGGACACGTTTGTTCCCGTGACTCTTAAACGCCTTAAAAAATTACAACTCGGCCGATTGATTCTCATCGTGGCTACCGCTTCGTCGGTTGTCCTCGTTAACTGCTCATATTGACCATTGCATCGCTTCGTGTATATACCGTGCGTGTGCAGCTATGCAACGCGTACTTTGATAATAAGTCACGGCGGTGAATGTAATTTGTATTTTTCCATCGCGATGCGCGTTAAGGACATGATACATTTTCATTTAAATCAACGTACATATAAGAGGCTGTTGAATAGGGGTGTTGCTCTGTTTTCACGATGTTATATATATATTATAATTAATTTGCTGGAAGGTTAACGTGTTAACTCTCTAGAGACCGCAGTCTTATTGTCATTAAAAAATGCTTTTGTTTAAAAATGTCTTGTAAACGAAAAATCAATTTTTCTTTTTCTGATATTTGAACCTTGATAAGAAACATCAATGCTATATATTTTCATTTCAGTTTTTAACACAATACAGAGACCCTGGATGGAGTATTATGAAGGTTACTGGAGACCCTACATTAAAAAATGTCTTTGGAATAATCTTTTTTACTCTCTAAATTACAATCAGTGAAAACTCGACCAAATCAGTGAAAATACACTGACTTTCAGAAATATACTTATAATTATTCACTCATTATGAAACAATACACTGGTCGTTCAGTGATAATACATTAATTCTTAAGTTAAAATCACTAGAAAGCAATGAATGCTCATTGACTATCACAGTTCTAAGTATGCAATATAAGTATGAATATACGCTGACTGCGATTTAGATAGTACTGATTTTTATTTAAAAAACGTGTCGAAAGTGAACGTGCAAATATGCAACGCTAGTCTCTCAGATCTCTTCGGTTCAGACTGCAGAAATTATTTTGGCGTTATTTCGAAGAAACGACGTGCATAATTCTTCGCAATTCCGCTCGTCTCGCGAACGCGAACAGATCTAACGACCTGTATACGAGTGAAAACGGATAGGATCGATTGGTCAAGTATCTCTCGCAATAAATGGAAATAAATACACACGACCGCTCTTTATCGGGAATCGCCCAAGTTCCTTGACCTCGGCGGACCTTTCACTTGTGTCCTTTTTTGTTTGTTCGCTTTCGGTACGTTGTCCGGTGAAGCACTTCGATCACGACCGTAATTCGTCCTGCGCACGTGAAACCACGCATTCCGATCTCTCGGCCGCTGCCAGAGAGGTTGTTAGACTGGTTTGCAGGAGGGTCACGAAATTGAAAACCGTTGTGACTCAATCATATCGCCTGTGATGTATTCATGCGGCGACAGTTTCCCTCTGTGACTTCTGTCGTCTGTCGAACGTTTGAAACGTGATCTGAGTCGACCTAAGACTGAAAGAATCGGCCATTCTTCTTTCTAAATTGAAATCGTTATTCATTGAAAGACACTGCTATACACGGGAGAATTTTCTCTTAAAATTTACCTTGAAAATCTGATAATTGTGAGATAATGTGTGACCTCGAGAAATTTTACTATACTTTTTAGTAAAATTTACTATGCTTTTAGTAAATTTTATTGAAAGTATAGTAAATTTTATTATATTTTTAGTAAATTTTACTAAACAGTATAGTAAAATTCCTCGAGGTCACACATTATTCCACAATTACCAAATTTTGAAGGTAAATTTTAAGAGAAAATTCTCTTCGTGTACTTATATCTTGATTTTGTACATATGTAAAATACGTTTGGTCGAGCATTATTGCGATGTAAATTAATTAGTTTTTTTCGTATATATCAAATATTTCGCCCCTTAATTAACTTAAAAACGAACATTTACTAAATATGTACAGGCAGACATGTAAAAGCGTAGAGGAAACATGTGCAGCAATTTCCTTTAAAAAAATTGCTCAAAGTAGATCTTTTTTTTCGCAATTTAGATTATTCCTTTAAATCTGCGTTTTCTTCATTCTTCTTTCAATGACACAGTCGTAATGTTTGTTGTTGAAAAGTGTTACCTTTAAACATTTAGAGGAGATACACATACATGAAGTAACATCCATACACAAGCAATGTCACACCACACATCTGGCGTCCTAGATAGATTAAGAGCAACCTGTTGCTCGTACATGACGTTTAATGTTCTTCGTATCACATCGCGTGTAGCATATGGTCGGAAAAGACAGATGTCTGTACGTCACCGCACAAGATTGCGTATTGTTGAGCGAGAAGTTTCTTCTCCTTAAAACATGTCTCATCGCTCTTATTAACCTCTGAAAATGCCCATCATCAACGTTTATTGATCGAACGACTCATTCGTGAAGACTTCGCAAGACTTTAGAAAAAATATATTTATACTAGTACATTCATAAAGAGCAAATTTAATGCAATATCTAAAAATTTAACTCTATATACAGATGAGAAAATAGTTTTATGTTGGACAGTCAAAATAATTAATCAGCTTGATCGATTAAAAGGAAGCTTTTGTTAATTATTACCGGCGGCAATAAGAAAATGTTGTATATTTTGATAATTAGATAGGAAGTTGAAGCATGATGAATATTGCTGCAAAGAGTGTTGACATTCTAACGACTAGTTTAAGCGTCCAGTATAATTATTTTTAGATCTGTATTTCAGCAATATTGTTCTTTCCGTGCACATATCTTTTCGCGAGCACATTTGCGAGATAAACGGAGACAACGTCTTCTAGACTTACGACGCGCCGAAATACGCAACGTACGCAACACAAGACGCAAAGTAAGACGATTACGGCGCGCAACTCGTACCCGACATCCGTCTAAACCGTAGATTTTATCTTTTTTACGTGAAGACGATTCGTGCCGCCCGTGGCATGCAAATATCGCGTGCAAATGCGCGCCCTTGCGCACGTATCGCGCGGATGCATCTGAATTTTCTCACGAAGATCCGGTGATGTGTAGCATAATCTCTCAACGAAAAATGAACCGCGTTCTGCATTGCGTCCACGCGCAGGAGACACACAGGAGACGCACGCCATCGGCATATAAGTAACGAGTGCGACCGTAGGCGCCTTTCGAAGGCCATCCCTTTCGTTAACCCTCTCGACGTGGAATGAAGAAGCACTCTGTGTGGCCGAAATAAAAATAGTAGTTCTTCCCGTACGCACATGTGCGCCCAAACTGAACTTCCTTTCTTGGAAAAATGCAACAGTAGCCTCAAAGAGCTAGAGAAGTCATTAAAATTGATTAAACTGAACCAAGCAAATTTTCGTTCCTCAATATCTTCCAATACTGTCGTTTAAACATTTTTTAATAATAAAAAAAAAACAATACCTGCAGAAGTAATGCGTACAGCATTATTAAGATTATAATTTATTTATTAACGTCATCGTTAAGTGTGAAATATAATGCCTGATTTTATTATCGGAATGTTTTCTTTGTTTAAAATTATAAAAAATATTTTTTTGAGAGAATATATATCATTCAGCTAACTCTGTAAATGTTCTAAAGAATATTTTTATAAATATTTCGAAGATATTACTGTTTTACAAAGAAAGCCGGAAAAATTATATTATGAATGCAACCAGAACCTGAAAACGATAACATCAATCCGAACGTGACCCAGGAGGTCAGTCCGGGGAAGCAGGATCTAAAGCGAAACTGAACACTTAAAATACACAGATGTTTTCCAGATTTCTTGACCGCCTTCTGTTTTTCTACACAACTTTGATTTCTTACATATGAATAATAAAATGAGAGAATTTCGGTCAAAACGGAACCTAATGAGAATTTGTAAATCTTACAATCTTCAGTTCATGCAAACTGCGCGTCGCATCATATATTCGTCAGTCTTGAAACACAGCTCTAATTTAAAGGAAGAACAATTAAATTAATGAGGAAATTAATAATGTTACTGCTAATAAACATTTTATAACACTATAAAGAATTTATTACAAAAATTAATATGGAGCTCTTTACGTTTGACATTTTTATTTGAATTTCATTTAACTTTGAATTTCATTTATTTGTATTTTTCATGTATAATGGAAATGACGTCAGTCTAAAAAAACTTTTGAATATTCAATTAGTTACGCCATCAGAAGACCAAAGTTACCACACGTGAGCACCACAAGTGTTTCAAGCGCAAACAAATGGAACGTTATAAAATTTGCATTATTATACACAGAAAGTGACTAACAATAATTGTGAAAACGTTTGTTTCTCGGAATTGGCTATTGTATTGAAATCTTATAATTAACTGAAAAAAGAAGGGAAGTATTTTATAAAAAAAAAAAAATATATATATATATATATATATATATATATATATACATCAAAAAGTCTTTTATGGAAATAATTTAACTCACAATATTTATATATTAATTAAAAAAAAAATACTTTTCTATAAATTTTTAATTATAATTTTAAATAAGATTTTCCTCTTTTTAAAAGCTTCTCGCGCACACATAACCATGTTTATAGAGAGAAATCTCCGAATATCATTATCATTATCTTCAGCACCCGGAAATCCAACATCCGCTAGCGTTAATTCTCGGACTACTTGGAATTTATCTAGAGACGAAAAATTTCATATCTGGGTCTCTCTACAATTTTCTCTACGAAAGATGGATATAACTAAAGTAATTGAAAGATGCCGTTAGAATCATTGCTGACAATATCGACGGTCCCCATGGTCACTTGCAATCTTCTCAAGGTTGTAGACACGTGCTCCGTTCACCTAGACGCGAGATAAGCTTCATTACAAAGATACCCGTCGTTTCTGAAAGACTTACTACGGAGATTGCGATCGATCGGCTCGATTTATCCGGGTTTGATGCGAGGACGACGCAGAACAAAAGAAATAAGCAGCAACTTCATCGCCGATCCGTCGGTCTGAAGTCCAAGTGCGCCGACTTGCAGGCACAAAGCTTCACGGTAACCGCCTCTCTTTTTCTCTATTCTCGTCGCTTCTCTCGTCATTTCTCGATCGAGAGAACATAATAGAGTTCCGGCCGTGACGATTTCAGCTCATCGGCCCGGACTCTCAGGTTTCTCGGTATGCATCCGCACGAAGACAAAAGCTTGCTGTAACGAGAGTTGGAAAACCTCGTTGAGAAATCTCTGGATAAAATCTCTGGATCCCTGAACTTCGTGTATCGCGATATATAAATATACTGAATATCCGTTTTATATCTATATATCATTTAGTATACTTGAAACATTTGTGCATTTCTTTTTTTTTTTACCATCTAGTTGGCTGTAATTAATTATATAACATTTATGTTAATTCTTTTTACAGCTACAAACAAATACTTTCTAAAGATGTTAAAGTATATATAAGAGTAGCTTAATTTTTAACTATTTATAAAGTAATGAAAGTTAACTGCAGACACGAACGCTGTGAGGTGTGTAAATAAGTCTGAAAAAAAAGTGCGTTACTGAGCGTTATAAATATTTATTGACAATAACCTCGTCTTGAAAAAATCATACGTTACATAAACACTGTGGTTTGTTTTAGCATACAACATATTTTTACCTTGATCTCGGTCATGCAATATGTGGACAATGTTATGTAATTATTTATAAAAAATATGGTTTTTATATAAATTAAAGACTACGATCTCAAAATCTAGACTAAAATTCCCTACGTGAAAATCTATTACGGCGAAGATATCTCAGGTAACATGTTATTGTTTTAAAAACGTTTTATGAACATTTCTTTGAAAATCGACTTTTGGAAACATTTCCAATTGGTTACAATGCCCTTTCGAAGAACGTTAAGAAAAACGTTTTTTCTGATTAAAAAATGTTTGAGAAATGATCGAAATACGTTTATTTCTTTATTCACGAAAAATTTGCTTTTTCACAGAATTAATAAAATAATACGCGCGCGCACCTCTCCCTCACACACACATTTACACATATGTATCTTTTTATTAAAATTGAATAAACTATTAAAAATTTATATATATAACTTTTAATAATTTCTTTAATTAATTTTATAATTAATTTTAATTATATCTATAAAAACGTAAAAAACTATGGTTTTAAAAACGTTCTGTTGAAACGTTACTCATTGGTGCTTAATGATTAAAAAACCTTGGATACGAAGGGTATATGAAACGAACGTGTACCTAAGACATCTTCGATGAAAGGTATTAAATATAAAATAAATACTCACGAGTCTTTTGTCGAGCCGATATTTTTGAACGACTTGATAAGGTAAGATACGCGAGTAGTAACTCTTGAGAGCAGCTCCGGTAAGAGTCGAACCGTAAAAATCTAAATGTAGTGATGTAGTCGAACGCGCGAATGTTCGATACTAGGTCACGGCACAATTTCAAAGGCCTTAACAACTTAACGATCCAAACTATTGTCGGGCCCGTTTATTGGATTGGTGTAACGTACGTACGTATTTACGTACATCGCTTGTACATACGCGCGTATGTGCTCGACATACGATCGCACGTAACGCACACGTGAATCCTCCGTATGAGATAGTTAAAAAGCAGGGTTGAGTAAGTTAATATATCTTTTTTAATTAAGTAAAAGTTAATAAATTATAAAGTTTATTTGGTTAAGTTAAAAGTTACATGAACAAAAAGCTAACTCGATGAAAGTTACGTAAAGATTAAATTAACTCAAGTTAAAGTAAATTTTGAGAAGCATTATTTATATATTAAATTAAAAAGCCATATAATTTATTTAGATTACCAACACAATTATAATATCGATCATAAAATATATGTAATATTTTCTTTGTAAATTAAATTTATATGAAATAACAAAAAAATTGTTTTTTTTCTATAATTTTTTTGCACAGATAAACAATGTTTAACTAAAAAAATGTTAATATCAAGTTTACATGTTTCAAAAATGACTAGTTTAAGTTAAAAGTTAAAAGTTAAATCATTTAAAATTAATTAACTTAAAAGTAATTAACTGTTTATTTTTATTATTAACTTTTAGCTTTTTAACTGTAGTTACTACCCAACTCTGTTAAAAAGACGATCGACTATGGGCACACAGTTATGTCACTCATAGTGCGTTCGCGCGCGCACACAGCTGACAAATGCGGCGAGCCCGCGACGGACGCACGCGAGACGCATTATTCTACAATCGTAGTAAATCGCGGCTAAAGTATTATACGTTTATACATAAAGAGGCAATTTGGCAGTGTTATAATACGCGTGTGAACGCACGCGATTGTTTGTCCCCGTACATGCGCGGTATATAGCATTTTGCTATTCGTTTTATATCATTCTGCATTTTTGCACGCGAGATAGCGATCTCGAAATGTAATCACGTAAATTTTGCGCGATAATCGTCGCGTCGTTACAAAATTGCGCGCAATTGGAGCAAATTTAACCGATATTCATCCATTGAACTACGCACTGACCTCTTGGCGATGTTCTCATGTTCTCGTTTCTTGTGACATAATTAATGACGTTAAAACTAATATAACACCGCTTGAAATCTTTTCAAATCAAGAGGAGAGAGATATGAATTAAAAAAAAAATCTATTCTATGATCTATTCGTCCATGTCGTTGGAATTTCAGATTCTTAAAGCTGTCTATTTACAGGTCATCATTGTTTAGAAACTATTTTATATTCGTTCTCATTCATGAGAGGCTTATCTTCCCAATGCTTCTTCAGTTCCTGCTCCACGTCCAGCGGCAAGATCTTGTAATGCGCGTGACGCCGGTTCTCCAGGTCCTCCGCCAAACTCTGAAGGAGCTCCTTGAACACATAGTTGTCCAGATTCTTCGCGATGTAATAGAGAAACAGCCAGTCGCCGAAGTAGTACTCGTGAGTGACCCTGAGTACGTTCCACGGATTGTACTTTCCAGGGCACGCCATGGAGAACACGAGTTTGTTGAATGACGTACTTCTGCAAGTGTAGGAAAAAAAAACAATGCAAATGAAAATCGCTCGCCCGCGGCATCACAATCGAGCGCGGTCTGTCGTCATTTTTATATTAAACAGCCCTTATCTGCGGCGCAGATTAACGTCAATGTTAGTCTTTCATATATCGTTTCTTACATCATTTATTGAGCTATTTTTAAGTGGGAATATTCCTAGATCTCATTGACGTTAGATCCGCCATATGTTGAGCTTTACAATCTTCATATTACGAAATGTAATAACAGCACTTTTATGAAATGTTATAAACTTTACCTTCTAATTTATTACAGAGAATGTGCTGTTAAATAATATTATTATTTCTGTAAATAAAAATAGACCGGAGAGAGATGAGATGTATACTGTAAAAAATTTGTGTAAAATTATATTTAGTATAGTAGGTAATTTTCATACCTACGATAATAGGTGTAAATTTTCGCGAGTTTATAATTTTACAGTAGACAAGTAAAAATAATTTAATTTGTAATAAATTTATTTACAGTGTATATACAAGTGTAAAAAAACAAATCAAAGAATTATTGCAAAATTTATATACAAAGTTATAAGCACGCGACAATTACACCTCTTATTAGGGTCTCCAAATTGCTCACTATAATAGGTGTAATTTTGTATGTACAAATTTTTTACGGTGTAATTATGCCACACTGAGAAGACAAAAGAAAACTGTAATAAAATTGCGAGGAGTAATTATTTTTGCAACCAGCGCGATATGATTTACGATATTTGTAAATTCGTCAAACGAGAATTGAGCGATTATTAAGGCGAGAATTTATGAAGCTACAGAACGTAACACGCTGACGGCGGAAGAATATGTAGAGACCAAATTTAGCAACCTCGAGTGAAGGAGTATGGTCAGTAATCTCCAAACCAATCCCAAACCGGTTATCACTGCCAGTATGATAAACCAGAACCAAAGGAACGTATAGATCTTCTCGTTAACGATGTTCAGTGCCATAATACACAGCGCGTCATGCTTTTGTATGGTGCCAGAAGAACCGTACTTATGAAAAGTGCATTTGGTCACCTGGTAAAACATGGTTGTACATCTATAAATATAATTGTTGTACATCTATAAATATTAATTAGGTAAATTGACATTTCTTAACACTTAAAGCTAAACTTTCAACGCTAATAAAAATTACCAATCTGCCGATCTGTTGAAAAATTAATAATCAAAGAGATTTTGAAGGATGAAAAAGAAAGTGTTTTAGATTTTGATAATTTTAATAATCAAATAAATATTTGATAAAAGTTTTGCATTTTAAAATCCAATTTTAAAGCATTTACTAGAATCCATTATAGCAAATTAATAATACCAGATTATAATAATTCGTGAATTATTAACAGTACATTTAACAATAAATTTCAATAATAATTTGATGTTAAGTACAAACAGTATAACCGCTTAAATGTAAATTAATTATTGCTGTAAGTATCACGGCTATTAATATTCCCCGATATTATAATTTATATCATGTTAATGTTATTATAGAAACAGTAACATCAGCTTGAATAATAATATTATGCAAAATCTAGGGCAACATGTTATATACCTTAGGGAATACTATATCGAGTGGGCTCACTTTATCCTTCGACGCTGGTACGGAAACTACCGACCGACCGAGATCCATGAAAGCTCCGCCGAGGAACCAGTCGGTCAGGTAAATTTGCATGATCAGGTTTACGAAATTCAGAAGCTCGCAAAACATCAGACCATATGCCCACGGACGATTCAAGTGCAGGCGATTTATGAAGGCGGTGCGAATCCCTTGTATCTTTTCATCGCGATCCTTTATCGACGGTACGTTCAATTTGTCGTTCACCTTGATCTCCGTTTCATTTAATGACAGAGATGCCATGTGTAATCCTGACACCAGCAAGCTTAGCCGACCGCCTGAAATTAAACAATTGCAAGAATTACGACGATCTTTGCGCACGCCGCGCGATATCGCCCGTTAATGCTCGACTGCGTTTCTCTGTATTCACGCGTGTAAATAATTTGTCCGAATAACAATTCAAATGATTTTAGATTTTTAATTATTCAAATGATACTGATATTTCTTCAAGAATATTTTATATTTTTCGGGGAACCGTTGATCTCCTCTGTTGCACGTGCACTGAAAAAACAGCTTGGTAATAATTGATAATAATAATCAAGTAATATTTCATTATTGTTGGATAATCGTTTAATGATCGATTGATTATTATTACTCTACGTTTGATTACTATTAATGTAATTGCTATAAATATTTGGTTATATAATGTTATATTAACTGAACGTTTAGTTAAAATTATGTCACCAAGGCTGAATTGCCACCAAACTTTTTCTTCAGTGTTACTATTCGCCGGTAGTGCAAAGTAATTTTGCGAATAGCGTAATGTTACATTGTAAGTAGGACACCGTATGCAGGTGTTATGTGATTAGATCGTGACGACGAGAAAAGATTAATGATGATTAGCTCGGCGCATTTTCAGATAAACGCGCGCGGTCGTAAACGTCGCGATACGTCAACGCGAGACGGCGAGAGGCTGGTATAAACGACCTTCCGTTTTCCGCCATAGGTAATGCGGCACATAAAAGAGGAGCGCCTGGAAGAACAGAATAAAGGGCACCCATTGATAATAAGCGTGATGTATGACGGGGTCGTCTTTGGCAGCTGGTCCAACGCCAGGATGCGGTAATTCGCCCCGTTCTATCGCGGTAGCATTCAGATGCTTCACCTGAAGAGCAAATCAGTTCATAATAATAGGGTAGCGTCTGCGGGGAAACAATTGTATTCCGGTTTTCAAAACTCACAGACGGGGGGGGGGAAGAAGGGGGGAGGTCTTTACAATAATTTCTCGTATGACAACTTTATTTCGGCCATTGATTTCCGTATTTCAGTGTTGCGAGTAAAATAACGAACACACATACGTGCGCAATTGGTAAAAACACTCACTTTATTAACGATAAAATATCACTATATCGAAATGGCACGGAATCAGTTGAGTTACATTAGAAGTTGAGACTTACCACGGTATACGTGGACATAAAGAAGCAAAAGGTCTCGATGACGTGAGATGCCACACCATTGTCGGCGATACACCTTTTCAAAATGACAGGAATCCATGTTAGATGGCGATCTTGTACGCTTCTTAAACTCAATGTAATTGTAAACAGTTTATTGCAATCAAAAAATTATAAAATCATCGCATGTATACCTTATGTGTTCTCCAATAAATTGTCTGGAGGTGACCAGAATGGACGCGACGAGAAGCAGTAAAAATGTAGCCCTGTAGTGTAATCTGAAAACTAAAAGTTATGCATACGTTCTTTTTATCACTTATTTATTATCGCGTATCTTTTTTTTTTTTGCTTTCCTACTTAGCTAACGTGACATGTCAGGTGTGTAATATTTTTTAAGTAGGCGCGTTACGTAAAAGCGATAACTAATTGATAATTAAATTTGTGCGATAATTTTTTAGTGACGCAGTGACGCGATAAGCAAAATTCTTTCGATCGTACATCGTCAATTTTCATTGTGTGTCAAATGTCAGAGATAATTCTATAATGTAGAGATTCGATCACATATAGTGTTAGGATCGAGACATCTGTTACCGAGATTATCAATGGCTACCGAATTCTGGTTGACTTTGAATTTGACGTGATCCTTGAGGACCGAGAAGGCGGCGAACACGGTGCTAGCCGTCATGCCGGTCGAATTTCCACGGCTCTTCCGGAAGTAAAGTTAACGTGTCTCCGTGTTTGTTTGCCCCGTGCACGTCGATTTACGCGAATATTCCAAACCTCGTGCCCGTATCAAATTGCAGAAGCAACGCGACGCTTTATAATCCACCATGGAGTACCGATCGAGGACTGAATACTCGAATACTCGTGAGCATCAATCTCGCAACCTCCTTATCAGAAGACGATTACGCAGCTAGAGGAGACGTTCCACAAAACTTGGTATTATCGAGAGAGAGTATTATTATTGTTAAAATGTTCCATTCGTTCCAGATAAGAGCCGATAGCGCGAAGTTGAGCGCGAGAAAGCACAGTTACAACTGCGACTCGAAGAAATGAGTCTGGGAATAAATTAACGTAACACTCTATTAAACATTCGTTAATTTTGAAAAAAGTAATTAAGAAACGTTTTTTATTATTTATTTATGCTTATTTAATAGTATTTTTTATTTTTTTATTTACTAATTTTTATTAAAACATTCTTAAATATTTATGAGCTTATTTATGATATGCCAATATTTAGAATCTTATGAATATTTAAAATCTACTTCAATAATTTGGGAATTATAAATTTTAAACTTTATAATATGTAGCATCGTAAAAATAATTTTAAAAATACTCGATTATATAGAGATGACATTTGCATTAAGTGGCACACGTGGAATTTTATTTGTGAAAAATTTATAAATAATATAAAATTACAATTTTATATCATTTTATATTATGTTTTATTTTACAAATATATATGGGTATATCATTCCATGTACATGTTTATTAAGCCATTACAATTATTATAATTATTTTCAACTGAAAGAAATTGGAAATAATGCGTAAAAATAAAACTGAAATTTTACGATTTTCCCTTCCTGTATGAAGTATTCTATTAACTCAGTCTAATTAAAAGCACATCCTATATATATTAGCTATTCTAAAGGATTCCATAAACACGCTAGACGCAAAATATAGGGCCGTTAATATTCATTCGGTCCATAATGAGTTTTCGCAAGACAGTGAATCGCTCACAAATTACAGGTAAGTGCCGACAGGAACGGATCGTCAGGTTTCAAAATATAAACCTGATGATTTCTTGAACTCGCGAAAGGAACACAATAGCGCCTGTGCGCTATTTTCACGTAGTATAAGATATAAAAAATTGTGTGATAAATATATCTTCGAAAAAATTTCTCGTAATATTTTGTGACATTCCGAACCGTCGACTAGAACCATTAGTAAATGAATCGTAGAGAGGCAGATAAAGATTAAACTTTTTATCCAGTCTTTTTAATATTAATTTTTATGTTTATTAAGAATAATTATATAACGGATCACGCCAAACACTTCCGCTGTGACACGTAGAGATACTTTCATCGCTAAGCAAGTCGCTAAGTGAACTCGTTAAGCGCTTTCTTTGGTGCTTTCAATTTGCAATAATTTGTACGGACGTGCTAACTGTCGCAACTCTTTACGCAGAAAAGGATATAACATATTTCACTTATACGGCGATAGCGCTTTTCATGTAGCTCTATTACCGCGGGGAGATAATGTCTTTCGGCGTTGAAAAAGAAAGCGCGTCCGCGACGCAATATCGCAAAGTCCCAAGTCCATCCGACGATTTCCCCGTTCGCAGCTCCGCCCCTGGATGAACTCTGGAATCGGTGCCGTGTACGGCACACACAAGCCGTGCCAGCTCTGGCCATTGCTGGCCGACGAGGTGAACGACGGGGACCAACTGTGGCGCTTTGCCTGGCGCACGTAGAGACGTTGGGAGCGTCGACGTGGACGGGCGAGGACAGGAACCCTTTCTTTCGAGGACTCGTTCGTTCTGCCGGCGGCTTGACTCGCCGGGGCCAATGGCCGGTCAAAGTCCCACCTTCGACGTTCGAGGCTCCAGCTCCGCTGCTCTACCTCGTCCTTCTCGCGCTCCCGGCCGCCCGAGTGTAGCGGTCACCCTTGGCGGTCGTCCTCCCATAGCTCGCCGTCCCCTATGGACCCCCTCCCGCCCCGACCCCGACGTCCGAACTTCTTGCGCGTCCGACGCTCGTGAAGGAGGGGCCCCGTCAAAGCCGCGCCGCGCCGACCCGTCGCGAGCATCCGCGCGATTGCCAAGCCAGATCATCAGCTTGGAGAACGTCGTTTCGGAACGAGCCCTATTACCTCGTCGATAGATCAACATTGTCCGTACGCCGTCGTGGATGACGAGGACGGGGCTGATTCACCGATCGCGCGGCCCGCGTGATCTAACGCGCGTTATCTAACACACAGTCCAAAATTCATTCTTGGCGAGAGAGCGAAACGGGAGGGGAAACCCTTTTCTCTCGGGGAAACGATAAGAACGGCGCTTCACGGAGCGACAATGATCCCCCGGGGCTTTTATTCCCAGATCTCTCGCGCGGGACACACCTCTTATTTGCTCCGGGGACGGAGTCGATGAATCAAGATATATTTTATCGCGAAGCGATACATTTTATAGCCCACCAAGCGCCCTGGCTCCGGGAATGGAAGAAATTCCAAGCGCGGCCTGTAAGTGGCCGCCGGATTAGCAACCGATACCCCGGTAAGAATACGTAACGCGTCCGCGACTCGAATTACCTTTGTACACCCGCATACCGTATTATCGTAGATATGGATAGGCATTGTTTCGTTCCTATGATCAGCAGGCTCGTTATTAGCTGGATTTGTAATTGGAGCCTCGCTCGTACCGCTCCGAACGACACTCGTCGAGTTACATTGTAAGAGGCGACCTCGCAATTTCAGTTTTAATTGACGCACGCGATATGTCCGCTCGTTGTGGACCGCTCGTCGTATTAGGTTGACCATACTCGGCAAGAATCAACGATTCATTCTCGGAACGGCGGATTCGCGAATAAATAATTATCTCCCGCGCTTACTCCGTCGACCGACGGTGCGCGTGTCGCGGCGTTCCAGGGTTATATAAATAAAAATCGGGATGTGGAGTTACGTCTCCTTCGTCGTTCCTTAATTAATACCTTGAACGATCGAGCGAGTCGCGAACAAGAGCCGTACGAGCAAAACGTACATTTAAGCCGCTTGAGATTAATTTATTAGACTATTTCTGTCCATCGCCTCCCTCTCTCTCTCTCTCTCTCTCTCTCTCTCTCTCTCTCTCTCTCTCTCTCTCTCTCTCTCTCTCTCTTTGTCTCTTTGAATTTACATCTTCGTTGTTTACTCGCGTCACGTTCCGCCGCTGCATACGAGAGTATATTAATTCACTGTGCAGTGACGGATTTGCTTGGGGAGCCCCGAATAACGTACGGTTCTCAAATCGCGTGCTAAAAAACTGTTTTTTTTTTTATTTCAAAATTATTAGCGATACACAAACAACGTAATCGTATATCTATGAATAACACAATGTAATTTATATACACGTCGTTTTATTAAATAATGGGAAATGTATTTGTCGTCATTTTTAGCGTAAATCCTGTTTTCCATTTAGGGCTTACTGGCAAGTTCTACTTCCGAGGAAACCGTAAACTCTCCGTTAAGGATACGACAGGTTCTTCGTTCGAGGGAATTCTAGATTCCCTGCCTTAACGTCGCTGGCCTTGTCCGCAGTTGACGATCGCAAACGCGACTCACGTTCCTGTCCGATTCCGAAAATGCTGCCGCTCGTTCCAGCCGGTCACGTTACACGTGCGATGTAACGTGACCGCCATCGCTTTATTATTCCGATCTGGTCGTTAATGTCAGATTACTGTCTGCCCGCCGTGGTATGCGAGTCGGCGCGACGAATCGTCATGGAGATGAACGTTTTCCTTCGGGATAAATACTGCCCGCGACACGCGTGAAGTCAGGCTGCGTGTAACGAGCGCGTTATTGTACAACGCAGTTCTCTAATTTATTTGATCGTCGCATGCCCTTTCACGAACGTCCACTATACGATGTAATGTACGTGACGTCACGCCGTATAATTGATACGTAAAGTCGCCAACGGGATGGCGTATCGATATGCAATGACAGCGAACTTTCATCGGACGAAAAATTGCACAAGAAAAGAAACCGTTGTGTATTAAAATTACGCATTAAAATCATGTGACACATGACAGTGCATAATGCGTAGTATTAATATTTTGTCGTTAATATTAATACATTGTATTGTATGATTTAATGGCTTTGACAAGAGAACTATCAATTCTTTCTTTTTTTTTTTTATTACCAACGACCTCGTCTGCTTTTTTATTAATATTTTATCGGAATAAGAATTATATACGTTTCTTCAAATTTATATTGTCATATTTCATGTGAGATTAGATAATTTTTATCAAGGAAAGTTAAGATACAACTAAACAATACCAAGCGTTTACGATAAAAGCCATGATGTGTTTCTTACGATGCTGTTGTCATTATTTACATTACATGTAACAACCGGACTTAATCTATCTCTGTAAACATATGATTAACTTGAAAGCTTGCAAACGAGAAAATACGATTTAATTTTCAGGAATATAATTTATATGGCATTGTAAAATATGTATAATATATACAATTTGTACAATATACATACATAAAAAATATATTATATATACTATATATATATATGCATCAAATCTGTATAATGTATATAATACTTAACGTTATATAGTATACAACGAATACAATATATGTAGTCATTACCCATTAAATAGGTGTCAAATATGTTCAAAAGAGAAAGTTCAAAATTCACAACTGCAACTAAATATATAAAAAATTAAAGAAGCAATAAATTATCTAATTCTCACAAAAAAATGTAATACACGTAGACCGCGTGCTAATATTCTAATTTCTATTTAAAGATCGTCGGCGGAGTTCAGGGGCTCGCAATTTTCCCTCTCGGAAATGACGGCCAATTTCATGGCGGGAAAATTTAGTTCGCTAAATGCGCGTTCAAGTGCAATAACGTACCTGATGATCGCGAGAGGGAAGCGACTCGCAATTGCTTGGACCTCGAGGACGCGCGCGCTCCGCGTCTCTCGTTCGTTAATCGCGGAGGGCGACACGCACGTGCACAGGGCCTCCCTCCCCCTTCCCTCTTCTCTCATTAGCGGGCCCCATATCTACACGTACGTGACACGACGCGCAATGAAATCGGCGGCTGTGTAGGTAGGCGTAGAAAAGCTAAGGTCGCGACACGTCGTTTCTAATATTAGGGACAGCCAATCGTGCGGCGATCGTCTCCGGCGGTCTTTACGGCTGTCATCTGCATCTTAATTATGTGTTATTGCTTGTATTCCCCGTATTCCCGTTAATTGCGGGACATCGTTACCTCGACATTCCGGCGGTATTTTAGAGAGGAAAAATATTCACACGTAACACATACATTTATGTGATAATACAATGAACGTAACACATGACCAGAATAAAAACCATGTATTATGTTACTTTATCATTAATTTTGTTTGTAAATTCAAAATTACTTTATTTTACGAACAATGACAAAAATATTTTTACACGTTTTAAATACCATTAAGACTCAAATAAAATGATAAAAATATGTCACGGTATCGACAATTCAAATACGACGTTTAATCGTCAATAACCACTTTAGCCTTTATCTTTACTTATCTTTTAATGTTGAATTTGAAAAGAAGCGAATAAAAAGTTTTCTTCGTATTTTTTCGTATTAGAATTAACAGCGACTCTATTTGTGTAAACACTCCAGACTTACGGTTACAATAAGGAAATTCAATTACATTTTTATTTAAATTCAATTAATCAAAACTAACACATGCTTGACATAGTTTCATTTGAATCGCTCAGGCAATGGATTCCAGAAACATTTTTTTTCTACGCCTACGCCCTTACTTACCATTGACCTACAAAGTCGCGCGCTCACTGCGCCGAACCGTGAGAAGGACTAACGAGGTTATCGAAGAAAGAGATAAAAAAAAAGATCGTTGCATAATCGTTGATATTTATTAGTTTAACTTCACAAAAGAAAACATTTCGTATTAAAATATATAACATTCTCATTCCCTAGGAGGGCAGTGTTATCTGGCCACATATTCGAATCACGCGCAGTCGAAGAGCGAAGAGATAATATAAGTAAAAAGATATATATATATATATATATAAAAGAATATATATATTATATAATTTTATATTATAATCATATAATAATTATATAATTATACAATTATAAGTTAATAATTACATAATGTAATTTTTTCTACGCGGCCCAGATGAGGTGACGTTTTCTTATTGTTCTTCGTTCTTCGAGTGTGTGCCGTGTGTAAGCACGGTGTCCTTTTTCTCGGACCAGCTACATTATCCTTAATTGCGACGATTGGATCGGTACTTGCGATCGGTGCGATTCCGACGCGAGAACAGTTTTCGCGTTTGCGACCAACGTTCGAGACGTCGGCGACGATCCAGGTTTTTTTTTTTTTCCCGATCGGAATAGAAAACTCGCCGGAATTACACCGATCACCGATAACAAACACACACCCGTGACGACATTCGCGCTGACGACGTGTACGTGATGTATAGCTACCGTTTCTCAAGCCCTATCATCGTCATATCGCAGATAGAATATTATCTCTTCTATTCCTACCTATTCTTATAAATATCGTCGATGCATCAGTGACGGAGAAGAAATGAAGAAATCCTAAAGTATAAGGAAGGCAACATGTGTTGTGTCTCATCTGGCTATCGATTATTGTGCGCGCTTCTTATCGACACTTTCGAATGCTATACTATTCATCTATATACCTCATGTATATCTCTCTCCTATAATGATACTATATATATATATATATTTATTTATTCTACATATTTTTTTTTCTTATATATATCACTGTGCAGTAGGCGCGAGAACGCATGCTGCGCAACCCTTCTCCCTATCCTTTGTTTTTTCTCTTCCGGTTGAACAGAAATCGGGCAAGTAGTACATATGTATATTGTGTTGATAGCAGCACGATAATTCCATTTACTCGCCACGATGCACCTACCGCTGGAAGCGCCGTATCGTAAAATCACGAACAAAAGGAAGCGAGAGTTCTTATCTACGCTTGACAGGATGCAGGCACTTTCGGTTAGTTATACGGCATATGGATTCCGTTACCGTATCTCAACTCTCGAATGCACCTCGTGAAGATGCATCCGTCTCTCTTTCTGCTCGATCGTGCGTAACTGTAGTTTCTGATAAACGCCGCTTGCTCAGCATTAGTTTCAACGTGATTCTCGGTGTCCCTAATCAAGCCTGATTAACGGAATGTCGGCGCATTTTCGCGGAAATCACATCCCTCCTTTCCTTCTCCGGAACACTTCATTTCTCGAGTCTCTCAAACCTTCTCGATTACGGAATTTGTCGTAATTGTCGAAAATAACTTTTACGGGGGATGAAAAGGGGCATGTACAAGTAAAAATACTGATTTTTCTTTTCGTTCGAAAACGACCGCAGTCTTTACTGGAATGTCGATTAGTTACATAAAAAATGGAATGTACTTTGCATCTAACACTAACCAGGCACTTATTTAGGCGTAACGCACATTGCCAACTGATCAATTATTGCCGCAAGAGGAACAGAAATAAAGCGAGAAGGGAAGAACGCCTACCAAAAAGAAAGAAATATATATATATATATATATATATATATATATATATATAATATTATGCGAATAACCTACAGCGTTCTCCAAGTTGAAGAGATGTGACAGGTTGAAGCCTCGGAGAAAGTGACGCGATATGATATACCGGACAGCAGCAGCGTCGCCGTTAATAATAATTCTATCTCGCGTATACATCTAATAAAGGTGATACAAAATCACGTGGCGACGTGGAGTGTTTCGATTTACCTGGCAGTCTTACTTTGAGCATAGATCTCTCATCAAAATGTTCTAAATGGCAAAGAAGCAAATAACATATATATATATATATAAAAATCGCGTCGCATTTTTCTTTTTCTCTAATAACTCTTTAGCGCTATACCATCCATATATTTCGTACCTATGTTTATTGTTGAAAAAATGGGCGTTTTTACGCGTCCAAAACGCATTTCATTACAATATTGGACGTCTGCACTCCACATTATTAAATCTACACTGATATCCTGATGTCCTGATACGCGGATTGACGCAGATTCTAAAAATATCTTTCTCGCGTTAAACTTTAAACTCTTCGAGATTCGCTTAAATTGCATTTAAGAACTTGATTTCCTTTTCGAGGAAATCTCGATTCAATTACCGTGTATACAGATAAAAAGATATCAGGAGTAATGACATGTCATTTTCGCGTACAATTGTACCGGTCTGTTGGTCTTGTGATTATGATAAGTGAACATGAGTTGTCGAATGAGTCTAGATCGATCGTATCATTCTCTCAACGAATAGATCGAGACGCTTTAGTGTCGGAACATTCAAGCACAGTATTCATATCCTGTACGTCCTCTATTCTTTAAACGTTGCCTCGGTGCCGTCGTTTAATTTGTGCGTCTCTAAAATACAAGTTACAGCAAAAAATATGTAGATGTGCGCAGACACATAAGAGGATTGTCTCGCTGAAACTTACACAATAAGCGTTTCGAGCGGGCTGTTAATCTTCCACGATGGCGTGGAATCTTACGAAGCAAAAAATATCGCTGACTACGGCACCGCGGCTCGTCACGTTTCGATCTCTGTCGAATAACACAAGCGACTCGACGTGTACTCGCCTCGGATAGTAACGCGATATTAGGTATTCCACGTGAACAACACGTCGGTGCTCGCTCGCGGTGTGGAATATACGAATGGTATAAAAGATAGCGCTCTCCTCTGTTCTTTTAATCGTTTTATCTCTATGTACTGAAATATCGCTAAACTATCACTTGAAATGCATGTGATGTCGATGGACGAGTAAACTGTAGGCATACTGCACCTCATCGTTTTTCACGTCATTACATAATACGTCGCGCATAAATTACTTACAAATCATATCTGATTATCTTTTTCGTTGCGCGCAATACATTTTTCTTTTTTAGACGTCGTGTTGAAGTATCGGTATTATTACACTAATACTAATCGCCAAATTCATGGTACCAGTCTTGTATACCACTTTAAAAAAGAGAGAGAGAAAATCGTTAGAAATTTACTTTGCAGCGTTTGCAGTGCTTGGTCCCTCGTCGTATCACTTCTATGTATACATTGTAAGTCCGCATTATAAAATGGAATCAGCGAAGAATGTGACGTTATATAACTTGGTCCCCTCGAAAATATACATTAATTTTTAATTACATTGTAAAAAAAAGGGCGCGCGGGATACGGCGCGTCGTAATCTAGTTTACTATTTTTATCGATATTCTCGATATTCTCGCGTACAAAATCGCGGGGCACGTTTTCTTGTGCGCGGAATGACGAAACACGAAGAAAACGTGCGCATTAATCTACGCATTTACGCACACACACACACGCACACACACACATTCACGCGTACACACGGCTCTCTCTCTCTCTCTCTCCCTTTCTTCTTTCTCTCGCATTCTTTCTATGTGCTCACATACATGTACAAATGAATTCTCTTCCCTCCCCCGTCTCTCTCTTTCTCACCCTCTCTCACATATGTATATAGCAATCTACAATGTACATGCGTATTCTTACAACACACGCTTCTAGGATATAAGAAAAATCAAGGCGATCGGTAGCGTAAAGAAACCAAAAGATTAGATTCGCGGGGGAAGGGGGAGGGCGGCGAGCGCGATTATTTCCCCTTGTAATCGCTGCGAATTAACCGCGCGGTGTACACGAACCTGTGCCGAATCTTTTACGGCGAAGAGATGGATCTCCCCCGCTTTACGCGCTATAATCGAATCACCCTAGCGGTTGACGTTGGCGTTGCATTTCGACCAATTAGGTCGACGACCAACGCCGGCTGCTTCTCTCCGATTGGCCGAAATGCAACGCCAACCGCTAGTGCGATTCGGTCAAGTTGTTGCTGCCGGCTCTTGATCCCCCGATCGCCGAACTCGAGAGACGTGACGCGTTCGCTCAGAACGAAAAGAGAGGAGAGAAAAAAAAAGAAGAAAAAATCGAAAAGGAGCAACAGCCGAGGCTGAGACAGCAGACGCGAACACCATCCCCCGCTTTATCACACGATCCAAGTCTGCGAACGAAGAGGAAACTTTCGAGAGTGCCACCAGGAGCACTCTCCCCGTTGTTTTCTTTTCTTTCTTTTTTTTCAAAGCTCTCTCGCACACGTCTCTCTCTTTCTCTCTCTCTCTCTCTCTCTCTCTCTCCCCTCTTTCCTTTTCTCCTCGTTTTCGCGGAAGGACATGGATCCCCTATCCCTGGGGTTTCGTCGACCGTTTCGAAGGAGCCTAGAAGGCGAAGCTCAAAGATTATGCGGAGCTGGCGGTGACAATGGGAACCTCCGGCAGGCATCCTGCTCTTCCCCCCTCCCCCCGCATATTTCCTTCGTTCCCGTGCATATTCCTACGAGGCAGGCAGGCAGGCAAGCGGGCAGGCAAGCAGGCAAGCAAGCAAGCAGGCAGGCAGGCAGGCAGGCAAGCAGGCAGGCAGGTCGTCGTTCCGTTCCACACGCGTACCTTTACCGTGCGCGCGGTGGCTCCGTAGGAATGCAAGCGCAGCGGATCTTTTTCTTTCTTTCTTTCTTTCTTTCTTTCTTTCTTTCTTTCAATTCTTCGCGCGCGCGTGATCGTGGGATGACGCGTTCGTCATCGACGAGGGAAAGCTTTATTTTCACGATCGCGTGCGAGAGCTCCGCTCACGGAGTACACGCGCGAATGAAAACGGTGATGATGGTGATGATGACGATGATGCAGGCCAACAAACTAGCCTGCGAGCCTCTACCTGGCCGACAACTCGTACCATGGTTTCATACCATGGTTTCCTCACTTTGAGGAAGAAAAATGAAAGAATACCGTTCACCTCGATCCGCACCGACATGAATCGACTTTGATCATCGCGCTTCAACTCGCTCTTTGCCTTTTCCTAGTCCGAAGAGGAATTAGAAGAAAAAAGAAAAATAAAGGAGGGAACCGAGACCAAAGTTAATCTGTACTGGTGAAAAAAACGATCATTAATCAATTACACTACGTCACGAGTATAAACAGATCGAGTTATGAGCTGCGAGCAAGCTGCCAGCTGGAGCTGCGCGTGAATCAATGTAATCAATTAACTGTGCGTGTGTCACAAGCAAAAATAATCAAACGACTCGAACGTGCCTCGTATAAGTATATAAAGCAAACTTGTTACAGGCTTATCACGGTCGGAAGTTTCATTCATAAAAATAAAAAGGGGACTGATTCCCGTCTTCTTAAATCAATCTAAACTCTTTTTTTTACACGACTGGTCCAAAAAAACCGTATTTGACTAGTACAATTGGTACCATACGATGTTTACCACAAACTAAATATCGTATAATTTATACAAAAAAACATACGAATATTACAAGAATTTAAAATCTAATAACCTGTGCTATTCATCGCCGCACTGTGAAACTCGGCTAAAATGAATAAAAGCTAATAAGATAGGTTACGAAATTCTCGCTCGAGGGAAACCTGGGAGACCTGCATAAACCTGAAGTAAAATAGAAGGAAAAATATGGACAAACGTATAGAAGAAACAAAAATTAATGGAATGGGCGGCGTGTGTAAAATCGATGGGAAACTCTCCACGGGTGAAAGGATTCGCGAAGACAAGGAGAGTCCGACGCGAAGACGAGGAGAGCAGGCGAGGCGAGACGAGGGGGGAGTGACGGGCCGTGTGCGCCGCTTTGTCTTCGCTGCAAACCCGACGTCGGGAATGGGAAACGTGTACTCGCGCGCGAAAGAGGAACGGCGAGACGCTAAAAAGAAAGAAAGAAAACATCCCTTGTGGCCTAACTACCCCAAAAACGGCATCCAATTGCATCAACGCGCTTAACGCTTAGCTTTTCAACAGCTCGACTGACTCGAGAGACGAGATCCCGTCTGGAATTCAGAACCTTAGACTCCGGGAGTGGGGGAGAGGGGGGAGAGAGAGAGAGCACGCGGAGAAACCGAAATCTAAAACCTACGTCGACAAAAAAAGCCATTACTTATCTATAATTAAATACAACTGATTAATTGTATCGATGTATATGCAATTAGTTGGAAATAAACAAGGCTTTTTATCAAATCCCGTCGTTTCGTCAAGCTTGGCTGACCCGGCATAACCTCACTTTTTTATCGACGTAAGAATTCTAAAACAGAATTAACATTTTACCTTCGCGCGAGTTATCAACTTGACGC
Source organism: Monomorium pharaonis (assembly GCF_013373865.1). Lineage (NCBI taxonomy): Eukaryota > Metazoa > Arthropoda > Insecta > Hymenoptera > Formicidae > Monomorium > Monomorium pharaonis. Next base: position 26,975,060 of record NC_050468.1, on the reverse strand, counting down.
TAATGAAATCAAGCATTTGGAGCGTCCATGGATCGCCCTCGCCGTGGCAATTCGAGTGCAAAAGGATCAATTTAGAACTAATTCTCAGATCAGCTCGATCTTCGTTCCTTATCTGGAGGTGAATAAAAAAATGTAGGGTGGAGAGAGCAGAGGAGATCGCTAATCAAGAGCCCTAAATCAGACAATGGTTGATGCAATCGTTCAGCCTAAAAACGTGCTAATTCTTCCTTGTGTCCACGATATGGCTGGCTGTCTGCCTCTCTCTCTCTCTCTCTCTCTCTCTCTCCTTCCTTCTACATCTTTGTCTCTTACTCTCATCCCTAATCTGGAGACGCTCCTACCGTTCGCTTCTTCCCTCTGTCGGTGGCAGAGTATCTTGACTCGCGCGGGGGGAGAGAGACGAGGAACCCTCCGGAGAACTCGTTTTCGAGGGAGCGTCCCTCGGACGTTACACGTTCTCCTTACCCTGGAGCTTGGTCGCGAGGTCGCAGACGAGCTGCTTGTAGACGAGCGGATCGATGTTCTTGCCGAGCTGATAAAGGACGAACCAGTCGCCGATCTGGCACTTGTCGCTGATGATCTTGATCTGGTCGTGCGGCGAGAGGCGCGAGCGCGCGCGCAGCAGCACCATCCGCAGCTTCGGGCCGAGTATCACGGCCGCGCGGTAGAGCAGGCTGAGTCCGCTCAGGATCGACAGGATGATGAACCAGAACCAGAGGAACACGTAGATCTTCTCGTTGACGATGTTGAGCGGCAGCACGCAGAGCCCGTCGAGCTTCTGCACCGTGCCGGAAGCACCGTATTTGTGGAACGTGCACTTGGTCACCTTCGGGAAGACCTTGGACATGGGGTCAATACGCTCCTCCGGCTCCATCTCCGTGAACTTGATAACGTCGGAGCCGTACGTGGTGAACTCGCCGTCCAGGAAGAAGTCGATGAAGAAGATCTGGCCGACCACGTTGACAAAGTTGAGAACCTCGCAGAGGAAGAAGCGGTACGCGTACACGTTCTGCGAGTGCAGATTCAAAGCGAAGTAATCGACCAGCAATTTGCGCCGGTCGTCGGTCTTGTCCTCGTTGATCACCGGGCAATTGAGATCGAGGACGAGCATCTTGATCCTGCCGCCCTCCCACGCCTTCCACAGGTAGCGCGGCACGTAGAAGAGGATCGCTTGGAAGAAGAGGGTGAAGCAGACCCACTGATAGTACTTGTGGTACTTGATCTCGTCGTGCTCGTTGGGCGAGGCGACCCCCGGCTGCACCACGTCCTTGCCGATGATCCCGGTCCGGTCCGGGATCGTGAAGGTCGAGTAGATCCAGCAGTAGGTGTCCATCACGTGGAGCGGCACGTCGTCGACGATACAGTCGATCGGGTCGCCGATGTATTGCCGGGAGGTCACCAGCAGGGAGAATATCACGAGCATGATCACGGTGGCCTTGTAGTGCAGCCGGAACACATTGTTGTCGATGCAGATCGAATCGAGCTTGAGCAGCCCCTTCACCGAGCCGAACACGTCGAACATGGTGGCGGCTGATTAGGTCCTCTCCGTTTCTTTCTCAATTTCTTCTACGTATATACGCAACACGCGCGCGCGCGCAAACACACCACGCGTATATACCGAACGGCGACACGCGTCCGATCGTCGACACCGCTCCAACAGTCACGGATCTCGAACTCACCTCGTACAATCCTACTACCGTGTGCGCGTTCGGCAGCTTCCGCGCTTCCTCGTTCTCACTCGCGTAACGCCAACCCCTCGGTAGCGGTGGCGGCGGCGTATACGTTAATTCGTTCTGTCTCGCGTGCGCACACGTGCTCACGCTCCGCTCGGACACTACGACGACGACGACGACGACGGCGGCGGCGGCGGCGGCGGCGGCGACGGCGAGCGCGTCGGTAATTTTCTCGCGTTCACTCGCGCTCGCTCCTCTCGCGTTACCACACAACCAACGTTGCCGAGCGTCGCCGGAGACGGCTCTCTGTCGTAATGGCCGCGCTCTCTGCTATACGATACGACGCCGTACGACGCGACACAAGCACGCGAGGACACGTCGGCGCGCGCGTTCCACGCCGAGCTGCTGCTGCTCCCTTTTCCTTGCCTCTCTTTCTCTCACCCGAGTCCTCCCCCTCTATCGTCCTCTCCGTCTCGCCCGTGCGCCGCGCGATTCCTTCCCTCTCCGCCTACCGTGGCTCCGCTTACTCCGGCCGGTCGGTCGGGGACCGAGAACCGCTCGTTGCTTCTGCGACGCGGCAGGGGAGGGCTCCGTCCCCACCTACGACACGCCGACTACTCTCCTGCTTTTACTTCTACCTAACCGCACCACCTGTCCTCCTCCCGCACGGCCGAGACGCGACTGATCTCTCGTTCTATCCTACGATCGGCCGCTCTCGGGTTCCCGTCTCGTGCCGCGCTCGGCAGACCTCGGCCGCCCTCGGGCGCCGTCGTTCCTTCGTTTCGCAGCGCGCGGCGGCGACATGACTCTCGCATGGTTGTTACCATGGCGACTGGCTACCGATGCCGCGGGAGCGTGGGATTTTCTCCCGAGCGCTCTCTGATCCGTCTGCATCCAGTCGCGATCGACGCCAAATCATTAATCCTATCCTCTTTATGTCTAACACGTTGTTAAATATGGGAAGATCTATATTTTCAATATTAGATCTGCAAAATGTGTTTCTTTCTGTGTCATTTATTTACGTCCTCTTCCTCATTGTTTCGATGAATTTATTAAAGAAGTTTGAAACAAACTTGAGCAACTTTCTAATCCGGAATTACTTTCGACGCAATATATGTATGTAGAAATTCAATCGAATCTGAAACAATATTGCATCGACATTCGTTGATACTATGCGAAAACAATTTCTTTTCTTTTCACCGAAAAACAATATACGTGTATTATTTAGTTCTAATAATTTAGCAGCGAGTGAATTGATAAAATAATCAAAGTTGTTTCTCAAACAGGTAGATCCTTGAATATTTATACATTTTTCATATAGATTTCGCACATTTTCTCAAAGCGGAGATTGACGGCTCGTCTTTAAAATGTATCGAACTTCTGTGTTAATTTCTGAGTAATAAAAAATAACGAAGAACAAACTAATCACGTAAAATCGTGATACATCCATGAAAATCCCGCAAAAAAACCGCAAGATAGTTTTTTTAACGCAGTTTCCTCTCTGGGTTAGTGACATAGAATTACGTTCTGCGTAGTATGACGTAATCCATGAATGAAAAGGGCAAAAAACCGTACTGCTTTATTTCTTTTCCTTTTATGCGCGCAACATTGCGTGACAAAGCGTGACGTTTGCATGACGCAATGATAATATCTTTATCTAAACGAGGCGCAAAAGTCTCACGCCGTTTACTCGTGACATTTATTCCGGGAGATGTACGCGGTTCTTATAGCGCGAATACGGCGTTTATACGGCAAGTAACGACAGTACATGCGTTGCAGTATGCAATGAAATGAAGCGACGCGTCGTATTTTCTGTGTGAGCTTTGGAATTCGTGGGGTCCACTAAATCACTTTTCCTTTTCGTCTTTGATTTTTCTCAATAGGAAATCTTTAAGAAGACCTTTTCTTTTGTTCAGTGCAGGTCGAAAAGAAACTAGTAGCCTGTAGAAAATCAAATCTATACAAGACATTTTTCTATCCGTTTTCCGACAGAAAAAAAAATTTTTGAATCCAGATCCGAGTTACAATTCACCGAAATATTCAACTGACTTTCGTTGACGTTAAATAAAAAAATAAAGTATAAAGGACCGGTTGTTCCAACTTCTTGGTAAATTTAGTCAGGTAAAATATCTGTCTTTATTTATTTCAGAAAAAAATGAAGATAGACACATGCTTACCTGATAGGAAGTTATCAAGAAGTTGGAACAACCGGCCTTAATTGATTTGTTCTGAAAATATCGCGGTGTCCACGGTTCCTAAAGAACATCCTGAACGTACATCATTAATCAATGCTCAAAGTCTCAGTTTTAATGAATATTTAAGCATAATACGCGTCATTAATATAAAGGATATTAATCATTATGTAATTATATTACGTAAATGAGTGTACTAATTTCACTCATCCTGCGCACCGAATCGTAAATCATTCATGATCATCATACGTGCTGTTGGGCACGTGCTCTAAATATAGAACTATAGCTCTATATATAGAGCGATGAAACCTGCGCCGCTTCTCTGATTAATTATTCTCGCTAAATCTATATTTAACAGATTACCGCTTAGGCTATCGAGGACCGAGTAACGGATAGGGCTACCTCGGTGGGGTAACCTCGTGTTCGTATATCATTATTCGTGAGTAACGTCAGCAGGATAACGTTATCTAGCCGAGCAGCCCTATCGTGTTACGTTGAGAAAGCATCAGACGTTAAAGTAATAGCCAGCTGTTTGAGTCATCTCGTGGAAGTGCCACGTCCGAGAGTATCGTCATCTCGTTATCTGCCGTTTCAGGTAGGACTTCAGCCAGGCACGGGTTCGGATGAATCAGCGAGCTGTTCCGCGAAAAAGAATCTTTAACTCTGGTAGCACCAAGAAAGAGCCATAAAAGACTCAAGACCGAGGAATTCAAACCGGTTGAGTTCGGTCGGATTCAATTTTCGAAGCCGGTCGGACAAAATAATCGCTTCACTCATCCGTGACAATATATTGGCGAATTGACGAACATATCTCTCACGTCTGCCGTATTTCACGAAAGTTGGACGTTTCGCAAATCGCGAAATCTTTCAGTTGCTTTATTGATTATTATGTACAATAACGTATCTTGCAGGACCCGAATGCATTTGGAAAAGCTAGCGATAAATTTCCACACCATAATTTGAAATTATCGCGAATTTTACACATTTCTTCTAAAAATCTTGTTATGTTCGTCCATGAGCTCTTATTCGAGCTCACAGAGACATGTAACTGAACATTACAATACAATTGTGCGCTGACGATTCGGTAGCGATAAGATTGCAACTGATAAATCTATTAAACGCAAAAACTGATAAAGTAAAATTATATCTTATTATATCTTACAGGTATCCTTATTGATATACGTAATTTGATCCGAGAGATAAAAACCATAATATTACGATTATTATTGAACTTACAATCGATATTACACGTGATATCAATTGTACGTGTGATCCCGCACGTGCTTGGGACTCGGGCATGACGCTTAATTGAGTAGCAGCCATTTAAAGTAATTTTTATACATAGCAGCGAGAAATTAAAGCTCAGTTTTAGTTTCTTTTTTAACTGATTGAGAATCCATATGTATGCTTTCAATTTTCCTACTTTTATTTTTTTTTTTTTAAATATTAAGTAAATTTTGTCTAATAATATTAAACATTAATAAATTAAATATATGAACAATAACAGATAATATGAAATTAATAATAGTAATTTTTTTTTTTTTTAATTAAAATGGTAATACTTTTTTTAATCAAGGTGTCAAATACACCTTAAATAATCATATTTATGCATACAAAAACTAAATAATTATTTCCTTAAGAATAAATAACTAGCTATAAGTTCTGGTCTTTCCTTTGCTTAATTGAAAGCTGTATTATTAATGCTTTATTTAATATTATGACATTTGAAAATTACTTATTTATTAACATTCATATCTTATTGTAAAATTACAAATATAAAAGTAGTGATGTTAACTTTTCTTTTAAATAATCCAATAAACTATCTAATAACTGTGTATGTACTATTACTAAAAGAATTTTATATTAAATTTTATATTAAAAAAATTTAGTTATATGCGCACCTAGACATAATTTTATACCCAGCTTCTATAATTAATATATACAAATTCCACAATTATAATTAATATAAATAAAACTCTACAGGATTTTGGATAAAATAACTAAATTTTATTACAAGTAACATAATAATCATTTGTTATCTCACGTTTTGTCAAGAAAATAATAAATATAAATAACTTTATATCAAATACAGTAGGTCCCTCGCCAAGGACGGTCCTGTGGCGCAACGGATAACGCGTCTGACTACGGATCAGAAGATTCCAGGTTCGAATCCTGGCAGGATCGTAAAGTTTTTTTTTCTCTTTTTCGTTTGAATTTTATTCAATTTTGTTTTAAAGAAATCTCTCAACAAAAATTTTTTGCAACATTATTTATATAGTTAAATAAATTTAAATATCTGAAATCTTCAATGAAATATAGAGAATTAAATTCTGAAGATTTTTGTTAAATACACTTATTCGTACTGTAGCGGATCTTGGTGCTGAATATAATTTTTCTATTGATTTAATATTTCTATTTCATATAAATTAAATTAATAGAAGAATTATATTCAGCATCAAAATCCGCTGCAGGTCAAATAAGCAATCTTAACTTTATCTATATGTATGTTAAGACATTTATCGGTCGAATAATTAACTTACTGATGATTAATTTGTACGACAATTTTATTAATTAAAACAAGAAAACATTGTTTTCTAAAAATATTTTAACTAATAAAATATGTAATATTTTTAATTATCTTTATTACTTTTATGTAATGACTTTTAATTAAAAATAAATTATATGAACATTATACGTTATTATAATTTATTAATGTATAAAAACTATTGGCTAAGTCCATTCTTGTCGTATTTGTCAAAATTGAATTAAATATTAATAGACGACGCAAACTAATGCAAAAAATATTTTCAATTTACCTTTTTTTTTATTTTTTACAACATGAATATTAATTTTATACAAAAATTTTGCATGCATAACAATATTGTATGTTTAAATAAATAAAAGTAAAAAATATACGTTTTCATTCTTATTAATAGATTAATTAAATGTAGAATACATAAGAAATTTGATATTTTCAGGAAAGTGAAAGAAATAAAGTTGTTACCTTTCGTAACAAATTAGAATGATATTTTTATAAACGTCCCGATGATATTTTTTCATAGTAAACATATTCGCAACATTTTAATATTAAACAATTTATATTTGGATTACATATTCTATAATATCCAGCTTTTTAAATTATTTTTATAACTTTTAAGTAAAACTTTAAATTTAATTAGCTGCAATTTTGCCTTTAATATGCAATTGGTTAATTTTTATTATTGTATACATGCATCACACATTCGCGCTATACGTATTGTTGTAATCAGTAAAGTTTGCATTCAATAAAGTTGTTATATTATTATCTTTAGGCATAACATTTATTTATTTCATTTAACGTCATGTGAAATAATAAAAATGTTAATGTTTCTTATTGTAAGCTTTCCTGCAAAGTCGTTACGCTATCTCTATTTACTCGCATTCCATTTTTGTTATCTTTCGTTAGAATAGAATAAATAGGCCGGGATAAGGAAGGCTCTATTGCGTCTGCTCTTGCTTGATATTTAGTATCATGATCGCGCATGTTTCCGTCGTTATCGCGAATACAATACGTGTAAAGGGATACCTATTCGACGTTCAGACTCAGCACTAATTGTTGTCGCGCTGGGTCAAATAAATTAACCCATCGCCGTTGATTCTCCCTCCTGTTGCGGTAGTCGTTAGTAAGGCGTGCGTAAGCCGAGAAGGACCATCAAGAGCTGCAAGAATCCGGCAGCTATTTCAACGTGTAACACGCCTTCGTGTCTATGCCTTCGTGTTAGTGGAGAGACGCGCTTCTGATCTTTAAACGTCATCCTGTGATTTAGAAATAGATAAAGAAAAGATACATGCCAAATATTGAGGGAAGATAGTTAATATCTATATAAATATATTTTTTAATAAGTTTTAAAATATTCTTTTTTTTACATTTTAAATTATATATTATGTATTACGTATACATATTAACTTTAATTATTTCATCTTATAGTGAATGACTATAACTATTTTGTAATTTGATTTTGTTTTTACGAAAAATCATTATATTATCATCACTGTTAAGTCACTAATTTACAAATGCAATTTAACGATTTATGATTTTTGAATAAATATTTTTTAATTGACTTGTACAAAAATTTGAATCTATTATGCTAAAATTACAATTTTCAACTCAGGATTAAATTAAAAATAAAAGCTCTAATTAATAACGGAAAAGTATAATGTTTTTTGTCTAGTTTTGTTCTTGTGAAAATATTAGAGTTATGTCGGCGTTTAAGACTAATTTTGATTTTTAAACTTATACATAACGTATTTCATGTTTTACAGCTTCAATTTCCTGTGAAATTAAATTCCGAAGAAAAAACCGGAAAAATTCCTCCATTCTAACTTTATAACATTAGTCTAATCAACGTTTATGATACAACCACCGGTTTCCTTCAAAATTTGAGGTCGGTGATCTTCTTGGTATTTCAACAACATACCATAAGACTTAGTCTTAAAGACGAAGTTGAGGTAGCCAAATAAAGCTGAATTCTTATTTGTGGGGATAATTGTTATCCAACATTTCCATCTGTTATGCTAATACACAAAGTACTTTTATCAATCTTTTTATCTACATATAAGTTTCGTAAAGTTATATACATATATAGATATTATATTGTTTATATTTTTACAATTATGATTTATGACAAAAAACTTCTAATATATGTGATATGGCAAATTTTATTACTGACTTTCTTTCTTTAAAAAAAAATTTTTTCTTGCATATTATTTTATATTACATATATATTTATGTAGCATTTGCATTTGTCTTTTTAAATGTGTAAGCTGAAAAACTACTTCTATTCAAATCTATTTTCTTGTAATTCCTGCTCTCGATTTTTGTGGAATAAGGTACTTTTCTTCACCCGGAAATCTTTTAAATTTTCAAATGTATGGACTTCATTTAAGATCGTCAATTTTCGAAATGGAATTTCGGCAATGCGACACACAAACCGTTGCGACGCCGGTCGGCCAGTCGTGCATTTCTATGAATCAGCTCGAAAATTTTTGACTGCGACGGGTTTCTCTTACCTGCGGCCTGCGGGTAGGCGTCGACGCGGCACGATTCTCGATACATCAGCTGGTGCGGGTACCTGTAACTTCTCCCTTCCTTTCTCTTTCTTTCTCTCAAACGAAGAGCGAGTAACGTACGTGAGGATCGGACGGAGAGACAGATTAAGAGAGAAAGAAAGGAAAGAGGGCCGGTTTTTCTGGTTTTCCACCTCCGCAACCTCGTGGTCTCTCCTGTAGTCTTCTCTCGTTACCTTTGCACAATGAGATGCGTACGCGTCTTCATGTGACCACAAATAATAATAATAATCATCTTTATCATGCTTTTTCAATATAAAGTTTAGAGAAATGTAACAATAAAAATACAAATATATGTGGAATAAATAATATAAAAAGTAATAAAAGTTAATTTTTCCTTTTTTTATTTTGCCTTTTACTAATACTTGATTTTAATTTCATTAGGAGATAATTAGGAGACAGCTAAATTAAAATGTATTTTTCCAGATATAAAGACGTAATTTATAAGATAAATTGTTGACCTCGGATACGACCTGTACAATTCATTTCTATATTCTTGCACAAGAAAACTACATAAATTGTAGATAATTTTCTTTAACAAACTATTAGAAAATACAATGTTTCATTAAAAAAAAATCTTTTTATAATAATTTTTTAATAATAATTCTTATTTCAAAAATTGATTTTGATCAATAAAACATCAGAAATAAAATGACAATAAATAGGTGAAAAAAAAACAGTAGAGTAACATCTTGGGACAATACTTAAAATAATCCTAAAATAATCCTAAAATAAGAATCGAATATAAATAGATCGGTTTATATTATATCGTTAAGATAACGATACGCAAACACACTGTGACATGTTATTTAACCGCATTCCGCCTTTGCAATAGTATAATGTACTTGTTGTAGTAAGTTGCACACATTGATCGGCAAAGCCAAGAAAGTGCATATCGTAAGCAAACACCAAGCAGTTTCTATCAAACGTTGTCGTGTGTAACAAGCAAGCGATCATTCGCGAATCGCAATTATTCCTTGAAAAGTCAAGCAATTGATTGAGGATAGCAATGTCTGTATGTATAATCTCAACGCAATCTCTTATGATCATTTTCTTTTTTAAATTATAACTTTAGAATTCTAATTAATTATAAATTCTCTATCTTTTATTTTAAAGGAACTAGAGCGACTGTACACTCCGAGCGAATGGGGCAAACGATACAAATCAGAGGAGATGATCGAGCGATTTTATGAATTCTGTGAGAAAGGTAAAACAGTACTTAAATCTTTTTCGACAAGAATCATATGGTTATGATAAATCTTCGCGAGCTTTGAGCTTTTAAGATTTTTTTAAATTTCGTTAAGATCTTACGATTACTATGCGCTGCAAGCATTCTTGTATAAGGCGTGTCAGATGTATCACGTGATTACTGAAGGTCTTTATATTGTCGCAGTTACGGAAACGACTCGGAAAACTATTAAATGCAAACTTAATGTGCCGTATGGTCCTAACGAGCGCACAAAGTATGACATATATGGTATCGACTTACCCAAAGGTACGTATAGTAACGATTTGAGAGCTGAAAGAATTTCTAGGCATTTTTTCGAACAATATTTTTAAAAACTATGACTTTTATCCTATTTATTCTATATTTTGATGTTTTTATAATTACGATTTTCTCACGGGAAAAAAAGGAAGAAAAAAAGAAGTTATAAAATTTAATTTGCTTGAAAATTTATTTAAGAATTACTTTACTTAGAGACTTTATTGCGTTTTCGAACAAGCAGAATTTATTTTTAAGGTTGGAAGCTTTCAGTTGCAAATTATATTATATAGTTTGGTCTGAATCACTTATTCTTTCAAAACATGAACAAGATATGCGTTTGTATAATACATATATAATTAGTCCGTTTAAAATTGAAATAAAGTGTGTAAATTTGTTTTTGGCGTAAATATATTAACCCTTAAGATATATACCATCATGGATATTCTGTGTCCGATTGATCTCCATATGGAAGTTTCACGAAACCTTTGTCTCGAAGGTATTTATTCAAATTTTGTAAAACAACTTATTAAGAATTCTTAAATTTTCGAGAAGTTTTATTCAAAATTTCAGGTAAGGTTAAAGAATTTTTTAATTTGTTAATTTTTTAGTTTAAAAAAATATTTATTTTATTACATCTGTATAAAAATATTTATTTTATTATATATTTTAATGTTAATCATACAATAATAAAAAAAAAATTTCAATTTTAAATTAAAGAAAATACTAAAAAGAAACAATATTTTAAATAGCATATAATAATCCGTCTACCTCGCATATGCTTTATTTAAGATTTAGATCAATAAAATAACTGAACTTGAAATGTGATTAAACACACATCAATTTAGAACAATGTCTTCCGTTTTCTTTATTGTTATTGTTTTCTGTTCTCACTAATTTTTTTATAAAAATTCGTAAAAGATTGCATTTAAATTTAAAGTATGTATGTAAATGTGTATGACATATTTATTGTCAATCGACATATTTTGTATTATTCAAAATTAGAAAAGTAATAAAAGAAAGAATTTTGTCAAAGAGAGAGAGAGAGAGAGTGTGTGTGTGTGTGTGTGTGTGTCATCTGTGGGTCTATAATTTACATCATATTTATATTATAATTACGATTATCGGTATTATTATAATTTATAGTTTAAATACGATTATTCATATTATCCACATTATAAAAAATATAAATAATATATACATAGCATAAAAATTTTAACACTTTAAATAGATAAAAAAAAGTTCGCATACACAAGATACCCGTAGTGATATCAAATTACCAAAACAATACTCTTTTTACATGATACCTTACATATAGAAATTATAATATTTAAATATTTTTCTTTATATTTTGTTTCTAATCTGCTTTTTCAGCGATCCGCGTACATAAATTGTGTAAATGTAAAGTAGACTAAATTACTTCATAGGGTAAATATTTTTCTTATCATTCTTATCATCGTATTAAAACATGTATTTCAGATGCACCAATATTCGTGTTTATCCATGGTGGTTATTGGCAGGAATTTAGCAAAGATCTCACTGGATTCTCAGTACCTTTGTTTGTTAAAAATAACATTAAAGTAATCACGGTTGGATATGATTTATGTCCAAATGGTGAGATAGTATAAAATTCTATTATATCATTTTCTTCATTCTTGATTATTTTTATTAGTTTACTGATATTACTTATTAGCAGAAAAGAATTCAACACGGAAATTTATAAAAATACGTTTTTCACAAAATTTTACAATTATGTTAAAAATTCTTAGATTAAAAATTTATTTTATTATTAAACTAATATAATAAATTATGTATTGTTTTCTTATATTACAGTCAGACTTGGAGATATAGTAGCAGAGATAAAATCAGCGATCTCGCAGATATTAAAATATGCGATCGATTCAGGCTCCAAGTACGTTGTTCAATATCTTAGTCTCTTTTACTCATATAAGATAAATTTTTTTTCAAAAAACAAATTGTTTATACATAAACACATAAAATGTATATAGAAACGTGTGTCTCGCTGGACATAGTGCTGGAGCGCATTTGACTGCGTGTCTATTGCACGACGACAATTGGATTAATCATGTGACACAGCAAGGATATTTTAAATTATTAAAGGAAATCATACTGATAAGCGGTGTTTATAATTTAAAACCTGTAGCTAACGTCAGTCATGGAAAAGTCTTGGATCTGACTGAGTAAGCATTTAATCTTTCTTATCAGTTAATATTAATGTGTTTTTTAAATAATAGTAATAGTAGTAGTAATGTGTAAAAGTGGATGGGACTATATTAATCCCTAGCACGCGCACACACATACACAACACACACACGCACCCGGAGTTGTGCACCAACACGTATGTCTAATAATATACAAATATCATAGTAATAAATTATTATTTTCAGAAAAGAAATTAACACATTTAGTATTTCCACCCTTGATGAAGCAAAGGACCGTCGTATTAGTGGTTTAAAAGTTGTCGTAACCGTAGGTGATGACGATTCTCCAGCGTTTATAGATGAATCACGCAAATATACCCAAGTACTTAAATTAAATATTAGGTCTATTTTTTAAATAGCTAAACTAGTATACATTGTCTACAGTTAAAGTAAAATATTTCAAATTTCAAACAAAAGCAAGAAAGAAAATTCTAGGAAAGCAATAAAAAATAAATCTATATTATGTATATCACTGCACAAATCTAAGAATAATACAATAAGAACATAACTAAGAACGTATATTGTTTTAGAAAATTATTTCCATTGTGGATAATGTGGAATATCTTTTACTTCAAGACATCGATCACTTCAACATAGTAGAAAAACTTCTGGATCCAAACTATTATCTCGCTAAATTGATATTGCAGTCTCTTCAACCAAATGCAAACGTTTGTTAGATAAATGTGTGAAAAATTAAAGGAATATTCTTTGTTATAAGGCACTATGTATTCATTATAAAATACATTTCGAATTCGCTAAAAAATTTATTAATAATTATATTAATGTGTCTCTTTATATATTTGGCTTATAAACAAGAAATATATAGACAATAATATGAATATATTTAACATCAAAATTGATCGCCTGGTCGAATAATTAGATATTAATATTGCTTTTTATATAACAATGATCTAAAAGGATGGCCCTTGCTATATGTTTGAGTCATTTGGATTTTGACGTAGACGATGGCATCACATCCGCTTGCTTAAAGACAGATTGCACTATCTGTTTCTTACATATAGCAATCACATTTTTAGGATTTAAAAGGACTTTTTGGTATACGTTTCTTTTTAAAGAGTCATTTCTTACAATAATGGTATTTGTAACGGCATTAGAATTTTGCGCTTTAATTTGTTGACTGGTATTCGAAATGGATCCGTTTGGTATTTGGATTATCGTGGTATTTGGATTTCGTACAGGTGCTATAATTTGTCCAGTTCGCGGATTTATCTTCAAGTAATTATTGGTAATATTTTGAACACTGATTATATTTCTACTTGCCGGTATAACCACTGTTTGTTGTTTTACTACGGGACCTTTGTTCATTACGGGAATAACTTTTCCAGACTGTAAAATACCAGTAAGTGATGGTTTGGTTGTTCCTTCATTAGTTAAATCAACCACTTCTTTAATTTGGTTTGATACCTTTGGCGTATTTTCTTGGGCGGTCTTATCCGTTTTATGCTGATTGTCCTCCCACGTCATGGGTGGTTTAGCAAATGAACGCAATCGCAATAGAGGCTTCTTTTCTCCTTCTGGCTGCTCATCATTTGGCATATTCTCGATTGCTCCGTCTATCACACTCTCGGTTATTATCTCTGTTTCATCTGTTACTTCTTCTGCTGTATTTTTCATTACTGTCTCTGTTGTATCTCCTGTTAGCTCCGCTGTATCCCTTGTTGTCAGCTGTGGTGTATGTTTCGTTACCAGTTTAGATATTACTGTGTCTGCTACATCCTTTGTTGTCCTCTTTATTGCAGGATCTGTTATTACTGTGGATACCTCTTTTGTTTTCACCTCTGGTAGATCCTCTACAACATACATACAAAATACATATGATTCTTGTATTTTTGCTTAATTTTATATATCTTCTATCCTATTAATATATATACTACTTGTGCAGTTTGTTGTAGACGTCACTGATAGCGAGTCCTCCGGCGTCTTGGCGATCACATTCTTCACAACGTTTTTTAAGATAATATTACTATTACATGGTATCATCTTCTTGCTAATTGTCTTATTCTCATTCATTGCTACTGCCGTATTCTTCTTTTCCATAAAAACGTTTATTTCAACCGTTTCACATTTCTTTTGTGCGGTATCTGCTACAGTCTTATTTAAAATAGCTTTATCCATAGAATGACACGTATTTACCATATTTACAGGTTTATTTTTTATAGATATTATATTAACTGTTTTATTTATACTTTTTTTATTATCTTCATTATTAGTCTTCTGTTTTGTTACAAATAAGTGATCAATCTTATCTTCATTATTTGTAGTATCTGTTTCCTCCTCTTCGTCTTCATCCTCATCTTCTTCCTCCTCTGAAATTGTTCCTTCATCCATTTGTTCTCCTAATTTTATTTCTTTCTGTTCATATTTGTCAAATACGGCAGCTAATCGTTTGTTACCCTCAATACGATTGTCAGCTAGTTTTTTCGCTAAATTTCTATCTTTTGTAGCTGGATCTTCTTTATTTTCAAGAAATAAAGAAAAGGTATCCCAATAATCGTTGCGCCTTGTGCGTTGCAAGTGTTCCCCAATTTCCTTGAAAGCTTTCTCTGCTGCAATGTTAATAACAAGTTATATATAACAAGTATAATAATTAAATGTATAACAAAATATATTGCACAAAGAAAAAAGTAATAAACTTAAAACTATGATATTTCTTACCAATGTTTCTTTGCATTTCTTTATCCAATTGTAGGTTTACTCTATCATTGGTGTCTTTAACACATTTCAAGATATCATTGTAATCAGGGAATATTAAATCATCTGTAAGAGTTCTTTCCTTTTTTTCCTTTAGATTTCGTTTAAAAAGTTGATTTCGTTTAATAATTTTAGAATTAATAAAATTCGTTATTGCTTGATCTACAGCAACAATTTGAGTTACGTTTAAATGTTTAGGACGTAAATATGCACGTCCTGCGTCAACATTTTCTCCTGTTAGCTCGCACAATTTATTGTACAACTTTACCATTCTCCGTTTATAGGTTTCGACTTTCATATAATTACTATCTTCTTCCTGATCAAAATCAACTTCCTCTTCTTCCAATTCTTTAATAACTGCCTCACATTTTTCCATAGTGCGCAATAGTTTCTTAATTTGTCGCGCCTTCCTTTCGTTATCGCTATCGTCACTATCATCATTATTATTCGATTTTACCACATTATTAACTGGTACATTCTTTGTAGCATAGGAAGTGGAAGGAACTGCATCATAAATTTCATCATTTTGCGATACTTTGGACTTTTTTCTAATGTTTTTCTTCATCTCATTCATCACTTCCTCTATATGCACATATATTTTTTTGTTGTCATTCTTAATAGCTTCGCGTTTTTCGTTTAAAAACGTGATAAAATTTTCTGATACAATATAAGTTTGATCCAAGTTTTCATAACGTGTTTTTAACTTGCTGATAATTTTATCCATCGCTATTTTATCACTTTTTGGACATTTTTGTAGACATAAACTTATAAACAGAGGAAAGACATCCTGCGCAACATACGATATTTTTTTCTTCTTCTTTACAATTAATTGCATCTTTTCATTTATTTCTTGGTTTTTGTTTGGTTGGACATAATAATCAGATTTAACAAGACGTATTTCGGGTACAGGATATAGGTCAACTTTTTTTGTCACCTTAGATGTGCCTTGATTATTATTCATTTTTTTTCTTTTCTCTGTATTACAAATTATCTCTTCCTTGTTTACATGTTCTATTTTTCGCTTTAGATGATTTTCTTCAACTTGTTCATTATCGCTGTTTAAAATTTCAATTTTTGGAGAATTGCAAACTTTGTTCTCAGTTTCTATAGAATTGATCTGAGATTTATCCGTTTTGTTTTCCTGCAAAAATAAATTTCTAAATTAGCATTTAATTTTTAAGAAGATAATTTTTTATAACAATAAAAAAACAATGCATAACAAAAGAAAGTACAATAAAATAGATTCACAAGAGTCAATAAATGAATAAATTCACAGTCAATAAATGAATAAATTGTAATGTTACTGTAAAATTATAGAAAAGTTAGTTATCACAACATTATAATGATTAAATCTATGTTATAGTAATATTACAGCAAGATGCAACTTTTATCACAGCTTTTATCACAGCTCCATAACGATGATATCACTTTATGACAAAAAGGACATTCATATGCCACTGTAGACTTGTTATTTTTAGTTAACTTCTTTTTCACAACTCATTTTTCCTACTTTTTTTATTGGAGAAAAAAATTGAATTGGGCAAAAAATGTTTAACTAAAAAGAATAACAGCTTCCTATGACAATGTAGACATTCGTACATAACTTCATTGTAATGTAACTATAACTTTTCTGCTGTGAAAAACTTATTCTATAATAATTCGTTAGTTTGTTAATTCTTAAGGTATCATAGGTATTCTGTGTTGAATTAAATTTTATCCATGGAAGTTTTTTTACAATAAAGTACAAACATTTATTCTAGAAAACAAAAACTTAAAAATGTGTTTGATTTTTTTAAAATTTAAGCATTTTAAGTAGATCTCTTGATTTCAATTACTTTTTAATAAATCACAAAAAAAAGAATAACTTTTGTTATATTGGACTCGTTAAATTTAAAAATAAAAAATCGAAGAGTAATGAGTGGAAATAGAGCGTATATAGCATAGAAAATTTTTATTAATCAAATCTAACGCCACATGACAAATTTTAGTTTAGCTTAGAGCGTCAAAGTAACCATTCAATGTAAGAGCTGACAATACAACGTTTGACATGTTAAAAACCGGACGCGTTTTGACTTACTTTAAAGTTATTTTCAATAGTAAACAACATAACGTTTTTTTCGGAGCAACAAATTAATCATGTGTTGATCTTATGTCGCTTAGTTCCTTGACCCGAATAGAGCGCAGAATGACAGCAATCCATGGGTCATCCAAGTCATTTGTTATTTGACTGCGGGACTTTTAACATCGTTCTTTTTTACTGTTACTTTGATTCCCTATAATTGATACAAAATTTTACTTCACTTTTATTCATTTATTTTTTGTTACATTCATCTATTTATTAACTTATTATTTTATATATTGACTTTTATTGTTACTTATTTTTATTACTTATTTTTGTAAGAGTGCGAGATGATTTGCATCTATGGCACCAATTGCACCTCTATTCAGTTTGCTAACTTAGGGAGGAATCTACGGGGGCTTTTCAGCAAGTAACACAAATTGAGCAATATTTCTGTCTTTGTTTGATATTCAGTGAGAGACAAGGACAAAATTACTGCTGTGTCAATTTGTGTCTCTTGCTGGAAAGCCCCCATAGATAGAGGATTTGGAATTGATGTTTCACAACGTGGTTTAAACCCATAGATTACTATAGTTCCATGCTCCATTCGGTCAAGAAACTTCGCGACATAAGGTCAATATGTGATTAATTTGTCACTACAGGAATTTAAAAGTTATGTTGTTTACTGTTGAAAATGACTTTAAAATCGAAACGCGTCCGGTTTTTAACATGTCAAACGTTGTATTGTCAGCTCTTACATTGAGTGATTACTTTGACACTTTAAGCTAAACTAAAATTTGTCATTCGGCTTGGAGTTGATTAATAAAAAATTTCTATGCTATATGCGCTCTACTTCCGCGCTGACTCACATTACCCTTGGTTTCTATCGATTTTTATTTTTACTTTTTAATGATACCAAAAATGTATCTTTTTTTCATATGATACCTTGGCAGACCTGTCCAAACTCACCTCGCAAAGCGAGCCAAACACGCTTCCACCTCTCTATCTTCTCAAGAGAGTGAGACAGAGAGTAAAAAGGATAGATATTAGAGCACTTATCTTTTTGTCGCTAAAGCATCTATCCTTTTTTGTTTATTCTTAATCTCTCGAGAAGACGGAGAGGTGCAAGCGCGTTCGGCTCGTGAGCTGAGTTTGGACAGATCTGCTTTAAGAAATAACGTAAATTTTTATCAGTTTAACCTTTAATCTCAGTTTAATCTATTCCTTATTTTTTTCAATACTATAAAACCAGGAAAAGATAAAAAGTAAGTTATATATAAAGATTAAAGTTATCCTATATTAGTAGACGCAAGCCATAGTCCATTATTTATGTTTATTTAAAAATTATCCTGAGTTTACCTTTTAGATACTGTACGGATCATTTTATTGGGTATAAAGCATTTGAAAGTAAATTTAACACAATCTTATATTTCAGATTAAACAATGAATACCAGACATGAATACAGTGAGCTGTTTTCATAAAATTCATTTTAAAGAAATTAAAATATAAATCGCTCCGTTTGTAAAAAAGTAACATAGTAAAAAAATAAGCATTTTTTAAATAATAGAATAGAAATTGAAATCTTAAAGACTAATATAATTTTGTGAAAAAAACGACACATTTTATATTTGTTACATAAAAATGTCATAATTCTATAAAGATATAGACAAAGAAAAATTTACATTTTTAATATAAATTTAAAGAATACGTTATAACTGAAAGTATAAGGCCTGGTCTACAATAACTGGAGTAAGTTTGGAGTAAGAAGTAAGAGTAAGGTAATTTCCTTTTGCGCTGTGATTGACCGAGCGTTAAGAAAAGCAGGAGTAGGAGTAAGACGAAATAAAAATAATTTATTTTGTTTATGCCCTTACGCCAACTTTCTTACACTGGATTAACCCTTTTACGCCCAGTCTTACTTCTTACTCCATGCTTACTCCGTGTATTGTAGACCTCGCTTAAGTCATACTTCTTAATCCATGCTTGCGCCAGCTATTGTAGACCAGGCCTTACATGAAAAGAAAGTGAAGTGCAATTCACTATTCTAATTCAAAAATTCAAAAATGCTCTACTGAAAAATTGCTAATTTTGAGATGTTATTTTTATTAATAGAATAAAATATCATTTTTGCCAAACCTTTTGCAAGTCCAACTCGTCATCAGAAGAAATACAGATGACCTCCATCTCCATGGTATCGTTCGAAATTGAATAAGTGCTACCGCCAACCAAATCTATAATTCAATGCCTTCAGAAATATCCTGAGCGACCTCCTATCAAATAACGACATATTGGTAATGACGTACAATTTCTACTGAACACAGAGAACACCGTGATTCAAACGGATGAACAACCACAAGCTATGCAATGATATCCCGTTACACATCTTCATCTAACCGAGAAGGTATTTGACATTTCAATAGTTTCCGCAAACGTGTGCGTAATTCGCGAAATATTTGGAAAAAAGTTCGTGCGCGGACACGCATTTTCGGAAATGCTTCTTGGAAATAGTAACTTTAAGGAAACTATAAGCGCGACGAACCTTATCCACGAAAGCAGAAAGGCAGCTTTTGTTACTTGCCTCGCTTCCAATTATCGCTGGTCTCGTAGATGATTCGTTCAGAAGGTACGGACATGAGTACGTAAAAGTTCACATCTCGATGAAAAGTCGCTGCTCGATCGTCGGAATAATCTGAACTGCTCTTTAGTTTCAGTTTTTATGACGTCAAGAGAAACTGAAGAATCAAAAAATGCTTCGTATAGAAATTTGATGACGCTTTTCTCCGTGCAATATCCGAAATATAAAGATTGGAATGTCATTAATGAGTATATGTGCGCTATTATTGGTTAGTTGTTAGGGAAATTCAGCCTTCACGAATGGTACTCATATGTAAAAGAACAACAGAAAGCTATGGTCGTTTGTAATGGTTGGAAAAAAAGAACAAAATCGTTTAAAGGCTTATTTAGACGGACTTGCATATACAATGACACATCACTTTTAAGAAAAAATCAATATGGCGTCTCCCATATCAAACGTACGATTGGTCAATGTCCTAGTTAATATGTGACTATATAAAACTATGAACAAACCCTAATCAAAATTAAAAAAAAAAAAGAATTATTGTAGAGTGCGCTAGTATTGATGTCCAGTGAAAGAAGCGTGGAAGATTCCGTTTAACCTTGTTGTGACTGTCTACAGTTATTTGCAGCAATCGATGCTTGGTTCCTTATTTAACAATTAGAAAATTTTATATTAAATTAATAATTAACAACATGGACAATTGGACGTTACCCCTAGTAAATCACAAAAAATTTACAAACTTTATTTTTTGATGAGTTTTGGAACGCAACCCTGGGCTGCTATTCCGTAACCACTTACCGACAACTATCGACAATTAACTGACCGATTATTCCATTGGAATTGACTAATCGTATTTGTTAATTTTGCTTAACGACAAATACGATTGGTCAATTCCAATGGAATAATCGGCCAGTTAATTTAACCGTGAGTTGTGGAACCGGGCCTTAGACCGGTATTCATAGTCGGATATTATATTTAAGATCATCTTAAGTACTGTTTTAAGATGCCATCAGCCAATCACAGAGCCGTATTAGCATCTTAAGACATTGCCTGAGACGATCTTTAAATAAGATTCGACTATGAATACCAGCCTTAGTGTAATAAACCTTAAGCCATAAAGAGTTAGGCCCGGTTCCACAACTCACGGTTAAATTAACTGGCCGATTATTCCATTGGAATTGACCAATCGTATTTTGTCGTTAAGCAAAATTAACAAATACGATTGGTCAATTCCAATGGAATAATCGGTCAGTTAATTTAACCGTGAGTTGTGGAACCGGGCCTTAACCAATTATATTCGATTCTTGAACAATTCTTGAACTTAAGATCGGTCTATGAATTCCGTCCATAATGTCGGTAAATTTCGGCTAACTTTCACGAATTAAATAAAATGTGTTTGGATCACTCACAAATCTTTTTAATCAAACTTCATAACTCTACGTACAAACTTTAAACGATTCCGTATAATAACTTTGTTCAATTAATATGTTCCGGCTAAGTGTCGGGTGAAAAAATAATTAATTAACGAATGACTCACAAATCTTTTTAATTGCACTTCAAACCTCTTCGTACGAAATACAAACGATTACATATAGCAATTATTTAAAAAAACGTTCACTTCCGGTCAAGTGTACGCGAATGTTCTTAAGGCCGGATCTACAATAGGTGTAATAAGCCTTATGCCATAATAAATTGACCAATTATGGTCGAATATGAGAAGAATAATCGAATATAATTGGTTAATTCCTTATGGTTTAAGGCTTACTACACCTATTGTAGATTTGGCCTAAAGATGTCTTTTCATTCTGACGCTTGACGCTCATTTTCAGCGTCAAAAGACATCACGTGACTAAAAATAAATAGCGAATTCGGTTGCTTGCACTAGTGTGCACTAAGGCTTGTTTACATACTTTACATCAGTATATTCTTAGATTTAAGAATACATGTTCAAAAACTATTTAACCGAAAAAATAATTCTATGGATGTTGTATAAATCATTTTACTGGTTAAGAAGTATTTTAAGAAGAATGTAAGATAGTTCTTAAATATAAAAATTGACTATAAACAAGCCTTAATATACACTCAGTGCGCACTAGTGCAAGCAACCGAATTCGCTAAAAGATACCCATTCGTCATTTTTAGTCACGTGATGTCTTTTGACGCTGAAAATGAGCGTCAAGTGTCAGCGTGAAAAGGCACCTTAAGTTCTTCAACGGATACGACAGAAACTAAATCCACCATTACGTTTTGCATTTTTCATCATGGACGTTTTCTTCTTTCCGGTTGTAAATCGCGTGTAGCACGATGGGTACGTTACACGAGCTTTCTTAATATTGTTATAATAAGGAGATAATGGTTATAAAGGTTGAAAATCTTTCAACAGAAATTATTTCGATTTTTGTTGCACCATGTTTTTTATATTATACGTATTCATAAATGTTCAAATCACATTTTCTTTTTGGGGCGATTATGTAGCATGCTTTGAGGTTCAGACAACGTGTAGTGATATTGTCAAATATGTTAATTTGGATATTAATACAATAATTTTATCTCGTGTTTAAATGAAAATATATTTTTCCGTATAAAGTGTTTTATTTTTGTATTCAAGAGAATATAGTATAAAACCTAACCTA
Source organism: Monomorium pharaonis (assembly GCF_013373865.1). NCBI lineage: Eukaryota > Metazoa > Arthropoda > Insecta > Hymenoptera > Formicidae > Monomorium > Monomorium pharaonis. The sequence goes on along the minus strand of NC_050468.1, from coordinate 26,952,401 downwards.
ATGTAACTTCACTTCCTTTGCGATATAGGTAAACCCAGAGGTCTTCGTACGGCACGTAAGCACGTGAATCATAGACGCGAACAGCGATGGAATGATAAAGACTACAAAAAAGCACATTTGGGAACCAGATGGAAGGCTAATCCTTTCGGTGGTGCCTCTCATGCTAAAGGCATTGTCTTGGAAAAAGTGTAAGGCATTATATCCATATGACAATTTTTAAAAACTTTTGAGTTTAATTGATTATACAACTTATTATATCTCATTGTTCAATAGAGGAGTAGAGGCCAAACAGCCAAACTCTGCCATTCGTAAGTGTGTCAGGGTACAGTTGATCAAGAATGGAAAGAAGATAACAGCTTTCGTGCCAAGGGATGGTTGCCTGAACAATATTGAAGAAAACGACGAAGTTCTAGTCGCAGGTTTTGGTCGTAAAGGTCATGCTGTTGGTGATATCCCTGGAGTGCGATTTAAGGTGGTGAAGGTTGCAAACGTTTCTCTACTTGCTCTTTACAAAGAAAAAAAGGAACGACCTAGATCTTAAAATTATAAATCACTCCATCGAACATGTATTTGATAAATATAAACACAAGTTTAAAAACCTATGTAATTGTTTTATTTCAATCTATCGAAGTATTTCCCTCTATAGTGATGTTTATGCATTACAATTATATAAATACACAATCTCATTCTTATGTTACAAAAACGTTTGGAACGTTATAAATTATACTAAACAATTATAGAGTTTTCATACAAGAGTATAAATACAAAATCATTCATCATTGCTGATCAGATTCTCGAGTTCCTCATTAGAAATTACTATATCTTCTATAATTGCATTTAAAGGTGTAGCAGTCTTCGGTAATCCCTTTGTTAATTTCACACGAGATATTTCTTCTTTTGCTTGTAGTATCTGTAAGTATCCATAAGAAAATGCGTTTTGAAATTTATAAAAATTATATTGTACTGTAACAATGGAGAAAACTTACCTCTTTCAAAGAGGAAAAATTAGAGCATATGCTTTTAATATTCGAACAAATAGAATCGGCAGTACTCTTGTCTAAACTCCTGACTCTTGCTGGCCATGAAGAAACTGCGTGAAATGCTTCCACAAACTTTTCCTTCTCTTTGTCAAACAGTGCATCCTGTTCTTCATTTATCGGTCTATCATCAGTCTATATCATTTTTTATAGAAAATATCAGTATTTTGTATATTATTTGATTTATAATTTTATTATAAATACATTGTTATATAAATAAATATAATACTGTACCTCTGTATGTAAATCTTCAGACAAATTAGTTCTAATTTCTTCGTAATAATTACTCAACTCTCTCTCACTTTCTTCAAAATATTTAGTTGCTTCCGCATAACTTAGTTTTGCTTTAATGGCAGGAAGAGAGGATGCCTCAGTGCACAACTAAAAATATGTTTAAAATATGTGATTTACTAATTAATTATTGATAAATCAATTTATAAAAACATTTATTCATTATTATTATACCTTAATAATATCTGTAAATGTTTCTTCCGTTTCATTTTTTGTACTCGCAAAAGGTTCCAAGTATACTTTTCTCATAAAATCTAACAGTAATCTTAAAGTTGGCAGTTGCTCCTTCAAGGAACATTTACCCTAACATAAAATTAAATATTCTTGATATAAGAGCAATAATATTAACACATAATATAATAATTCAATATAATTTTGGTAAAACTTTCTCTTAGAATTTTTATAATTTTTCAAAATTTCTGTACATAATTTTTTTTTTAAATTCCTTAGATTTTTAAAAAATAAATTGTAACACTTCTTCATATATATAAATTCTGAAATATTCTAACATATATTTTGATTGATATAATTTCCAAAGAAAACTCATCAAATCTCGAGGATATTTTTTCAAAAACCTTTATATATAAAGTTAAAATATAAAAATTCTTAAAAATAGTAAGAATTATTTCATCAGAGAATTAAAATACATTTATAAAATATCATAAACAAACCAGTAATATGTTTTTGTTGTTGCAGATTCCAATCTGAGAATAGTACTCGAACAATTGATCTAAAAAATATATGTATACACTTTTTAAAATATTAATATTGTTTTTAAATATTTTATATTTTTTATATAAATTAATTGTAGGATAATTAAAAATATAATTTTTAATTTAGTTATATATACGTGCAACATCAAATTGTACAAGTGATAAAATAAAATTACCTTCCAAAGCAGTATTCTTCAGTTTTTCTAAACTGGCTACAATTGATGGAGACTTCTCTGTCAGGAGCCAGGAAAGTAAATAGACCCGATTTTCACCACTGAGAATCGTTGTCTCCAAGTCCTTTGATTCCGCGTTAGTAATGTGCGGATATCGTAATTGTAACAAGGTATTGTATATGCTTGTCATAACATCATCAGAGTCATTCATAGTACCAAATTATGAGATACACATAAAAATGTGAGAATAATTTCACATTAGCCGTAGAGGAAGTTCCAATTTTGCAATTATTTCAGCTTCAGATATTCATTTTTCATTATTTTGCGGAAATATCGGAGCAATACCAAAAATGTCAAAAAACGATGTTTGAAGTTTCAAACAATAGACGTGGATAGTAAGGTTAAGTAAGATGGCAGATTCACATGTATTTTGTACACAGTGATGCTCTCAAATTCCTTTTCAGTGTAGCTAGTACAAGTACTAGCCAATTAGATAAACTCATTAGGCCAATGGGAACATCTGATTGGCTGAGATTGGTACTTAATTTTTGCACTAGTTACACTCCAAAAGAATTAAAATATTTTTTAATGAACATACTTAACACTTGCAGAACACACGCTCTATCGTTTGGAAATTTATTCTCTTAAAAAAAATTCTTTATTGGATATTGTTGCCACAGCCAATGACCAATCTGAACATTGACGATTTATTTGCAATGAAACTTTTCCCTGTTCCCTCTTTTACTTACGACATTGATTCATTGATTTATCATTCTATTCCTTGGCTTGATCTTCTGACCACAGTGACCACACGTATTTTTATTGAGTAATTGAAATAATTAATTTCATTTAGTGAGACTATCATAAGTGCGATATCAGTAATATTTTGGTGACCGGAGAAATACAACAGATATCAAAATTATTTGAAAATTTTTAATATTTTTTTCTGTCAAGAGTCGTATATGACATCACAATACTTATGCATAAAATTATATAACATATGACACTAAAAATCGATAGAAAGAAAATAAAATGCCTTTTTTTTCTTTTCATAAAATAGCACTTTAAAAGTTAAAAATCCACAAAGAGAAAAAAAAAATTGAATTTAAAAAATTATAGTTTTACATAAGTGATTGATATATAGTAAATTTTATTTTGGCTTATTCCTCATATATATTTAGTTCATAAAAACTTGATTTAAAGAACCAAAGAAAATTGAAACTTTTAAACAGCTTCGTCTCAATTAGGAATGAATATTGCAATAAGGAAGAAAAAATTGCTTTGTGAAATTTTGACCTGTGCACATTGTATTTAAATATTTATGACAACTTTGAAAAACCATAGGCAGATTTAATAAATTTTTTTATTAAACATTTTTTTATTAAAATACTTTAAGCTTTTTAAAAATGAAAATACATTACTATGTTTAAATCAAAATAATCATTTAATTTGTTAAGGAAAAAGATTAATGTCTATATTCAGAACAAGTTTATGATTCAGTATACTTTTACATTATTCTATCTTTATCATATACAACACACAATGTTATATATAAAATAAGGATAGAATGATGCAAATAACGCTTCAACACATTGTTCTAAGCATTTATTTTCTGAACATGGGCTCACTCTTCTAATAATAATAGTAAACATTTACTTATAGAAGTTAACAAATGTAATACCACGTAAGTTTTATCATATTTAATATAAATATCGATTGTAATCTCTTAATCTTATAGGAAATACTTTTTAAGACAACATGTAACTTAGGTAGCTTTAAAGAAATCCTCTGAACTGGTTGTATAAATATGTCCTTCGCAGAGGAGGAAGTCCAGTATCTCGTCTAAACGAGATACAATATGTTTCGGTACTTTTGCCAAAATATCTCGTTTCTCGATACCACACTCAGCATCATTTGCCGACTTGACAATCTCAAGAACTGCTATTTGCTCAGGTGACATGCCGCACATTGTGTTATCAACCATTAATGAATTATTAGTGGGTAATGTCGATTCTTCTGCAGGTTTCTTAGCCATTAGTGTAACATACAGGACTTCCATAAAGTGTGCTGTCAGTTCATTCAAGTTCTCCAAGGAATGCATACGCAAGATCATTACAAATCGCTGATTACTTTGTGTGCGTAGTACCCCATAAATTCGTACATATGTATTGATTTCTGTACAAATATTACTTTCCTCAGGATTCTTATCTGCTTCCAGCCACATCATGGCTGAGACAATACCTGTAACATAAAATTAAATTTAAGTAAATATTTTGCTTTTTAACAACAAAAATAACTTTAATGGTTTTTGTATAAAATTATGTGACAGAATGTTAAGAAATTTTTTGATTATATAAAAATTTCGTTACATATATATATATATATATATATATATATATATATAGTCAATGGTCCGTATTCAGAATGCACTAACAAAAATGTTAGCGCGTTGTTATCCAATAGAAGAATCTGTATTATAAAAAACATTTTTCTATTGGATAACACACTAACATTTTTATTAGCGCATTCTGAATACAGGCCAATGTTTTTTATGCATAAAGAAAAATAGATATATGTAAATAAGAATTTGGCATTTAATGGACACTTTTATCATATACATAGCAAGAATTTAGTGAAGAACAAAACGTTAAATTTTTTGCGACATTGTATTCTGTAATTGTCAGAATTACGATTGTCAAAAAGATCAAGACACAACACCTGTGTCATCTTCAATGGTGAACGAGATTTTTGTCGTGTCTTGCTCAATACGACGTATGATTCCGACGAGTTTTAGAGTGTTCACGGTTCGACCAGCGAGCTGCAAGTCGTCCGTACTGGATGTAATGTGCTTTATCAATACGGGAACGATGGTCTTTTCATTTTGCGAGCCTTTTCTGCTTGTACCACCGCCCTGCGTACTCTCGTCCAGAAATCCACCTCCACTGTTTATAGAACTTTCGTTCCACATTGTCACAGCTACTTGACAGTCCCCGAAAAATGCGAACAAAAACCCAAGAGAAAACTGAAATTCAACCTCTCAACGAATTGTATCGACAGCTAAATTTACGCGCGTGAAATTTAGAAGGTTAAGTTAGGAAACCAAGCTAGTGATATTTCACTTCTTGTACCCGTCGTGGATCCAGTGGTCTGTTCTTTCTAGCTGCACTGTTGCACTGGTGCAATAAGTTAGAATGAGAAAAAATATACTTGTTTTACTTTAACTTATTGCACCGGTGCAACAGTGCAGCTAGAAAGAACAAACCAAAGGCGATCAAACCGAGATCAAGAAATAACTAAAGATTTGTTCTTTTTTAAATATTTTTTTTTAATCAATGGGCAAGTTTACTAATCATTACACGATTGGTTGACTAGTTGCTTTATCACTTTGAAATCGTTTTTTACCTTTATTTGAGCCAATATTTATAGTCGATTTTTATATTTAAAATTATTTCAAGTAATATTTTTTAAAAGTAATATTTTAACTGAAATAAGAATGGACAATAAATATCAGCCAAAATTTCTAATTGGACCTAATGTTACAAGTACAAATTTTTTTGTTTTAAGGTGCCTTTTCACGCTGATGCTTGACCTTTGACTAAGGGCCGATTTCATTAACTCCGGTTACCTTAAGACCGGATCTACAATAGGTGTAGTAAGCCTTATGCCATAAGAAATTGACCAATTATAATTGAATGTGAGTAGAATAATCGAATATAATTGGTTAACTCCTTATGACTTAAGGCTTACTACACCTATTGTAGATCCGGTCTAACCGGCCGGTTATTCCATTGGAATTGACCAATCGTATTTTTGAAGCATTCTTTGATTGGTCAATTCATAAAAATCTTTGTTTCGATTGGTCAATCAAACGCTTCGAAGCATTTGTAGCGTCAAGTGGACCGCAGCCTAAAGGGCCATCTACAATGGAGTGTTTTAGCCGTAACAGCACTAAAACTACGGCAATGCTGTCTAGAATAAAAACGACGTAGCAATAACATACAAGCCGGCCATCAAAGAAAGGCGATCAAAAACTAATCCCGAATGCCCCAACGCTCATCGTAAGCACGCAATGAATTGGCTCAATGTCTGTTGTAGGCTGTAAACAGTAAAGCAATACGAAGTGGAGACATTTTCTACGACTACTGCTACGGCCTACGACTCTCCATTGTAGATGGCCCTTTCGAGCCACCGCACAAGCTTTTTCGTAAGGGCCACCGCACAAACTTTTCCATAACGCGTTACGTTACGTTAAGTACTCCATACAAACCTAAGTTGTACTTAAAATTTAACTTAAATCAACGCACAAAGAAATCCTTAACGTAAGAACTTAAGAACTTACGTTAAGGATTTCTTTGTGCGTTGATTTAAGTTAAATTTTAAGTACAACTTAGGTTCGTATGGAGTACTTAACGTAACGTAACGCGTTATGGAAGAGTTTGTGCGGTGGCCCTAACACGTTACGTTACGTTAAGTGCTCCATAAATCTAAGTTCGTACTTAAAATTAAACTTACATCAACGTACAAAGAAACTTTTAACGTAAGTTCTTAAATTCTTACGTTAAGGATTTCTTTGTGCGTTGATTTAAGTTAAATTTTAAGTACAACCTAAGTTCGTATAGAGTACTTAACGTAACGTAACGCGTTATGGAAGAGTTTGTGCGGTGGCCCTTAAGCACGATCTTGAGACGTCAATGCTGTTATTTCATTGGTTAAGTAAGTCTCAAGTCGGCTCGAAGCTAGACTTAAGACAATTCTTGAACTTAAGATCGGTCTATGAATTCCGTCCTAAGTAGCAATCGAACATGATTGGTTTTGACTTATAAAACCAACAAATCAACGGCATTATTCAACGGAAAATCTAGTAATGTTGCTCAACTGTTGAGTCTACCGAATGTAGCCAATTGGACATTAGAAAGAGGAAAAAGGGAATCTTTAAAAGAATGTAAAGTGAAACGAACGGACTTGAAACACTTCAAACTGAACATGTCCGATTGGCACTGGGGCACAGCCAGTCAGGTTCGACACGTCTCCCTTCCACTCTATCACCTCGTTTTCCAAGTGCGGACTTGCGGAGACCTCGCGGCCCGGTCCGGTCATTTTTTTCTTTTCGCTCCTATGATATTTTATAGGGAGAAGGATAAGAATAAAAATATTTTTGTGCAATAGCGTGCTCTACCGCGTTGAGGCTGATCCGGCGCGTGAGAGACACGCGTAAAAATATCTCGGTAACTCGGAGAATCGAGTTGAAAATGATACGAGGTGATCGGAAATCGTGCGGGTTTTTGGTTTGTTGATTTTATGCTACCGCAAAAAGTATCATGGCGTCCAAGAGCCATGTGGATAACACGGTGAATGAACGTCGCTTGCGACCGATTTATGGTACGTATAATTCGCATGATCTTGACGATGACCGTACTTTAAGTGTACTCCGTGCACTCTCGTCAGACCACTCGAACCCTCCAACTCCGGGACACATGACGAGGTTATATAATGACACCGGGGTTCGAGGTTTCTTTCTATATAACGACACTCGGTATGAGACTTTTTCCGAAATTTTAGACTGGCTGGACAATGGAAATAATAAAAAGGCTCTCCAGGAGGCAGACAAGGTGCTCAAGAAACATCCGACTAATCAATGCGCCAGGGTGCTTAAGGCCTTGGCTCTGTTACGTATGGGTAAGGAGAATGAGTGCCAAGTCATTATGGACAAAGTGCGTTCCGAGGTGCCTTGCGAGGATTCCACTCTACAGGCGATGAGCATCTGTTACAGAGAGATACATCAACGTAAGTCTTTAGTTTACCTTCTGACTTGAAACACAAAGATTACATTTAAGATTAGTTATATTATAATTATGTCAATTTTTGTATTAAATTTATTCACGCAGCGGACAAAGTCAGCGAACTTTATGAAGCTGCTGCAAAGGCTGATCCGAACAATGAAGAGCTCCTAACGCATCTCTTTATGTCTTACGTTCGTCTCGGCGATTATAAGAAGCAGCAGCAAACTGCTCTTAACTTGTACAAACTGACACATAAGAATCCATATTATTTCTGGGCTGTTATGAGTATAGTGATGCAAGCTATTCATGCCGATCAGAAGTTGGCAAAAGAACTTATCTTGCCTTTGGCAGAAAGAATGGTTAGTATATTGCTTGTTGTTTATTGTTGCCATTGTAATTGCATTTAACACAAAGTACATGGAATTATAAAGAGTTTGTTAACTTTTATATAAATGAATATATAATTTTTATTAAAATTTTTAAAAAATATATTTAGGTCCTAAAACAAGTAAGGGAGGGAAAAATAGAAGCAGAACAGGAAGTTCAGCTTTATCTGATGATATTAGAACTGCAAGATAAAAATCAAGAAATATTGAATGTACTGTCTAGTCCTTTAGCTTCATATGTCTCATACGTATCTCAACGAAAGGCTACGTGTTTATTGAAGCTAGAATGTTTTCCTCAAGCGGCTAATGCATATCGCGCACTTATTGAAGAGAAGTAAGATCAAATTTATTTATATTGTCACTTTTACTCATTATTTACAACACTTTAGATATAACTTTATATTTGCATTATCTTTAAAGTTGTTATATTTATTGTATAGCATCGACAATTGGGCATTTTATCAAAATTATCTTTCGGCGGCCTTAAAGTTTCAATGTATGACAGAATGCTTGGATTTTTTCAACCATATTATCAATATGTCCGAGAAGAAAATTCGCGCGCCATATTTAGCCCGCCTAGAACTATTGAAGCGATGCCAGACTGATGATCTGCAATATAACATGAATTGTATAAACTTTATGCACCAATATTTCTCTCAATTTGGAGAAAAGGGATGTGTAGTTGGAGATTTACGATTGTATTTAAATCTACTTACACCTAAATCCAAGTTCGAATTATTTGAAAAGGTAAGGGAAACAATCTCACTAGATTTTTTAATGTAAATATAAAATGTATATTTTGCTAACGTACATTTATATATAAAATTATATCTAGTATGTTTTTTATTTCAATAATATTAAAATGATTATTGCGATTGCTTAATATTATTTATGATATTATAGATTGAGGAAGATATTGGCCTTGTATCAGATGAATTTCCAACTACAGTACAACAAATGCATAGGCACATTCATTTGGAGCAATTGCGGCGTATTTGTGGCTTCCATCATCCTCCTTTAGCAGACAGAGACAAACAGGAACAATTGATAAAGCGATTATGTGATTTATATGAAAAAGGCAATAAATTATGTCCAATGCAGGATAGATTACCAACTGATTTCTGTCCAGCAGATCCATATATCTTATTGGCTACGCATTTGTTACATCAATTATGGGTCGATACTAGTGACGCGTCTTTTCTTTATAGGTAATAATTTTTTTGAAAGTTACATGATAAAATTAATTGATATTAATGAAAAAGTGCTAATGACATTTTGAAAACATGCACATTTTTTAAATAATAAACTTACAGGGCAATGTCATTATTGGAACACGGTCTTCTGTCGAGTCCTGTAAATTTTCACATCAAAATTTTACTTGTACGTATTTACTTGGAAGCTGGTCTAGTGGTCGCGGCTGATCATGCGTTCGCATTACTAGATGTAAAACACCTTCAACTAGATTCACTGGGGTATCTTCACGCGCCACTTCTCGCGCCTCTCGGTAACTTGCCATTGGCCTCGACAACTCTTGATCATACAGCGAAATTTTTCATATCCAACTATAAGGATGTATGTGTTTTCAAGCATACTAGATTTAAGGACAGTTCTTAAGACTGTCTCAAATTCATGAACTGTATAATTCTTCCTTCAGAGTGCGGATCATTTAACGCTTGCATACAAATATGGAAGTTTTATAAAAATTCAGGATTTTGTGGAATTAAGAGAACGCCTAGAATATTCGTTTCATTTTGCTATGACAACTGTGGATAAAATGCTACTCGATTTATGTTGGTGTGATAGTACTGCTTCTTTATTTTCTACTTTGAATAATATGCATATCCAACCCCATCTCGATTCGATTAGATGGGCATCTTTGCGAGATAATCGTGATTTGGAGGTAAGCATTTTTGAGAATCATAATTTGAAGAAATAGAAACTATAATTTAATATCAGTTTTAATGATTTAATAAACTATGGTGTTAAATAGGTTGTCCGCGGATGGGAACCACTTAATCAGAGCGAGGAAGATCCGAGAATGCAGGAAGAAACACGTATATGCATGTTAAAACTACTTTCTGCAAGAAATGCCATATTGCGCATCTTGGCGGCGAGTGTTGGAACTTCTTCTATGTATCTTTCTCAACTATCTGCCGAGCTTAAAGAATTAGCAGAAGAAAGTATACCGAATGTGTTAAAAAAATTCGACACAGATGGAAAGCTGAACAGACCATGCAAAATATTGGTTCCACTTGATTCTGTAGAAAGATTACGCGAAGCTTATCATTCTGAGCAATTAAGGACTATAGCGTGCCTTGCAAAATCATTATCTCACTCTAATTGTCCGGACTTCGATTGCATACAAATGCTGCGAACAAGTCCTTGCTTACAAACTTTACCTATCCCTGAACGAGATAAACCTGTATCTTTCAAAAACTTCTTACTCAGAGCTTCAACTTGTAGCGAATCTTTAGCAATCATTAGCGCTATATGTAGTGCATGTGCGACACAATCGGAACCACGTGCACAATCGCAAAAGAAAAATAAGAAGAAATACAATAAAAAAATCGAGTCAAATATGATAAATGAGACCAATGAGATCAAGGTAACTTTTTTAAATTGATAATTATAACCGTTTTAATACGTAAAAGTATCATAAATAATTTTCTTTGTTATTCTGCTTCATAAAATATTAATGTCTGCATATATTTATACAACTTCAATATAGTCAATCAATTTTTATAGCTATTATTTATTGTATTACAGACTTGGAGAGAAGTAGCTGTATTATTGTCAGAAAGAGTTGAAAATTTAGATGCGGTTCTAACAGAATTTGAAAAATACGAGTTACATACAGGATTGGATGAGAAAGATGATGTATGTGTGACCATTGCAAAACGTGGACAAGCAAGTCTCCGACAAACTTGCAGATCACTCAAATCTCGCACTCAACCCATATTAAGGCTTTTAAGTAATTTAAAAAGCTGAAACTATTCGACAGTATTTGTACAAAGATCTATATCCGTCTACTTTTCATAATTTTCAAAAATGACTTGAGAGTTCTGTACATAATTCTTAGGCCCAATTCAATTATAAATAATGAATGAATGGTTTAATGCTGATTAAAATACCTGAGCCTACCTTCATTTTTATAAATAGTACTGCGCAGTTAATACACTGCCATTTTTGATCGGTTTATAACTAATAATACATTATTTAAATTTACTAAGAAGTGTAAAAATTAAAATATTTCTAAAATTTGTGAAATTTTTAGAACACTATAAAAGGCATTAATATTATCGATATATATTATTTAAGAAAACATCTATCAATTTCTAGTTATGTGCCATTTTTTCATTAAAATAAATAATGTTTTACATATTTTATATCGCGAAAAGTTTCTCGTACATAGGTCAACATTGCCTATTTTATTTTATAGACATTTTAAGAAATAACGCTCATAAATTGCATTTAATTATATTGTGACAATCTGTAACATATATATTGTTTCTTTTACAATTATATATATTAATAAATTTATTATTAATTAATTGTTAAATAAACTGATAAAATCGGTTTAAAAAATGGTAAATTACTTAAAAAGAATAAATTGTGCTAATACGAGTGCAGAGAAATATATATATATATATTTTTTGTGTAATTATTTTACGTAAAGTAAAAGATTAATACTATCGATTGTATCGTTAACGTATATTAACATATAGAGATTTTTGGATATTTAATTACGCATATCTGTTAATGATATGATCGATCATTAATTATACTAATGCTTTTTCTTTATGTTTACGACCCGTTAGATAAGAACAAAGATTTATCATGAGTAAATGGCTGCAGATATGGTGAACAACAAATTTTATGAATATTACTACAAAAATAAATTTATTTACACAAAATTTTACACACATATCACATCTAACGATAATATTTTATATACATAATTACTTAGTATAAATTCGTAATCCTTTAAAAAAAATTTAATTTTATACATATATTTATCATTCTTAGAATTAAAGATTAAATTATCATTCAATTTAAAAGTAAAGATTACAATGTATTTGTATATTTTATCATATATTGTTTGTGCTGCAAAAAATTAAAACTAATAAAAAATCCAGAGATTATTAAAATTAAAAATTTGTTCATTGATGTGTGCTGCAGCCACAGCCATAAATGTTTAAATTATATATATTTTTTTTTATTTTCTACATAGTTATTTTTTACATAGCAACTTCTGTATTACAGAATAATTGAGAGAAATGCCTATTTCATTAGATAAATATCCTAATGTAAAATATTGTACATAAAAACATCGATTACAATCCTAATCTTCCAGGTGTGTTACGATACGGGGCAGGAGTACCCGGTTCTCTGATACCAGGTGTTAAAATCTCCTTCTTTCGAACTGACGCCTGTTCTCGTTCAAGTTGTTCCTGAGCGCGTGCTTTCATCTCCTCCTCGGCTTCTTTCATTTGATGCTCCATTTCGTGGAGGTGTTGCATCGCTTGCCGTCGTTTCGCACGACCGCTTCGACCGGTTTCTTTCACACTGAAAAACATCGGGCCTAATTCAGCCAACCAGTGACCGTCCACTGCAGTGACGCATTGCATGTATTCCTTGGCAGTCATCACGAGTTCGTGATACACAACGTAGTCAGGCGTGAAACCCATGCCGAACAGCGCAGAGGTGGGATGAAGATGACAAGGCATTCCGGTACGGCAATTGACGTACTCACCGATGCCCTTTAAGCGTGCTGCTTGATGAAAGTAGGCAGAGCAGATACATTTCCGTACGACGTCCCAGTCGGTGCCGCAACTGACAACATCCATCTTTTGTTGCTTCAAAATTTCTTCAAGCTGCGACCGTACCTCTCGCACCTTGCGCATCGCTTTCGCGTGTATGAAGTGGTCGTTACACCAGGAACTCGAATAACCATTTGCCTTCCACTGATTGTATACATTTAAATATGTCAGGTGATCTGATTCCGGCACCTGAAACTTCTCGCGCGCCGAATCTGAATCTTCTTCACGTCCCTTTGGACGATAGAAGATCGATGGAACCGACAGCATAGAGACAATAATGAGGATGTCTGCGGTGCACCCAAGTTGAGACGCAACTATAAGCATTTGACATTGCGGTGGATCCAAGGGAAACTCGGCCATTTGTCGTCCGAGAGGAGTCAAGCGTCCGGTATGGTCAAGCGCTCCCAATATCCACAACTGATATAACGAGTTCAATATGTTATCTTGCGGCGGTGGATCCATGAAATGAAACGCCAATAAATCTTGAACTCCCAGCGATTTCAACAGTAGTACTGTGTTAGCTAAATTCGTGCGTTGTATCTCGGGAACTCCCGTTAGCAATAATTCGTCCAAGTATTGCCTTCGCGTGTACAATCTGTAGCATTGACCAGGACCAGTACGACCGGCTCTGCCCTGCCTTTGATCGGCGTTGGCTCTTGATACGGGATATACCTGCAGAGCATCCATACCTATTCGAGGATTGTACACTTTCAATTTGCAGTATCCCGAATCAACGACGAAGACGATTCCATCGACTGTTAGCGATGTTTCCGCTATATTTGTTGCCACGACACACTTGCGAAGACCACCTTCGGATCGTTGGAAGATCTTTGCCTGCAAGTCTGACGGTAGTTGCGAATAAATTGGTAATATAGAAAGAGACGGAGCTGATTCGATTTCGGCTAAACGTTCCTTTAGAGCTTCGCAGGTGACCTCGATGTCTTCTTGGCCGGGCATAAATACCAGTACGTCGCCGCTTTTAGGCTGCAAGTGAATTTGCAGAACTTGCTTCACTGCCGCGTCCACGTAATCCTCAACTGGATTCTTCGCGTGCAACACTTCGACGGGGAACGTACGTCCAGGTATTTGAAATGTTGCCGCGTTACCGAAGAAAGCGGAAAATTTACTGCAATCCATTGTTGCGGAGGTGACAATTAACTTTAGATCATGCCGTCTTGCAACAACCTACAGACATTTCTAAGTTGAGAAGATTGTTTCTTTTTAATATGAAAATATTTAAGTAATACAAGCTAAAAACACTATACCTCTCGAAGGAGACCAAATAATACATCAGTAGAAAGCGATCGTTCGTGAGCTTCGTCCATTATAATCACACTATAACGATCCAAATCTCCTTCTCTCAAACTTTCTCTCAGTAAGATACCATCGGTCATATATTTGATGACCGTCTGTAAAAATAAAATTTAACATTATATAATCAAAATATACAGAAATTTTATATTTTAGACAAAATATACAATTATATTTAAAATATTACTTACATCCTTTGAAGTGCAGTCTTCAAAACGTATAGCATATCCGACCTTGTCACCTAGAGCAGTAGCCATCTCGTCTGATACTCTTTTCGCAACGGACATGGCAGCGACCCTTCTGGGCTACAACCAATTATGATGTACAATCAATTAGGAAAAAGGAGGCTAAGATCACGAGGTGGGTAAGGTAATAAATTACTAATTTTTTAAAGGTGACAAGCCCATGTTGAATTCACTAAAGATTTTATATAGTAAATCATCTATTATAATTTGATTTTAATTTGTCCATAAAAGTTGATGTATAATAAGAAATGTGTATTGAATGTATCATATGTAATTTTTTGGCATTTGTCCATAAGGAATGACATAATTAGGAAATACTTTCATTTTTTATAAAATGACAAATAGTACAGTTAAAAATGCTATTCATATTCTTCATTTCTCGTATTGGAACATTATTAAGTAAATATAAATACAATGACTGTGGGTAAGATGATATTCTAAGAAATAATTTTATTTTTAATGTTCCTTAACATTTAATATTTGTTTTTTTTTAATTTGATTACACATCAGAAAAATATTTTTTGTTGTGTTTATATATTTGTTATATCTATATCTGTAATTACTCTTGCAATATCAGAATAAGTTTAATATAATACATTTTTTGTTTATAAAAGTAAATTTTTTACTTGATTCTTTTCATTATTTTAACTACATAAAGAAGCAAGATAACATGTTCTTAGAAAATCAAAGTTTTTAAAAATTCTGATGTATTCTTTTAATTTTTACAATTGAGATACAAAAAGCTTTAGCAAATCTAAAAAAATGGACCATTATTTTTACATTATTACAAAAATTGATAAACTTTAAGATAGTTATCTTGTAATAATCTTTCTTTTTTCTATATTACTGATATTTTATAATAATACTAACGTAAAACCAATTACATACCTGAGTACAACCAATTATACCATTGCGACTATAACCATCCTCATGAAGATATTGTGTTAATTGCGTGGTTTTACCGCTACCAGTCTCGCCGACTATAATAACGACGCTGTTCTCTCTAATAATATTCAGCAGTTCCTGGCGCACTGCGAACACAGGCAGACTTCGTCTCTGATGCTGTATAGATCTGTGCTTAGCCTCCCCCGTCACCTCTCCAGAGCCTATGTGCCGAGCGTACTTTTGCCCAGCCTTGAAGTCCATTTCTTGTCCCGCGTGTTCCTTGTCGTCCTTACGTCGATCGTGCACGCCCATAATGTTGCCGATGTGCGTGCCGGCCAATTCCCAGTGCTTCTTTTGCGCCCTACGTCGCTCCTTTTGCTCGCGATACGCCTTGACTAGCGCCGAGCCTTTCCTCGCCACCAGAGCCATGTCGGAAGTGGGATCGCGCACAGGCACGACCGGCTCCGGCTGCTTCGTGAACACAATACGCCCATCCAAGAAAGGCGGCACCACGTTGTGAACCAGCAGGTGAACTCTCGCCTCGCCCTCGTCGTCGGGATCGTCGTCGTGATCCAACGAGCTCACCACTCCAGACGTTAGCATGCGGTTACGCTCCCACAGCTCGTTGTCCTTGTTTATCTGTCGCTGCTGGGCAGAGAGGCGTTTCTGCCGCCTGGCCTCCAGTTCCATCTCCTTCTTCTGCGTGTACTCCTCGGATACATTGGCAAAGGCGTTATTCTCACCATCGTCCAACGCATACCATTCTCTGTCCAGTCGTTGCTGCTCCTCCTCCCATAGCTCCTTCTCCTCGCCATCCATCATTGGAGTGGTACCGGAATTCTTGAAATCTTTGTTCCACGAGTTGTACTTGTAGGATGGAGTGAATTCGCTTCTGATGCTGTCACGCCCATCTCTGTTGCCGTACAAGTTCGGCGTCGGATGATCCCAGCTCGATCGTTTCGGCTCCTCGTCCTCGTCATCGTCCCAGTTGCTCTTGGAGGTCGGATCCTTTGTTCGGAATTTTGGCGTTTGGGGCTCGTCTTTGAATCTAAGGGGCGTTTGCCTCATACTGCTATCTCTGCTCCGACTGTCCCTATCCCGATCCCTCCTTCTGTCCCTGTCTCTCTCGCGACCTTTGTACGAACCTCTGGAATCTCTGTCGTCCGCGTTTAAACGTTGACGCTTGAGTCGTGATTCCAATCTCCGCTGCGCCTCGCTATTGACACCTCCCGTATGAGTAGGAGTCTCCTCCTCGTAAGACCGGTACCTTCTGTCCTTTCCTTCGGATTTGTTGGACTTTGAGCTGGTGGGCTCCTGCGACTGCTCTCTTCGTTTTCGTTCTGCAAGCTTGTCGAGTCCTAGTATAGAGGGTTTCTTAAAAGTGTGATCTGAAGCTTTCTTACGGATGACCAGACCACCTATTTCATTCCCTCCAGTTCCCTCCAATCTATACAAGCTCGGGTCATCCGACATTTTTCTCCGGTTCTATTTAATAGAATGTCAGTAGTATATTATCTTCTGAAATAAAAATTAACGAATTCCGTTTAAAATTACCATTGAATAAGCAGAATGTATATTGCTCTTCGTTGGAATATTTATAAAATTAAATAGAGAGATTATTGCGTTTAAAGTTTTGGGAAGACGTAATATTTAATTATTAAAAACTTAAAAAAACATGTCTAAGAAATTATACTAACCTAAATTATTGTCAGGAGTAAAAAAAAAAAACATTTGTGATCACAAATTCGCGAAATCGTAGTTTTCGCATTCATGAAGCGTTGGATGTAAGTACTTCCAAAATTCACATGCAATATATTTATGATATAATTTTAGGAAATATATTAAAAAATCTCCATTAAAACTAACCTTAACACAAAACAACGCGATGGAACGAGAATCACAAAAGCCAGCGTTGAAGACCATAGAAAAAAATGATACGATGGACGACTGTCACTTCCTACATATACGCCATCTCAAGGATTGAATAGAAATTATCCAACAATAAATACAACTGTCGGTTTTCAGAAAACGTATTTTGTTAAATATATTATACAATATATGTAATATATACAAATATATTAATAATAATATTAATAAATTACATTAAATTGTAAAAGAAAAAACAAGTTATTCTCCGTATAACATGCAGAATCTACTAATCTTAAAATTAAAATATTATTGTTTATAGGCTGCTTTTATTCTAATAATATATTTCTTAATAATTTCTTTAATTCTTCAATTTTGTATTTTACAATAGTATTTGAGTAGTAAATAAGATCAATATTTGATTGCTCTTTTTTTTCACGTGCTGGAATCTCTAGATTCTTTCGTGTTCTATGATTCTCTGAATACTATGCGCATGCGGAGAGTAGATTTGTCTCGCGCTACGTCGTGACGAGTTTTGAAGGAAAACGTTTCACCTCTCCCGTTCATCCTGGCGTTGGAAAATAACCGTTCCCTAGACGAACGTCACATTCACGTCGTAAGACTGTAAAATCGCTGTCGCATGAACACTCGACCCCATCGAATCACGATCGCCGGACAATTTGTCGAAGGTAACGAATAAAGAGTACCGCGACAGCGGTATATTCGGTTCGCGCGCATGCGCGAACGTTGTTTCCCGCCGCGTCGAACTCCCGGGGTCGCCAAGCGAGATCGCCTCGCGTTTGTGTACGTATGCATACGTAAGTATTCGCGTACAAATGAAAAAAAAAAAAAAAACCCAATAAAACACTGACACGTGCCGAACGAAATAATAGAGACCGAGTGCGCGTGTCACGTGAATCAATATCCGTCCGTTGATCGATCGTCGCGATCGTTGTCGCCCAGCGCCAATGTTGCTTCGTGTACGTCTCACGGTTGGCGTTGATTAAAACTGTTAGAGGTAGAGAGAGGGAGAGAAAGAGAACGAAAAGGGGACAGCTCTTTTTTCCCTAATAATTCTCAGAAAGACGCAAGCGTCCGCGATAAATTCCTAGTCATGCCCGGAAAACAAATTCTCGTAATCGGACGCGGATTTAGGTCTAGGATCTCCCGAGCGAGGGTCTCAGCCGTTTCAACGTCAACCGTGACGTGCGAATCGTGTGTCGGGAGTGCCGTGTGAATCACTGGACGAACGGTTGTTGCAACGATTCATCGGTATGTCGTAACAATCATTTCTCTCCTCTATTTTTCCTCTTGCTGAGTTATCATCGAGTTGCTTTCCTACGATATTCGCTCGACGTAATCGTGAAATGATGTATGCGCAGTAGAGGTCGTTGCTGTGCGCCATTTACGAAAATTGTATTCCATAACTTTTGTAATTATTAAGAAACGACGAAAAGTTATGAAAAAAAGTAATGCCCCCAAAAAGTACAATGCAATATTGAAGAAGGAAAGAAACGGAAATTCGATTGATCGTACATTTGTGATTATAACATATTTTGAAATTTCAAATTCTTTTATAAGTAACAATAATTACGTTTTGTGACGTTGAAATAATTTTAATAAAATTTTAGTTTTAATAATTTTTAAATAAAATTTTGATAGAATTCGAGAGTTTTATATTAGAGTAATTAAACAATTATATAGCAGGAGCTACCTTATTCTTCCCCACCCTCCCCTTCTAAAAGAGTAACTTCTCAAAATGATCGAATACATATATTTCGCGGTTTTTTATAATTTTGAATCATTTCCGAAATATAGGAGATAGGAACTTATACGCATTTATAGGCATCTTGTATTTAAAGTTAACTGAGATTGTAAAATACGAATCTAATTGTCATTACATCGTTATTCTCTTCCCTCTTTAATAATTTATTAATTTTTCAAATGTATTTTACAACAATCATTATTTTATCGCAAAAGTCGAGCGGAGGGAATTAAAATTAATTTAATTTTGCTTCTATATTGCACTATTAATGTTATATTTATTTGGCTTTTTAAAATTTTATGACTGTTATTTTTTATTTTAATTTAATTTTTTAATTTATTTCAGAATTATTGATTTATTGATCTAGCCAGTGACTTCTGTAACTGGGCTTTTGCTATAACAATTTTTAATCGATTCATTATTTTCCATAGTCTTTGCGACGGACTCATTAATATTCTGATCGTTAGATTCATTGAAATGAGTAGAATCTTGCTGGTCTGTCGTTAATTTTTGTAAAACTATATTTTCATCGATAATATTTTTGCTTTCTTTAATTTCGTTGCATAATTTTCTATTTGTCACCTCTGACGATTTCGTATTCTCTTTCAGTTTTTTATTTTTATTATATTTTGTCCAGCAACGTTCAAAATTCACGAAAACATCTTTCCAGATACACACTTCTTCTACTAAAAAATAAAATTTAATTATAATTACAAATTGTTTTTACAACTTGATCATAAATTGTTTGAACCGGTATATGGTTTTAAAATTGTTTAATCTAAATTATACATTTTTACAAAATGAAAATTTTTAGAAAAATGTTTTTATATTTAATATTTTATACCTGCTGCTGAATACTATAATGTTACTATAATGTTATTATTGCATTAATGTTAGAAATATATTTATAATTTATAATGTTAGAAGTATAAGCTTCAATCAAAAGCTTCCGATAAAATTTCTCAATTATATCGAATTATTTGTAATACATCTGTAAATGAAATTTTTATCTGAAGCTTTATTCTCAACTGCACATAGTTGAGTTTCTTACCACACAAAAGCAGTGTTGTAAACATAAATAATCCTGTAAACAAGTTCGCATTGGGTAACACGGTATATGCCAATCCGAAAAGAGCCGGTCCTTCGTAAAGAGCCATTCCTCTGATGGTATTGACTAGCCATGGCAAATAAAGATACGGTATTCCATACATATCGCCGATTGTTAGCATTGTCGTTGATACTAACGCTGCAAGTATATCCCCCACCATTACCTTAATTCTCAAATCTGTGTTAAACAAGAAATTATTCTCCATATGTTATCGTGCTCATGCTAATTAATTGTGTTAGGCTGAATCTTAGTTACTGTAATTTCGGCGGAATAAATTATTAAAAACCGCAGGTCTCACTGGTGAGATAGAACGAAATGGACTACGTGAATTAGCTTCCAGAGTGACCGAGCTTAGACAATTAGTAGCAAAACACATTATGCCGACGTATAAGGCCTTGGTCTGAAATAAATATAAAGAATCATATATGTATATATATATAAAAGCATTAATTAATTAGTTATTAATTAGTTTTTAAATTACTTATAACAAATGTATGAAAAATATAAATTCTAATTGAATAATCAAATGCAAACATTTTCGAAAAAATAATAATAATTAGTATCAGAACTGAAAAGATTGACCACTTGGTTAATTAGGAATCGATGGAAGACCAATTATATATTTACCTTGGAATATTTTATTTTATGATTGTCATCTTTAATTTTTGTGTCTGAACTCGATGTGTCTGTGTCTAAAATCATGCTCAATTAGAATTTTCTGTTAAATTTTCCTAAAAATTCCTTAATTATTGTTTCATTGACTATTTAATGTGGGTTATTTAATTGGTTAGAGATCATTACACATGTGACATCCATAATTTGTCTGAAACTTTAATGGCACGAATAAAAGACGGAGCAAATGATAATCATTTAACTTCGGTCATATCTTTTTCTTTTTATACATAACATATAAATTTTGTATATATCTTGTTTGATTTATATTTATTATAAGCGTGAAAGTTTAAAAAGTAAAAGTATTATATTTTTTATTTACGTAACAATGTAATTTATTCTACCAACTAAAATTTATAGTTGCCTTCTCTCTGACTTCTATTTTTGCATCACATATATACTTTATTTATATTTCTTATTTTTATATCTAGATTGTACTTACAATATCTTTATTTTAAATAAAAACTCAAAAATATATGTTTTTTTTATTTAACATCTTGTTTTATTTATCAAAGGTTTTAAAACAAAGGTATTGTAAGTATAATCTAGATATAAAAATAAGAAATATATAAATAAAGTATATGTGATGCAAAAATAAAAGTCAGAGAGAAGGCAACTGTAAATTTTAGTTAGTAGAATAAATTACATTGTTATTTAAATAAAAAGTATAATACTTTTACTTTTTAAACTTTCACGTTTATAATAAATATAAATCAAACAAGTATATATACAAAATTTATATATAAAAAGATATGACCGAAGTTAAATGATTATCATTTGCTCCGTCTTTTATTCGTGAGAGCAATTATATATACGTGTATATACACATATATATGTGTGTATATACAATTATACATGTATATATAATTGCTATCTCAAGCAGTTTCCAATAACGTTTATAATTGTAAATATAGTTTTCGCCGCTTAAAATCTTTGCAACGTCGCAGAAAAAAGTTGGCAGAGAAAAAGTTGGCATCGTGTGCGGCCCGAAGATCCGCTCATTGTTTGTCTAATGCATATTGACTATTAACAGCAAATCCGTTTGCCTTATAGGTCAAGCTGCGGCTACGTCACGTCCTTATTCGCTAAGCAGTCTCATCGCTCCCGGTCATCTTCGGCTGCCATCCATATTCGGCGGTCTCATCTACAGGCAATGCCAGTCGCATTTATAAAAGCGTCTACGTCTTTGGTGAGTAGAACGTATTAAATACCCATGCATTAAGCGAAAGGACATCGTCGTACGTTTCAACGTATGATATCTCGCGATCAATAGCTAGCTCGTACTCGTGGAACTTGGTTAATCCAAAACACATTGTTTGTCAAAACCATTTAAACCTTTTTCTGTGTGAAAAAGACGTAATTTAATCACACAATCTCTTACGTAGAATTGAAATGATTAGTATTAAATCGGAGAAACAACAGAAATAAAACGATGACCAATATGTAATTTACAATTGTTTGTTTTACAATATGACTTTCTTTTTTCATTTGTAACAGTAAATAGAATAAGATAAGTATAACAGTTTAAGAAAATTAGAAGTCTAAAGAAATACAAAGATTATAAAATCAAAGATTTATTAAATAATAAATTCTTTTTCCTTAAACTATAATATTAAATTCTTAAAAGTTTTCTAAATAAATGAGAATATATATAGACAAGACCAAAATCATTACAGGAAATGTATTAATATTAAAAAATATATTTCTTTTAGTTTTTAATGTCATTATAATTATTAATTACAATACATTAATGTTCCTCTATATGCCAAAATGAAAGATGAACAAAACATCTAATTTTGATAGAGAAATCGTAATAAGAGTGAAAACAAATCAGTCTCTTTGCTGGCATAGCAATTTTTTACTGGCGGATAGATCGCGATAGTGCTTTGCGTGGGCTATTCGATCCGGAGCAATTTGAGAAGCGAGCTTGGAAGCGACGCGATCGAAAGCAGGCGCGTTCGAGAAGAAGACCGAGGGCGTGCCGGAGATTACGATCGATCTGCTCTTTAAATTCCTCGCGAAAGCCTGCCCTCGATATCGCCGGCGCGCAGATTCCCGCCCGACATCGCGGTCCCGGTCGGCCGTTTCGGCATCACGCACCGCGAGCAGACCATCACGCGTATTGTACATACACGCACCGGCGGCGCGGCGATACATACCGTGCGCGTCGTACACGCGAGGACGTGTACGGGGACACGACGAGTACGTGTCCTGCGAGCGAGAGGTGATCGAGGGATAGATGCAGAGGGCCTCTCTCTGCTTCCGCGTGGACGGACAATCGCCTTTTGACGTGCGTAGCGACGTGATTAGCCGCTTTCGCGCCCCGAACACGAAATCGCCTCCTTCTGCCTCCCTCGCGGGCTTGAAGAGCCTCCGTGAAAAATGATTTTCTTACGTAAGATCGTTCTAATTCTCACGGGCAGTCTCTTAAAACCTCAATCAATGAAATTACCATAACATGTAGATAATTTTAAATAGAATACATAAAAATTCGACCGTTATTAATCATTGTCATTATAACGCGATGTACAAGGTTTGCTTAGCTCAAAAAAAAAAAAAAAAGAAAGAACATTCTCGACGATACGAGATAAATTATTATCTTCCAGATTTTTTTAAATTATTGCCGCTAAATTGCAATTGTCAGTTTGCACGCATAATAGAGTTGCAATAAGTACGTAACGTTATTCGGGATATTTTTTCACCGCGACTACGGCACTGCGTACGTGTGCGTGTACATACGCATACGCGCGTGTGCGCGTCCGTCGAAGAAAGCTCCTCCGCGCTTGAGTAACGCTACGGGACTCTCGTGAGTCTCTCCTCTCGGCTCTGGATGACCGCGGCCGATCGCCATTCGCATGAGCATTCGGATCACGCTGCCGGAGCGAGCACGTAACAATTTCTGTTCTTGGGACTGGAGCCACCGGATCGTCGATCTTTTCGTTCCTCACTTCGACTTCGCGACGCGCATTCGACGCGCCCGAAACGACTCGGCCCTCTCGATTTTTTAACCTTCACCTCTTAATTTGGACAATCACGTAGACGCTTCGTGCAACAAAGAACTCGAAAATTACCGTGTTAATCTCAAAAACAAAACTTACATTAGCTAATTTACAGCTTGAGTAACGTTATTTTAATATTGCCACATTTACACCTTATATGTGACATTTAATTATATTTTCTTGTTGCATGGTAGAGAGATTTAATTTTAATTTATTGATATATTTGGTTATATCATATATTGATCAAGAAGAAAAGGCTCGTTGTCTGAGAGAAATAATAAAAATATATGGACGAGAATAAAACAAAATAAAATAACATTAAATTAAATTAATAAAATATAAATAAGAAACACAGTACATTCTTCAAGTCGTCAATTATTCATAATTTTATAAAGAAAAATTATCAATACTGATACAGGATCTTCTAAAATCCCTTTATTTCTCAGAAATTAATTATTGTATTAATACTGATAAAAACCATGATCTGCCTAGATAATTAAAACAATATAAATAATTCATACATGGGTTTTCTATATAAAATCTACTACCGGTGATTACTTTTGATAATTTCGAATATTCGAACTTTAAACTTTGAAGCTTCGAACTTTTGAAGTCCGAATTTAACTTCGGAGCTTCGAAGTTTGAAATTCGTTTCGAAGGTTTGAAGCTTCGAAACTTTAAATTCTTCCGAATCTTCGAATATTCGAAATTGTTATAAGTAACAGCTCTAAAATCTATTAAAAATAAATCTAATCTAACTTTTATATATTCGCGTGATATATACACACGATACGTCTTACGGAGCAGCATAAAATATTTGTATAAATAACAAAAAGTGTTTTATATCGAATGAAATGCTTCAGTGAATTCTTACATACAAAAACATTAATTACACAATTGCTATATTATCTCGATGGAAAATACTTTCTAATTTAGATACATGTGTTTTTAAAGTTTTATTTATAGCTTTTGTTTAAAAAATACTATCTAAAGTAAAGTGGTATGGTAATATTTGTGATATTGTCGTCTAACGTTTTATGATTGACGACTGAAGTTTATCGTAGGCCTTCGTTACTTTTTAATGAAGTCACAGATAAATAACTTTCTGCGTACGTTGCAGTCTTCCGGTCGTGCTCGAACATCTTTTCGTCGCTGATATTCAATTCCGACAGAATCTTGCCAGTTAATGCGACCATTAAGAGTCCCAATCGTGATAAGATCAATCCTCGCGTGTCGCAATGCCGTTGTACTTTCCGAGGTGTCGGCCATTTGAGGCCAAAGTTGTCGGTTTTACGGGCCAACGTGTTTCAGATTTCGATCGATGATGACGACGTTTCGACATTCGGACTGCCGGTTGATCATGGTGCAAGATTTAAGTCTTGATTCATCAGAGGGGAGGCAGAGGGGGAGGGGGTGGAGGGAAGGGAGAGAGGGGAGGGGGAAATCCGATTGATAGGCGCATCAGGCACACGCTGAATTCTTATGCTAATGCGAGAAAGGAGCCGAGAAGACAATACATCCACACGCGAACTCCCGGGCATCTGTATACACCCTGCGTCCCGTATTCTGTATTCCGTCAAGTGAATTAATACAATCACCAATCCAGGACCGCCGGGTGATTTTAGATGCGGTGAGATCGTGTTCGCCACCCGGTGCTTTTTATTGAGCTTTCTCATCGAGAAAGGGGGATTGTCGTGAGCGACGACGACGACCACGCTGATGATGACGATGACGATAACGATGATGATGATAATAATGAGGAAAACACTTTATAACGCGACTTTTAACAGGTCCAGAATTATTATACTTTTCGTTAAAGGGAACACGCGGTCAGATCAAATCGATCGTCTTAATGCGTGTCTTAGGAGATAGTTTTTTAAATATAAAAATAAGAGGTTATTTTTATAGGACAGTTGACTCATTATCTTCGATCTTCCCGCAATGCTGATTCAACGAAACATTACAGTTCGAATCATTTGCGTTCATAACTCAAAGCATGGTCATACGCTTTTAATATGGATTTTATTAAATTTAATTAAACAGCTTTGCTTAGTCCGAAGAAAGGTTTTTAATATTTAAATAAATTTGCCTTGACAATTGTTATTCTATAAAAAATTATATTTATATGTTTCGCTTTTCTAAAACTTTTAAATCGTAAGGCTACAAAATGGGTTAAATCCGAGACTGCCAATGAATTCATTTAAACTAATGTCCGTGCATGAATATGCAAAAAAAACCGTTGCGTATACGTTTCTTTTACGTGATCGATTTATTGAGTCGCTTGTTAGGAAAGTATAAAGCTGTCCCTTGTCTCCTTTCTCCTTCTCTCTGACGGCTCCGCGATGCACGTGGATCTTACTTCCGGTTAGTACCTGAACATTACGGTATTGATAGCTTCCGTCAATCATGGACAGCGCTGAATTATGATTCGTCTCAATCTTCCTCCTAAATTTCAGAAGAGAGTTCAGAAAATCTTCGAACGATTATTTTGAAATAATTCGAGATTCTTTTACGTTATAACACAAAGGCGGTCCGGCAGTATAATATCAGTTAATCAGTTTTATAAGCACGGATATATAGATATATATTACAATCTTGATTTACGTTATCGAAGCTTTTATTTTTAATAAATACGTGAAAAAGGATTTACCTAAAGAAATTAATTAAATGTTCAAAGATTTGACATAAAAGCAGCACTCAGACGATTATTAAATTAAAGAATCTATATATTTATTAATTAGCTTTAGTAATTTTCTGATTAGCTACTCCCTAATCCTTTGCTAAATCATGGACCTAGTTGTATGCATGTAACGTATGCAGGGAAAATTAACCACGATTAACGCTAATTGACGACTGGTGCAATCCGTTCTAAATGAGTACATTTCACTCGAGCGTTCGGGAAGTGCTTTTATCGAGAAATACGCAACAACTTTCCGAACGATCGCGAACGAGGGGCATATTAGAGAGACGCTCATGCGTGGTTTTCTTTCTTTGATCGTTGATGCAGAAGAGAAGTTGGCTGGCAGAACTTGAGACCGTCGCACTCAAATTGACATAACAGTAATAGGCGTAGCCACACAAAAGTGCCTTGTCCGATGGGACGCTCAACACGAGCCACCATATTGTTGCGCAGAATTTATTTTGAGTGTTTCATTAGTCGAGACGCTGTGCTTATGTAAATTTCTATGCAGTAGGCTTTACGATGTAACGGTCGTTCTGCTTCGCCAGGGTGGATGAATGTAGCATTTCTCGCATTGCGATCGTAACTGTTCGCTAAATGACAAACCGCTAAAAAAATAGATAAAAATTTATGAATATTATATTGATTTCTTCACAGAAATTGTAATTTGACTATTGTCGAACATATACATAGGATGTTTTTTATGATAGTCGATTATGTGAAATAGAGAAGAGGCAATTTTTAATCATTAGCAATGAAATATTCCCGGTTTACCATTGCCTTCCGATAGGTGATTAATTAAAAATCTTGTAAGTATATGGATAAATTTGAATTTGGATTTTTAGTACAGAGAGCAAACGCGCAACTTTTACACAATTATCACTCAAGATTAGTAATAGGTATAAAAAATTAATTTGCAGAGATTATGCAAAATTTTATGTTATATTTTAATAATACATAATATATTAGTTATCAGTTAAGCCTTATATACTTCGTATAATATCCGCTAGGTGTCATACATTTTCTACGGATGATGATCTTGGCCAATGTCCGCTATATATGTTTGATTAAATAAAAACATTTATATTAATTATATTGTAAAATCAATAAATGATATATGTATATTTGTTCTATTGATCAATTAAAACGCAAACTTTGGAAATGTTTAATATTAAAATTAAAATTTTATGATACTACACGATACTATACGTTTTTATTTTATTACTGAATGACAGCAACTGAAAAATATTATTTTATTTTAACTTAAATAAATTATTATATAAATATACATGTAAAACTTGTAATATTTTGGTATTATGTTTTTCTTTTTTTATTTAACATTAAATTGTGTAGATCTGACTTTTTTCTAAATATTATACACTAAAGACACATAATGTTAATTAAAATAAATTAAAATTAAAAAAATTAAAATCAACAAAACAATAAATAAATACATTTTTTAAATAAATAATATAATGAAAATATGAAATTCTACTGAAAAATCAATCAGTTGAGTCGGAAGTCGACACGTCGTGCCTAGCGAAGTCATCCCCGATGAGCGACGGACGAGTGGCCCTTACGTAGACTGGAGGAGGGAAACCGTAGAAGGTGAGAAACCTCTCGGAGGCTCCCGACTGACGGAGGCTCCGAGCCAGGAATTAGCATTGCTTCTCCGGAATCTCTTGTCGTCTCTCCTCCGCTGCGCGCCGCCCCTCGTTGTCTTCTCTCGCGTCTCTTCTCGCTCCCTTTCCTCTTCGGTGCTCTCTAAACCTCGGTTTCCCGTAATTATTTTAGTCCCCTCGTCTCTCTCGCGCGCGATCCGCCCCTCGTTCCCCGGTCGTGGTAACGCCGGAGATGTAATCGTGGCTTACCGAGAAGGAATGCAACAATTTAGCAACTCGTTTTATTTTAATCCTATGCGTGGAGATGCATTATGCGCCCGGAAAGCAACAATTTGCGCCGACTGATTATTATGTCATTTTCCTTTTAGAAACTAATCTGTCGGTCGAACAATTATCTGACGTATTGTTATTTCACAAAATAATTTGTCACGGAATCAAGTATTTTAAACATAAGAGCGTCTCGTTACTTCCAACGCACACATTAATAATGACTTTTAAGAAACGCACTCTGCAAAGTTATTATTCGCAATTTCGATTATTCGGAAAAAAATTGCAAAGTGTGCAGTGTATCGTATCGTAATAACATCGCGGAGAGAGTTTAAACGATCGACTGAACGTATTTAGATTTACTCGTTCCAGATTTTCATTAACTTAACAGTGGCGCGCAGCTTCTTTCGCGCGCGAGTGATGGTGATTATAAGAGCGAATATCTAAACAATTAAATTAAGCGCTTTTGTATCGTGCGTTATATGACTAGCAGCAGCTAGCCACAGTCATATAGAGCCGGGAAGCTTGTCCAGCGTGCTGATCTCTTCATCCGATTAGCGTCCAACCGGGGAAGAGCGACTATTCCGCCGTACCACTCATTTCGCTCTCGCGCGTGATACTTTTTTTTTTTGTTGCTTCCTACGTTTTCTTTCATCATCGCATCGTCAAGGAGATCCATAAACAAAATTGATACGATCTCTTTTTTTTTTTTGCGCACGCCCTTTACTATTTGCACATAAAACGAAACGAGCGGAAGTTCCTTAAAATTGCATGAATATTATCACGACGGTTCTTCTCGTCGGATCACGATTGTGCTACGCTTTTGCCTATGTTCATCTTATCTATCCTCACATTTCTCTTTTTCTTCTTATTCCGTCGTCATCTTTACGTTCATCTTTCGCGTCTTTTTCCACAAGGTTTTCCCTTTTTTCCTTATAATTATGTAAAACTGTGCATAGATACTCTTATGTTACTAATTATGTTGAAGGTTTCATGTTTAATGTTGCAATATTAAATGTTGCATATTTTAAATCTCTTTTAATTCTGAATATAAGCAGTTCTTTTTTATGAAGAAGATCACGCGAATACTTTGTGTATAGAATTTTGATGGAAATGGGATGCTTTTTACCAGTTCTAATATTGTTTTCTTTTTTTTTTGAATATTGCAAAGCCGTTTGCGACTAGATATATCCGTATCGTACACTATCTCGGTATTGGTATATACCCAACACCACCTGCTACGCACACCCGCCGTTAACCGTCGTGTCCATTATACGAGTACGCCAGGAAATTTTGTTGAGTCGATGTCCGGGATACGAAATGAAGGGTGGCACGTCGATTATCTGATATCGCGGTGAGACAAACCCTTGATAAACAGCCTTTTTTTTTTATAAATAATCTGAAAACGAGGAAGCGATAAAGGAAACGCGCTGAATCATAGGCAAACGTAGTATAGAAAACAATTATAAATACATACATATGTTTATTGTGTCCTTGGCAGAAATGTGTCCCGATAAAGACTCGATGAAGACTTTTATCTAAGTCGTCGATATCAGCACGAAATGTTTTGACTGCTCTTATTAAATCCAGCAATTATGTATCAAAAGTTACACGTGCTCTAAAAGATAAAATTATTATTTTATTATCATTTCTTATCAACATGAATTTCAGATGTCTAGTGTGTAGACGGCGCACCGTCTTTTGTCCGCAGATTCATTAGATTTGATCACGCGAATACAATCCCGCCAAAAAAAAAGTTAAATGCGATTATGTTTAAAGTTCATGACGAAAGATTCTTCATCTGACTCTGCGGATCCCTCCTGCTGCCCGAGGAAACCAAACGTATGCTAAGAAAATACGGCGCGGACCAAAAGACAGACGGAGAGACGCGAAAGAATCGCTCCGCGATTTTAACTCGCAAGGAGCGACCAGCTGACACACAAATTTGACGATTATGTCGCGCAAGTTTTCTCTCACGAATCAAAGAATTAACTTTAACGAACAAAGAGCAATTATCGGAGAGCGTGGTTTGCGGAGCAATTTTATTAAGAAGGTTGGCAAAGGGGGCACGCGAGAGAACGAGGAGCGAGAACGGTTCAGCGATTTCGTGAGTTACGTTGTTACGTTACTACGCGTACCGGCGACAGACACCCGCGTGCGTAGTGCGTGCCCGTGTGCGTACGGGCGAAGGGGACAGACCGACAGAGATAAAGAGCACTTCCGGACGCGCGCGCGCGCAAGCGAGCGAGCGGGGAGAGAGAGAGACCAAGGTCCGCGCGCGCGTATCTGTTGCTGCTGGCAAGGAGAGGCACAGGAGAACCCGCGGGAGAGTCACACCTGAGTGCCCACGCTTCCTCTTATCCGTTCCCTCCCTTTTGTCTCTCGCTCGTTCGCTCGGTCCCGCTCGCCCTCACGCGAGTCCCACACAGACAGGGTCTCTCTCCCTCTCCGGCCTGGCCCCTCACGCTCTGTCTCTTTCACCTTCTCGCTCTTGGCGGGCTACTCCCCATCCCTGGGGTACACTATCTCTCTTTTTTTTTTCTCTCCACTTCCTCTGTCCTCCCCTCGTACAAATGGCGCGCACCATCTCTCGTCGTGTCGTGCCCCACGGTATCCTGCGCGCGCGGCCGGCGAGTGTTCCTTTCGATAGGGACAATGGAGAACCGTTCGAAAATTGTTCGCGACTACCTCGGAGAAAGTACCGAACGAGAGACAGAATGGAAAAGCCGGGAAAGAGACAGATCTTTCCAGAAGTCTAGAGGATATCTCCTGAGAAGGAGTAAAAAATAGGATTAGAGCTAATTCGAAGAATATTGATGGCGGGCAATCGAAAATATCGAAATATTTTTCTGTTACATTAGACTAGACGGATACAATTATTCTTATCGATTGAATGCGACGTGCGAATGAGCGCTAAGCAAAGACAACTGGGGCTATATAGATGACGATGCCAAAAAGCTATTTCGCGTGCGGGCCCTCTTGAACGTGACATTCTCGGGCTCTTATCGACTTTCATACGAGACGATAATCATTCGCGAATACGAATGCGATTCGCAGGCATTCTTTTTAAATATAAGCAAAATCAGATGCATAAGGAGACAAATGACTTTCGATCGACGCTTAGGGTTACAAGTCGTTCAACTCGCGCGTATCGGTTTACACGAATTACACGATCATGCGCGCGATACTAAGGCAATATTGTTGACTCGTGCTCGTCTCATTGATATCTTCCCTCCTTTATGTTTCCTGAAAGTCGGGGTATTGCGTGCTCGCATGTGGCCGTATAAGGTATATGCCACGCAATTTTAACGGATAAACCCGATACTGGCGCCGTTTTCACGACGAGAAAGCTTAACCCGAGTAATTTTTCATGCCGACCGTATTACTAATTACGACTTATTACATGGCAATGAAACTTCACTTAACCAAGGGTGTTATTACGATAAGACGTTTTGATTACAAGTTCAGCAAGCGGGTAGATTGAGATTGCCGTGAAAAATCATTGATTTCCTTGATAAAGTATTGTTATTTTAATTTTACATTGAGAAAGCTGCAATTCTCACAATCGATCCGAATGCATAAGTGGTACACAGTGGCTTCAAAGAGCCATTAAAACAATTTTAATCACAATGGCAAACACCGTCACGTTACAAGAACTGTCGCGTACAAATTGGGCAAAAATAACAACCTGCGTTTAACTGTGACGCAAATTTCGTGTCCTAAGAAGTTTAAAAGGATGTATAAAATCTTTTCGGCAAATTTCAGATTTCAACATATATCTTTCCTCTGATTAATCAGACTATAGCAACCGCACAAGTGCCAACCTGCGGAGCATCGTTCAGGTTACAAACATTCGCTCGGATTTCCAGTGTCAGGGAAAATATAGATGCAAGATGATCTTTCGTCACTCAGCAACTCGATTATCACGTGCTCTCGACTGCTCGAAGACTGACGATTGATTTTTGATCTTCAAGAAACGATACTTAATTTACTGATTACAGCTTTTAGTGAAAAATACATATCAAGATCAAATTTTCTAAATTGATAATGAGACTTTAAAATATAAGATAAAAGTAGCGACGAAAAATCGAAAACGTATTAAAATACAATGATTCGACATTGTAATCGATGTGTGCCACGAAGAATTATTGAAGCTAAGATGTGAGCAAGATTCAGCATAGACGAACTCGTACTTAAGCGCGAGGGGCTCCATAGTTCTCATAAAGTGAATCTTTAACACGCGCTTACAAATTATAACGACGAGGAAAACGATAGAATCGAAATTTCGACCAGGAGCTAAGCGAAGATCATAAACGGTCCTTATTTTCCCACGCTATTTCCATTCAGCGGAGTACTTAAGGATACTTAAGGAGCTCTAGCCGGCCATATATCGAGGAAATATAATTTGATGGCGCGCACACAAATCCCCCCCCCCTCTGTCCTGGCGTTCTCCAGTCTCTCCGGACGTAGTTCTCCTTAATCGAAGGAGGATGTGGAGTCGGTTAAGCCGAAGTCAGTCAGTCAGTTTCATTTGAACGTCAGCTGCCCGGATGTCTCCCCCATCTGTGGGACTCGTGTTGCAGGGAACAGAGGCACCCATGTGAGACACCTTCTCCTCCGTGCTCACTCACTCGTCTGCTCACTCAGGTGGACCCATACACGGCATGCGCGCGTGTGTATATGCAGCACGTAATGCGCGCGTATCACGCCGTACACGGATACATCTGGACGCCAAGTACATCTGCGTCTGTCACTATCTCTCCTTGACAGAACTCACTCAGTGAAATTATCGAGCCTCTCGATACGCGGTTGCCTATCTTATTGGACTACGGGATCAAAAGTCACCTTCGTCAATCTTCCTGCGTGGAATAAAAACCGTTATACCTCCGCTTGGATCTTCCGAACAAAGAAGGCGATAGGATCGATAAATCCGCTGATTAATTTCGGAGGAGCCTAATGAATAATTTACACTTGATCCAAATAGGTGAAAGATCAGTAATCAAGGGTCACTCCCCGCATTATGCATTCGCTCGTTTATTCGATCCTCCATATCGGGCTTTTAAACGATCGAATATATATGCATGTTAACTTTGGCTGGCGTCGCCTATGTTAGATTCTTCCCCGAGTCTGATCAAGTTTATCTTGCATATTAATGAACTCCTTTATCCATCGAAAATACAGTAATGTCTTTCTTACGTTAGCGTCTTCCCTTTTTAATGATGCAATGAACGTGTACAAGCATGAAAAAATTTTACCAGATCACGTCAATAACATGTTTAGAAAAGTAGAGAGGAATAAATAAACAAATATTGAAAATAATTTTTATTATATATTGTCATGGAAAGTTCCTTATGCATTGTTTATTGAGATCAGGTAACTGAGTCTATACAACATACTCTGATGAATATCTTTTTGTCGATATTGAAGAATACGAATCTTAAATATGTAATTTCTGGTTTAAACAATCTGGATCTGGTTTCGTAAGAAAATACGTGTTATTTTCTGGACATCTTGCATCTGATTCCATTGCAAAAATGTAGGTGTTGAACTAAGCATTTCGTGGCTGTAAACATCACGTGATCTCGCAAGTACCATCCTGTGCCACTTGCTTGTTCCTTTTCCTATACTATGATTAAACAAAATTTTTTTACGATATACACTCAATAATCGCTGCGTTTACAACATTATACGAGTGATTTAATGAAAATTATATTATTTTGACACTATTAATTTGCGAATAATTAGACTTAACGGTCTGTGTGAGCATGAAGGATGTGTCTACATTATAAATGACGAACACAGAAAAATCGTTTTGCCAGCACTCCATCAGCGAGATCCATATCTCGAGAAGTAAGTGGCATTCTATACGAATTCGAGGAAGCCTTCTCGGATTATAGTGACCAGTTACGATGGCATTGCATACAGCAAGCGAATGTAGCAGATCACATTGCGCAAAGTCTAGTTGACAAAACCGTGTTCTCCGTCGAATCTTCGCTTCTTCATTCCGTAAGCGAACGTGACATTCGGCGAATCAGATGAACAGGTCGAAACGTTCGCAAGATTAAAACGTCGTATGCACAAGTGCATTTCGCAAGGTGCAAACACGGATCTATGTTTTAAATATCCTGTTTTTAATTTAATAGCAAATTTCTTCTTTGAGTCTGAGAGTCTTCTTTATTAAGTTAAGAATCTACTGTATCTGTTGCCTTTTGCCGAGTTGTACATGTTTCTGAGGCTATGATCATTAAAATAATAATTAGAATTGTTACATGGAATATATTAGAATTACTCTTCCTTTTTGTTACACCGTCATATTGTCAGCCATAAGCGGATGGGTTCGGTGTGATAAGCGCGAACGCAATATCGCCGGCACGAGCGACATAGAAGGGTATATGGATACATATACGTGCGTGCGACGCCGACACGCCCGGTACACGTTGCACATTGGATATAATGAAAATGCGAAGCGGAGGAAGATTTATAAGAAAAGCTCCCGGATGTGGGAAACTTCATCTTGATCAATTTCCCTCATTAATGACCGAGCGTGAGTGTATCGCGGAAGATCCTGGCAGTGTAAAAACTGCGGACTGTTCCACGCTGTATGTAAAAAAAAGATATATGAGTATATTTGAAGGATGATGTGACAACTCGTAAAAATATTTGCAGAGGCAATGCTGAATGAACTTTTTTTTTTTACAAAATTCTATATGAAAATTTTTAAACAGTGTGTACGCCTGACATACAGCTCAGGGAAATTTGTTTTTGTTAACGTTGAGCTAAATGTGCAATAGAAGCCAATTTGAAATTTCATCAAAAATGCAATACAGTTACAAATGCAATATAGCTTCGCTATACAGATATATAGCTTTGGGACACTCTGTATATT
Source organism: Monomorium pharaonis (assembly GCF_013373865.1). Classification (NCBI taxonomy): domain Eukaryota; kingdom Metazoa; phylum Arthropoda; class Insecta; order Hymenoptera; family Formicidae; genus Monomorium; species Monomorium pharaonis. The sequence goes on along the minus strand of NC_050468.1, from coordinate 26,916,895 downwards.
CGGCAGTCTTCCGCAAGGTAGGAGGGGATTCGCTGTCCTGTCAGCGTCTCTCGAGTTCAACGATCTTTCACGTGTTCATTCGTTAATACTACCTACACTTACATACTGCCGATACATTTGAAATTTAGTTTGGACAGTGATTAGATAAATATTTCCACGAGAAAATATCCGAAACCTGAAGCATCAGACGCTTTGTCTGTAGTCAGTTAGCAACATAATAATTTGATATTCCATTGATAAAATCTGAGATCTATGTTTTAATTGGAAAAAAAGTTTAATGAGATCTTTGTTTCAATCAGAGAGAAATGTAAGGTACATTTAACATGTTATATATTTTTTTCTTTATGAAATTATTTATTCTCTCTGAAATTAAGATATCACATCTTATTTTTTAAGATAATAATCTGTTTCGAGCCGTTAAAAACACAAGATATTGAGCGATAGGAATGAAATATATGCCAAGAAAGCGATGAGGAAGATCCTTCTTTCTTTTAACGGGGCTGTATAAGAGGTAAATGGCGTTTGGCAGACGACGTGAAAACTCATATATATGGCACGGCGCGAGTCGCATCGTTTAAATGCAACAAAAGTAGAGCGCTGTGTCCACGTAGGGCAAGGAAAGTGAGCGGAAGACAGGTGAGTGCAGGTGAGGAACGAACTCGAGGTGCGGATGTACACAGAGCAGAAAGAGAAGAATCGACTCGCCCGCGGGTAGATAACCTGCCGCTGTTGTAAAGTGAGCGAGGGGACCGTGTAAGGTAACTGAAGTTTCTGACCAAAGTGAAGGAAACACATCCGCGAAACGTATCGCTATTATTTGTTATTTTGCCAAAGAGAAGCTGCCGTGAGAAATTCATATAATCACTCGATATATATGAATATACATATGTTTGAATATACTTCGTATATAATTTAATTAAATAAATATTAGGTACTTTTGACATACTTTAATATTAACTTGGAGAAAAAGTTATATTGGTATAGAACGCAATATAAAAATCTGTACGTAATTTGAATAAGTTATGCTATTTATAAAATATTTTTGATAATGAATGTTAACTTATTTCTGTCGTAATGGTTTTCGTTGTGAGGAAGTGTCCCTTACAAAATTGCTGGCCCCTCGATTATGTCACGGAGAAAATTTGTCATTATTTCTACTCCGATGGATGCGTTTTCCACATCTTAACGATCACCTTACCTCCGCGTAACAACCGCCGGTCGCGATCTCTTACCATCAAAAGGCAGTCAACGAGATTAGAAAGGTGTACTCAACGTTCGAGTGCACGTAATTACCTAATGAGTCGCTTGTGGTCCTTTATTACGCGGACATATTAATTGTTTCGTTCGTCAAATAGGCAATACGTCTCTATCACATAATTCATATTATATAACGCGCAGCTTCGTGATTTAATGTCGCATAACTTGTAATCAGCTGCAATTCAAAAAAGGAAGTTGATATTTCACAGAGAAATTTGAATACATAGAGAGAACGGTTTAGAGATTTTGCAAAAATATTTAAAAGTTTAGTTAGATATCAATTTAAAAATAATTTTGTTGGACCATTAAAATAATTACGTAGAAACACTCAAACTGGTTCTTAAACAGTGAAACTTTTTACAATATTACTTATCATACACTTGAGCGTCCTGCGTAATTATTTTAATAATCTAACAATTATTTTTGATTTCTGAATCCAAATTTTTCTCTCCATGTATAAGGAGAATTTCTTTAGTCATATGAAGGTAAACATTCTTTATTTAATTTAGAATTGGACGGGCGATTTATATGTAAAATCGCTACTATTTCAATGTATATAAAATCGTTACTATTTCAACAAAAAAACCACACATTGTTTTATCATCCTTTGGAGAAAATGTTCATCTTTTAATTCTGTGTTATTATTGTTCTTATTATAACTTACGGATGGTATGTATCTGATGTTAAACACGAGGAAACCGAGAACAATCCCCTTCGGACGCCCCAGGGGCTTCCTCGCGCAGGGTGTCTCGTAGCCGTGGTTCCGAGAAGCGAACGGGCAAGAGGGTCAGCTCGTAGTTAGCAGAAGTACACACGCAATGAACTTGCGCGGAAAGTTCAGTTTTCTTGTAACAGCAATTAAAACGCAATAATAAATAAGTTAGACAATAGCGTGATAACTGAAACGCGATATAGCACCGTTTATTAGATACGTATGTGAATTCAACGTATATAAAAACGACCTCGGTCTATGGTTTACTTCTGTACATCAATATGCAAATACATTTCGAGATTTCTGTAGAGGATGACGAAAAATGTGAAATAGTTGCGATCCTCGCGCATCTCGTACGAATTGCCGTCCGAATTCTAGATTAGATGAGGAACGTCATACATTCGAGAGACACCGAGGGGAAAAAAGAAGTAATGCGGGGAGTTTGTAACCGCTTGGCGTGGTAAAAACGAAGGCTTGGTAACCGTAAAATTTGGAAGTAGGCCATCGTGTAAGTTTACGACCGAAGTTACGACAAGAATTTACGTATGCATGCGGTACAGGCATAGTGCATATATAAGCAGGACATGACTGCGTCTATATACACGTGTAAAACGGCAAACGCGTGCGCACGAAAATAACTCTGATATCTATTTTTGTGAAATAATTGCTATTCGATTTCTCGGTCGTGCTTAAAAGAATATAATTTCATGCGCCGGCTCCGACGCTACCGCGAGTCTCGGTCCTCTTGTCTACTACTGCAGCGATACTCCGCGCGTCGAGCGTACAACAAACTGATAGTTTCCATCGCTCTTTTCGAAGTTGGACTGTAATCGCGCGCAAAAAACAAAAAAACGAGTGGTCGGGTACACTCGAATACATCATTTAGACATTGAGGATGTTGAGTGGTTGCTATTCTGGGAAACGGGAGAGAAAGGTCGGCGGCGGCCCGAGACACGCACGCACGCGCGTGTCAATTCGCGCATTGGGATTCACGAAAGCTCGGCCGTACTCGCGAAAATTGAAAACAACGAAATTACACCATCTCATGCAAGCCAGATGTCGCTCTCAACGGTTTTTTTTTGCGTGCTTTCGCCCTCCCTCCCCTTCAATATCTATCTTTGGCGAGTGAAATTCCACATGATATGCTTGTAAAAAATTTACGTTTTCTCTCTTAAAAGGAAAATCTTGTTGCTGTGTTCTCACTTCTATAAATAATATTTACGTTGCGTTATGCCGGTTATGAATATCCGTCACTTAATATAGAATCGCTCGTGCATATGTGTTCGCGAGTACATCTATCGTCCACTCTGGTGTATACATTATTCACGAATCCTTAGTCGAATGTTCACCACGTGGCTGAATCCGCTCGTTCGCCCACGTCTACATGTTATGAAAAATCTATGTTACGGCCTTGATATTATTCTCATGATCTACGTTGAATTTAGAGAAATATTCAAGATTTAGATCTTTCGCAATCTTTCACTGTAAGTATACATTTTTATATTAAACACGATCAAAAATTTCTACTAGAAAAGGAAGTAATTTTCTTCTCATTCTTCATACATCAGAGTATTATTTATCAGTTTTTTTTAAGGATACTTTTAGACTATTTTATGATTTGTGAAATATCAATTTCAGTTTTTACTAAATAAATACGAAGTATTCATTGGGATAAAATTGGAACTTTTTAGTTCTGCACGTTCCACCAATTAGCATACCATGCAGATTATTTTAAGTTATCCTAGAGATGATAATACGTTATATCCGATGTTGGATATAAACGTAAACGCAGCTTATTATATTTGCCTCGATACAAATGTTATCGGTCAACGCGAAGGGACCAACTTCCTTCGCATTAATAGTTAAGACCCGGCCAGTTATCGGGAAATGTGGAAACGACGAGGCGGACAGAATCGTCGTCGTTATCAAGTATCACCGGCGGAGGTTGCGCCGGTAGACGTAGCGGCGGCGGCGGCGGTGGCGGTGGCGGCATGGTGGTCAATAGTGGGGGACAGTAACGGCGGCGGCAGGGTGGTGGTGGTGGTGGTGGTGCTGCTGCTGCTGTGGTGCCCTCGCCTATACGTCGTCGGGGCGACCTGGGGTGGTTCGAACGCGCGCGGGAAACAGGGTGGGACAGGTGGAGAGAGCAACTCTCCGCCGCCGGTGACGTTTTAGCTCATGCAGAGGTGAGCCAGCAGCAAGAGCGCCCGTGGTATTGACCGGTTGCCTCCCTAGCCTGTTACCTAGCAACTGTTTGTGGCCAACACACCTATGAAACCTTGGAGATCTGACTTTAGCCTACAGACCACCCATCCGACCATCACCCGCCCATCCAGCCAAGAGGTGAGCCCTGCTTCCTCCCTAACCCTCTTCGCCTCACACACCCTCGGCCGCCACTGACGCTCTCCTCGCCACGCTGTCTCTCTCCCTTTCTCTCTCCTTCGTCCGATCGAATCAGATTCCTGGGGTTCGGGGAAGAAGCGCTCGATCATTAGGGTTTCCCCGTAAGTTCTCGCATTCGTACCTTGGCGCCGTCCCCATCCCGATGATGGTCGACCATAACCGGCTAGGAACGTGGGGACTAGGGGGTAGCTATGATCGGCCGTTGTTACGACCACGAAAACGCACGTTCGGGAGAAAAAGGTTTCGTGCCTAATTCGATTGCCAGGCGTGCAGAAGTCATCGCGATAATCTCTCTCGTCATTGCTAGCCGAGGCTAACCTTTCGCCCATGGACGTGGCAGAGTCGTAATGTCATCGCATTTACGATGTCTCGAGTGTCTCGATGTATCGATCGCTTCTCGTTCTTTTTTTCCTTTCCTTCTCGGGAGATGGATGAGAGATACTATTTCTGTTACCTTACGCAATTTACAATTTGCATTATCATTTGTAATACAAATTATTGATAAAATAGATCAAGGGAGATAGGAGAAACTTTAATCTTCGAGTCCTCCTTTCAATTTCAATTATTTTTAGCAGTTCTTATATATATACTTCCAATTATTAATATCATGATAGAGTAATATTTCATGCCTATGTTGTGCTATATTTTGAAAGTACTTCTTTTGACTCGTAAGAAGTATGCTGTTTGTGAGGATAGGTCAATTTATTCGCAATATATTTTGGTATACGAAAAAAAAACTTTTTTTTTTTGTTAAAGCAGTATCTAGGTTCTCTCTAGGGTCTCTCTCAATTTAGGTAAATACAAATCTGAAGTAGTTTTTTTAGATCATTAAAATAAGTACGTAAGATCTTCAAGTTTGTTGCTAGATTGCAAAATTGTTTGCCACGTTATTTTGATCCCTCAAACTCCGTGAAATCGTTTCTTCCCACATGGAATCGCTATTACGCTTTTAACACCTTTGTTTACTTTGGCGCGTCACATCTTTAATTTCACAATCGGCTTTGGGGATCAGAAAGAAGTCCTATCGCGCGCGAGAGAAACGCGCGAGGAGGAAAGCTCGCGCGCCCGCGCGCCCGCGCGCGCGCGCGGGCGCGCACGAGAGTGGTGAACGGTCATTAGATGAATAATAAATTGGTGAATCGAGGGTGTGGCTGGAACGAGCCCGGGTTGCCTGGCTACGAAAGCACCTACATCGGATCCTCCGGCGTACACGGCCGAAGTTGGATCTCCCTCCGCCGCGGTCGACCTCGCACGTGCACCGTTGCGACGGCGGCGGCGGCGGCGGTGGCGGGCCGACCGACGCGACGTGACCGTGTGGATACACGTGTACGTGTGCGTGCGCGCACGTGTGTGTGTGTGTGTGTGTGTATGTGTATGTGCGCCAGCAGCAGCTATAGGCTAGCATTATCCACACACTACCATCCAGCATGGTCCTCCTGCGGCCGGAGTAAAATCAACCGGCTAGCAAGCTAAGCGCCGATCAATAACCGGGGACCTCGGCGGCTCTGCTCTGCGGAGTGTCTTCCGTGGAATACAAACGGTCCTCGTTATAGTTTTGCTAACGCATTCTGGCGAAGGCGAGCCGCGTCCGTTGGCGTAACGTAACATTTCCGAGGGCCGAGAATGTAAGAGGAATGTAAGAGCCAAGTTGCACATATAGGAGTCCCAATTATAATGAATGACGTATCTATACATTTAGCCACGATTGGTGGGCTGCTGGGATTTAAAACCTCGCATTTTATTTCCGTCCGACCGGAACGATTCTCGTATGACTAAGGGTCTCGATTATTTTTAGATCATCCTTAAGATTTAAAAAATTTATCTCGCACAATACGGAATTATATATATCGGTGACGATAACGCCGCGGTAGGTTCTTTTGAATAAACGTTAGATTTAAAACGTATCTCTTTTTTCATGTTAATTGTCAGAATACGTTGTGATATCGATGTTTCGTCTTTAATGGAGCAACATCAATTTTAATAGCTGCCTGAAGTATCCAATTATAGCCTGGCTCGCAGAATTATTACTGGTGATGCGTACAAAACGTTGCAGCTTTTCGATGATTAGGACGACGCGCGTCTCAAATGACGTACGTCGAGAAGACGAACGGGGGATATGAAGCCATTGTAACGTGCAGCTTTCGTGAAAATCGCGGTAACGCCGTCTGGCATGCTGAGAAACCCGTGAGGACGATGACGAGGCCCGTAGCCGTAATGGCGCCATTGTTCCCCGCTGCCGAGAGAGGAGAGAGATGTACACTACACGAGAATCGAGGTTACAAGAGGGGAGGGAACGAATTGGCATTTGCGTAATAGGAATACGAGAAGTACTGCGACGTTGTATCGTATGATGATGAATCTCGAGATGTCGCGGCCGAGAGGAAGATTCTGTTGCGTAACTTCGCGCGACATGTGTCCTTTGGATGTTAGCGCAAAATTGAGACGTAATTTACGATGGCCATGGCAATTTTTTTATTCGTGGAATATCTTGTGACAGCATTAATCCAAAAACGTTTGAAGTCTATAATCTTTATTTTTGACACGTGTGTGTCAAAAATAAAGATTATATAGATTAAATAATTAAAAAAAAACAGAAAGTATAAACATTTAAAAGAATATTAAACTTATTTGTTCAATAACTAATATTTTCTTGATTCCTTGTATATTCTATACAATTAGTAAAATATATCAAATATGAATAATATATTAATTAAATATTGAAAATGGAAATCAAAGATATCAAAAAAGATCTAAAAAAAACTTATGATATTTTCTAACATACTCAAGTAATATTAATAAAAAAAAAAAACAAAAAACAAATAAAAGGTTTAGATAATAAGTTACTGAACAATGAAAAAAATTAATTTTATATAAAAATTTATACAAAAACTTGACAGTATTATTATACTAAATAAATGTCTTATTTTAATATGTATTACCAAAAAGTTTACTTCTTGCAATATATTTAATGTAATAATTCTACATATATTAAGCGGTAAATTAACATTTTTAATTTACTGAGATTGGAGCCGTTCCATTAGTTATCTCGATTTCAAAAAGATAAGTATATCTTATTTTTCTCTCGTTCCTATCTTGTCTTAATGCGTACGAGACATGTCTCTCTGTGATACGCTTTTATTTTCATATTGTCGATCATTATCAGTACGGTACCTAATAGAATTTACAAGCGAGCTATTTAACGAAGATCCGCTGCACAGCGGAGCGGCAACAATTATCGTCGTCGAAGCCGCGGGATAGTTCGAAGGTGACCACGGTCTTCTATCGGTTGTAACAGTAGCAACGGCTGCTGATGATCTTGCAGTCAGCAATGCGGAACGGACGCCGACAGTCCTGTGCATTGTTCTGCCTTCTGAGTAAACACTAATACTGCTAACCCACGCTCTTGAAAGATACTACACCAGTTCCCACGAGTTACGAACACGCGAATTCAAGGTACCGCTGTATTATGATTACGGATATCTTACACAACGTTTATCCGAGCTTCGGGGACCGCGAAGATCTTGAGACTGGCGTGCTGTCGCGCGAAAAGAATCCTCTCAAGCCTCTTTATCTCACGATTATCCTGCGATTCGTGATTTTAATTAGGACGGCTCTCATAGTAATGTACGCAAATATGTATGTAAATTCTGTCTGCCGAAATATATATATCCTCTTTCTTAAATTGTAATGCCGAGATAAATGGAACGTAAACGTGTAAACCTAATTTTTTCGCAAATATATTATGTCGCTGGTAATCATTGTATTTATTCACACTTTCAACTTTTAATTCTTCCAACGTAACAGTTTTTTCAGAATTACAAGTTTTTTTTAGGATGTGTACAACAATATTATTACAATTACACACACACACACACACACACACACACACACATATAATTATGATACTAAATATTACTAAAATATAATATAATAATTATATATATTCAAATAATTACAGTTTAATTCAGAAGTTTATAATTTCAATAAAACCTTGAATAACTAATCAAAATTTTATATTATAAATACTTTATAAAAATGCATGAATTAATGTGCATTGTAACATATTTTCTTATGCATGTTTTTTCGAAAACAAACTGATTCAGAAAGTAATATTCAGCAGTATAGCGGCAGGTCTTGCGTTTCCTCTTATGAGCGACTCATTAGCGACATTCCACGTCGTTGTCTGACTCATCAGTAATACTTCGGTCTGTAGAGTTTTGCATACCGACGGACGCAAAGTCACGTTATGATACCAATTCCATTTTGCAATCCAGATCTGTCATAGTGTCAGATTAGAGAGATAAAAAAATAATGAGATACTTATCATTTCGATTACAGTATAATTCTGAGAATGTAGCGTAGATTTAACTTACACTGAGAATTAAACTCTGTATCGTAATATATTTATGTGTACATATATATATAATTACATGCAACGTAATATAAAATACTTGTCACATTTTGGATTTCAATAGTATCTTCTAATTGTGTCGAATTATCGTGGGAGTGTTGCCGATGGTAAAGCTCGCGACTTTTGCATACACCGTAAAATTATATGTAATTATTCAAAGTTTTCTCAGACTCACGAAAATAATGATCCACGCGTCACGTATGCACGAGAGGGAAAAATCACGTATACGATATCCACGCGCGATCGCTTTCGCGACGTTCGACATGAGTTAGTTAACGATACGCCTATATCTCGTGTCTCAAACAATTCTCGCACATGCGTGCGAGATTACATTCTTCGAACGAAACAGGAAACCCCTGATTGATAAAAGAATTAGTTTGCAGGAGATAAGATCGCTTATCTACATATATCGAATCGGAGACTGAAGAAGATCTTCTGCATCCGTCGAAGGCATCGGCTTTTGCGCGTAACGCGATGCGTGAAACGAGATGTTGCCGCGCGCCGGGCGGCATGCACCGGAATATCACAATGCGCGCGTTGTTATGGTTTTCGCGATGCGCTGCTATTCTGCCGCGGGCCGGATAACAGGATATACGGTGTCCGATGAACATCCCGACGCAGTATGCGGCTTCTCTCTTCCCCTCTTCCTCTCTCCCCCTTTCTCTCTCTCTCTCTCTCTCTCCTCACCCGTTATCGACCACGCGCGACACGTTTGCTACGCTGATAGATACACGCTTCTTTCGATACACCGATAGCTCAGCCGTCTGCGACGCGTTCGCACACAATCGTGCACGGAGCAGGCGCACGATACGAGCGAGAACATGAACAACTCGATGCGCGACATGTTTTGTAGATTCTGTAAAAACGTGTACCATGTAAATCGTATCCCAAGTCCAACGCAAAAATAATAATATTAATATGTAATATTCAACCTAGGAGTTTAATGTTAGATGGAGTAAAAGTAAATTTAAGTCAGATTCGATTACCGTAAAATTTGTGATGCATAGCAGGAGCAAAGTGGGTCAAATTGATGAAAACTGAAACTTCCAAAACTTCGATTCATTTTATTCCAAACGGCATTTTCGTTTTTCCCTTTTCGTACTAAAAACTTCTGTAGTCGTCTTTAGACGCATGGAATAGAATCGATACTGAGAGGATCTTTTACGACGTACGGAACACATCCATCGCTCTCGTCATCCCAAGGGGGATGAAAGTGACTTTGTACCGTGACAAACTGACGTGACGCAGTGCACATTCACTAGCCCGCAACGCGGGTTAACGCCCGTGTTAAGTGGTACCGGTCTATTAGAGGGATGCTGCCCTGACATTTAGAAGCGTGGCATTTAGCTCCGGTCTTCCCCCTCGTTAAACATCCCTATGCAATTTCCTATCTGATCATGGGACACCAATATTAGGAGAGAACAACATCTCCTGCCTTCCCGGCTGACATAATGCTATCATCAGAGGCGAACCTATTAAAAGGGCTAAAAGAAGGTGTCCTGAGAAAATAGGTTTTAAACATTGCATATATGCGATTTTTAATTAAGACCATTTCAACGTTTATAATAATGGTCTATTTTTTTATATAACGTTTACGAAATTGTCACGTTAAACTACATCTCTGATTAGAATATTATACTGGATATTCAATTTTTTTTTAATTACACAACATTTATGAAAGAGGAAACTGGAATAGCACTCCAAGCAAAAGCACAGTATTTATTGAACTTCGAGTGTAATAAAAATATAGTATTAGAAATTCTTAAATAATTTTGTGTCTCGGGTCCTATTAGCTCTAGGGCCATTTCTGAAGTTTATCTTTTGGCTCCCTTTGTATACTTTTCTCATAGTCGATTTTAATAGCTCCTGGAACCGAACTATCTACTGTTGTGTCGAAACATGTTTTGGACAGAATTAGACACAACAGAAAAAGAGGATCTCCGAGATAATATAGACGTACAGTATCGTCAATGTATTAATTTCTGTTGACGGATTATTTAGATTATTATTTCACGAGTACTTTATTTTTAAATTAAATGAATAAATTTTTCATAAAAATAAAAAAACCACATAACACTTTTTTCTTTCTTAATCTTATTAATTTCTAAAATATTATTTTAATTATATACATATTTATCTAGAACTCTTTATTTTAATTAAAAAAATGACTAAATATGATTATTAAAATTCATATATTAATTTCGTAATGTAAATTTTTTTTTAATACGATCAGCATCCAACGTACTTAATTTTTAATTAATTATTGTTATGCGGTATATAAAAGTGGGACAGTAGTACACGCGATAAAGCTACGATAAATGCAATTTACGCTGATCACAATTTTTTATTGCATCATTTACAACTGATCTTTTCGATCTCTTTCAGAGTCAGCTGCCTTTTGAGTAGCCACCTTCGATGACGATAATAAATATCCATTAATGTGGCCGGCGCGGGTAGGGGGATAGTTATCGCATCGCGAGCTACAGAGGCAGATGACTCGAAGAAGGTCCAGCTGCCTTCGATCACTAGCTTATTGTCGGAACCATCCGTTCGCCGAAGATGTGAACGAACGGGGATGAGGGAAAAGATCATTTAAAAAAAAAGCAGTCTATCGCTCCGATGGATTAAAATTTTGAGGATAGGAAATTCGTGATTATATTCAGTACATTAAGAGACAGTCAAAACAGTTGAATTCGCCGTTTCAATTTAAATGGTGAATAATAATAAGTGGAAGAGCTTAATGATGTATGTAATTCGTGCCTTGATGTTAGAGAATTAAAGTTATAATGAGTATACAGAAGTATATTTTATTCGGACCATTGTTGGCCCGAGGGATATAAAATTAAATTGGTTCGTGAACAGTGCGGCACAGTACCCCTTTGGTATGTAAGGCAGAAAGTAATAACGCTCTCGTCTCTCGGCAATGCTTTGTCTCACGATAGTTTACTTCACCTCATATATTATCGACCACAGCAGGTGATATCTGTGAATACTGACTCACGTACACCAATGCGAGACTGGAAACACGTATTTCGGAGAAGAAAACGGATGAAGGCCGCGCTGCTGTTGATACTTATCTCCTCTTTCATTAACTCTTTTGCTACAGAAGACGGCTGTAATCAGCTTACATATTGCATCCTGCGCGTATTAAAAGCGTCAACAGGTGATTGAAAAAAAAAAACTGCTTCTAAAAATAACTAATACGTAGGAGCTTATAGCCGAGGAAAAAAAAAGAAAAGTATTCGGGCTACTTGTTCGATAAGATAAAGAATTTCTTTCCTAGTTCTCTTTCCTACGCCTCGGACTATTCGCGGGATTTTGGGAAAAGAAATATAGCAACGTGTTTGCGCCAACAACATTCGCTTTCAGTTTCACACATCAACGGAACTTTTCGATTTTACCTGTTGAATTATATCTAAAAAGATCATTTCGCTGATTTAAATTTAACACCTGACACCGTTTGCAGGCATACAGCCGCAGCGCGTTGTACAGCCGACCCTTGCATTCCTGGCTTATCGATAAATCTAACGGCAAAAAGCTGCATAATCGCGACTCCGCGACATATTTTAGTAGATCGTCATTTGAAATGACAAAAACGGAATACGTTACGTAGCCTCCGATCCGGCTGCGTTTATTGTTATCTCAGGTAGCAGGTGCCACCTTGCTTCAGGAGCATCGTGCGTCCCAACAAGAACGCTCTTAACTCTTTACACACGCGCAAAATGTATTCCGCATCTGCAAGATGGTACGGCGATTGCAGACGCACGGACGGCTATCTCGCGGTATCCAGCGCGCAAGCGATAATGCTGCTGATCCGTCGTCGATTACTCGTGCAGAAATTACGCAAGCCGGGCATACTACGGCACATTTTCCTTTTACCTCACCGTTTTGTAGTTCAAATACAAGTCTCAAGCAAAAAAAAAAGATATCGATTTGCTGCAGCTCTCTTACGGCATTTGAAGTAAATATGAAGTGTTGACGATACAAATAGATCAACTCACACAATTTAGGTTTTCGATAAATGAGAGTAAATTAGAGGTACACTCAGAAAAAAAATAGTTGCGGTATTTATAATATTACTATAATTTATAGTCATTTTTGAACTCAGCTATATTTTTATAGTTATTCAAAAATATAAATTAGTTTGTTTAAATTATATTAAAGCTCTTACAATCATAATATTGATCTATGCCACTTATGATAGTTGTCATAATTGAGTTTTTAATATAGTAAGTCGTACTATAAAACAATCGCTATGAGCATCATTATAAACATATGGTTGTTATTATTATCAGTATAATAATAATTATTATATAAAAATAATATTTCTGCACGGAGAGAATTTTCTCTTAAAAATTACCCTGAACATCGTGATAATTGTGAGACAACATGAATCTTAAAAATTTTACTATACTTTTAGAAAAATTTACTAAAATTTTAATAAAATTTGGCAAAATTTTTTAAATTTTACTATACTTCTAACAAAATTTACTCAAACTTTGCCAAATTTTATTAAAATTTTACTATAGTAAATTTTATTAAAAGTATGGTAAAATTCTTCAAGGTTTACGTTGTCTTACGATTACCACGATTTTTAGGATAATTTTTAAGAGAAAATTCTCTCCGTGTGACTATAATTATTTTACTATAATAATCCCAAAATAAAATTAGAGTCCCAAATATCACATATTTTTTCTCAGTGTATGAAGAGAGATTTCGAGATGCAGAATGTGTTCAAATTTTTTCAGAACTGAACTTGGTCTACTTATATTTGTCGCCTCGTTTGTAATGAAACTTCAAAACAAATGATCTGCTTTTAACAGACAAATAGATTCTTGGGTCCGCAGACTCCGCCAAAAAGGTGTCGTGGACTACTTTGCGGGTAACATAATTCGTACACGTTTCATCGTGGAACAATGCTACATCATCGCGCGGCTGGTACGTGATGGATCGATTTGACGCAGCAATTAACCGCGCGACGATCGATGCGTTGCGTCGCGCGTACGTCAAATGTCCGACGACGACGTGCGGCACGGCACGGCACGACAGGGCGGCGGTGGCGGCGGCAACGGCGGTGGCGGCGGCAACGGCGGTGGCGGCGGCGTGGCGTTTCGCCGGCTCCGATTCCGGGAGATAAAAGGGTGAGAGAGCAACGGCCCAGACAGACGGAGGTATCTCGCGGTATTCACATCTTGAAAGCTGCCGGCACGCGCCTGCAGCAAGGTGTGCCTCTCACTTTATTCATCCACCTCCGGTCTTCGGGCGCAGGAGCAGCTGTTGCCGGGGCCGGAGCGCATGGCGCGTGCCACCAGGTACCTATATAATAAACCGGGAGATAATGTCAGGGTGCGTGGCACTACGCCACCGAAGACCCTTCGCGGAGCGAAGTTGATCGGGGCTAGCGCGCGCGTGAGAGAGAGAGAGAGAGAGAGAGAGAGAGAGAGAGCGAGAAGGAGAAGGCGAGGAGAGGACTCGGAACGAGAGAGAAACCGCGCGGGAACTTTTTAGCTTCTATGCGATCGAGGGGAGATCGCCGTGACGTGGCACATAGGTGGGTGCGAAAACTTGATCGCCTTGGATCGGACAACGTAAATTCGCTTGTCCGTCTCTAGGCCCAGGTGCAGCGGCAGACTCCTCGCTCCTTCTCAGCTCTATTGCCCTCACCTAAGGTTGAACGTGATTTGATTTTAATGCATCATTGATGAGCTTTAAGATTTACCGACAGTAATAGGGGCATAAGTGGGGAGGAAGTGCCGGTATATCTTTAAATTTATTCGCAATCAGCTTTTTGTTGAAGTTTATTACAACAAATGGAATGCCTCTAATAAAAAAACCTGCATTGCTCGAGACGCAGATTATAGTAGCAATGGATATCCGTAAATATGTATAAAACAAAGAATTTATATTAATATTTATTATACTAATTTATGTATACACACTTTTTAAAAGTAGCTTAATTTGTTCCCTTTACCTTATTGTGTATAACAATAGATTATTAATGTAACGATTTGAAAAAATATTATAATAGGTATTCATTTTCTTTTGTTAATGATACGTGATAATTAGTGAAAACCATCTCTCCGCACCCATCATTCGCTGTCCGTCTAGAATTAATTATCTAATGCGACTGGCATCTGTCATCGTTTCGTCAACGCGAACACACTTTTATTCTCTACCTTCTTTCACCATCACCATTGTGCTGGATTTCGACACTATTACGTTTGACATCCGATTTTAAAATGAATCTTTTTAAAATATAATCAGGAACGATGTTGAAAGCACACTAGATACGTAAATCTGATTAAGATAAATATACATCATTCGATATAAAATTATAGGTGTAGCATTAACAAAGTTTGACGCAAATAAATTAATATAAAAATGTGAGAAATAAAATTTTAATAATTTTGTAATGTATATATTTTATATTTTTAACTTTCACTTTTTGTACGTGTAGAATTAAAATATATTCATATTTTAATTAATCGTTCTCTTTATGAAAGCGCGCGCGTGTGGCTAGGTCGAATAAAAACTTAAAATCATATTCGTTGTGCGTGACCTATAAATCGACTTAAAGATTCCATCTAACCTGAGATTTCGTTCATTCGATTCCTATGATATTACTGCCTTTATCGACGGTATAGGAAGCAAAAAATGCGGTATTATTCAATATTATATACGCATATCTCGTATTATACGCGTGAGTACCAGCAACATTACTGTTGTTTATGAATAACTGTAATATTTTACCGCGTTCGTCACAGACCGATATTCGCTTTATAGCCTGCAATAATCATCTCCGGATCCCAGCTTTTCTTTGTCAACCGATCGGAATTTTCACGTCGTGATTTTCTAGCATCAATCATGGTGGCAAAGACGGCAGAAATAATTCACCATAAATCACATCGACTAACGTCAAACAAATTTGCAATTATTTGCAATTATTTGAATTATTTGTTAGAGAATCATTTTTTACAGTTTACTTTATATTATTAATTATTTAAGCACTATTTCGATAAGAAATTTGTAAAGTTTAAAAATTGAACTTTGTGTTTTTAAAGTTTAAAAAATTTGCATTTTTATGTGTGGTTAAAAAATTTTTTTTTTTAATTATAGAAATCTGCAGACAGAATTTGTGGACAGGACAATAATTCTGCGATTAGATACCGATAATTTCGAAAGCCGGGAATTCTGTTTTAATTGTCGGACAATGATGTTTAAATTTTCCCTTTAATCTGACCCCTTGACCAAGAATAGAGGGACCGATTGGTCAAGAGACTTCCGTTAGTAGATCGCGAAGTAGGCCTGGCGTGACAATAGTCTCCTTCTAAGTCGCGACTGCTAGTCGACCTGCCATACAAACCAAGATATCAGGCTATGACTGTCGCAGCATTACATCTGAACGAATTTGCAAAATGATCACGCGTATCCTGTTCCCCACACTGGCCACTGACTCTCTCCGCGCGAGTTTAAGATGGAGCAGGATAATTCGCTCTTTGCATGCTGCACGATGAGCCGAGGAATACCGAGACGTTGCGTTGATATGCGCTCGTTTCAATTCGATCATTCATCTTGACGGCATTTTCAGCAGCCGTAACTTCCTCTCACAAAATAGAGATTAATCTTAGAAACATTTGGTATTGCGAAAATTAATTATATAAATTTTTACAAACGCAGATACACGCACACCAAATTACATATATTAATAAATTTATTAAAATAATATTAATATTAATTACAAGTAAATATATATTCTTCAAGCTTCGCATTTCTATTGCCTTAGGCATATTTTCATTTCAAATTTAGAAAAATATGTTGCACAATTTCGTGCAAACGTGGAAAATTCGTGGATTCTTAAAATTTCTCCTTTTAAATAAGTTTTGTTTATTGACTCGTTATAATTTTGTATTTTTTATTTATAAATAAATTAATGTGTCATATAAATTTCTGTAAATTAATTAAAGAAAATGATAGGTAGGTACTTACAACGTTTGCGGCGACAACAGAAGATCGGCTTTTAAATCCCGTTAGAATTAATTTCGGACGTTTTGTTCGCCAGCATGGAGGCTCTCGAACGTGTGCGACGAATGTTCATGCGGGTACGACGACGTTTACTGTCACATCATGTACTTTGGAGCTCGGTGTTAATAAATACGCGCTGTTTTAGTACGCTCCCCTGACTGTAAACCTAATACAAAAAGCTACAATAGAATACGTAGATTACAATTCAGAAAAAAAATTATTTTGTGCGGCAAATAAACAATGATATAACTGCGAGAAAAAATTATATGGTTTCATGTCGACATAAAAGATATAATTATATATACACTAAATGCTTTTAATAATATTTATTTATCATAATTCTTTTTAACAGGAAATATATATATAGTACTAGAATGATAGATCCTTTATTTAAATAAACTTTACATAACGGTAGATTGTTTGAATATATGTGTAGGTGTATACGTCTATATGTACTCGTATATATTTATTCAAAACAAATCGCCACGCGGTGCGTCGTCAAAACAAAGCCCGTCCCGCCTCGGTGTGCCGTTAACCCCGGGGATCAACCGTCTGCCCGTGAGGAGCCCGATCGCTAATGCGAGTCCTCATCCTCCCGTCCTCTCACCACCGCGGTCCTTACTGCGGATTTAAGGAGCCGAAGGACTCGCGTGCGCGCGTAGACGCTGGCACGAGTCGCGTGGGCATACATAGGTGGAGAGATAGGTGGGTTAGCGGGCAGGCGAGCAAGCAGGCGAGCGGGCAAGGCGAGCTGGCAGGCAAGCAGGCAGGCAGGCAGGCAGGCAGGCAAGTAGGCAGGTGCAACGCTGATGTTGCCTGAGGACTGAAACAGCTGTCGTCTTGCCGTGCCCTACTGCAGGCGCACGCGCCGACCGCATCCGCATTTACATTACGTTGCGTTACCATTCTCTCCCCGTTCTCTCTCTCTCTCTCTTTCTCTCGCTCTCTTTCTTTCTCTCCCCTTTCCCCCCTCTTTCTCTTTCTCTCCCAGTTTTAATCGGCATCTTCGCGTAACGGTCGTCGATCCCGCGGCGGATGAACGTTTCCTAGAAAAACCGACTCGATCCCGCCCGATGCGTCGCGATGCGACGTGCAGAACTCCCGCCTGGTCACGGCATATATCGATCGACTGTCCGTATTTTCTCCTCTCTTCTATCTCTCTCTCTCTCTCTCTTTCTCTGGCTGGCTGGCTGCTGTCCGCTCACGCGAGAGATACCTACCCATGTGTATGCGGATGTTTTTAATTATGCACTGCGTCGTGCGGCTTTCGAGCGAGATACTGCAAAGATATTGCACGCATGATTTTAGATAGACTGGTCGCCCTCAACGGAAATGAGGAAAGATGGTACACCTTGTGCACCTCTGCTGCATAAAATACTACGAGGCCCTTGTAGCTTACGCGTTTGCTTTCATTATTTTACCTTTGTCATTTTTTGTGTTTGTTTATACTTCTTTTTGCAATGTTTTTTTTTTAAATCACGATTTGAAGATTTGGTATTGGCATTCAATTTTATCTTTTATCTTTTATCCTTTAAAAATATTTCATCTTTTGGGATTGTATTTTCGATTTTTTTAAAAAGCTCTCAATATAAAGATGCTTCTACAGCTGTCACCATTGCACCTGTGTATAGTCCTCCCTCGTTAGGAAATCCAGTTGAAACGGTTCATTGGCCGGGTAGCATTCCATCCCTCCAATGAACGCCACGGGAGATGAGGGTGAATGAGAAAAGGCAGTCCTTGTCAAGGGATCTCGAAAGCGTCCTTTCTGCGAAAAGGGATGAGAAAGGGGCGTAGATGAAGACCGGAGGCATGCAATGGCTGCAAAATGTCGCGTACGGTGAAAAACTTTCCGTGACGACTGTATTCTTAAAAGTTACTAACTATCCTTCAATACAACCGTTTCTAAAAAAGGATTTCGTACATACGTCATTAGTTTTCGTAAAGGTATTGAATACGCGAATTATTTATTTGAGTAAAGATTACTTTAATTAACTAATAAAAATAATGTTAAAACATTTTCGTTATTATACGTTACAACTTTTTATTAAATCTAATTTTCGCCAGGAGAAATTAACGGCCGGAGAGAGAACGCGCGCGTTCAAACGTAAAGAACGCAAAGTTTGGTAATCGTAAAAATATTCTGCCTCTCTATATCAGCTCTGTTCTTTCCGCGTGTATATGCTTATCTGCCGTGCTGATCACCCTGTTACGGTTTACGTATAGCCAAGCATGTGAAATTAACGAAACAAGGCAACTTATTTTGTAGCGCGGAGTTTACGGCGAGAGAGAATGCGCCGTTGTTATTTTTAGCATTATTGCAACATTTTTTTCCATATAGATTGCTAAATTCTAAATATCTAAATATAGAAGTTTAAAAGAAAATTTTTTATATTGCTTTTTTAAAATTACACTTGTGATAAACATATAAATATAGATTATACTTTTACACAATGATTATAATATTACATTTTGTATCGTCATAGGAATTACGAATTTCGTCATCCGAAAATTTTTTGAGTATTAATAATAATTATGCAACGCACTGATGATTATAGCCATGTTTATAATCTGTATATATTATACATATTGTAATTATTACTAAATACAGAAAAATTAGAAGTTACGCGAAGAGTTCCGTATTACTCGAACTATTAAAATAAGTACATAATAATAGTCGGATATTCGGCGGTGCTCATCTTCCGACATTCGAGAACGTTGCCGCCGAGATTTTGACCAGCTAACGATAATGTCCGGGCGCGACCGGAGTGAAAGGATTAGGCGGCTGCGTTTCCTAGAAAACTTTCCACTGGGAGAATCAAAAGCGCGGAGTATCGGAGTGGAAGCTACGTGGAAGGCCGTTAGTGCATTATGCAACGACGACGACGACGACGACGACGAAGGAGCCGCGCTCGCGAGACGACCGGGGAGACGAAAGGAAAAAGGGGACGTCGCTTGCGCCGATACGCCGTTTATCGTTATCGGGAGCGTGCGTCTTTACTCCTCCGCCCGCCGCGCCGCCGCGCCAGAAAACCCGCCAAACGAGAATACGACATAAACATCGCTCCTATCGGCGCTCTTGTTTCCTCCTCCTGCGACGACGACGGAGCGATTACGCGAACGACAGACAGGGCAGTACTCCTCGCGGATATGATATCTCGTCGTCTTTCCCGCAAAAAAAGCGTGGAAAGCGACGCGCGCGTGTTCCCCTCTGCAATATGGCGACGCGCGACATATGGCTTTACTACGCTTTAGATTTTTCAATCTCGAAAATCGTCGCGCATATATTATTCAACCCAATGATACTCCGGGTTTTACTGCCCCGTCAGAGACCCGTCTACGCTTTTTATATCGGCATAATTTTCTATCGTGTATCGAATCAATTCGCTCGCTTGCTCGCTCGCTGCTTCTTTCGCGTTCACAAGACTGTTTCGTGGTTAAAAATGAAATTTTAATCGACGACGCAATTCATCCTGTCGTTTTTTTTTTTTATAACGCACGTTTAGCTTTTGTTATTGCGGCAATGAAAGCCTTCTGCGTCTACTCCCACGTTACTTCTGCGAATATAGACGCGCGCTTTTCTCGTATACTCGCGCGAGACCGGCGAACCCACGTCTCATTAAACGGAGATTCCCGAATCGTTTGCGGCGAGGCAATTTCGCCGTAACCGGCGAGCAGGTGGCCGCAGGTACGGCGACGGCGGCGGCGGCGGTGTAAACGTGGCGAAATGCCTCTCCTGGAGGCAAACACAATAGCGGGCGTGTGTTAGCGCGGGCATCGGCGGGCAGCGGTGATTCCCCGCGTGTCGAATCGGCGCGCGGCGACGGCGCCGCGCCGGTTTCCTACTCGGCGAAAAAGGAAAACCGAGATCACGTGGCACGCACGTACGTACACAACGGGAGTGAAAGCAGCGCGCGCGGAGGAAGAGAAGCGGACTGCGAGAGAGGCGCTCCGATGCGCCTTGGTTAACGATCGGCGTGGCCAATAAGATGTAAGGGTCCTCTCATCGGTCGTAATGTATCGCGCGTTGCGAAAAATCTGCGCGTTATCTGCCGCATGCGTGCGTGCGTGCGTGCGTTCGTGCCTGTCGCAACCGCGGCGTACTCGAATTTCGCGTAATTCCGCGTCGTCGTCGCAATTGGTGCGCCTCGTATCGGGTAAATAAGGCCGGCCAATCCGCGGCTTCGGATGGACGGAGACGGCAGCTATTCGCGCGGCAGCAGCGCGACGTGTTTTTGACTTACTTAATACGCTCGACAATCACGCGTGTCGTAATTGATAATCGAGTTATAAACTATACGCTCTCATGATCCGTAGATGCCGCTTACGGCAATTATGCTAATTGAGAGCCGCCCGCGGAGAAAGAGAGCTCGAATCTGCCGCGACGTGCGTTACGTCAAGTACGAAATACCAAGAGGAACGCGCGCACGGGCTCATTGTCCTGTCTGCCATTTAGATCTTTTTATCGTCCTTATCCCTCTATTATATTTTCGTAATTGCGCTCGCGTCTGCTGTCGTTGAAGCCGTTACATATGTAAATTGTATTGCGAACCGTTTAAAAGGACTCGATATACCTTTCGTTTTGCAATTTCGATTGCGCTGCTCTGCGATAAGCAGATCTTATCTCTCTTCGGTTTCTAAAAAAAAAAATATCTAGTAGGAAAAAAACAGGGAAAATGTTAGAAGCGCGTCCCTGCGCGCAAGCGAGCAGCAATATTTACATAACAATCGCGGATCACGTAACCGTATTTTGCCTTCTCCCGTTGACGTGTGCGTCTGCCGGTCTATCTGTAGGTGTCGCGTACCAATACTCCGTACGTATACGCGACTTGGAAAGTCAAGTAAATGCCTCCTCTTGCGCGAATTTCAGCGCAATTTCAGCGCGATCGCAATCGAAAGTACTAGTCCCGAACGAGAGGCAGGAAAAAGAAGAGGCGCGAATGAATTGTCTGTACCTACGATAAATGTTTCTTTTTTGCAACTGCATTTATTAACTGTTAATTTTTAACAAAATGTAACTCTCATTATGGGACATCACAACAGTCTGAATTTTATTTAATGTATGACATGAATTTTCAGCATTTTACAAAGCAGGAAACGGATGATTAGCTCGTTTCTTTCTTGTTGTTCCGTGTATTGAGTTTCTCAATATTTATAAATTGTAAATTAGAAGTAGGATAGGCATTTCATTAGAACTGGATGATATTCCCCAAAGTATTTCAAAGAATTAGCAATACACGTGTCTCGTGACGCACGTAACGCACACACGTACGTCAGTAGGTATTTAACAAGTTTAACAGTTTAACAATCTGATTAATAATCTGGTTCAGTTCCGAATGCGCGATCATATAGATAAGAGTGTGATTATCGATTTTAATTGCGTTATAGCGTGATGAAGTGGCAAAACACTTCGGATGAGCTATGCGAACAAAGTCGACTATTCGTGGCGTGTGAGCTTGAACTTGAGATCATTCCACTTAACGCAAACATACGTAAGGCCAAGTACGTAATGCACAGGTACGGCGCGGTAGATAAGAACTTATCGCGTTGGATAAAAATCGCTCAAGTCCAAATTTGCAAATGCCGTAGCGTCATCCATGAGCGACCGATGTTTTGCTGTCAGAAAGGATACGTTACGTACATACGAGCACCCATTTTCGTTGGCAAATCACAATATTTTTTATTCTAAATTATTGAATATTTATTGTTATTGGATATAACTTTTTTTCAACAGATTTCTTTTACATATAAAAATTTAATTTTTTTGTCATGAACGTAGCACGTACTATTTTAATATTTTTTTTTTATTTTACAGACTGTTTTAGAGAGAGACGAATTAATAGTTATATATATTTTTTTAAAGGAATTTTTTCATAGTTAATGACGTAATACCTATCGTGAAAAGGAAGTACAGTTGGTCAAGGACTCTTGACATAATAGTGACACGCAATGTGTATGTAAGGAGATGCATGTATGTGCATTGTGACATAGGGATAAAAATCAATAATCTATGATAAGATAATAGGAACCTATAAGGCAACCCTATTTCTCGTGTAAAAACTTTAATACCTTTTCTATTAAGACTTGCGTAATACTTGTGATACATAACAAATTAATAAAGATAAAAAGTTTAATCGAAGTGTCCTCCGATCTAATTGCCTCAATAGTCTACAATGGCGATACGAGACGGATAATGTATGCTTTGAATATATCGGACTCGCGGAAGAACATCATTACATCCCTTTCCCGTGTTCGATCCATCACGAGCGAGTCCGCGCTGGTCGCTAAAAGAAATTAGAATATCGCAGCGCCGCCGCGACTCGGCGAAGCCATTTCTAGCCGGCGATCGAGGACACATTCAAGGAAAGGGATGACGAGGGAAAGCGAGAGGGCGCGAGGGCTCTCCGAGGATATTAGGTGTCCGGGCAGTCCCGGGGACGACGATTCATCGTCTGGCGGAAAGGGGTGGCCGGCTCGGAGAAAGAAAGAGGAGGCGGAGGAGGGCGGCTGAACAACAAACCGGGCGATTTTACCCGGGGATAAAATTGATTCCTGCATGTGTGGCGCATCAATGGCCCCAAACAAATCGTCAAAGTGATTTTATGTTGTGGCCGGTATCGCGATGGCAACCGACCCGGCCGTCATGGTAACGCCGCTGGCTCATTCGAGGTCTCTAATTCACAAACCGTACGGACGCGTCCGTACAAAAGCGCCCCGTTTGAGATATTCCGTAGAGCAGCGCGTCGTAAACCCACGCGCGCCGCTTTTGGCTCGCTTTTGGCGGAAAGAGGTCGAAGGGTGCGAGGGAAACCGGCGGAAAGGGGGCGTTTGAGATCAGGGGATGAGAGAGAGAGAGAGAGAGAGAGAGAGAGAGAGAGAGAGAGAGAGAGAGAGAGAAGGGCGGGAGGGAGGGATACGTGGGGGAGAAAAGGGGAGAGCCGGAGGGCCGCACGAGGTGGAAAGAGTGGCGAAGGTGAGGGGCGGAGGAAAAAAAGGAGAGCGAGCTGCTACACCCCACGTGTATGTTTCTCCACGAGTCGCCATAGCGACCCTTCGGCGTTCGTTACAGTAATGGGTTGGGAGAACCAGCAGCGGCCGGGAGGCGCTCGAGTCTCCCACGCTTGTCGGGGACACCTGCCTTAACGATTATCTCGTTGAAAGAAAGGAGAGACGTCTCTATCAGAGAATGAGATTTTGCACCGATCCTGTTGCATCGGCAACGACCGATTTTTAGTAAACCGTAGTCTCGCGTCTCTATACAGTGTGTATAGTCTTTAATGGATACTACTTTAGTCTTTTAAACGAGCGTTTGATTGATAGCGAAAGATGCCTACGTGTCCGCTATGTCAGCTCTGACACTAATAAAAGGAAAGAGACAAAGAGAAATCCGTTGGACAAGTGTAAGACGTCCGTTCACCTTCGGCTTCATCCGTGTATCCCTTCGCGAATTTG
Organism: Monomorium pharaonis; assembly: GCF_013373865.1. Classification (NCBI taxonomy): domain Eukaryota; kingdom Metazoa; phylum Arthropoda; class Insecta; order Hymenoptera; family Formicidae; genus Monomorium; species Monomorium pharaonis. The sequence continues at coordinate 26,892,641 of NC_050468.1, read as the reverse complement.
GAGCCGACTTCCCCTCGACGATAAATAAAGCCTGATCGCAATCGCTGTAATAGGTTCACGTAGCATTGTTGAAACACGTGTACTCTGAGCAACTAACTTGCGTGAGGAAAGTTTTCGCTGCTTTTAATGAAATTCCGCGGTTACGAGAGATTATCTTACATAAAAAAATTCCCAATCGTATACGTTACAATTGTTGTCACAGACGAGTCAGATTAAGGTATAATTTTAATCGAGTGACGAATTATTATATCGAATTTCATTATATTATAATGTTTCTATTTTATATAATACTTATGTTTAATAATTGACAATTGGATTTTTGAGGCTAGAACGATCTTCTAAATTCGCAACAGTATAAACACCTTTTATGGACGCTGCTCTTTTAAAGTGGCACACGCGGAAATCTATGATCGAAATGGCAACACGAAAATCTCGCGTGACAATATTTATCTGAAATCGCGACTGCTGACATTATATCCGAAACGTGAGCTCGTGCAAGAAACTGTCGGAAGATAGACTTCTCACGCATTACACCGTTAGACTGTAAAATTGCCTCTTGTCTCCTTGTGCTGATAATAAAATATCGTTTGGAGGCGTTTACATGTTTCAATGCAGCCTAGTCTTAGACACTAGGATGAATATTTTCACGAAATATTTGAGTTATGAATAATGCTTCGTGTGTGCAACAATCGAATCTAATTGTATGTGACTCTGCGAAAGAGTTATCGCTCTCTTAGGTCTGCGAAAAGTAAAAGCACACAAACACGTAATTCATTATGATCGATTTAATTAAGATAAATTACACTGTATTAGATTATACTATATTAAATCGAGTACAGTTAGAGTACAATTTTATATTTTATAGCAGAATACTATGGAAGAGAGAGAAAAGAGGAAAAAGGGGTCGATTGTAACTGTGGTTCTACTTAATTTATATACAACATATTTCGCGCTGCAAGCCCTTTATCTCGAGTTTTTTTAATGTACCTCCGCTATCTCTCGCATTACGTTTCATACGTCATCAGCGTAGTTACTTAAAAATGTCCGAGCATTCTGATCTCAACGCGACGCAAATAAAGTTAGCATATCGTCAAACACCGTTACGCATTGCTTCCTGACGTCGCGTCGGGTCGGCTGTTTGCGATTACGTTCAAACGAAGAAGCGACGAGGTATACGAGGTGGATCCACAACAGCTGACCAAAGTGGGACGACGTCTCGGCGGGCACGCGAAATGTCGACTTCCGCTCCTCCACGCTTCTTTGCGTCAAAGAGAACACGGGCATTCACCACCTCTCGATCCCTCGTTATATCTGTATTCCTTCCTCTTTTCCTTTCGTGCGACAATATGACGCTGCCATTTCTCGTTGTGAGTTCGGCTTGGCCTTTCCCACACGTGGGATTGTTTGCGATGACCTCTGACTCCGTTCGGTGCGCACGTCGCAACATCATCGTTACACTCACGCAAATAGCCGCCCGATACTCGAGGCTAATCAAGACGGGACTCGCTGCTCTTCCTTTGCCCCTGCCTCATGAATCCATATGAATATTGATCGGCGAGCCGATCATTCATTGATCTTCGGGGTCATCAGGATGCTCTCTACGTTGCAGCGTTGCTCTGATTATGACCGCGCGCGAAGTCAGTGTGTCCGAGTTCTATTATAAAATCGTTGAAAAAAATTCTCATATTCAATATATAATACATATATGTTTATTCTTTGTTTTGCTTATCCGTACGGATAAGTTGTTAAAACGATCGTAATAATTGCCGGTACACAAAAGAACGTATCATACGATATAAATATCACACAATTATATTTACATATTATACATTTATTTCTATAAAGGAAACATAAGTATTAATTTTTAATAATGCATTGTCAATAAAATTCATTAATGATATTTTAATCAATATTTAACGTTCTAAGATTTTAGATTCTCTCTCTCTCTCTTTCTCTCTCTCTCTCAAAAGTTCTGTTTTTGTTCTTTGTTAATTTTATACCGAAAAGCTTCTCTTTTTATTGCACACGTGTATCTATGTATATAAAAGGACGAAGATCACACATCCATTTGAATAGGCAATATTTAAGGATCAAGCGTATGTAAAGCAGTCTGTTACTACGCAGATAGTCTGTCGCGTCACAGGGCAGCACACCGGACGTTCGGTCTGCAAATTTATGTTAATCGGAACGTATCAGTAGTTCTGGAGGCTTAAACAGCCCAACGGCGACGCTCGGTTTTACTTTGTTTCATTGAATAACAATGAAACGGGTAAACATTACAAAACTGTAAATTTCGTGTCCACGATGACTCCGTAATTTTTAATTTGTAATCTTTATTTGACACAAAAATTTTTATTCTTTAATAAAATTATCCCAAAACAAATAATTAAACAATGTAAAAATTGATAGCCGTCTTATAATACAAATATAATTAATATTTATGCAATTTTGTAATGTTTGTTAATTAAAAAGAGAGATAAAGTATAAAAATGCACTTTCACTTTGAAAAGTACAAGCTTTCTGGACAATTACAATTGTTATTTTTTAAACCACAAACGCTTAAAAATTCAACATTACCATTTACGCAATTGTATACGCAATATATAAAAGATACAATTTTAGATATTTTTTCACGTTAAAGAAACAAGATTTAGAAAAAAGTTTTTTAAATTCCTCTAAATTCCTAAATCTATTACTATGTGCGTTACTCGAATGGGTTCATGAACAATATAACCTTTGCATTCCATCGTTTTCACATTTCAGAAACATCTGGAAATACTTATGACAAATATTTATTCATATAAATATGTTTAACAGAAATTCTAAGAAAAATTTATACCTGCTATTCTAAAACATGTACGTAATCTGAAGCAGAAAAAGAGATTCAAATTGTCCCTCAAAATTTTAAAACTTACTTGCACAATACAATGGGAAAAGATAATTTAATGGCATGTTTCTTATGTTGATTTATACAGATATTACTATGAATCCTGAAGCGAGAGAGAGAGAGAGAGAGAGAGAGAGAGAGAGAGAGAGAGAGAGAGAGAGAGAGAGAAAGAGAGAGAGAGAGATAAACTGTCTTGGAAAAATTGCAATATTATGTTTTATTTTTTTAAGTAATTTTATTAAGTAATCTCTTTTTATTTCTTATTTTTTATTTAACTTTAATTATAACATTTTTAATAATATTTAGCAATGTTTTTTATACAAAGAGTCTCTTTATGTTTCTAAATTTTAAAAAATTTCTTTTCCTAGGGAAAATAATTATGAGTATTTTGTATGTAATAATAACAATATTAAAGAGCACATTTCGTCTTTAATAACTATTGTCTATACTTTCTTCAAGAAAAAAATTAAAATTATGATTTACAAAATCAAAAATTTTGTTTTATTCAATTTTAAGAACGAGATGTTTTAAACTTTGAAATATTAAAAAAAATTATTAATACAAAACATTTCTGTGATAATGGAATCGATAACTCCTCTTTCTCTTTAAAAAAATTTCGAATATGCTCTTGTTCAAATAGATATACCGAAATTATTTCTCGACAAATTATTTTGTTACAAACACCTAGCAACATACATTAATATAAATTTTATGAAAAATTCTTTACTTATACTTTATTCGTGCGTTTTGGCAATTACATTATTTGAACTTATAAAAGTTTTTTGCATTTAAAAAATTTTGGTTTAGGAATATAAGAATCCAGATCGAATTGAGATTAATCATTTAAGTTTGAAAAATATTTAATATACGAAAACTATTTTTTGAATATAAGTTTTTCGCAGCGTAAGAGCTGACTATGGACCACTCTCGCAGTTTCACACGCTTTCAGAATTAAATCCTCGGGATCAAATTTGATGCTGCCATCGTTTCAAACGAGAGATTTAATACAAGTAAACAAAAGCTACTCTCTCATGGGAGAGAGATCTTTGAGATCCCAAAAAGGGGTCGCGATGTTTTAATTCCGCGATCGCCGAGTGACCCAACCAAATGGTCAATTTCTATGATTTTCCCATGGACGCTGGCTACCTGAAGAAACGATCTTCCTCGTTCACAAGGTGTCCGGCAATGAAAATTTACCTGGACAATGTCCGCGCGGCGAAGGAGAGGGAGAAGGAAAGGGAAAAGAGAGCCTATTTAAATCAGGTCGAAAAAATCCGTTAGGCATAAGTGACCTTCTTCGTGTCCAGCTCGATGTGTCTAACGAATGGCCAGCAGTGGCAGTACGCGCGATATGGCGGGTATGGGAAAAACTATGCTCTAATAGATCGTCGGACGTGCTCGGCCGTGTCGGCCGTTGAGGGATGCGTTAAGGTGTCCTTACACCTGGACGACGTTGCTGCTCGATATTGATATTCCTTACTGTCCGGTACGCTTTCGTAAACTGGAGCAACGGACGATCGTTCCCCCATCACAGCTGACTAACCTCGGTGTTATATCGTTCAGACCGAGAGAGCCGCCAAAATCAAAGCCGTGTAACAGACAAAAGAATTTTTAAAAAAATATTATTAACTTGAAAATTATTTGATGAACAAGATCTACTTAGAAATAAGGTTTTTAGTTTTGAATCAATTGATGAAAGAGAGTCTATATTTTTTATCTATTGATCCAAAATTATTATAGTTTTTATCAGCATATTTTTTAAATCTTTGTAAAGGCAGACTGGAAAAGTTTTCGTACGTATTTTGGAAAAAAAATACATTGTAGTTGATATAATGCGACTCAGAATTATAATAATTCAATTCAATGCTGAAATATTTTATTTCGAGAAGCAGATGACAGGCGATGACGCCTGAATTATGCAAGTTGTTTGATACTTTCATGGTTCGTGACCGTTAAAATATCCCGCCCGGCAAATTTCCGTTGGTCAAGCTTGACATTAACTAGAGCAACGCATGCACGGCCCCACCACCTTTCCTTAAAGACCAGCAAGGATTGGCCCAGCAAAGACTACGAACTCTATTTTTTTATCTAAACTGGTATAATGCAGGGTATGGGATGCATTCACGACGCACTAACATCTCTAATCGTATCAAACACGTTTGTTGATATCAGTCCAAACGGTCAGACATATATTTTTTTAATAAAAGTTATTTTGAGATAAAAATCTGATTGCGAATTAAAATAACATTTTTGTTGTACATATATTTTCACAGGTGACTCATACAACTAAGTAAGATATTTAATATTTGAAATGACCAGGTAGAAATTAACATTAAAATTTGCACCGCGGTTATTGGTTGTATCCGCGAGAATTAAGGCAGTTTAACACAACTTTCATTGCCTCGTTACATCGTCTTTTATCGGTTAATCCGCAAACCTTGAAGAGTTTAAGCAGGTACGTTGGTAAAAGTTTGTCGCAACTTATTGAAAGCCATACGTCATATATTCTGCATTATTCAGTACGACGAGACTAGAAATGGTCGTTATGAAACAAAACAAAACTAAAACACACAAAGAAAAGTTGTAACGTCGCGCTAAAGAGATTGTCGAGGAGCCTCTTGTGTCCTTGCAGGAAATAGGAAACGCGGCACCACGCTTTCGTTAATCGAAATTCAATGCAATGAAATTCACGAGAAAAAATGTATTAATGTCGCTTATTTTTATTGTGTATGTGTGTGGTTTGCGACGGTACACAAATTAGTAAAAATAATATCTAATGATAATAGTAATGCGTAATTGTTTTGACTCAAAATGTAAATTTTTCTACAGATAAGAATAAAGATGTATCGGTGACTTTACAGTAATACTAAATAGAATCACAAATAGGGAATATTCAAATTTGAATATGATATAAATGCATGTGGCTGTAAGTTTTGCCAGATAATAGAGGGAGCACGAGTTATACATATTTCCATTATTATTACGTGAAGTCGTTAAAAGCAACTCTCATAAGAGCCGTAAAACTGCTGTCACTATTTTTACTTCTCTCGTAAAACGGTTCGTTCGATAAAAGAGACTCGCGCTACCGTTATATAACGACATACGCGGTCACGGAGGTTTTTTTATCATTCGAAGGATATTTATGAGGCTCTCATCGATGGCGTCGACTGCGTCTCAATTTCTCAGTAGTATCCGTAGTTTCATAGGGATAAATAAAAAGGCATGTGAGAAAAGCTCAAAGTCTGTAATTAGATTTACGTGTGATTGTATTTTCGTCTTTCCTTTTTCCGCAAATATTTCCCTCTAATAGACAGCAATTTGGCTCTTTGCGGATTAACATATTAATTTCTATAAATAAATCGTCATTTTTCAATCTTATCTTAATTTTATCAATAAAACACCCTAAATAATTTACGTACAGTATTTTACAAAAACTTAGAAGAAAATATTTCGTGCTAATTACGATTAAACATTGTTTTTTGGCGGAAAAAAGTGTGTGCAAAAATAGAATATACACATATACACGGAATACGTATATAACTGGTCTCGGTTAGTATCATATATATCAGCATCACGTCTATGTGATGTGGAAAATTGGTGGCATCGGGATAGTAACGGTCAACAGCCTTCGACCAAAAACTCTCCGATTGGTACGAAAGTTTAAATGCGCCAATCGCCGCGCAGATTTTAACGGAAAGGCGCTGACGAAAGACGCCAAAAGACACGTGCGTTGTGTTTTATCGTTGAGCTTTCCACGAGCCGCGCCCAGCCGGCGCAGGGCCCGCCTAGAGTAAGGGCACATTTCAAATGGGCCCACGAAAGGGTTATGTACCTGCATGACCCTGACGGTTGTTGCCGCGATTCCGGCTGGACGCCCGTTCTGACCTGCGAACCTGAAGACCGCTCTTGTCCACAATCTCTTTAATTCGCGAGGTTCAAACTGATCCCAAGGGGAAACAGGTTTTCCACATAACCCTCGTAACGAACAGGTAGACGCGGTACGAGATGTCCATACGATCCCGTAGGAGCGTGCAGGTATACGACCTTTGACGCTGGACCTTCCCTCGTCTGTAACCCCGATTCACCCGGTTACGAGGGTAAACCGGTACCCAAGTGTCCGATATGCGTTTAATTTTGCAGAACGTTAGAGAAAATAGCAAAATGATATCAAAAGATACAAAGATTTAAATAGCATCTTTTTTAATAACCAATATACCGACAAATTTTTTGTTATTAGTGTATATGAAAATATACTTATTTTAGTATCACGTATTTTTGGTGTAAAAAAATATTTCATAAAAAACATTTTGTACTTGCTAATATTTATTTAAATATTAAAACTAATAGTCGCCAATAAATCTCTTAAAGAACCCGTTATTTCTTGGAAATTGCATATTGCACTGTGTTAATACTAATAAAAACATGATCTTAAATAATTAACTGAAAGAAATAAAAACTTTAGTTTATAGATTTATTGTTTTTTTCTATATAAAATCTGCTAAAAACAAATTTTTTAATAGCGAGAAAATTTGCATGATTTTTTCTTGCAAGTAGTATAGTTTAAACGATAGTGAATTTATGTTATTAATATTAAATCATTTTACATGATTATAGCTCTCTAAAACTAGTTTTAATTATATTATGAAGACATTATTTATTATAAAATATGAGACAGTATTATAAAAATTGCTGTACCATCTCATAGAAGGCACTTTCCAATTTATATTTAAGTTTTCAAAGTTTTATTTTTAGTTGTTGTTAAGAAATACTATTTAAAAACAAAGTGATCAGCATTAATATGACCTTTCTCAACTAAAAAAAGTATATTTACTTAATTTAAAAAAGAATTTTTTTAATATATATAAACATCATTACTCACGATAAGAAAACGTATTATAGGTAAAAAATGTAAATCTAAAAATAGACCTATTTATTTTTAACTATGCACATTACAATCAATTATTTATAATTATTATATTAATAGTTATACAAAAGAATAGTATTAAATTAAATTAAATTAGCGATTTCTGATGAAAATATACACCAAGTTGCAAAAAAAAAAAATTCTGAGAATTTTGTCGTGTAGTTTAAGCCGTCCATCTTTAGAAGCAAGTCGCAGTCGAACGTCTCTTACATCGACCGGACGTGTGTTCGGTTAAAACGTTTGGAGAAAGAAGGAGAAAATAAAGACAATTTCCGCCTGTCCGATGGAAGGACGCGCTTTGATTTGTTTTTGTAGTTTCCGCCGGAACCAAGGCGCAGGTACGGGGTCTTGATATAATAATAATAGGGTTGCGCCCGAAGAAAAGGTGTGAAATTTCTGCTTTGTCGAGATTTCAAGAAGTAGTTTCGAGTTACAAAAAATATGTGTCACTCTGACTAAATCATAAAAAGTTCAAATAGAGTCATCAGTGATATTTTTTATACTTTAATGTACTTTTCTAAATACTTAAAATATAAATACTTTGATTTTAAGTACTTTGAACGTTATTTTAAATAAATTTTTCTCTTATCTATTTCTTCTTTTTAAATTATTTTTTTAATACATATGTATGTATGTGTGTGATATACATACGTTTAATATTTTCAAAAGATACGGTAGTACCACGTGAACGCGTAGCACGTTTTTAGAAATCTAATTATTTATAAGTTTAAGAAAAGAGTTGAAGATAAAAAATCATTATACTATTTTCAACGTAGATGTTTTTTCAATTTTTTCGTCAAATTATATAATTTGATTTTTCTAATTAAAACTGTTGTTAAAACTAAAATTTGGTTTTTTTTCTCTTTTAAAAATCTAAAATTCTTAAACTTTTGAGATTGTTCCATTTCTGGACAAAGTATCGATTTAAGAATGTACACAGTTGAACAATTCTTAACAGAGGCATTTCTGCTCTGTAGTAAGATGAAAGAGTCAGAGAGAGAACGCAGCAGGAGGCTGCGCAAGCGTGACGTCCTTGCTCTCTATTGGCTTCGTTAAGCTGACCAATGAAAGTGGAGATGTCCCTCCTATCCCAAGATCTCCGTCAGGCTGGTCCAGCCTTCGTCTGGTCTCAATTGCACTGTATCGATATGTTACATTGCTTTCATTATCATCGCGGGTGCTTAGTTCTTCACGAAATGAAGAGATGTCTTTTCCTATATTCGTAATGAGCGACATTAATTATTAACTTTACCTCGATTCGTGTTTTAATAATAAGCTTTTAATTATATAATCTTATTGGTTTACTTTGATAATTTTTTAAATTATGGAATTTTACCAATAATTTCGTAAAATAAAACCAATCATAATTTTACATGTTTTTTTTGTTAAAGTATTATTTAAATGCTTTATTTATATTCGAAGATATATTATATTTTTTTAGTTAACTTTTATTTATATATTTCTAACGTTTAAATTAAATGAAGTATAATAATTACACATTAATATTAAACATACAAATTAATAACCATAAATTTTCTACGACATTTAAATAATTATGCTTAGATATTTGTGTTATAAAGATCACATCAAAATAAAAAAATAAGAGAGTCTTCTGTGTCAATCTTCTGCGTGCCATTAATTGCGTATTCTATTTACGAGCGATACCGATTTTCGACGAGTCGCTAGTATGAATAATGTATTCGCAGAAGATTTGAGACGACTTTATGTGGAAGATTGACACACGGGCACCTTTGCATATTGCGCTTCTTCGGTGACCTTACTTGCTAATGAAGTTGCACTCATCGAGGCAACACGAAGTCTCTTTATCACACTGGACGATAAGGTAAAAAGTATCAATGGTCAGATGTCATTTATGTTAATTTGCAGACTGTCGTCAGAACGGCGCTCTTGAACAGCAAAAGCAAAAAAAATATTTCACATTGCAAGAGCAAAACTCACTTCGCGGGTGATTTAAAAATGAAAGTAGCATGAGAAAATTATTGCGTAATAAAGATTAATAATAACTATCCAATAAAACACTATACTTTTTCGCTATACATACTATAATTTTTGCATAATTATCAAAATCAATACTCTTAAGTTAACAAATATTTGAAAAGATAATAATTATTAAATTTAAATTCTCATGATATTGTTATGAAAACGGCCATTATTTTACGGAAATTATTTTCAGGATAATATTCCATGAAGTTCGCACAAATGAACTTAACGATATGTGAAGTTTGCGTAAGACAGAAATTATTTCTGTAAATAATTTCTTTACAATAATTTTGAATTTTCAAACATACGCGCGTGGTGATTTAAAATACTCCCGCTCAGTCAGTCTGGAGACATAAGTCATGCTCTAGAATTCAGTACATACTATTTTACATGCAGAGAGACACAATGACTTTCAGCCGTATAATTGCCGCGTAAATAATGGTTGACTGCGCTTATCGTCGCGATGATAATAATGCGAAGGATGACGGTGCTACTCGATACGATCCATTGGTCTAGAACTCTCTTGTTTTAAGACAGATGGTAAAAGAAAATAAAAAGCTCGTAATAGCCAAATCAAATGTGCATTTGCTCTCTAAATTTCCTAGAGTGAAACATTACTTTAAAAGAGTGAAAATCGAACATATCTAACTTTGAGTGATTTGTCACTCTAATTAGAGTAAAAATGCACTCTATAAGAGTGAATTTTTATTCTAATTAGAATAAAAATCACTCTTATAGAATGCATTTTCACTTTAATTAGAGTAACAAATCACTCGAACTTAGATATGTCCGATTTTCACTTTTTTAGAGTAATGTTTTACTCTAGGAAATTTAGAGAGTGTATCAATAAGAAATTGTATATACTTCGTACGCGAAGTAGCATATATAATATTTTTACATCTATATCTCTAGGTACATATACGCGCGATTACGAATATGCAAGTGCGAATATGATGTAATATTATAATATGCAAGATATTACAAAGAGATAATAATATGGATTAGACATTTTATTTTTTACATATTTGCTTCTGAAATATTATTCACGATTTAGAAGAAATATCTAAAAAATATAAAATTGCATCCTTTCGAATATGAGGGAAACTGTATGAATTAAATTATATGTAAGAAAATGCAGAGCAAAAATAATACGAATTAGAAATTTATTTAAATATTTGCTTTAGAAAAATTTTCCTTATTAAGGAAATATCTCGTATAGATATAATTGCACTTTTTTCAAATATGAAGAAAATTGTCTGACTAGCGTTTGTCTGGTAATTAAAAACAATGTTTCAGTTGGATACTAAATTTTTCAAGAAGTTTCTCAAGGTAATATTATCGCCGAACTTTGCAATGTTTCCTCGTCTTGAGAGCTGCATTGTTAACGAGGCTCATTGTTCAAACGATAAATGCAAGAAACAAGTATAAGTGGACGAGTTTGCTGGTAATCAAGTCTTCCATTGGTCTCATTAGTGGCTTATACTGCGTTTATTTACTAGCCTTAACACGATGCAATTATATGAAACCTTCATTACTCTCGAACCTTCTATGACACATTCTTAAAATAAAATGCAAAATTACGATCGCAATTTTTCTCGGTTAAAAAAGAAAAAATTAAAAGATATAATATATTTTAATATTTTAAGATTTGAGATTAACATATTTCTCATATTATTAATATTTATTTAATAAATTTTGATCGTTTAAGATCGATGATATAATCCTTTGTGTGTGAGAGTAATAATTAAATAAAAAGTTAGAAAGATATTTCTTCTAATAAAATTTAATAGTTATTTATAACATATCCTGCATTATATGTTACAATTGTTTTTATACTAGTATTATAATTTTTTTTAGACAACTTTTTTTATTATTTTATATAAATTTTAATTACAAGTAAAATATGTATATTAAATTATAAGATATTCTATTGCAGTTATTTGTAATTTTAATTGTTCAAAGTAAACTTAATTATAAAAACTATAACATATAATAACATATAATTATAATTATTTTAATTTAATTAAATAATGCTTTTTAAAAGTAATTTTTTAAATTTAAATTAAATTAACTTTAATTAAGAAAACAAAATTTGTTTATAAACACACTGATATTAATTTAAGAAGACCTGATGGTCATTTAAGATCGATAATAGATTATATTATCGAATTGTTATAGGCTTTAATGGCTACGATAAAATTTTTTGTCTTAAATATAATAAAACTGACAGTAGCATTGATATCCGACTCAATATTGAGATAAATATGTATATGTAAATATATTTGAATATAATTTATGAGAAACATACAGTATTATCAAAGTTAATTTGTATATGATAATGTGCTACGAAATCACTGCAATTGTCCTTCAATCTTTATGAATTTTATTACTTTTAAATAATATCATAATGCGCGACTAATAATATAACTTATCTCTTTATTAGCAAAAATTGTGGCTATATTTTATTAGAATGATTCAATATTAATTATTTCGTTCGTCTTGCTTTATATCTTTGGCATAGACTAAAAAATATTTGAATTAATACGAATTATATATGAAAATTAGATTCTCTTTCTCACGAAAATATTGTGCATAGCATAATGAAATAATATATGTACATTATAAAATATTTTGTCGTATCTCAATCGATAATATCGCCGGAATTTATCAAACGACAGAGATATTTTACAAGCAAAATTTACAATATAATCGGAATAGATTCGTGCATTTTATTGAGCTTATTCTCGATTACTGCGTATCACATTTATGCCTTTTGTAAATGAATTAACCGTCTTCAAAAGGTTACGATTTTCGGTGCTCACTTTTCACATCCCTCCATGGGGTCGGCACGTACGTTAAAAGACAACGCCGGTCGAAGAAAGGGGTTGGTCTTGGCACTAAAAAGAGTTGGCCCAGATTTAAGGGCAGGATCTGGTCTACCATTGGCGGATAACTGGAGCGAGAGACCCAAGGATGGATCTGATTCTCGATCTCACGCAGCTCGGAAGCTCCGCCGGTCGCGAACCGGGTCCTATAATTCGATTCGGAATTCTAGACCAACGGCCACCGGGCACTTTGAATCTCCGATTATGGTAGTTGGTACTTGGAATTCAGATCGTTTCTGGACGCGGTCCAGGAATGTGCAAGGCGCTCACGTACGACGTAACGGTGAAACGATCGCGCGCCCGAGAGAAGAATCCCTCGCGATCGTTTCGGGCTTCCACCATCGGCTCGCGTTGTTTCGTACACGCGTATCAATTTTTCCTGACGACTCTTCTGATAGCGGTATTCATCCTGTCTTTTGCAGGCCCGGGCGTCGCGACGATGGCTCAACTCGAACAACGATCGAATGACACCAATTGGGCAACTCAGATGGAAAAGATGAGTGAGTACTTTGCATGATGTTTTATGTGACACGCATGCTGGCGCTTATAGTGAGTTAGTACTGTTGAAAATTGATTTCGTATTTTAATGAATAAATAGATGAATAAACATTATAATAGAAAATAAAATCCATAAATAGAAATCCATAAATTATAAAGCAATATTATCATTCAAACGTTAATTATATTTAAAGCAATTTGCCTACAATTAAATTAGCCGCAAAGCATTTGTATTTGATTTGTTATTTATACCGTGTAATTTTATTCTTCGAGCAATATACTTTTCATAGAAATATGTTCCGTCAGAAAGATAATTTTATAATTTTTATATATATTTTTTAACGAAAAATTTATATTCAAAATATGAAAGCGGTATTTTTATCGATTTTTTAATTATATATATATTTTTTTTTACGGATTTAACCTGGGAAAAAATGTTTCATATAAAAACATATATAAATATATAAAAAATATGTTCATATAAGTTTATGCACAGAAAAAAAAATAATACATATAGCCAATAACATGTAATTGCGGGCTGCCAACTACATAAAATACTCAATACAATAATATTTGCTATTAATGCAAGTACAATGTTAATACTGCAATAGCATATATTATTGTATTGAGTATATCTGTAGTTGGTAGCCCGCAACATATCTTATTGAATATATTACTTTTTTTTCAGCGTACTAGTTTCCTTTCTTTTGTAAAAATTTCTGTTTAATATAAAAAAATAATAGTTATACTGAAAAGGCAGAAACTAATTTAAAAAATAATTTTTGCATTGCTTTTTTTGAAAAAACTAAGTGTAAAAGATTGTCCATATATAATCATATATATTCCGGAATATATATGATTATATATGGACAATTTTTCACACTTAGCTTTTTCAAAAGAAGCAATGCAAAAATTATTTTTTAAATTAGTTTCTGTCTTTTCAGTATAACTATTATTTTTTTATATCAAACAGAAATTTTACAAAAAAAAAAGGAAACTAGTATAAACATATATGGACATATTTTATATATATTTATATATGTTTTTATATAAAATTTTTTTTCCCAGGAACTGATATAAACCAACAACGCATTACTAGCTCAAATCTCTTCGTTCGTATATAATTTCTCGGAACAAGCATCTGTATCGAGCAATCGATGTGTGCTCTTTCAAAGATAATTTCGCCTACAGACGGAATCATGCAAACAGATCGAATTCCCCTGACCTCGACATTCACGAGAAAAATACAGTCAGAAAATTTGAAAACGTAACTCAAATAAACAATTTTGTTTGGGCTAACATTTATAAAGTTTGCCAAATCCAAAAGATTAAATTTTATTTATTATTATCATTCTTACCGCTTGTCATTTAAAGGAGTGACGTAAAGCAATACACACACACACACACACACACACACACACACACACACACACACACACACACACACACACAAAAGAACGGCGTCCTTCCTTACCTGAAGGAATAGTGCAATATTTAGGGCGCGTCATTTCGGCGGAGCCGTATGCTAGAAAAATTCGTGATGAGTCATCGGGTACTCTCAAACCCTCGACAATACTCCGTCTCGATATGCGTGCGGACACGCACTCCGGAAAGCACATGATTCATCGAATAAAACTCACAATCGGACAATCTGCATTAACGATGCACCGCCCGATTCTGAGTCCACCGTTCCTCCCTGCGTGTTTCTCAAGCCACTTTTCTCACTTCATCCTCCTCTTCTTCTTCTTCTTCTTCCTCTTCATTCGTCTCGTTCCTCACTACTATCTACCGTTTCTGCTCGATTGCCCCGTTAGACGCTGACATGGCCCGTGACCACGTACGCCGATTACTGATATCGTTCGTGAACCGATTCGCTTGGAAATATATCTGAAAGCCAGCCGCTTCTTCGATTCTCTCGCACGTGATTTATATGCCGCATTTTATTCGAAAACTAATTTTCGAGTAAAGAAATATGTTAGAATTAAAAAAAAGAGCGAAATTAGTGCGCATTTATATACACATTGCATATGATATGCTAGAAAAATGATTTCGCTGACTGAGTGATTACCTAACAGCCGTCAAATTTTTCAATCGAGATGACCCGACTTTTCTTGGATTAATTGTCTTATTGTTAGTAAGAAACTATTTACCTGTTCTCATATTCGAATCATGTTTCTTCTGTACGAAACAACCAGACTTCTCGTGCAATCACTGAAGCACAAAAAAGTAAATATATATCAGGAAATAACGGGGCTTTATAGAGATGGAAGTGCTTACTACATAAGAGATTGGAAAGATACAGGTTGACGTAATCCATTTCTCAATTCAAACACATCATATACATGTAGATGTATTTTTGAAAATTATTTTTTGCTTTTTATTTAAAGAGAAAATGTTTAAAAACCCGAAAAATCACTTTATAATTCTTTTTTTGTGAAAATTATAAATAATTTTTTATTCAAATTATGTGTAATAATTAGTAAATGTTTCATATAAAAATATTTTATAACATGACTGTAACTATTTTTCCAGAAATATATAATAATTAACAATCACCAACTTACTATTTATGTCAAATTCAATTAAAAATTAAAAGTAAAATAATTTTTGTTATATAAATATATATTGCACACACACACACATTCGTGTTAGTTACAAATTTTTCAATATTTAAAATTATTTAAAAAAATAATAATAAATAACAATGCGTACTAAAAATTCATGTAACAGATTTTTTAATTAATACATCAGTAATAATAATAATTCTTTATATTCTAGTAAAACTAGTTAGAGAAACTTAATATTCTAAACCATAAGTGAAGCAGATGTTAAAGGGACAGGTCACGTAAGAGCATATACCTCGACATGTTTGTCGTGAAGGTCGGACTAGATTCCACATCTCTGTACTTTACAGACAAATTCCGTTTATCTAAACTTGGACATCCAGTACAGACGAAAGATAAACATGGAATGCGTCCAAATACTCGGTTGCTCGGAGCTTTGATTTTCGTAGTATAAGCAAAATTCATATAATAACTTAAGTTTCTATATGACAGACTTTTAGGGCATCCATACACTCTTTTGTAAAAAGCTAAGCTGATTGTAAATAACAGAGCTAACTTTAGAATAACTATTTTATGCAATGAAAGCGTTAGGCAGAAAATAGAAACAAAGTTAGTTCTTTTTCACTTGTGATTCTGGATATCGAAGACTTTTGGGTATTTATTACTTTTTTCCGTGTGATTCTATTCGTTATTGTTAATAGAACAGAATTCATTACTTTAAACGTTACATAATCAAGAAGAGACTTGGTTCACAATAATTTTTTATTCACATGCGTCCACGTCAAATTTGTTTACTTATATCTACCTGACTAGACTTCTATGTACTCGTTTTACTTATCACAAATTTGCCTTAATTACTACCACTTTTATCTTAATATATATATTTTGGTTACCTTATACATTATATTCCTTTATTTCTACGATGAAGTGCACAGCCTAATAAATAAATGCAAATACATTTCGAGTCCTATTCGTTATTGTTAAAGTATTACAATTGGAATTAATAAGATGGAATTAATAGATAAATTGGGGATAATAACTGATTCATAATTAATTCATATTGCAATGATACAATTTCGTCATAAGATTGAAGAAAAACAATAAATAAAAGTTTTGCTCAGACTAATTATCATTAAGATGACTTCGTATTAATTGATTTTTAAAAAATTATTTGAAGAATAATGTTTATATATTATTTTTTGGTTTTTTAATGGAAAATTTATCTTAACAATGAAATAATAAAATGAAATATTCTTGTAACTTTCTATTATTTTTTTATCAAAAATATTTGCGTAACAAAATTAATGTTATACATTAAATATTAATTCAATAATTATTATTGTCAAGTCTGCAATATATTAATACGTTTCTTGCTTTTTTCTATCACAGTTTTACATTGAATCTTACAGGTTCAATCTTTTTGACCTGCATTTTATTACTTATTATATTTTGAATTTTGAAAAAAATTTAATAAGATTGGTCTCACTGGAAAGCGTCACCGATCGAGACATTGAACGCGCGAGCGGTGCGGAATTGTTCGAGCAGAAATCGCTGGTGAACGTACGAGGAAATTTTCCGGAAAACAAGTGCGCTCTTGGCTACGGTAGCATAGCGAGCCGATTCAGGAAGAGAGAGGCTGGGTTTTATTCGATGTTCGCGGATACGATCAGCGCACGCGTTTTCAATATTACTCGCTGAGCGCAATAAAAATATTATGATATATGAAATATAATTCAAATAAATTAAAATCTGAAATTATCTTTAATTTACAATAAGAATCATTACAAAAATTAAGATATTATCGAACTCCGAAAAACTGATATAATTCTAATGCTTTGAAATTAAACAGGTCAAATATATGAAAAGAAAATTGGAAAAAGGCACATTATAAGATGATACGATATTACAATCAGATTATTTCGATATAATTCACACAACAGGCTACATCAAACAAAATGATTATAAAAATGATTATAATCTAAATTTGACGGAATCTATTTTATTATCTAAAAGATATGCGTGTCGTTAGAATTCTTCTGAAAAAAGAAAGTTAATTTTTACTAGATAGAAATTTTTAATAGATTCGATCGCCAAATTTTATCTTATATAAGTATTATATCGAGACACCACGAAAGATGCACTTGTGGATGAGGAAAGCCGAGGAAAGTCTGGTGAGATTATTTCAGCAATCCTGATGGCAGGACAGATTGGTCGTACCATTAATGAGCGGCATTGTGCGGTCCGTATTCGCGCGAGTGTCCAGCCAGGTTACGTAAAGCTAGACGCGTTTATTGCACAGCAAACTTTTGCTAATTAGCGCGGGAGAAACCGGCGACCAGCCAGCCGAGATACTCGTATACACTCGCGCATACTCGTGCGTTCGCGCTCGCTCGGGCAAGCGTACTCGTAGAGCGGACACAAAGATCAGGAGAGAGACAGAAATCTACAATTTCTGCCTCGCCAAAATAGTATATCATCAATTTGACACGAAAGATCCGTCAGTAATCTCGACAGTCCGTTATTAAAAAAAAAGGGGGGGGGAGGTATATATCCCCGATCGACTGACAAATGAATTTTGTAATAATTTTTAACTCGATGATCTTGATAATTTGTAAATTGGTGAAATCTCCAGTGAGAAAACATCCATTGTTAATTACGTACGTACGAAAAAGTGTTTTATTGCCAGGACATCCTGCATTTAATGCGTTCTTCATCTATGTGGTCACTTTCGATGTCGAGTGACGATTCGTTACGATATGCGCGCTTTTGGCGCATACCCCGAGAAAGCCGAGAGATGCTTCTTGATACCCTCGCGACGTAGCGCACGCGTACCTGCGCACAGGCGTCTACAGACTCGGAACAAAGAACCGGAAATTGCAACGAATTAAAAGCAAACGTATTATAATAATTGGGTGCTTAATAGGAATATTTTGAATTCTTGCACTCTAATATTACGCTTAAAAAAAAAGAGGTTCGACGATAATAATAAAGCCTTGAAGAAATAATTTTAATCAACTGTTTAATATAAAATATTTAGTAATATTTTTATCAATTATCTTCCGTAATTATATTAATAGTAATCAATTGTAACAATCGGTTAGACAATTATCGAACAGTTAAATATTATGAAATGTTATACTCAAATATTTAAATTAAATAACTATTTAAATGAAATTGTAAAGCTTGGTGGACTATCATCTTTGATTATTTTTGCTGAAGCCATTTTATTTTCTTGCAAATGCCATAGTCACTGTCGTTAAACTCGAATAATATTTACATACATTTACACCTTTGCTTCGCGATTTAGAACGATAAAATTAAAAGCGCTCAAATGCGCTGTTTCCTTTTAATATTCTCTCTACGATTGCGCGCCTCCGTTTCAAATTACTAACCCACATCAGAATTCATATCGACGGACTATGACTTTCGCTCTTTCTTTGGTACCGATTTAATCCGCGCCTGATTATACGTATGCGAGCGTGTGTGCTCGTAGGTAGCAAAAGCGTGTCGGTGCACGCGGATTGGTACACACGTAGAGGCGGGCATACGTAAGAGCATCACGCAGGGTGGCTCATCGGAGAGGAACTAGGAAAGTCTCGAGTGATGAGGAAGCGCTTTTATTTACGACTTGAATTCGTCGGGTAACGAAGGCACGCTTCGCGATTGACCGATAAGACGATGATGAAGTCCGAAATGATCGAGTGAAAGATGGCACGAGCCAGCGTTATTTTTTTTTTTTTTCCTTTACTCGTTATTGCGTATCATCAAGGATAATAATGTTTCAACATAAAATTTCAGCAACATCTAGTACATTTAATTAATGGTACCTACACGCACATCTCATTGAAATTATCTATATGTAGATAAAATCTTTGTAGCACAACCGCTTAAAAATTTTATAAGAAGTAAATGTGCAATTAAATTAGATTCACTCGTGATGATTCTGTTAAGGTATGTGTTAGAAATCGTAGGGCATACAATAAATGACTCTTATAGGCTTTTTCGCTCAAAAAATTTATAAGAAGATATAAGCTATAATTTTTTTTTAACGTTACGTCACAGATATACATGTATTGTAGTTTCATTATGATACGCTACATTTTTAAATTTACAAGAACCGCTTCCGTTTTAATTCCACGAACGTTAGGATAGCAATTTAAATTTATAGAACTAATTTTCTTCCTGTATCAACGAAGGAAGCGATTCATTTTCATTCGGATGTATCTATTTACAAGCGAATCAAAGTTAGCGCGGTGATTGCGAGCAGGTATCTGTGCTTTTTAGAATATGACTTCTCTTCCGGCAAGGAAAAGAAAACGAGCCACTGATTTATCTCTGTGGCCGCTCATTTCACTCTCGCCTCTGTAACGCATTTTACATAGATTCTCACTGCTGGCTAGGCTCGTAATTATACGCGCATTGAAAGGCAACGCCTCACTCTTTGATTCCCACATATACGCGTAATGTCCGGCATAATGCTTTATATCGCTGGCTTTCCGATTAATTGCCTGCAGCTGCAATTATAGTCCAGCTAAAAAAAATGCTTCTCCTTTTCTATATGTTACATCAAGCTGCAACAATTAGTGCATATTTCTAAAATTTACGAAGCAATGTGAATAATTACTTTTAAATCGTTTCTTGTATTACAAAAAAATAGAATGCAAATAATAAATTTTAATATTTCTTTACTGCTGGCAATTCTACAAATGCCACCTGCACCTTAGTGCTAAATTTTAATAATATTAAATTTCTTTATTTTTAAAAACTTTAAACGGCTTTTTAAGTATTATACATCTATGTTATATAAATATAAATATGAAATATATTATACATTATATATTTTATTTGTGAGTTTTTTATTAAGATTTATATATTAAATATTAGAGAAAGTTTTTTTTTAAAGCTCAAAAACTTTCTCTTTAGAGGAAAGAACACTGGTGTACACTACAGCCTCCATGATGGTGTTTTATTTCGATTTTATTAAAACTTTATTTTTAATTCTACTTAATGATAAATATAATTTTAATAATATTTTATTATATTTCGCATCAATCCGACATAATTTTTATATCGATGTGAAAGGCGTCGAAATCAATATCATTCTTACGTGTATGCATTTGTACGGTAATTAGTATGCGAGCAATTATCCCACGCTGAAAGATTTGACGTTGGACTCGGAGGGAACGGGTATCTTGCACGATAAAGCGTACAATTGCGACACTCACGTACACACGCCGATACTCGCGATAATACTTACGCAAACACGCATGAAAAAGAAACGTGCTGTACGCTATCGCGGGCACGACACGGCTCGCCATGGGCAAATTAGCCGGTCTCGTTATGCCTTTCAAAGGTCGTATCATGTACGGACGAGTTTTAAGAAACTAACGAAGCCGCCGAACACAGAGGCGGTTCGCTTCGCGCGGGACGCCAGCGAGAGTACAGGCGAGAATATATTACGTAATTCCGTAATTAAACGCCGTAAATTCTATTAGCTCGGACTTGAGCTTCCGCTCTCCGTGCGATGTCTCCCTGCCGTTCTTTCCCTCGAAAGGCGATAAAAGTATTCGTGAATTGTTAATAACCTTTGTTGTGTGTACACTGGGAACTACAAACATTCTTTATATGAAAGCTGTTATCGACCTTTTTCGAATCTCGCTACCATGGAATTCTTCTTATACATATTAAAAAATTAGTCAATTTAGATGACTAATAAGGAGTATCACTTAACATAATGAGAGAATGTTTAATTATTAGAAGCTTGATGTCTTTCCTTAAAATTAAATTTAATTGAATTTATTTTGTTATGTTATTGGAGTTTTATTTTTTAATTAAAAAAGTAAAAATTTATTAAAGGAAGGATGATAACTAAAGCAGGATGCGGTATACTTTTAAAACCACGTACCTTATTTTGGCTTGGGTTATCTGGGTGATATAAAGATAGTTCTTATCATATTGAATAATAATAAGCTCACGATTTATCGAAGAAGGACGTTCTTCCTCATTGCAGAATATAAATGTTTAATAGTAAACTTTGCTGTTACAATCCATGTATCTTCATTCTGCGTCACATTTTTTTTTTTATTAAAGATCTTAAAATATTTTATTAAAGCAGTATTGAAAATAAGTAAAAATATAAACATATACGTAATGTAAAATGGTAAATATGTATAAATGTTACAAAACTTTTTTATATAATTTGAATTATTACATAATAAAATTTAATTAAATTTAATTAATAAAATTAAAAAAAAAATAACAATTGACAAAACATATACGTGTAATGTACTAGGAAAAAGAATTAAACTCACAAATAAAGAAGAAAATTGAAAAATCGAGAATTCGGAAGAAGACTTTAACACGGTTCATGCATCTGAGCGCATTCTGTGGAACAACACACATTCTCCACGATGTGAAATTTCATCTCAAATCCGGAGATACTGTCGGCTACCGAGTGAGTAGCTGTTTCGTCGTAGATAAACCATTTCCGGGAGAAAATCCTAGGATTCTACTATGATGACGAACCGGTTGGATAAGGAGTAAAAACAGGAAATACAACGCGCTCGAAGGGGGATAAAGGAAGGTGCGCGGAGTCGCACGTGCGCGATAAGTGTCGCGCCCTTTTTTTACTGTCGCGCTTGACCTCTCCTCATCTCTTGACGGATCGTCTCTTTCGGGCCTCGTTTGCCCGAAAGTTCGAGATCGACGGGGTCGGCCAACGGCACTGCGCGACATCCAACACGTGCCGTTTGACCGCTTCATAATTTTGTACCACTTCCTGCTGCTGGGTCCGCCCGGCGGCGGTCCGGCTCCTCTCGCGTCTTGTTTCGCCTCTCCGTTTCCTCTTCCTCAGTCTTTTCGATCTCCGTCGAGAGAAGTCGAGAAAAAGGAAGTGACACATTGCGCATAACAAGCGGACACGTCGGCTTTGTGTTGGTGACATGTTAGGAGAAAATCGGCCAATTTGACACTGCAGGGTGGCGGCATGTTGGCTTTGTCGGCAAAAGTTACAGAGAACTTTTTGTTCGACAATGTTTAATTAATTTGTGAATTACTTTATAATTTATTGTAAATTAATCATTACTAAAGAGAATATAAATTAATAATAAATAAAATGATATCTCATCACTAAAGAACATTTTGTATATTTGTGTTAGAACTGGTCTATATTAAAAACACATTTAAAATTAAATAAAAAAACAATTAAAATTATTTAATATTTAAATTGATATTATACAACATTAAACATTTAATGTTTATGAAGAGAAGAGCGACATCATTTTCTGTGTATGACTATTCTTTTATTTGTGGTACCTTGCGCGTAAATTAGCGGAATGTGTCAGAACTTATTAGACTATCGAGACTGATTAGAAGATGTAGATGAAACAACAAAAGGTAACAAACGCAACGCTATTCATACTCGAAATACTTTTCGCGAAACCTTACCTCTCCCATTCATCGTCTAAATACTCTTATCCGCCGAACGTTGTTTGCGATTGTTGTTCTTCCGTGCGGCTCCTTTCCACGACGTTCCTCTTCTCGACGAGGCTTACAATCAGAAGAAGGAAATGACGCCCGGCGCATAACAATCTGTCGATGCAACCTCGTCCGGGGCATTGTAACTTTTCTCCCCTTAGCCTTCTGCAAGTATTACGCAATGACCGATCGCGCAATGTTATCGATGTCTCTTTCACCGGTTGCGTCAATTAAAAAGTCCGTTCTTTCGAAAAGTAATCTGTTAACGTTACGATTTATCTAATCGGAGATAGGTTAGTAGAAAAGACAAATCTCCTTGCATGTGGTCAGGCACGCTACGCTTATACGTAGTATAATTAAAACCGATAATTTATAATAAAATTTGCACATTGTAGCTATTCTGTGTACGTATGATAAGAAAAAAAAAAATAGTTTAAATGAGATTATTAGACTCGCTTTAAAGGTATAGTTTTGTTTCGCCTTTTTACTTTTGTTTGACAAAGAAAAAGTAAAATAGAATTTATATAAGAGAAGAGAAAAATCTTGTAACAAAACTTTCCATAAAAACCACCTCCCCTCCCCCCTTCCCCCCGAAAATCTAAGCGAATCTTTCATAAAATTGTAATGTACCTTTTAAGACATGCATTTCTCCACGGAAACGGATGAGATGACGAGGTACAAGAGACGGTGCCCCGTCCCCGTTTCCGCGCGTCTCTTCCGAAGAAGAGGCTCGTAGCTCAAGAAGGAAATGACGCTCCGCGCATAACAAAGTGTCGATACGTCAAGCCTTCTGGCACCGTTGCTTTCCACGAGTGACATGTGACACGCATTACGCGACAGATTGGTATGGACGTGCATATCGGAAATTTGATGTCGACGATCGATGGTAATCTCATGGGCTTGATATGCGCACTACGCTGCAGTCGCCGAGATAACTCTTTTTTTTTATTGTGACGTTGTATTATAAATAATTACGAGGCGAAAAGGGAGATATTTCTATTATTATTATTAGTATTGCAATCCTCATGTTATTTCCTGAATTTTGCCATATTGCCTCATTCATTTTATTTAATATTTTAATTTTTATGAATGTTATCACGTATGCTATATATAAATTTATAATATTATTACGCACAAGTTGGTTTGATATGAATTGCTAAATTGCTAGGTAGGTTAGCTAGATATAATATAATGTGCCTCTTCCCGACCTACATCAACACAAATATACGATATCCTACGTGTTAAATGCCGTCATATCTATACTGTATTTCAGTCATCATGTTCAGCTCCAATTATACTTCCTGAAAGATTTTTGACATTGAAAGATCACGGCGGGTTTCCTGTTGCCAGCGACACTGTATCCGTGGTGTATGGAGATCAGTCGACGTGACACTTGCGCGCGTGTTGTTTCGCTCTATACGCATACATCTCATGACGTACAGATCAAATGACGTGGAGCTTGCGCAATCTGCGGCTTCGCCGCCTCGTCTTTCGGCTTCGGGATGCTCCGAAGGTCCGGAAGTCGCGGTCTTCGGTGGAATTTGCTTATGCGAAGCCGGGCGATGTAAAAAAAAAAAAAAAAATCGATGAGAGCGCGATCTCGTGCATCGACACACGCACGTCACATTCACGCGCGTGCCTACTTTCTGATGCATCGGTTTCTGGTTTCCGAGCGCGCGCGCGCACACACGATCTTCCTGAATAATAAATCTCTGAACGCATGTATGCGCCGTATGCAGGAGAAACGCTTATAATACGGTTTAAAAAAATTCACGCATAATTTTAAAATAAATTTTTAATTCGGTACAATTTAAAGCGCGATGATAAATCGACAAATATTATAAGGAAACACGGTTTATTTCCACAACTGGGAAAAAATATTTTTTTATGATTTCGACAGTTTTATTGAGCAGACCGAGACCAAATTCAATATTTATTGTACAAAAATGATGTTATTGTTATTGCGCGATTTAAAATCTTTAAAATTATTATAAAGTGGTACGCAGATAGTGCCGCTTATTTTATTTTTGAAATAAAACTTCTAAAACTGTTTGAAAAGAAACTGAAAAGAAATGAAGAAAAAAAAAGTAACATTTCTAAATTTTGTCTTGCAAATTTGTCCCATTTCCGCCGTGACTCGTCATACCTTTCTATGTTTTCCTTTAGCAACATATACGAGCACATATTTTATCATACTTATTCCCAGCGTGCTGTTTCACTTTCATCCTTGCGCGCTTTTACGATAGTTATATATAATTATATCAAATTTCTCTCCGGCGTGCTTATTCAGGAACGCGAATCATCTTCCCGGCGGTTGCGTCGTATCGCGTTTCGATTTTACAATTCCTGCAGTCGCTGAATTACCTGACAGGAGGCGGCGAGACGTTTCTCTCCCTCTCCCCGAGATTGCGAAATCATCCGTCGCGCGCTTCCCGTGCATATAATATCGGTTTCGGATTTCCGAGCGAGTCAACGCGAACGGGCACTTTCTTTATTCGCGCACATAATAAGCCCGTTGTATGCGCGTGTGCGTGTCGCGCGAGTGTGTATACGCAATGTGTGTACGCGCGCGCGCGTTTATGCTGTCGCCCGTTGCTAAGGAAAGTATTTCAAAATTGCGCAAAGCCGTGTCTCGTGTGACAATGCGGAAAAGAGAACGTTGGCATCGGCCAACGCCGAGAATCGGATCACCGGAGGGACCGTATATGCACCGCGCCCGATGGCGAAACTCCAAATTTTGCATTCGGACGAATTCCTCGGCCTCCGAGGCCGCGCCAGGTACGAGAGAATCGAACGAATTGCTCGAAGTTTATTCGCGGAAATGCGGAACGCATTATTTTCGAATCTGCAGGATTTACGGAGGGGGGAAGGAGGATAATTGAACTTAATGAGCCTACGGAGAGAGCCAAACTATAAATTGCTCGAGTGAAATCGAATGAATTATGAATTAATTGCCGCTGTCGAAGTAAATAAAAAAAAAATTTATTGAAATAGAAACGATTGGTCTCTGACATCTGAAAGTCTCGATTGGATGCTAAGTTTTGCGTAGCGACGACACACGTTGAAAAGAGGAGTCTTGTTGAATTAATGTTGGATATCTGGCAGATTCAATCAGATTCAACGAGACTTTTTTCGGTGCATACATTTCCGAACGGCGGAAATAAAATATTTTAGCTAAAGATAATATTTAGAGGTATCTACTCTAAAAGTTAGATCAACGTTATTCAACGTTATTCAACAAATCTGAAGAGAGACATGCGGAAATTCGTAAAGCGGCCAAAGAGAGGATTGCCCGGCCCATAAAATTTGACTCGATTCTAGAGCATCCCCTTTCAATCTGATTCAGCAACTCGGACGTATTAGTCAAAATGGCCAGGTAATCGTGAACAATGTCAACGATTACCCGCTTTCTACTCTAGAACATTATCTTTATTATCTAATCCGGTACGCAGGATTTCATATATAGACGCAGATGAAAATCAACTATGTTGACCGGAGCGGAGATAAATCTAGCCTTTCTAGAACAGAAAATATAACATATATACCTTAAGCGTAAATTAAAAGCAAACAAATCTATTTCCTTCAATTACGGAAGAGACATATGGGAGCCCATCTGTCCTCCGTAACAAAGGAAGAAGAAGGGGGAGAGGGAGATAGGGGGGAGAAGGAGGAGGAGGATCTCGAGATCGCAAGATGAAGGAACACATCCCGCAAAATCGGCGACGTATATCCGCCCGCCGCATCGTCACGTAATGCGTGTGCGTGCACGCAGCCACTATTACTGTAATAACCATGTTTCGCGAATTTATACGACGAGACACATTTGCGACAATAAGTAACAGAAATGAGTGTAACGTTATGGTAATAACCGGGGGCCGACTCTCGCAGACAGCGAATTCGCGGACATGAGAGAGGATGACGGAGGATGCCTCGCGTGCAGACCGTGCTTTCCGAAGGTAACTATGTTGGCGTTGCGTTATCGGGTTACGCGATCGCACGTAGGCTAACGACACGAAGTGGTCGTGGATGTGGAATAGATTCGCACGATTAAAACGATAATCAGCGTCACGATCGACGCGACAAAGTATTTCGTCTTATTTTCCCCCTTCGCCGCTTCTCTCACGCGCCTCTCATCAATTTGCCGTGCTAATTTGACAAATCGCCCTCGCTCTTTAACCTTTAGACGAATAATTTGCAACTTTTTAAGTACATATATGGAGGAGAAGGTGGTATTATGTTCTCTCATAATATTAAGAAATTTGTTATTATAGGTAAGGCATTTTATTTACAAATAACATCCTAAGTTTTACATATTTTATAATTTTGAGACTAGAATCGGACAATACATCGATGAATGAAAATGTATGCGTTAAGTTTCCAATTTAAAGAATTGATTATCAAATTCGTTTATTTGTTTACTTGAGATTAACATAATGGACAATCTTGAGTAAACTAAATGTGCAATTTTGTTGATTGATTTTTTAAAAATAATTTTGCGTTACCAATTCAAGGCTTATTTTACAGAAATACGTTTCATTAACATTAGTTAGGTAAATATGTTTTATTAATATTATTAGGCGGTCACGAGATGTGGTGCCGAATGGACGCTCTAATTCGTAGTGCTCCCGTATTAAAGAGGCAACCTCGTATAAATTCCTTCTTCCGTATTTCCTTCCTTTTTAACGCGGGATGTAGAGACTGGCGGTGTACAGGTACGGTGGTACCGTAATATTACAAAAAAAAGTTACGAGAGCTGAGCTAATGAGAAGGGGAAGGAGCAGGGAAGAGAATCTCTGACCGTGAGAGAAGATCGCCGTAATTGTGATTAAACGAGTTTTAGCATTTTCGTATATCTTATGAAATCTCATTTATCTACTCAGCGTAGTATTTCCAAGGTTACACTGTGCGAGGTAAAATGTACGCGTGTTGTAACGCGCGTGTGTAAAAAAAAAAAAAAAAAAAACTACGAGATTCAAACGGCCAACAACGAATTTTGTGTCCGCTTCGAGCTTTCAGTTTTTACAATTACTCTCGGAGGGCTCTTCGCTCGCAAATAAAATTCCTCATCATCGGAATTGCAAGGATAAAAAAGAAAAATCTGACGGCTAGCTTAGAGAGACGTACAATGCTACGATAACAATTTTACTCATCTTCAACAGTAATGTTTCTCATTGTTTACTCCATTTCACGTACCTAGTTATTTATTCATTGCATGTCTATCTATCACATCATTATCTCGGAGATGTATAATAACTCCATTAAAGCGAGCTATTTTCTTCGGATTAAGATTGTATCCGCGATACAATCGCAGCCGAACGCATCATCCACTGACAATCATCTTCCTCGTTGAATTTCCGGTGTTTTCATATAACGCTAGACGAAGCATCCACGTCAGTCCCGAGTCAGAGGCTGGAACAAATCTCGCCCTAGAAAAGATCGATTCGCCCCCTTTTTCTCACCCGTGTCACGTTGCAATATTAACAACGACATTAGGTGTCTCGTGAATCACTTTTTCGATAAAAACCAAAATGATGCTGAAAAACACCCGAGAGGTTAACCTAGAACGGCTCGGCCCTGGCGAGTATCGAATCGCGGCGCACATCCTCCGCGCGACGAGGAGCAGGAGGAGGAGCGGAGGAGAGCAAGGAGAGCAACGGCGGGAATTGATTTGCGGTACGGTTGCGCGAGCTAACGACAGGAGGAAGCGGAGAATCGTGCCTCCGCGAGGAGAGCAGAATCTCCGGGCGTGAGCGGGAAACCGGCGTACCGTGAACGCGCATCTCGCAAGAGTGCTCTCCCTCTCCCCCGCCGCCCGTCCGACCACGGAGGAGCGCGCGCGCGGCATCATGCGAGGATGAGCGGCGAGAAGCAGCTCGCATGCGGGCACAAAGAATTATTACATCTTCGCGGTCTGGTGCGCGAGCGACGAGGCAGCACTGCTCTTAGTCATGCTACATCCAAAAGTGGAGTCTGAACACTTTGACGGCGCACGGCCGTGTCGTCGAAGAGTGAGTCCCAGATGCGCCCGGTAACAAACGGACACCACCAATCAAATTCTATCAATTCATCCTAACCCTAACCAACCCAGCAATCTGATTGGCGGTGTCCGTTTGTTACCGCGCGCATTTGGGATGCTCCCACGTCCTCGAAGATGCCGTCTCCTCCAGAATTCTGGAATAGAGAGGCTCGAGGTATTTCGTCCTTTTCCAAAAATCCGGGAGATTTAATACCAAGGATTTGCTATTCGTAGAGGTGTGAAGTGTATCTCGATCCTCTCTAGTCTGGAACTCTCGGAGCAAGAAGAGCGAATTGGATCGATATGGTTTTAGAATAACGAGTTTCGCCTGCGGCATATGATCTCAATTCTTACTTTGATCCGATTTGTTCTCTCCTTTCGTTCTTCTCACGTCTTATTTGGCAATAAGTGCGAAATCCTCGACGGGCAGCACAATTCATACAAATTTTACTTTAAACGCGGGATCAGGTGACGGAAAGTCCAAAAACTTATCTCCAACCTCGTCGAGTGACAACAGCTCGTCGGGAAACGAAGCTTAGTTCCTGAAAATCAGCGGAGTCAATGGTGGTATATGTTTGTAGAAAAGCGATTACAGCCAGACCTCGGCGGTAAAGACACGTCGACAAAGAATAACCGAGGCATGAAACTAGTCCGTCTTCAGTTTTTTTTTTTATTCCCATTGGCCAAGCGAGCCAACCCGGCTAACCGGCGACGCGGCGCGCGAGATAACGCGCACTTCGGAGCCGCAATACACGTCCGGCCGGCGCTGTTACGATTAGACGCAGCATCTGCGTGGCCTCCTCTCGGCACCTGTGTATACACGAACGCGCATTATCTTCTCGCCGCGAAAGAACACGCCTTTGTCATCCGTTCGACAAACTCGTACACGCGCATCGGTATCTTCAGCCGCGTATCTCTCCTCTTTCTGTCTGTCTATCTCTCTCTCTCTTTCTCTCTCTCGTCGACCGGCGTATCTGTAACGACGAAAAATGTCAAAAATATTCCCGCGAACGAGGTCGCGATAAGGAGATAATCGCGATCGCGCGGGATGAATTTAATCGCGAGTCCTCCTCGCGCCGCCGCCGCAATCTTTACGCTCGTTTCTCGGCACTTACGCGACTCGCGCTCGCGATCTTGCGGTCGCGTAAACAAAATGTGCACCGGAGTCGAGTGGATTACAGGTGTGCAAATACTCGGCAAACACGACGACGACACGGGGAGATGAGAGGAGTGTGTGCGACGGGCACGTGCGAGAATTCCGATGGTCCTTAAGTCAGATAAATTGCGATCGCGCGGCGAAGATTAACGCGTGACTCTTTCTCTCTCGCGCGCGCGCGGTACATCGTAGAAACTTTATCGTAGCGTTATCGATATAATATGATAAAGTTACTTCGTCATTAGAGGCCATTAGCGGAATTTAATATAACGATTGACTTTCCCGATTGAAATTTGCAGTCTTTCACGAACGAAATTTTCTTCATATAAAGCGAGGAAGATGAAAGTCTTCTTAATTTGTCATTTAATTTTATATACACGTACGGAAATGTTTATAAATCACGATTAAAATCTGACATTCAGAAAACTGCATCTCAGCTCGAACCTTTGATTCATTTCACGGTTCTGTTTTAGTAAGAAATTAAAAGTTTTTTGTTAATTTACAATTTAATTTTAAATTAATTGAACTTAAAAGTTAATAGCGCAAAATCGGATTTCAAAGTGTATAGAAATAAATTCCCTTATCAATTAAATAGTAATTTTTCTCTTGAGCAAATAATTACTGTAAAAATTAATTGGTTACTTAATAATAAAAGTTAGAGATTGAGATGTAGCAAAGAACATAAATAAGATCTTTCAAATTGGGGACTTTAAATTTCTGCTAATTAAAAGAAGACGTTAGTATGTAAAAAGCACTTAGAAAAGTCGATCAAAAAAACATTTTAAGAAATTATTTTAAAATTATTGTTTATCACTATACGTCACCCGGTTGAAAAAGGAAGCAATTGTTAAGCCTATAAAGCAAAGACCCGGACCGGCATCAATCGGTTCTCGTTTGTTTTTTTTCTTTTTTTTTGTAGTGCAATGATTTTATAGGGACAATTCAACTCAACCTTTGTTTCCTCTACACACTCAATTATTTAAATTATTGTTAAATATTATCAAATACTATTAATTACTATTATTATTTATTAAGTGATATTGAAATTAAGAACCAGAACCGAAAAAAGCGTAATTTTAACGATTTTCGGTTTTTTTTAATTGTCAAGAAATTGAATCCGTACAGTTTTCAAATATTTTATTAAACCATAATTTTATTTTGGTCTGGGTCCCTGCTTCAAAGCCATATTTTGTATTCTAAAATTTATCCATAAAAAGTAACATCCATACTGTCAATCTCTTCTTATCTGAAAAACTATATAAACCAGACAAAATCATTTTTAACTGCGGAAAATTGTTGTCAAATTTAATATTTCTTTTAACTTTTTGCTATACTTTTTTGCTGCTAAGATATTGAACTAGTTTTCTATTTTTATGTTTTTAATCCTCTTCACTTTTAAAATGTTCTTTATCTTTATCCTTTGGTCAGTTTCTTTATGTAACAGATTATACAACTCTGACTCTTGAATCAACACATCCCATAGAAAGTCCAATAGTGTTTCAAATACCTGACCTGAATGAATAGTCCTTTCAAGTAAAACAGGAAAAAATTATCTTACCTGTTATAAATCAGTTAATATAAAACATTGTATAGTGTTGTCAAAGTATAGAACTATACAATAACTAACACTATAACAATTAGGAGTATATATCTGGTATTTTTATGGACCATTCGAAGTTTTTGTCTAAATCTCTGTTTCTATATCGTGCGTATTTTTCTACTAATAAATATATACTAAACAGCTCTCAAACGAGATATTTTCGCAACTAAAAAAATGATTTTGTCTGCTTTATATGAGCTTTTCAGATGAGTTTCAGAGAAGAAATTGACAATGTGGATTTTACTTTCTATAGATACATTTTAGACTTTGAAATATCCTTTTGAAGGCAACCAACAATTGCCATGCGATACGACGTAGCGATAAACAACGGATAATTGGAACTGTCTTTTGAAATTTTCACCTAAAAATTATTTCACCTAAATCCCGTTCTGTTACGAGCGCATCAAATACAATTGGCCTTTACCTTTCGAACGTTTCTCCGGCAATCCACGTCGCGGTACACTTAGCCGGAAACACGCCTGCTGCCACGGATATATTTAAAAGGTCCACGGGAGGAGAGAAGCGCGGCACGCGTTTACATATTTGTAAGAGACGAGGAACCGAGGGACGCGTTGTCGTTACACGAGAGAATAGCCGGCGGTCGTATGTGTGCGCGCGGATACAATGGGAGTATTTTGTTTCTGTCTCATTCCACGCGTACCGTTCCGTACCATTCTGTCCCATATACGATCTCGTAGTGTAGCACTGTGAGGCCCGCCGTGCACACACAAGCGGGGCCCCCGTGGGTACAATGGTCTCGGCCGGAAGCGAGCTACCTGTCTCCCACGTGTGATGCAGCTTCCCGGCGAGTCCGCCGCGCGACCAGACTCTCGAAAGTCGATACGATCCCGCATACGTATCATACGCGACACTGACATATACTGGCGCCCGGGCAGAGGAAATCAAGCTACGCAGGCATTGATCTTTGTTCGATTAATCTTAACAGCCAACCGCGAGACTTCTCAAAATATATAGCACAGGAGGAATAACGCCTTTGATATTGTTCGTTAATTGAAAAATTTTCCAAGTTTTCTGTTATTACGTATTAGTTGCGATTGCGCTAGAAACCTAAATAAAGTGGAATATATCTTTTTATCGAATAATGATATAAAAAAAATATTGACTTACAATTAATATATATAAAATTTTGCCTTATTTATATCTCTTTGGTTAATATAACCGGAAATAATTTGAAAAACCAAATATTTCACTCGCTCATTATATTTCACATGAAAAAGTATTTCATGGCTATCAAACTCTTTTCAGTGTACGAGCGAAAAAGAATGTTGTAACCATTTTTTCACAGATTCAGAGATTAAATTATAATTGCGCAATATTAACACGTTACGTGGCCGTTGCGTGCCGACTCCACCTTGCGATATCGAAATCGTCGTTTGATACGCGACGTATATATGCTGCGCGCCGACGTTACGCGTGCGGAACGCAAAATAAAATTGAAATGCGCGTATGCTCTACGCGACTCTGAGATCTCCGCGTTTCATGCGTCCCGCATAATAGTCTCCGACGACCGGAAGCGAGCCTACCTGTCTCCCACGTGTGATGCAGCCTCCCAACGTAATGCGATGCAACGCGACTCGAGAGAGTCGACGTGCAGTGTCGTGCACACAGGTGCCCGATGGACGACGCGCGCACGCATTGCGTACGCGGAGACGCAATGGTGCGGTCCACGGAATCTTTATCGGCGTTTTAAAACCTTGCGGTCTTGTTTCCCCGCATACCGACAGAATCTTCGTCGTCGAGCATTACGTCTGAGCATAATAACGTTTACGACATTATGTATATTTTACATACACGTTTTTGTATTCTTAACGAGGAATTGTATGACACACATTATGACGTATTTTTTTATCTATTTTGGCAAACATCGATGCGCTGTAATTACCAATACGAATAATTAAAATATTAAAACCTGTCGAAACTTTTGTGTCCACTGTAGGTCAACCTTAATTTCGACTTTGTCTTACTTTTTATTTCTTTTTTTTTTTAACTCTTAGAAAGTAAGTCAAACAGAGATTAAAGTTGGAAAAAATAAATAAGAAGAAGAAATTAAGTCAAAATTACAGTTAATCTACATTGATGAAAATGGACATTAATAGTGCCTTAAGAAATAGAAATTATTGAAAAAAGCAGCACTTATTAATGACGATTATCTTCAAACTTATTCACGGCAGCGATACGGATGAATTGCAGCAGCCAACGAACCGCTCCTTGCCGGTGAACGTTTCGTTACACAGACGCACATCACCTACACTAGGCGTGTGTGGATGAGAAAGAGATTAGAGATCATCTCCGCAGGCAACGCAAGTTTTTTTTTATTCTTACGGTGTTTCCGAAGTCTCATTCATCTGCGAACGAGACGTGACCAAGATTACGAATAAGCTCCACACACACACACACACACACACACACACACACACACACACACACACACACACACACACACACACACACACACACACACACACACACACACACACACACACACACACACACACAGTTATCGCCTTGTCTGAGTTTTCTTCTTTCTTTACGAATACACATTTATTACCACAAGATTAGACTTTTTCTTGTTGGGCTCGATGCGGATGTTTCTAGAACTCTTCTTCAAAGTTAGTGTCAAAATTATTGATACGTTGCTTATCTGGCTTTCTTTTTTATTTTTTAAAATTTAAAATAAGTTTAATTTAAAATAAACAAATCAAATGTAAATATAATAATAATAATAGTATTTATGATGATAATAATCAAGACAATAAGTATTATATATAACCTTGGCAAAAAGTATTAGACACCTACATCTTTTTTATTTATCCGAATTCTTTCTGCATTATTTCTTATTGGTTAAGGTTAAAGTTTTCTTGAAACAGAATATTTATCAATTAGTAAGAAATAAAAATAGATAAAAGGATTCCAGATAAATGGAAAAAATGTAGGTGCTTAATATTTTTAATTACCAGAGAGTCTATAGATAATATATATTCACTTAATAATATTTATTTATACATATATTTGCTTTTATTTTGACTAAAACCTCTATATGTGTTTATATACACATTATATCTGAATAAAACAAAATCAAATACTGTATTGTATAATAAAATAATATCAGCCATTGTATTTATCATCTTGTTTAAAAAGGCTTTTAAAAGCTCATCTTCAACGTAAGCTGCTTCAAAAAACACTATATCATAAGTTTTAATAGCCTTTTCTTCCTAAATAGATAAGACTAATGATTTAACTAGACATTACAATGACATCTACTAGACATCTCAATTACAATAGATATCATTACCTACTCGGAATAAAAAATCGTTCTCGTTCTTAATAAGTCTGCCAAAGTCATTTCTGTATTGTTATACACTGATACACGAAAGAAGTAACATGATTTCACTCAGATATTTCTAGAGGAACGTGTCATTGTACTTCCCCCGCTTTCTGCACAAACGGGAAACTATCACTGCGATCGGGCGACGATCTCATTTCTGATTTCATTGATCTTTTCTTTATCGGCTATACCGCAAGTTCGTGACGGAAGTATCTCGGACAGGTGGTCCGCGTATTGCCTGCTCTAAGGTTTCTCGCGCGGCGCCCGCGGCGCTGTTCGTCACGTAAAGGTTTCCATCGGGATCATTCATGCCACGAGGTCGCTACACCCCGTCATCGCCGAGTCGCCGGAAATAAGAAAACTTCTCCCCCACCCTCCCTTAACGTCATTTAGGGAAAGGTA
Source organism: Monomorium pharaonis (assembly GCF_013373865.1). Lineage (NCBI taxonomy): Eukaryota > Metazoa > Arthropoda > Insecta > Hymenoptera > Formicidae > Monomorium > Monomorium pharaonis. Next base: position 26,856,886 of record NC_050468.1, on the reverse strand, counting down.
CTGTTTCTAAAAAATTATGCCGTCTTCAAATAATTTGGACGAACTTTCGTCATTTCGATCAAGAATTTGGACTTTTGATTAATATTTGTCCGAAAATTAATTTTTGAAACAAAAATAAGAAATAGTAAAAGTATTATATAAAAATTTGTCTCCTATGTCATTTGACTGTTTGCATCGCGAACCTAGATAAAATTCTTAATATTTGCACATTATTATTTTCTCGTGATAAAAAATCCATTAAAATTTGAAGTAATCAGTAAACAAGTTTTCCGTTTGCCGGAGAGCCAGAGAGTCATCCAAAGAAGTTTCTAATCAAAAATTAGAGAGATATCATGATCTCGTGTAATCAAGCAAGAAACTATTTCGGGAATTGAACTTTGATCATAAAACACATGTTCTTCTTCTAAAACTTTTATAGATAAAAAAGAGAGAGAGAGAGAGAAAAAGAGGAAATCCAAATTCCTTAAGATTTGCGCACGCGATAAAAAATATTTAACAGTAAACCAAAATAAATTTTAATAAAATATTTTTTTTCAAGTTAATTTTTTTTTTTATCATTATACGTTTTGTTTCGTTTTTTTATGTTTCTTCATTATGCACATGATTGTAATTTTATATGATACATATAGATCGTGATGACTTTATAACGAATCATGTAATTTGTATCGGACATAAACAAAAATGAGACAAATTTGATGGCGTTGATCAGTGAGAATTTCTCATATAAAATATAATATATCGGGCAACAAGTCGGCGATTATGCCGTCGGCAAAATTTCCGCGGCTTGTAATTGCCGCGGCATCATTAAACATGCGACACATGGCGTATAATTGCACACGATATTGTTCGCATGACGTATACACGCGAATATCTGCGTATCCTCGCAAAACGTAAACAGATGCACGTATACGCCGCAGTTCGGTGACCCTTAATGGATGTAGAAACGAAATCCATCCGCGTTTACCATACCGCGCGTATTAGTCATTGCACGCGCCTGCATAGAATTCCGAAACGCTGCTGTCTCCGCGTCCGCGATGTGGTATCGAGCGACATTTACAACTATTTTTACGTGCGCGAGCGGCACGTTACATCGGTGCTGATTTAACAATGCCATCAACCAGTGCGATATACATACTCCGAACAGCAGGCGATATTTATGATAAATATTCGTAAATATTTATTAATTTTTTTAAAGATTATAAATATATATATTTTGTACATATTTTACATACATGAAGGAGAAAAATTATGAAATCTTTATTCATGTTATTAAAATATAAATCGGTAATATGTTAATCTATTATTATTGCATCATTTATTGAATCTATGCACAGGACTATATGGCCTGATCAGAGCCTTATACGTAACTTTATGAAAATTTATATTTGTAATTACTAATTTTCAATAAAACATAAGTATCAAGGCCTGATTAAGAGACCTGAGATTATTTGATTTAACTTAATTTCAGCTGCGATTAATCCGATTGGATAAATATTTTCTTTTCTTTTCATTCATTTTTAAATATTTAATATTTACCACAAACAAAGGAATTTTTAGGAGATACGGAGCATAATGGGATTACTTTATGAGTACTACAGAGATGCTGCCATATAATGTATTGCAATTAATATATAATAATTTCTATTAAATTAATTGGAATTGGAATACTGTTATTTGTTACCGAAATTATATACTGCAAAAAAGCGAGAAACAAAGTTGGAATAAAGAGTTGATGGATAGTGTTGTCTCTTGTAGTCGTTAAAGGAAAAATGAATTATCATACTGCTATAAAATTTGAATGTGTCCTCAAAACAACTTCAGAACGATATATTCAGAAAAAGAGGAACAGCTGTAAGAAAGTTTTGAGATAATCTTATCATGTCCTACATAAAATGCATATTTAGGTTAAGCTATTCTTTTATTAAATTAGTCATCTCGTCTATTTAAATTATTATTTTACAATAAAATTTGTGTTCCTCTTATAGTTTCTCTTATATTGCAAAGAACATTTTGATAAACAAAATAAATTTATTCATTTTTAATATATATAGAAAACGCTTATTTAATGCTTAGAGTTTCCATTATTGCCCCAAGTTTTCTTACAAAATATTTATGGTATATTAAAAAACATAATATTTATAGTAATATTTTGCAGTATTTTGTAAACATTTTTATGATTTATAATAAATTTTTATAATCTGTTTAATCTGAAGTATTACAAAAATATTTATAAGATTCAAATAATTTTTGTAAACGTTTTGTAAATTTTTTATAAATATGTATACTTGTAGGACATGTATCCAATCACTGCCACAGTATAAGATAGTCGAACTAAGTTTCTCATTCTTAACACTAAATAAATGGTTTAAATCACTATTGAATCGTTAACAGATAAAGTGTTAATAGTCTATTTTTTATTCATTTTATAAGTAAATAAATATATGATAATTGGATAAATAAACAATACAGAATAATTTATATACAAATAATTTTTTTAATAAATAAACTAAAGTAAGCTTTGAGTGACATGTTAACGATTAAAAATCATACATCTTTATACACCTTCAAATCTCAGTGCTTTCGATAGTAGTAAGGGTAATTTGCATATTATCATTTGTTGCAATAGGCTAATTTGCAATGATAAGTCAATCAGAAAGATCGATAATTACCCTTTGGAATAATCAAACGCTACGACAGAGCGCGGAATTTAACGATTTAGAGGTAATCATTACGCCGAATAGAGACGAGAACGAAACGGAGAGATGGCAAACGCGTGCTTCTCGCGTGTGTGACGTACATTAATGATACATGTGCTGACCAGTACCCCATGGAAGGTCGTTGATGAACGTATAATGTGCCGGGAGAACTGAAAGCTAGCTGTCGGAGTTAGACTAGACAGGTACCTATATTTACACAAGCCAGGTAGACATCTGCTACGTATTTGTAGTGACGCATGCACGTATACGAGGCATACAAAGCGAGCTCGCCCCGTCATCGGTTAGTCGCTCATAAACTCGGGTTGACTCGATGATGAACTAGCATGAGCGGGATAGTCGTGTGAAAACGGCGGATTTAATTGCTAATCGAAACGTAATAGATACAGGAGGCGTTAGACGCACGTGACATAAAAGACTGGTTTCTACCACTACTCTCGTCGTCCCATTGCGCAAGAAACGCTTTTAAATTGTATCGTAAAAAATAAACAGTACGCAATACCCCCGTAAAAGAATCTCTTAGAATCTTTTAATAAAGTTAATTAAGTAAAATAAATATAAACTATTTTTTTTAGAAATATCTTAGCGCCTCAGTAAACGTTAATCAATATCACAAAAAATTACCATATTAATATTAAATAAAATTTTATAAATTTGAAGTAAAGTCTACATTCTTTTTAGGATTTTTAAAGCTTGAAACTATTATTATAGCACTTATTGAACATGTTTTAATATATTTAATATATTTATATCTGTATCTTAATGTAAATCTTATTATAAAGTCATTTTGATAAAAAATTCTTTTTATATATACTTAACCAAGTTAAGCGAAAAAGAAGCAGACAAACGTAACAGACAAACCTAATCAACAAACAAACGTAAGCAGATAAACCTGATCAAATAATTTGATCAAATAACTTGATACACATGCATTGTTGAAAAATAATAATTACAATTAATAAATGCAAATTTTCACAAGATTGCATAAATTGATCCTGTTCAGGTCATGTAGTCCTGTATAGACCTGCAGGATTATAATATTAAGTAATATTTATAAAAGATGTCGAATTCAATGTAATCTTAATCCTCCGTAAGCAATCTGGATCTTTCTTGGCACAAGTGCAATTTTACTCTCACATTTCAATTTTTATTTAAAAAAAATTTAATTGACATTTAATTGACAGTTACACAGCTATTTGGTAATGCGGCACGACGAGAAATGTTAAAATTTTAAAAATAATAGAGAAACTTGGGTTAAAAATGATCCAAATTATTTATGAAAAATCGAATCCATCTCTTGACTGTATAAGAAGGAATTGATAAAATGTTAAAACATTTAAAAAACATCGAATGACTTGTTTATTTAATTTATTGTCTTTTCTTAATTTGTTGTTTTTTGTCTTTGTTATCTTTTCAATCTTCACATCTGTATCTTACATAAAATTTTTTACATGCACAATTTTAAATTTTCTTTTCGGTATGTTAAGACATAGAATAGTACTTAAATATTCTATTGCTTTTATAACAGATTTCTTTGTAAGTTTATCAGTTTTTGTTACGAATATTTGAAGATGGATTGAGAGAGAGAGAGAGCTTAGAATTATACGTAGCTTAAAATAGATACACATTTTATCTATTTTTATCCAGTTTTTTATGGAGCTAATCATTATCAATTATGTCGTATTCTTGATATTTATCACATAATAACAACATTCGTTATCTAAAGATCTGACAAATAAAGCAACAAATATTTTATATATCGGAAAATTGTATCACTTATAATTATGATTAAGTTTATGACTAAAGTTACCGTTACGTTTTATGTTAATGAGGTGCATTTCTAATGGGAAGCAAAACAAGTGATGAATCAACCACGAAGGTCATAAGATAAACACGAAGATTACATAAAAAAAAAAAAAACAACGGAATGTTTGCAAAATTGCAAACCATTAAGTATATCCTTATAGATTTACAGAACAGATTTGTGCTTTCACTGAAATAGCTAATTAAACGCCAAAAGCGTTAATTTAAATGTAATATATACCACTGTGCTTGCTGTCAATTTCAGCACTAAAAAGATATCTATGATGTACGTATTCTTATGCAATCGTTTTTATACGAAAATAGCGGTATTAGGCGTGGAAATAATAAAATATTACATAATAATTGTCTATCCCGTAGTATTATAATATTTTTTTTTTTGAGAAACTTGTCAGCAATAAAAAAAATTAATATATTAATTAGAGTGCAAATGTTAACGAGTGCTCACGTTCTTTTCACCGGAGCAACAGAAAATGTCCGTTGAATGGTAAAGGAGAAAAGTCGCCCCTTCTCTTCTCATATATTCAAAATTTCTCGTTAAACGTCGGGGAGGAAAATTCATATCCCGGCGGGATAACAGCGAGGTCTGTCCTGCGCCGCCCCGGTCTTTAAAACAGTACTTCCAATTGCCGGTCATATTCTAACGGATAACCCACATTCGGGGCGAACTGATACGCTCGTGGCTGTCCACGTGGATTAGTTGGGGTCCCTTTCGTATGCAACTTTCGTAGCTTCCTTTCCTCGTACACCTTTATCCACGCGTATCTACGTGAGCGCGCACGCAGGCACGTGTGCGTGTCGTCGTCGTCGTCGTGCTCGTATACGTGTACTCAGATATGCGGCGGCTCTCTCGTAAGTGGGTCTCTCGTACCGATGTGTCTCGCGTTAAAGTTGAACAAGAAAAGAATCGACGAACTAAAAGTCTCTCTCTCTCTCTCTCTCTCTCTATCTCTATCTCTCTCGCGTCTCTCTTGTCTTCCTCGGCTAGCGGCATCTGCTTGATTGAATTTTGAAGGGAATAGAGAGTGGGCCGTACAAATTGTTATATTATACGTGTCGAACCGTCACATCTCGCCGTCGTTTTCACGCCATCTGTGCCGCGACGGCATTGCTTTCCGGTCCGGTGTGAAGGTGAACTTGAACGCGCGACAGTACGGGGATCTCGTAAAGAGAGGCTGCTTTCGTTACCGCGAGCGTGTCTCCGAGCGAGTCGTCTGTCCCCGCGAGGAAATCGAAAGAGAAACCTTTGCCAATCATTAGCGCACAAACGCTGAATGATTGGCAAAACACTTGAATAGACCGTGACGTAATAGAGCGTAACGTACACAGAGTAGTGGAATAAATTTGGACAAAAAGGATATTCGTGATAGGTTTATGTATATAAATGTGATACGTTTAAAGATATTGAAAATTGTGATTCACGGAACTAATTTGGATTCAACGCTTTTCTAAAATAATCATATCAAGGATTTTATGAACAAATAATGTAAAAATTAACGTTGTGCAAAATTGTTCAGATAACACAACTTTTACAATTTTATTCTCGCGAACTAAGAACTCCATACAATTTATATTTATTCGTCTCTTAATAATTATCTTAACTTACAATTTTAATATGATTATAATTTATTAATTATAATTACCCAGTAAAATTTTTTTATATAAAACCATGTATTAGTATGTATAAAGTATGTCCATATTTGTTTATACTAGTTTCTTTTCTTTTATAAAATTCTTGCTTGGTTTAAAAAAATAATAGTTATACTGAAAAGATCAAAAACTATTTAAAAACAATATTTTTGTATTGCTTCTTTCACAAAAAGCTAGGTATAAAAAATAAGAAAAAAAATTGTCTACGTATATTTTCCATGTATATTTTCATTGTTTACCATAACATATTTTAAATACATTTATATGTGTTTTCATATAAAACAAATTTTACCGAGTAATTGGATATGCGCAGTGTAAGAGATTGAGAGATCTAACTTATGGCTCATTGGAAGTATCGTGGTTTAATCTAATTCAGCGAATCTCTGATAGGAGGAATGTGACTATCCCTTTTGCGATCGTGAGATAGAGATACAGCATTATCTGCGAGCGAGATATGAGAATATTTCCCGCCTCTCACGCAAGAGACGTAACTGTGTACAGAATGATTACACAGCCCCATTTTCTCATTTTTAACTATTTTTCGAACTCTGCCCCGTTAATATTGTCACATTTTTTTTCAACTGGAACTTGCTACGTACGCATCACGATCGGCATATCGAAACATTCATTCTGCAGACACATGTAGAAATTAACTTTATAACAATTATATATTTATATTCTATATTTATTTTTTACTCTCATTTATCATAATTACCTATTAATAAAGTATCGATTTCCATTAATAACATTTCCATTAACGAGCAGTCTGCATGTCAGATTATCAAATGTATCTAACAAGATAACTACAGATTCACATCTTAATACGATTCTTCCGGCGTACGTAAAGACGAAGATTCCTCGTTGCAAACAATAACGATCAGATTATTGGTTGATAACGTGGCCAGTATACGACGCGAGCAATCGAAACGGCGGCGCGGCGCAAAAAGAAAAAAATAGATCGCTATAAATGCTGCTCCTTCCGCCGATGTATGTTCACCGTTGCGTCGTGAGTCGATCAAAATTGCTAGATGGGTCGATTGCGACCGTAATCTAATCTGGACCACATGGACCACCGTGACTAATTATCTGCGCGCGCGCGCGCGCGCTATCGCCGTTGTTTCTGCGTATCCGAGATTGTATATCGGGGCAGCCAGACGAAAGCGATCGCCGGCTACAGATTCTTTATCAGGAGCACAAGACTTTGACCTAATCCGTACCGGATGGACCAGTCCATGACATCATTGTACAAACATGGGCGAGGACTGGGGAGCAAACAAGAGCGATCTAATCGCTCGCAACTTATCGGCAGTTTTACGGAGCGGAGAAGCTATTGGCGTTGCAGCATCACCGCCGCGCGCCTTGTACACCTCTCTCTTTCAAGGACTCCCGGCCGTAGTGGGAAAACCGTCGGTCGCGTCCTCGTATATACGCAACTGATAAGGCTTACACGCGCAGATAGATTCTCTTCCAAGAAGTAAAGAGTATTACGAATTGATATATTTCATGTAGAGGCTATTCACGTTCGGGGCTATTGATCGCTCTTGAAAACGTCGCCTGTAATGATTTTACGTGAAATTTGTACACGTGTACGTATTTTACACAAAAATTTGTACATTACTCGCTTATAGATTGGAAATGAAACGATTTCTCGATAGGCAGCGAACTGTATTTCTTTTATTTCGTATATTAAAAAGAGATGTTGACTCTGGACAGAAAAAAAATGCGATACTTAGCTCGTTATAAATTTTTGTTAATTGTCTTTGCGCAAAATACGAATATCATAATGAGAAATATTTTTTGTAATCCAATTCCGTTAAGCACTTCCTTATATCTGATAGTATCTTTTGTGGTTAAGAGAATCTGAATAATTTTTACAAGTAGATCTTTAAAATTCTTTGTTTTGTCTAGATTGACTCATAAATTTAGAGTTATTCTTGATTTTGTAAAATCTTGAAAAATGTTATAGCTTAATTTCACTTTCCCTTTTTGATTGATTGATTCACAATTATAAATCATATATCTTTATTATTAAAAAAATTAGAATACATGTAGCACAGACAAGTTGAGAGAAAAACAAATTATTTTTAAGTCAATTTTTGTCGCAAATATATCATAATATTATATAATTATTAGAATATACTGGGCAGTCTTACCTTCGGTAACTGTTTCAAATCGTACATACAATGCGTCCGGCTTTTATCTTCTTGCCCTTTTTAACCGCTTACCTGTTTGCTTACCCTTTAGTATCGGGAAAGTCAATGCATTCCCTTTTCAGGTAGAAGAAAAGCAATTAATCTCAACTGCGTCATCCGTTTTTATGTTGGTCCTTTGCATCCGACGTGACTTCCGATCCGAGGCAAACAATGGATTGTCTCATCTCGAACTCCTTCTCTCGCAGCATCTGGTCATCGAGTTAATCTTGTAAAAGCGAGTCAAGATGACTAAGGTCCAGGTATCGGGAATTAGCATAAAGAAGTGTTCCCTTAATAGGAGCAGTTTTCGGTTTTTTATCTCAACAGCCTGGGTCAACTATTGTTTAGTACTACTACTTGTTTCATGAACGGAGACAGTTGTGACCAACATACATGTATCTTGCATACTATATTTGACAAACCATCAGGTATGAGATCTCGGTATTCTGACTCTACTGGTATAAGTAAAACGCAAAAAGGGTTTCACAATGAACCCTGGATTAAAGAGAAAATTTTCATGGAACATAGATGAAATATTTGCAGAATAATAGAATGTTGGTCCATTCAATTTCACAATAGTAGGTTTTTCACAGTTTAAACATTTATTGTGATATTATATATTTTCTTTACTTCTCTGTCATTATATTTCATCAACTTATCGTTATTGTTCGTGCAAATATTCCGTGTAAGTTGTCTTCCTATCCTATCGCGCCGTTGTAATATCCGCATGAGGCATGTGGACATTTTCGTGAAGTGCGTCAATAGTAAAAAGTTTTATAAATTCCGAATAACACGTATATTCTCTCGCGACTCTTTTATCGGGGTCGTAAACGGCGCGATCGGCTAGCGCCGATCGCGTCCGCCACGTTTTTTGATGAAACCGTCGCGAGTTCGAACGTATATTATCTATCAGGCTCAAACTGAAACTAACGTTTCGTTCCGATGACGTTGACCTTGCGCCTTATCGACGAAATTGCCGTGAACAGTTTTAACGATTTCAATAATAACTACTGACGTTATTTCTCATTGTCAATTTCATTTCAGGGCGCGTATGACTATAACGGGCATTTTCCACTTTAAGACTCTACTACTTTCGATCGCTTCGACCGACACGGATCCTCCCGACGTTTCCATCCCGCAATATCGCACGATACGAGGTCCGGAGTAATTTCATTAGCTTCTCGGCGATGGGGAGGAAAAGGTAGGGGCGGAGGGAGGTGGGTAAACTAGGTTTCGAGATAGGGAGAGACTAAATCAGGTGAGAGATCGATGAATCGGAGCCGTGGGCTCGCCCATCGCCTCCAAGAGGGAAGCGTCGTCATCAGACGCGCGGAGCACGTAGATGGCAAAGAGAGAGACGATCCCGCCAAGGGGGGTGGTCGTGCTAGTGTGGGTGGCAGATGCGTCGGGCGCCGACTCGGCTTGAGTGCGAGCCGCCTCGCGGCGCGGCGCCGAGAGAAAGAGAGGGAATCGCGAGGAGAGCGCGCGAGGACAGGTGGGGGAAGAAGAGCTTGAAAAGAGAGACGTTGAGTCGAGAGAATGTGAGCCGTGCAAGGGGAAACGGAGAGGGGGGGAGGGGGGAGGGAGAAGGGCGAAGGTTTCCTCCGATGGAAAAACGTGTGCACATAGGCGTCCACAGGAGGGGGCACCCGAGGTGTACGGGGTGCGTTATCCCAACGGTCCGCCGAGAGGATTGGGGAAGAGAAAGGACAAATATTTTTTCCTTATAAACTCGTATAATCTTTTGCTTCGTGGACCAGGTAGTTCCTCGCAAATATTATCGTCGGTACTGCAAACGGTAGATCGATCGGATAAAATTATGTATCGAAGAGAGAGCCAACTGTAAATTTTGTGAGTTTCATGGCTTCGACTTTAAATGATTCGATAAATTTGTGAAATTTTATTTCTAATAATTTCTTTCCGAAATGCAGTTTTAGAAAGAAGAAACGAAATATTTTTCTCTTGCAAACCTATACAATCTTTTCTCTCCACGTGGATCAGATAATTTCTCAAATTTTGTCATCGGTATTGTAAACGATACATCGATTAGATAAAATTATATATATATATATATATGTGTGTGTATATATTATTAGTAGAAAAAAAGTACTAATTGTAAATTTTTTTAGTTTTCGACCTTAAACGATTGGACAAACTTGGAAAAATTTGGTTTCTAATTATGTTCCTCAAAATACAGTTTCATAAGAGAAACTATAGTTTTTAATTTGATTTCTTTTATGTATCTAATTATGTATAAGTATCTAATTACATTAGATACTTATATAAAAATGAATACGAAAATCTTTTGTTTTTATAAAAGAGATGATGTACACATAAAAAAAGAGATATGCTGAGGGATTAAAATTTTTTTTCTAATCCAGAATAGAGTAAATGAAAGAGATAAAATATATTGATGAGATCTATCTTTGACAGCTGAAGCAGCATTCTAAAATATCGCTGACGCTATGATTCTATAGCCGCTAATAATTATACGTTATATAGGGAGTATAAAACACGTCGATACAATGCATAAATTTTACTTGTCACGCTAAGAAATTGTTACAATTATATAATATCAATGTACCTCAAACACATTTCAAAACAAGAATTGATTCATCAATTTTATCTATAAAGCATTATTTTTTTACGGGCACCTTTCTTGACATTAGAACTATCAAAGCCATCAAAATGACAAATCTAATTTTTTTCATGACTCCAATTTATAACGCTACATCTTTTGCAGATGTGTGATTAATTTATTTTCTCCCTTTATTTGCTTTTTTAAAGATATGTGCACAGTATAGTCCTAATGTTAAATTCCATAGGTAGTATAGCACCATCGAACGCGATACATTCCACTTTATCAGACATTCAAATAACACAAGTTAATTTTGAATAAGACGGTATCGATCATTCCCCCGTTTCATTATCCGATAAATTTTTCCGAGATTACATTCTTCCTCCAATAGTGAAGCATACCAAAGCTCCGATATCTTCCAGGGAGACAAAGACACGTCGTGCTCGCGCGACAATTACTTATTGTAACGAGAACAAAAACACTGTCGATCGAAAAAAGGTCGACGACACGCAGGACCAGTATCTCTGGTAGAAGAGAAAGAAAGAGAGGTAGAACAAAAAAAAAAAAACCGTAAAAATTCGCCGTTTTTCCCGTCGAAGAATATTTCCATTCGAGCGCCCATGTATCCAGGTACACGTAGATGTACGAACGGAACGCGCGCGCTGGCGGGGCGGGCCGGGCCGGCGAGCGCGCGGGGGCGCGGGAGGAAGGGATGAACGGGGGTAGGAGGGAGGGAGCCAGCCGCCGCGCGAGTGGCGGGGATGACCGCAGAGAGCCCCGGGAGCGGAGCAGAGCGGAGCGGAGCCCCGTGCGGGTGAGCGAGATCGCGCGAGAGGGATCCGCGCGGCGGGGGAGCGGCCGGAGCGGACCAATCGGAGGAAGGGATGATGGGGCCTCGGCGCGAGCCGAGAGAAATTGTCAGTCAGGCTCACTGCCGCGCGGTGAGTCGGCCCGTCGTGACCCATTCTCATGGATCTCGCGGTCCTCTCTTCTCGTCGTGCCTCCTTCCCCGCCGTGTCTCCCCGAGGCACCCCCACCACCGCGCGCATTCGACGCGGAGAGGATCACATCCCCCGCCCACCCTCTCGGCCTCCTACCCCGCCGCCGCCGTCGCCGCCCCCGCCGCCTCTTCCTCTCTTCCCGAGGATCGCGCGCTGAGGGCTCCTCTCGTTTCGGGATCACCGTGCGCGCGCCCAGACGTCGACTCGACGTGCGCTGCTGAGCTCAGTGCGCTGCTGAGCGTCGAGCGGTTACGAACGGAGAAGGTGAAACACACATCCGGGTCCGGGGCACGGGGTGTGTGTGCGCGCACACATACACACTCGATCGATTGATCGTCCACGCGCTTGCTCTCTTATCGGCGCGGTGATGTGATCCGATCGCACGATGCGGCATCGCGGCATCGCGGACGTCTCGTTGAGATCCAACTCCTCCCATTGTCCCCGGAGCGGCAGCGGATAACTCGGAATATAACTCTCCGCGGGAGTGCACCCGCGCACGTATACGAGGACACTTGGTGTTTAATTGTGCTAATCGATCAAGAGTTCACGTGGATGCTGATGTTGGGATCCTCCTCGACGGCGTGATCTCTCCCCGGCCCGCCTGAGAGACGCTTCTCGCGGACTCCGCGGCTCCGGAGCGGCAGCATGGATTACTCGAAGAAAGGTACGTTTCGCTGTCGCAGAGATCTGACGGGACCTTGAGTCATCGAGAACGGAATAATTGCTCCGACAAATACTCCGATTTCGCCAACGGGATTGTTTACCACTCGCTCCCCGTCGTCACGTTGCATCGTCCTCGCCGCGCGGCTTATCTCTTTCTTTTTCGCGCTCGTGATCGAAAGATTCCTCACGTTCCTCCACGTCTTTAAATAAGCGCCGAGCGCTGTCCTCTCCCGATATCGCGCGCGAACCGCCCGAAAAGTATCTGTCTCGTTGCACGCTCGTGTAACGCGTCTACGTGAAAAATCTTGTAATAAACTCGCACAGACGCACAGAGAATGTCCTCGCGCTCACCTGTCCTCCCGCCCGCGGCCGAGCTCTCACCGAGGTAAGAGATTCCGCGAACGCGAGAAGCTCATCACCGAGATAACGAGATTACATCAATCGTATTGATGACGCAAAGCGTGAGGCGAGGCGCGTAAGTGGAACTTCGATCTTTCCAGCGAACTCGCGTTCCGGCCCTCCTCCGTTTCCACCGGAACTCAAAACGTAACATCTCCTTGCAGCACAGGCTGAACATATTTATCTCAGGTTTATCTCTCTCGTCTGAGGATTTAGGTTTCCTCAGGCTTATCTCGAGTTCGAGAGAAATGTCGAAAGCGCGAGGAGACCAAAGATTATTCATCGTCAGTACCGAGAAATCGTTCGAAACAACGGGCGAAAGGGAGGGGGAAAGTAAAATATACAAATATTATCTCTCTGTGCAAATTATCCCCCCCCCCTTGCTCCCGCGATCATATTCGATCAGCTTTCTCCTCGGAATGATTTATCGATCGATCGTCACGAGCGGCATGTCTCATCGATGCTCTCTCGGCGATAATGGCATAACGGGGTAGTTTATAAATGTCAGGGGTTGCAGCGGATCTATACGTCGCGACGGGTGACGTGTCGAAATTTCAGTCGTGAATTGGTACCAGAACCCACGGTAATCCCCAGAGTTTCAGAGAGGACGCTCTTTAATCTTTGCCTTTCACACTTCTCGGTTATCAACAACGCACGCGGTATCGAGACGCTCTCGTAAAAGTCCGAGTGATCTTTGATTCGTTCTTCCAAAGCCCTCTCTGCGCAGATAAAAATTCCCACAATGACTAACAAATGAGATTTTATGAAGATATGAAAAATTAATTGGCGTATGACGATTTTTGAAAAGTTAAAACGCAAGGTTCCAGCAATGAGGCTGCAAGAAGACATTTTTCTAACTTAATTTGAAAATTTATGTTTTTTTCCTGAAGATTCTTTAAATTCTGAACGTTTTGTAATTATATGACGACAAATATATTCTCAATTACTATTAGCGATGTTGCGCTGGCAAGTAAATATTTATATTCTTAGAATATTTTATAATATCTTAAGAAAATATATGAATGTGTTTAGTTTTAATTGATTTTAATGAAATGATTATAATCGATTTTGTCTTGAATCAGTCCGTCACGTTAGAGATAAAAGATTAAAAGCAATGGAAAATCAATAATGTCAATCTTGCTACTCGTCCAGCATTAACAGTCCATTGTCATTAAAATTGCTTGGATAAATTTATAAAGATCTTATTTTTCTCGTGTTTGTTTTTAATTATTAAATTCTTTTTGTTGTGTGCCTTTGGCAGAATGTGCGTCATGTCCACGTCCGAGGTGAGCTTAAATATTTTTTGTAGACGTATTACACGCGCGGGTGAATATTATCCAGAAAAAAAAAAAAAGATTTGTTCTTCCTGACGGAGCACAAGGATTATACGAGCATGAAGGCCTGGATTAGGGTGTGGTGCGGAAAGTCAACCGCTCCCTTTTTCACCCCAGCAAAGGGGCGCCCTTCGGTAGCGAGATAGATTAATTAGCGATGTTTATATTTGACAAGAAAGTGCACGCGTTTATTAACTCCCAGAAAGCTCCCTTTGTGATAATTTGAAAGTAGTAAGCTAATATCTCGGATACGTATGCATAAAGCAATCATGTGTTGAAATAAAATACATATCCTTCTCAAATCAAACTATAAAAGATGTAATCGTTACGTTGGTAAAACAATTTTGATGTGTTTGAGATTGATGGTTTAGTTGAGTAGCCCTTGCGCTTTATTTCTCACTAATTTAAATGAACATGAAATGTTATTGATATTCTTTCAATCTTATTTTCATCGCGATCTAATCTTAATTCGCGATGCTCCAGGTAAAACTGCGTCGATGTTTATTAAAAGACACCTTGAACACGAGATGGTCTTGAGAAAAAAAAAACTCAATAGATAGATCTTTTGTCTTGTGTGAAAAAAAGAGACAGTCACTTTAGCACGGTAAATATGGAGCAGTTAGTAAATCTTTCTTGGAACAGCGCCATAAACTAGGACTGTGCAACTTATCATATTCGATGGAAATAGCAAGAAGCTCTCTCCGTTACAGATCGAAGAAAAAAAATTTTGTGCGATGCTCCAATCTTTATTTTTAAAAGTTAATTGTAACTGAATGATAAATCAAAATTAATATTTTAAATATCGAGACTCGAAGTCGAATCATTTTCGTTATATATCTAACAATACCGTTAATAATGCAACAATAACATACAATACACGCGCTGTATTTACGCATAGATTGTGTTAATAAATCCTTTTTTTTTTAAATCAAATTCAATATTACTTAAATAGGACTTTACCATTTTTATAACACTCCCTGTTTTTTTTTTTTTTTTTTTATATAACACGAGTTATCAGTGATAAGTCGAAGGGTTCGTTTTTCGTTTGAAATCATCAGCTTGATGTTTGCAACGTTGATTTCTGCCAAGGGAAATGAATTACGTTTTAGCGAAAAAACTCAACGCGGATGATGATCGATCTGCACTCGCGGTTAAAGATTAGAAGTCCGCCAACCACACCTATCATCGCTCTTTCCCACCCCTTATCCCCCAAGGCGTCATAAGGTCGGTCTAGGATTTGCATAGGTCTTATTACGGCTGCAATCTATAGATGTGGCGTGGCGGTAGGTAGGTAGGTATGACAACGGCGTCGAGGTACATGCGGAAACACTCGGTTGGGCCACGTATACGGAGGGTACTTTCCGTGACATCCTTCGCGGCACCTCAAACCGTTCACCCTCGGTCGATCGTGAAATTAATGACCCGCGGCAGCAAATTTTTCGGGGGAGGAGGT
Organism: Monomorium pharaonis; assembly: GCF_013373865.1. Lineage (NCBI taxonomy): Eukaryota > Metazoa > Arthropoda > Insecta > Hymenoptera > Formicidae > Monomorium > Monomorium pharaonis. Next base: position 26,841,081 of record NC_050468.1, on the reverse strand, counting down.
TTCGTTCTATATATCAATATGTTTGATATATAGAACGCTTCTTCCACAGAGGTAACCACAGATCGAAGACGAAAATAAGAGATAATTCTTTTTTTTTAATTTGTTCATATAGTTTTTTCTTAAATTTTATATTTTACTGAAGTTCAAAGTTTTTGACTTATGTCTTGTCTAAAAAAATAACAAGAGAATAAGTTAAAACAGAAGTATAGAAATATCAGTAAGATAGGATTAAAAATAATATCATATTGTGATTGTAATAGAATCGTAAAATTATGAATTGACTAAAAATTCGAACAATTTACATAGTCTAATAATAAAAGAATTCGCAGAAACTTGATGTTTGAATTGTTTCAACTGTTAGATTACTCAAAAACTCTAAAAGTCAGCTTAAAATTAAGATAAATTATAGAACTACAATTGTCGCATGTCAAAATGTTTTTAACATCAATGTTTTCTATTATCGCAATACACAGAATTAAAAGATATGATAATTAATAAATCATGAGTTTCAAACATTTTCTATCGATATAAAAAATCAATTTTCATAATTATTTATATGTCATTATACCACACAAATATATTTATTATTTAAAACAGAAATTTATCTATTATTCGTATAATAAATGTATTACAAAAACCAATTTAAAGAAAAGGATATTAGACAACTATTAATTAAAATTAACAGAAAACAACATTAGAGCAATTAATGGCACTGTTCTGCAATATCACAGAACAGAACGATTATTTAAATTTGATAGTTTGATATCGACTTAAATAAATTTATTTAATTAAGAAAATGCTTTGATTCGAGTTTTGAAATTTTTACGAAACGAATTTAAACGAAATTTCTGGAAGAAATACTTTCAAAATTTCATTTTAGCTTGTTCAACCGATGTCCATTTTTCACGAGAAAGATTAAAATTCCTTGTTTAATGTCTGTTCGAGGAATCATCTCGTACAGTCATTGTTTCCCTCGAAAAACGCGTGTTTAGATCGATCGCGTGCATCATCGATACAACCGGTGTAACATGGGATGAACAAAAAAAAAAAAGATAGAGATGGGTAAACAAGGGGAGAAAGAGATACTCGTGCGTCAACCGGAGTAATCGCTCGCAGGTACGAGCGAAGGGTTGCTCCGGTGCGTTACGGATGGGTAAACTCAAGGTTGTCAGAGAGACGACTTCTCGAAACACACCAGCCGACCGCCATCTTTGTTCCTCCTGCGTGGTACGTGGGTGTATCCGAGCGTGGAAGAAGCGGGGATGATGAGGGAGAACTGGACAGAGAGAGGGGAGGATGACGAAGGGGGAAAAAGGTGCTGGCGTCGGAAGAGGGAGAGAAAGAGAGAGAGAGAGAATGATAACAGGGAGGTAAAAAGGGGGATAGATACGGGACAACAGGATTACGAGGACGGGGGTGGGAAGAGGCGTGGAGGAAGAGAGAGGGGGAGGGGGGTGAAAGAAGAAAAGGACGAGGCGCAGTAGTGAGTCTGCGGCTACGGGGCAGGAAGGAAGACGAAGAGTAGAAAAACGCGTGTAGCGTGATTGTCGGCGGCAGCGACGGACGGATGTCGGTAGTCGAGAGAGAAAATGTGAGAAGGAGAGGGAGAAAGAGAGTCGAGCCTCGGGAGGACGGGGAAAGAACGAGGAGAGAAAGAAGGAGCGGAGAGCACGTCCGAGCGAGATAAGAGCGCGAGAAGGAGCGGAGGGTATGTCCGAGTTAGCGCGACGAAGGGGCGAGATGGACGAAGAGGCGAGCGCGAGCGAGATAAAAGGAGGAGGAGGAGGTGGCTGGTTGGAGGGGAACGCGCGGGATGCGATGGAGGGGGCGGAGTGCGGCGATGGAGGCGGCAGAGGGGAAAGAAGGAGATAAAAAAGGCTCCGGGAAAGATGAGAGGCGGCCAATGGCGGCGCGGTACGACGCCGAGTCATTGGTCTCTCTCTTTCTCTCTTTCCTTCTCTCTCTCTCTCTCTCTTTCTCCCCACCCTCACTCTCTACCAAGTTAGCGTGGCTGCTTCAGCGCAGCATCCTACGATTCGTAGGTGGCGGTTCCCAGACGAGCGAACGGAAGTGCGCATGTACGCCCCCGAGCGGGCATGACACTGCTCCCTTTTTCCCTCAAGGTTCCCCCGGCGAGGTCCCGCGAGGGTGCAATGCAGATATAGGCGTGGCGTTCTGGTCCTCCGGCTCGTCCGCGAATCCCTTGAAACCACGGCGATTACCGGACTCGCCCTTCCCGCGTACGTCGGTACCATCGACGATTTGCTCGTACACCTTGCTCTCTGAACTTACCGTATTCTCGTATACTTCACAAGTATTAAATTGTTGATATATTCTTCAATGATCTATTTTTAAGTGCTTTCAGCTTCCGAGCGATATTAGTGACATTAACTACTAACTGTTTGCTATTATATGATATTTCGTGTGGTTGATCCTTTATTGCTTGTAATTTTCGATATTGAGCTGAGAAAAAGGATATGAAGCACGCGATGTCTCGTCAATGGGGTGCATGAAACAAACTTTTTTTCCAGTTGCATTAATATATAAAAAGCACACACTCGACGTACCTTTACAAGTTTAAACTGGAAGTTAATATGATAAAATAAAATCAAATTTTGCATTCGTGTACTTGTGTGTGTTTCTTAGAGAATCTTTTTTTACGGTGGAATTTTTTTAATGACACGTAATTAGGTTCTTCTTGCGTCATCTCTTAAGCAAAAATTCATCTATTCGTGATGTTATTCAAATTAAAGCGGATTTAAGATCATTTGATCTGTTTGATCATTTTTGCAAAGATAATTTTTTTATCTTCGCTTTATTTCTATATTTTTTTAATTATGTAACTCTGTAATTTTTCTTCTGAACAAGTTCACACGCTATCATATATGATATATAGCAGAATATAGAGTGGCATTTTCCTGTGACGTAAAAGAAGGAAATACAAATGCAAAAGAAGTGGACATTTTTCAGAAAAATCGAGATGTGAAACCAACTTAAGACACATTAATCTCGGATAATTCCTTGACTTTTGATTTTATTGTTATATATTGTTTAGTTACAATAGCAGAGAATAAAACTAGATTTGTTTTCTGAATACTTCTCGGATACGTCGGGGGAATTGCTTCGGTGAAATTTCGTGTGGAGTCTCGCAATTGGAAATCTTTCCCCCTCGTGCTTTCCATTTCTAACGATCGTGATGTGACGGGAGACTAATCGTTACGACGTTCCATGAACCAAGGAAACCGATTTCTATTCTTGCGATACGTTTCTCGTCATCGATTCGAGCGACATTCTGTTACAATTAACTGTACCTTCTCATGATATGGCATATCTTTGATGTCAAATGATCATAACGTTTGCAATGAAAATTCTATTAATGAAGCTCGCATATTAATTTTGTCATCAGTATCAGTAAAGTCACCCGAAGTATCGCAAAAACGATTGTTCCAATTTTATACACTTATTCTTTACGCATTTACAAATTTTGATTAAGCTGTTTTTCTACGATTCATGATATAATGAGAATTAATAGTGACACGCGCGCGCACTTTAGTGGCTACTCAATTAAAAGCGGTTAGTACTGGTGGACAAGAAGTGAAGAGTCATTAATGATCAGACACGCGCGTCAAACCGCAGGACGAAGTTGATCGGACTCGTTTCTTTACACTTGACCAGAATGTGCACGCGCGCGCGTGATTTACGTGCATGAATAAAGTTCACCTGCTGACAGGTATGCTATATGGACGGCCGTCGAGCAGGTTCCTTTGGGACGACCACTCGACGACCAACTCTATGTGCTCACTCAATCGGCGAGCAATATAATGCGACCCATGTAATGCGATATTCGGGGAATTTTCAGGTGCGATATCACGATAGATAAATTATAAACGTTAGACATTATAGTGCATATTTGCGAAAGGTTGGATATTTTTAAAACGTAATTATATTGTAGATAATTGTAATAATGATATTAAATTGATAGAGCTGAAACCATCAAAGTTTATATTATTGTTTTAAATAAAATTCTAGCGTGTGAGCAAAATTATGCCTATTATATCTGTTACAAGTATGCGTTATCGCAAAATATGCATAAATATCGACTGTGAGATAATTCTGCAACGCGTGCGAATGCAGAATCGTATTGTGTCCTTCGAGTACTACAGATGTTGGTATTATACATGATATCTGACTGATATCAGACTTATTCGTGTTGCTTGGACCTTTTGCACTTAGAAAAAATGTTTGCTCTTTCTCTCCAATGCTGAATGTTTATTTATCTCATTTTAAATGCATTTTTTTATTTCGAGAACACAAACAGATCTAACACTTGCATGAAATGTACAAATGCATTTGTGTGTTTTGTATAGTCATTTGTTTGATAACAAACTATTATAAAATAAAGAAAAAATAAAGAGCACAGATGCTGGAAAATTAAAAGAAAGTTTGTATTTTTTTCGAAACTCTTAATGAATTGGATTGTTTTTTAACATTTTGATATAATATACATTTTGCATATTTATTGCTGCTTATGTAATAAAATTTTACTTGCTTAAGAATTGAGATAACAGAAATATCTTTATAAGAAGAAAATTTCCGTTTAAATTTCGATTTGAGTCTAAATGTGAGAAATAAAGAATTTTTTCTTTATCTCTTGCAAAATTTTGATGAAATCTTAATTTTTTTATTTGTACCTTTAATTTTTATAGCTATCGAAATATTTGTACCATACAGTGAATATATTAGGTTTCATATATGTATATATATTCGAAAATTTAACTTAGCAGAACTTTAAATTTTATCTCATCAATTTTTAATTTATTTTACACAAAATTTAATTTTAATAAAATTAATTAAATTTTATCACTTCTATAATATAAAATAGTACAAACTACACACACACACATATATATATATATAATATATATATATAAAAGATAGTAAGTTACAATATGTGCGATACTGGTACACACACGGACAGGAATGTTTAGCCATCTGAAGTTAGTGAATTCCAATTTCTGTATAGAATGTGTGTGTGTGTGTGTGTGTGTGTGTGTGTGTTTAAGTTATATACATGAAACCTTTATCCTCTGTACATATGTACATATATCTTGGACACATTTTTGGATATATAAGAGATAAAGACCATGTACACTTCATATTTACATGCTCTAAGGATTCGTCTGATATCTTCATTGTCAGCAAGCTTTCTTGTAATCGTTTGATCTCTCTTAAGCCTTGTGTCCACGATGTTAGAAATCCGTCTGAGATCTCGCGGTTATCTATTATGTCTATGGGAAGAAACAAAACAGTAACACATGATGCAACTGTTTCTTCCTTTTCCTCCTTCTCTCTTCTTCTTTCTGGAAAGAAAGGAAAAGTGTCATCATTTCGAGATATATCTTTAAAACGGTGATATTGTTCTCAAAACATATATTTGATAAATGCGATAACCCAAACAGCACATACCGTTTAGTTAGTTGGGTACATTGAGTCAATATTGAACCAATGAATTGTGCTACTAGAAAAGGAAATTGAAAAGTATAGCGAAAGAATTTATTTTATTATTAATAAGAAATTAGTCAAAGTTTTCAAGAAATCATACAGCGAGAACATTCTCTTAGAAATTATTATTAAAATTGTGGCAATTGTTGGATAATATTGCGAAAATTTTATATATAACATTTTTTTACAGTTTAATATCTATCGCAATAAAATATAAAATGTTTTTTTTTTTTTCAATTTCTTTCGCTAAAATATATAATAAAGTTTTAAAACATTTAAAGTAGTCTATGATTTTCTATTGTTTTAAATAGAATAGATGTCAAGTAAAGATAAACTTATAAAATATTTTTTTATAAATATATTTTTTGTACAACATGATACTTTCAATCTGATTTAGTCACTCATGATAATTTTATTATAGCATAAGTGGCAATTAATTGACCATGTCCAATGATTATCGATTATTTTTGTCGCTGATTGTTAGATACATATATCCATGTTAAAATAAGTAAAAAAATGGATCTTTCCAAAGTGGCGACATCACAAATAGTGTTATCAAATTGCAAAAAAAGGAATTTTAATTTTCAAAAAATTGGCAAATAAATGCATATCTAAATAATATCTAAAAATATTTTATCGTGACATTAATCATAGATTCTCATAGTCCAGTTTCGTAATTTATTATGTGACTCAAACGAAAATTCTGAGAGCAGAAGAACCAACTTCGACGGAGCAACGATCCGATATCAGTTTACTTCGGAATGCCGAAGCTCCATCCCTACCTCGCATTCTCTACACTCGGCCTGATCATCAATTTCTCGAGATGCTCGCTGCGTTTTCCAAATAGAACGTGTAAATAGAATAGAGACCGTCGAATGCGGTTAGAACGTCGGGCGAGGACGTTGATAAGTGTTATTGTCCCGGCTCCATCTGCGGTTCGGTCTGGGTATCAGCTTCCGGAATACTTAGTCAGATTTGTGTCCTGCCACTGACACAGTTCCTTACCCAGCTAAACCGGAGACGCAACACCGGCGGATCCGGCGGTGGCTTCTGTTTATTCGCGGTTTTAAGGATGTACGTGCCTCATAAGTATATTACCAAAAATTTGAAATTTTTACAGGCTGCTCTAATATTACGTTTGAATATCTCTGTACAATTTAAACATAATTTTCTTATTAATTTAAAAGTTATTTAATTTGTTTATTACTTTTGATTCTTACGCAAAATTTTGTCTTGTAGTATTCATTTGTAAATTTGATGAGAGAGTAGTATTACTAGTTAAATCAAATTTTTGTACGCGTACTAATAAAACTTTATTAATAAATATTCGTACAAAAGTTCAACTAGTTACACCTATTCGTTTAAAAGATATTTATCTAAAACTGTAGCAAAAGGTTACTTTCATTGCATAAGCCAAATTTACGTTGTTTAAGAAATTGTTTATGTTGTTAACTTAAGTTAAGGCCGATGCGCATCAGTTAGCGTGATAAATATTCTGACATACATTTTACGATGCATTACTATACCGTAGACGAAATTTGAATTGTGCCATGGCAGCAGCATGACATTGAAATATGATCCTGTCGTCGTTGCTGATTTTTTGTAATCTTCTTAAAAAATTGCGATGATATGCCGTTGCATATGTTCGTGATCTAAGTGGTTGCAGATTATTCTGCGATCGTAGATAAGAAGGAAAGAATTCTTCGGGGAGCTGTAGCGATGATTGCACTTCCTTTACGTGTATTGCATTGTAACGTTTTTTCCAGAGCCTTTATTTATATAAATTAATGCAAACTAAACTCGAGAAACGAAAGATAAACGAAACGAAGAGATAAACAACAAAATTAAAGAGTGTATTATGCGAACCGCAATATAAATTTATTTAAGCGAGAGAGAGAAAGAGAGAGAGAGAGAAAGAAAGAGAGAGAGAATTGTATTCTTGCGATAATTTCACACACACCATGTCTCTATTTTTAACTTGAATTTATAAATCTACTGCTCTTTCATTATATACGAAGCATCTTGGTTTTCCTGTTTCGTCAGCAGATTTGTGGTCCAGAGAAGTCGCGTTCTCTTTGCTGGTTTTTCCGGTCTTCTGAAATCTTTGACTAAGTAATAAATGAGGAATCATAATGTAATGTAAATCTCTTTCCTCAATGATTCACGTTTAAAACATTTTTAACTGAATTTTGAAATCAAAGTGAACTGATATTTACAATAGTTAGGTAATTATAATTTATTAGAAATGTATTTTTAGTATTATATCTAATTACATATGTAATTAATATCACATTTTCTCTATTTCTATCAATATAGAGTAACTTTGATCTTGATTTTAATTATACTTTTCTAATTATTATTTTTTCTAGTACTAGGAATTAGAAAAAGATAAAGAACAAATTGAACCGAAATCAAAGTTAATCTATTGGTGAAAATAAATATTATATAATGTTCTGATTTACATTAAACTATAGGTTACATTTTATGTGTTACAGTGACTGGATTACAGAATGGACCTGACCAGGAACAGGAAAACGAATCACAAATTAATGCTGCATCACCATCATCAAGCGTAAGTATATACATATTTAATATATATACAGTTTAGATACATAATTAGATATATTGCTAATTTAATAAATTGAAGAAATTTTATAATTTTAAAAATAAGACTTAATAAAATTAGAGATGTGCGAATAGTTTGAATTCGAATTGAATTAAATCGAATCGAATCACAGCGAATTCACTTTTGTTTTGTTTTCAATTCCAAAATGTTCAAATTCGAATAGTTTGAAAATTTCGAATAATCAATGAATAATCAATTTCGAATTAATTGTCAATTTTGATTGTTTCATTTATATCTCTTGCACGATTAATCTTATATCAATTCTTGTGTCTAAAATTGCCAATTTCCAAAACTTTTTATCATTTATATATATATATAATAATCTTATAAATTTACTATTTATTCAAAAATTTATATGATGTATAAATATGTATACGATAATCGTAAATTTTCGAAAATTTGCTTTAATATTTCATAAATTTGTTATAATTTTATAAAATTTAGAGCAAAATTAAAAATTGCTCCATTATATTTTCCTGAAGAGCATTATCACTTTAATAGTATTATTGTAATTTGTGTGTGTATTTAATGCAAAAAATGTATCAATGTAAAATCTTTACACTTAATGTCTACTATCTATTATAAATTTTTATTATTTTTTGTAACTATTTTCTAAAATTGTTGCGATTAATTTTTTTGCCTATTAAACAAAATCTGCGACATCATTAAGAATACTTTATTACATTTGAAATAGTATTTAATGTTCTGGAAAAATTTGTTCGAATTTTATTCGTATTTGAATCGAAGAGCAAATCGATTTAGATCAAATTTGATTTGATTTGTTTCAACGTAAAAATTTCAAATTCGATTCAATTTGATTGTGAACTTGCTATCAAATTCCATTTGATTTAACTTTATAACTGCTTAATTATCATGTTTCTAAGAATCAGTTAAATTAATAATAATAATTCTTTAATTAAAAGTTAATTCTCTTTATCAAAATTAAATATAAACTATCAATGTAAATAAAAATATTCTCGCACAAAAAAGTTATGATCTCACGTGATGGTGTATAGCATGTATTTTCAATGCACATATTTTTCCTCGAAAATACAGGTTGAGCTGTCGGAGAATGGCACGCATCCATGCCCAACATGCCCATCGGTATTCACTAGTTCCCACGAACTGACGAATCACCTGCGCGGTCACAACTCACCTCGCAGCACGGACTGCAGCGGCGAAGAGGATTACAGCTGCGGCGTATGCAATAAGGTGCTCAGCTCGGCGAGCTCGTTGGACCGGCACGTGCTGGTGCACTCGGGTGAGCGGCCGTTCAAGTGCAAGTACTGCGATATGTCGTTCACGACGAACGGGAATATGAACCGGCACGTAAGGTGTACCCATCGGATGGTGTCGCCGAACAGCTGCACGGATTCGGAGGGCAGCAGCGGCTCGGAGAGACCTGCGGCGACGAGCCAGGATGAGTACAACAACAACGAGATAGCCAGGCGCAACTCGCCGGACCTGATCGATGAACAGCAACCGTCGCCCAGCAACAACCGCGTGAACAAACGGAAATGTTCGGACGAGGACGTCAGCGAGGACATAGACGAGCAAAGAAGACACAAGATCCTCTTAAACAGCACAAAGATGATCAGGTGTCGACCAGATGACGAGATGACGAAGGTTTTCGGTTGTGCAATCTGCGGCCAGGATTTTGCGAGCAGCGCTACTCTAGAGTCTCATATGGAACGCGTGCATCCAGGCTCCCCGGCCACGTGCGAGACTTGCAATCAGTCGTTCAAAAATCATCGCGCGCTGAACCTTCATCGTTCAATGAGACATTACAAAAAGAACCCGGAAGGTAGCAATAGTCGTAGCTTGCGCAACACCGTAGACGGTTTCAGGGATCTGACGTTCATCGACTTTTCATCCATCAAGTTTCCGACGATCGCCCGGGCGATGTGCGAGCGTGAGCTGCACCGGCCGGCCTCCGGCGAGGCCAACAGGTTCCAGTGTATGAAGTGCCTACACGCATTTCCTTGCAGGCAAGCTCAGCTGGCGCATGAGAAGGAATGCAAAGGTCCCTACAAGAACAAGAGAAACAGTAATGACAACAACAACAATAATGATATCAGTACCAACAACAATCTCGAGGCGGAACTGGAGGATCCAACTCCGCAGCCCGACGATTCCAAGACTAAGCGCGAGATGTTCTTTGCTGTGCTGGATCTGCAGAATAAGTCTTTGGCGCACGAGACAAAAGAGTCGCGGGAACCGAACGAGATCAGAGAGTCGAAGGAGACCAAGGATCTAGCGGATATCCCGAGCATTCTATCCGTCAGTCTGAATGGACTGCAGACCTTTCCTCGGTCGGACGCGAGCACGCCCGAGAACAACATCAAGTTTAATCCAAATATCGGCTCTTCAGGCTCTTCAGGCACTTGTTCGTCCGAGTACAATGAGGAGGAGGCACAAGACGCCTTCACCGCGGAATTCCGGAAGATGAAGCTGAAAGGGGAATTTCCGTGTAGACTGTGCACATCCGTATTCCCCAATTTACGGGCACTGAAGGGACATAATCGCGCACATATGAACGTAGAACCAGGCATGGCGTATCCGTGTAATATGTGCCCGTACACCAGCACCGATAAAGGAGCCCTGATGAAGCACCTAAGATCGCATAACGGTGACCGTCCGTTCGAGTGTTCCCTTTGCAATTACGCGTTCACCACCAAAGCGAATTGCGAGAGGCACGTGAAGAATCGTCACGGGATGATTAGCAAGGAAGATGTTAAGAACGCACTGATCTATCATCCGAGTGAGGATTCGACAAATGATAATATCGAAAGGAGTTCGCCCAGAGTCAGGGAGGATGTGCGGAAGACGCTTATTTATCCGAACGAACGCGAGGAGATTCCTCAACAGCAACAGATACATTATCCGTCTCTGGCAATGGATTGTAATCCTGGACCATCGACCGTCCACGCCGAGATGCTAATGAATCGATACGATAAGTCAGACGCGTTCACCAGAATAAAGATGCAGGCTCTCAATCTCGTAAAAAGAAACGCTGACGAAGCAAACCTGTCTCACGATCTAATCGTAAAGCCGAATTATTCGAAAATCGACGATGACGCTGAATCGCGATCGTCAGACGGCAGCGTGTCTCTAGTCAGTGATACCAAAACAGATATACACCAAAGAATTCAAGCTAGTCCGATGAACCTGACGAAACCCTTAACGAGCTCCGGGTTGAGCTCGGGCGAGGACGGTCCATTGGATCTGTCCATGGATGTATTGGATCTGAGCAGGAAGCGGAAAAGAGAAAACGAGGACTCTAGCTTGCAAGAGGACAAGCGATTTAAAAACAATCAACAAGAATTATACGCCACAAACCCAGCGTTGCTGCTAACCCAAGCCCTACTGAACCGAGCACGCGAGAGCTCACCGACGACGTCATTAGAGACTCTTTACGCGAATACTATCTATCGTAATTTTGGCACGTTAACCAGTGCCAGCATGATACCACCGTATTTTCTTGGCCCTCACATGTTCACCCAGGAATTAGCGAAGGGCAGGCTGCAAAAAGAGCTGGTGAGAGGGTTGCAATTGACCGGCGGCGGCACTCTTTCGGTTGATCCGTCAATGCCCAGCACTAGCTACGCGGCGTATACGCAAACGAGGGACACCCCGCAAACCTCGAGTGAGCAGAATGCCTACGCGAACTTGATGAATGCGCAGATGACAAACCAGAGCGCGCCGAGTCGTGAAAAAGCGGACAGTATCTCATCGAACGATCCTGTGAAGATGGTACTCAAGAACGGGGTATTGATCCCTAAGCAAAAGCAGCGCAGATATCGAACTGAGAGACCTTTCACCTGCGAGCACTGCACGGCGAGATTCACTCTGAGGAGCAACATGGAACGACATATTAAACAACAGCATCCACAATATTGGAGTCAAAGACCTCGTGGCGGACACTCAACTAGAGGCAGACCGCCCTCGAGTCATCCGACTATGGTACAGAATACTGGTCCATCGACCTCGCAGGTGACTCAACCGTATTCGAGCATTCTTCCGAACATTGACACGCCAGTGGTCACGCCGACGGATTACGGTACACATCCTATCTCGGACCAAGTGAAATACGCGATTCTGGCGCAACAGCTGAAAGCCAATAAAATAGAAGACAATGATTCGGAGGATGAGATGGTGATAGACGAGGAGTCGGCCGATCGGGACGCTCAGGAGTCGCAAGCTCAACGTGAGCCAAGCACGAGTCTGCTAAGAGATCAGTTGGAGAACAACGAGGGTGTCAAAGATATCATCGTAAAGACGGAAGCGGTGCCTGCGGAGGAAACCTCGGAGGAGACTCACGACGGTGAACAGGCCGCAAGAGATAACGACGACAATTCGGAAGAATCCGCGACGATTGAAAACAAGCCGATACGCGGTGAGGAAACCACCACGACCGAATCCGCCAGCAAAGAGCAGGGTAAGCTCGAGGACGGAGCGCCCGATCTCGCGAGCGTCTCGAAGCTCTTGGACAACGCGTCTCAGCAATATCAGCAATTCCAGCCGCAATACCTGAGTGACGAGGAGGGTCCCGTCGCGTCGACCAGTGGCAACAATTCCGGCAGCGAGAAGTCCGATTCGATGAACTCTTTGAACTCCGGAAACGATTCCTCGCCAAACAAGAAGAGGAAAAAAAAGAAGAAATCCGCGTACTCGATGGCGCCGAATCGTGTCGTGTGCCCATATTGCGAACGCCAGTTCCCGTGGACCTCGTCTCTGAGACGACACATCCTCACCCATACCGGCCAGAAGCCGTATCAGTGTATTCACTGTTCTCATCATTTCACCACCAAGTCCAACTGCGACCGCCACCTGCTGAGGAAGCACAAGGCGAAGGCAAACAAAATGCGCCGCGCCAGAAATTCATCCTCGCCAGACGCCCAGGTGGTCGCCAGCAGCAGCAGCAGCAGTAGCAATGGCAATAACACGTTCTCCATGAGGAACGTGCCCGAGAGGCCGTTCAAATGCCATCAGTGTCCGAGCTCGACGTTCGCCACGTTAGGTAACCTGAAGAAACATCGGTCGAGCAAGCACTCGCGCAAGACCGCGTCCAGGTCGGAGTCTAGCGATCAGCAGAACAGCCCGCCGCAGTGCGCCACGCAGAACGATCAGAGCGACTACGAGAGTCGCTCGTCGAGCATGTCTGACAACGGCATGGAGACCGCGACGTCCGCCCCCGTGGCGGCGAAGCCGACCACCAATGCGTCCCCCTCGATAAACGACGCCACTAGGTCGCGCAAATCACCAAGATTGTCGCCGAGTCCCGGTGACGTACCTTTCAAGTGTTACCTGTGCGACAGCGGTTTCTCGGAACGCCAGGACTGCTTGGACCACATCAAGATGAATCACAAGCGCTCGTACGAGATGCTGAAGGCCAAGGGCGCCCTCGATATGGCATCGATGAACATAGACGCAACCGAGGATCATATGATGACGTCGCAGCAACATCCTAGCGACGGGGAAGAGAAGAAGGGCCGTTTTCCCGATTACAGCAACCGAAAGGTAATAAGGTATAAGGGAACTGAAAAGATTTCTAAAGAAAAAAAAAAATACACATACGGCATAAAACGCAAGATATTCACGTAAAAAAGAAGAATTAATCGACGTTATCTCGTTGGTGCTTTCGCTAGTTTCGTATGGCTCAATTGTAATATGATTCGAAGTAACACCCCTTTATCTTCTTCCCTCAGGTTGTGTGCGCTTTCTGCATGAGACGATTCTGGTCCGCGGAGGATCTCCGACGACACATGAGAACTCACACGGGCGAGAGGCCTTTTGAATGCGACATTTGCACCAGGAAATTCACGCTCAAACACAGTATGCTGCGCCATCGTAAGAAGCACGAGTCGGTAGACTCCGCCATGTACATAGGCAACAGCGGCGATGAGGAGCCGCCCGCGCAGCCGCCGACGATAACCCCCAGGAGTCAACAGCACTCGCCGATTTCCACCAACACCAGCAGGCCCCGCACCCAGGACAGAATCTCCCTGCCGACCGTCGCATCGGTGGCAACGGCGGATGCGGCGCCCTGTGCCCTGATGCGTTACAATCACTACGACAACATGGCCACTCTCACCGGCAGAATGGCGAACGATGGTCCCCAGGGCACCGCTCCCGCACCCCTGCCTTCCCCACCGCTACCTGCGGAGGTCCCCAGCGAAAGCGGAGACAACGATCTAATCTCCAATTTGCTAGGAATACGCGAGAAAGGTTTGCTCGACAAGGTTCTGCTGAGCTCGGCAGACGACGCGGCAAAGTTGCTGGGGGTCAATCATAGCGAGTGATCGGACGTTCGATCACGTAGGAGAAACAGACGGAGAGAAGCGAAGTGCGATCAGACACGTAAATCGCGTGAATAGATTGGAAGTAATTAAATCGAGTATGGAACTCTACTCGAGATGTTAATTGGTACATATTCGTATTTCAGTAGATTTTAGCAGATTAAGGCAAAAAAGCAGAATTGTAGTTTCCGCTTTTGTGTCGTAATGTGTCGTTCGAAAGTTTGCTAGATCAAAAGTCAATCACCATCGTCTGATCGCACGCCACTTTCTTCTATGGTTCGTGAGCACAGAAGATAGGATTATTCATCGACTTTAGATTATCCGTCGAATTCCTCGGTTCTCCGTCTAAGGTTCACGATCGTGCCTTATATTCCTTATCAATTTGTCGCACGTGTTCGTATAAAACACCGTAGTGTTTCGAAGTTTATCTTGATGAAATCAACTGTGAGTAGTAGCCAGAGTGTCATTATACGCTGCATACAATATTAAAACTTCACGGTTCTTAACGATAACATACCGGGGATTTTCAACGAGTTTACTTACTTACATTGCAGAAAGCAGATGATGCGAATGAATCGACAGGAAAAGTTGCTTTATGTAAAAATTATTTTTCATTATATTAATGTTCTTGATTAAATCTTACTTTTCTACGGTTTACAATATAATAGAAACTTCTAAGAATATAAAAGACTATGGAAGCACTCGTTCTCGAAGTCAATCCCCGATTTTGATAAAATTTCGAGATAGTTATAAGAAATTCCTTTCAGGTGTTACGATTCACTTGTATTTTTTGCACAGGTATTCGTTGTGAGCTACGGCGAGGTATATTATTTGCTATCATGACGTACATTTTTCTTATCATTCAAAAGTACCTGCGCTACATATTCCATTCAGTTTATTAATTGTCGATGGGACAATTTTAAAAAATACAACATGGTGCATCTTCCTCTTTTATCAACACATCCAAATCACTTACGCTTCTGGCATAAATTCCTTCGTAATGCCTCGGGCTTTCGTTACGAGAAGCGCGTTCTTCGTGATCCCACTCTTTGTACTGTGTGTACATATATACATATATGTATCTCTGAGGATTGTAACAATCCGAGTATATACATCTTAAGATTTACATCATGATTTCGCGAGCGCGTTAAAGATAATTAAATACATTATCAAATGCACTTATTATCCGAGATGAAACGTGCATTAATCAACAGACAACGCATATATATTGTTTGTATTCATTTAACGCGCAGTATTAGGCGTACGGTTGCGACGGTACGCGCGGTCGTAGATCCTCAATTCTCTCAAATCATAACGCCGTTGTGACGGGATATTCGTATGAGGAATCAAGAAAAAAAGCAGGAAAAAGAAAAAAAAAATCAGCCTCCTTTTTCCTAGTAAAAGAAAGTTGAAATTCGCGAATGTTCTTCGCGACGCAGACAAAGCGGACGCTGCATTTAAATCCAAAGATGAATTCATTTTACGCAATGAATTATTCTAAGTTAGCCATACGCATTAGGGTCTTATTTATTGTTAGTCATGTACTTCTACATGAGAGTGAGAAAAACTTAAACGTAACTTAGAGTGTGAATGTGACTAGCACATAGTCGTTAGGTCGCCGTGACGTTATTTGATGATGTGCCGCGTTCCGGACTCGGATGTTCCGGGGGACCGTTTCCGGCTGCGACTTCAGAAATCTCGAGATTGCCGAGGGAATTCACTCGAGAATCGCAGATCGCATATAGCTATGTATACCAATCGCATTGATTTTATTTTATTGTCCCTTTCGAGACAGCGAGCGAGACGAGATGCAATTCTTCACGCAAAACGATATGTAGAGCGCGCGGAGCAATATTTATGATGAAGTTTATATATTACTACCAATTAATTAGATAGCAATGTCTCGTCGCATTATGTGGATCTTAGTGTATATAGATAGCTCGATTATATCTTTCGCGGATGCAATTATACCAAATGATTAACTTGAGCTAGGTATTTAGATTAGATTAGAGCGATGAAAGTTATAGATTTAACTAGGCCAAAGGGAAACGATTTGTATTTCCTATATTCCTTTACCCCGTTCATCCCATCTTGTTGTTCGTTTGTGCTTTTACGCGTATACCGTCTCTACTTACATCACAGTCTCTCTTCGATCTTCTCCTCTCCTGTCTCTACACAGGCACACACGAATACAAATACAAACATAAAAACACACACATATACACACCCACACACACATGCGATATTTATTATTTTATAATAGAGACGATTGTACATGGCTGTAATACACTTTAGCAAAGTCCGAAACGAAGTTGGGAATAACGTTCAGTAACATCGTTCTTGATCTCGTACTGGCGCATTTCCTTACGATGTCTCTGTCGCAGGACGTTTGCAGATTCAGTTCCCGTCTATAATTAAAAAAAAGAAAAAGAAAAAAAGAGAGGTTTCCTTACAAAGCGACGTTTCGCAAAGGAAAGATTCAAATTTCCTTTACAAGCGGACCGAGTTTACAAATATCCTGTGATAGACGCATTATGCGCAGATATATTTAAGGCTTCTTGGCGCATACGTATGCTGTAGGCGAACGAAGGAAAATGATATTTATCAAAGCGAATGAATCTGTTTGAAACCTCTCGAGTGACATTTTCTGCTCCCCCTCCTCTCCCCTCCCGACTGTCGTGAAAATTAAGATATCAAGTAATCATTGTAGCGCACGTGTACATGAATAAGTTATATTCTCTAATTTAAATCAGGAATAACAATAAACGATATGCAATGGAATCAACGTTGACATTCGTCTTTTATTTTCTTTTTACACCTTTTCCATTATCGAATGATTAACAATTCTTATCGAACTCTTTGGAGTAATCTACAAACAAATGTTCTTTCAGATTTGGTATACAAACTGTCACAAAGTAAATGTTCTGCGACTTGATTTGTAATTGAATTATTAAATTATTTAATGAAATTATTAAAACATTAAAAATTAAAGTTATACGATAAGCAGTCTTAAAAAGTTAAGAAAGTAATTTATATTGTATCAATGATATGTCGTTTACAATTCTTATGGTTTAAATTGGCATTATTAAAATTTAAGTTTTTTACACGATAACAAACACGATATCTATTCGGCAAAAATCAATATTTAATTAAAGATATCTAGTAAATATATTTATTTAACGTTCTACTATTTATTGTCGACATGATATATACGTTCAAAAAAAAAATTTAATATCTTAAGATAATTTTAGTTTTAAATAATTTAGATTTAAAACACTTAGATATTTAAAATGTTTAAAGTTGTCAGATTTCAGTTTTGAATGTTCAATATTTTAAATCTAACACCATTAAAAATATTTTAATATCTTAAAATTAAACACTTCTTTTGGGGTGCATCCCAAATAAATTAAATATTTTTTTAATATTTTAAATTTTAAATAAACTAAATTTTAGAACTGATATTATTAATAACATAAATGGGAATTATATAAAATTTTTGTATATAATATTTTACCAAATAACAATCCTTTTAGTATGAAACTTAAGATTTACATTACATTCATATATTGTTCATAAACAGTATAATGCGTAAAAATACATTAAAAATTTTTTGCTTCCTTTAATGAATATAAATAATAAGTATATTTAATATTATCTTTAAAAAATTTAAAAAGAAAAATTTGCTAAAACTTACATTAAAAGTGTTTAATTTTAAAATATTAAAATTGAACGGTTTTAAACAATGTTTAGATTTAAACTGTTTAAAGTTGTTAAAGATATTTCAGGTTTAAGATTAGTGTTTTAAATCTAAACACCAATTTAAAAATGGAAACAAAAAATAAAATTTTAAAATTAAATATTTCTTCTGCGAGTGTTGTATATTTTTTCATAGAGATAACAATCTTAATTTCTTCGACAATTTTGAAACTGATGATGAACCGACATACGTTTTCGTCTCCTTCGCTTTTTCCAGTGTAGCTTCTGTTTCCTTTAAGTACTTCGTTACGTCGTTCTCAGTAAGATATGGCGCCTTGCCATCGTCATAAATGAGAAACCAATCGATTATATTCTTGTACAAGTTATCATAGAAAATTTGCGGCACATTGAAGGTCTTTCTCATCTCTTCTACGATTAGCTTCTCCATCTCGTGCTCGGAGGGCTGGCACACCATGAACACCAATTTCTTCAAGAAATCAAATATAATTTTTTCATCGTTTTTAATGTTGTACAACTGTATTATTATTCCTGGCTCCTTCTGCAATATTTTTATGTCAATGTGATATCTCTTGCCCTTTCCCTCGAATCCATAGAGTTTGTCGTTGTTCACAGGCACCAGGAAACTAAATGCGTTTATATCCATATTTGTAAAGATCGTCAGATCTGCAATCTGGTCGGACGTAATATTCTCAAAGTTGCCAAGCATATTCACGTAGGATTTAAACAAATAAATCAAACTGCCCTGACGATGAAATTTATTTGTGGATGTCAAGTAATAACTAGTAATATGGGCATGTTTCTGCAAAGATCTCTTGTGCCTAATTTGCACGAAACGATACATGTATTTTGTTTCGGAAGTGCTCCCATCTGCTTCTGTATTATGAGGGATATATTTCAAGACAAGATCGTGAAATCCGCGCGCCTTAGACACCTCCGTGGCCAACCACCATCTGCCGATTTTTGGATCGCTCTGGCACATCAGCTTCCATGTAACCCAAGTCAAGATTTTCATCTCGAACATGATACCGTGCATGATGCCGGTTTTTAAGTATGAGGCTCCATACTGGTCGTTCGGTTCTGCGAAATTGACATTACTCGCATTAGTATAAAATTAAAATAATGATAAGAATTTATAAGAAAAAAAACTCTCGATTGCTAATAAATCAAATTTGCCTTGTAAGCGAAAAAATCAATCATACAGCAGAATTTTTTATATAATACCATTGTATTAATAATGTTATCGTATTTCGCTAAAAAAAACTGGTATTTTATAAAAGTTTTTAAAATATATCTTATAAATATTAAATTTTTTAGAAAAATAAAATACATCTAAAAATTATTAGATATCTAAGAATTGAATAATAAACATTGCTATAGATTACCAATAATTAAAAATTACAAATAAAAAACATGAGAAATATCAATGTCCACTACCAAGAGCTATAAATCAATTGATAAAAAATCTTAGACAAAAAATGCTAACAAAGAAGAAATACGAATCGGTTGTAAAGTGACATATGATTCTTAGCGCGATTAAAGAGAGATATTGAGTTCTACATGTAGACCGCTGAGTAATATCTACTGGCAAATCGTTTCAAGAAATGCTTATTCAAGAGCATTGTGTACTATTGTGTGACTTTAAATGATATTTGTTATTTGATATTAAATTAATGAGAAAAAGATAATTCAATTAATATTTATTATAATCTTGTTAATAAATTGTAAAAATCGAGAGTAATGTTAAATATGGTCTAAACAATAAAAAAAAATATATATATAGGAATATAACGATATCGCGTGATTATACATCGGTTTTTGACTGTTCTGAAAATTATCGAATAGAGACAATGATTGAAGAAAAAATTATAACTAAAAATTATATGCAGGGTGTCTCTGAACATGTTGGTCAATGCTCGTAAAAAGGTAGAAGGAGAATCAAGATAAACATAAAAGTCCAATATTGTCTTCGGTTAGGTCCACCAATATCGAAGTATTAATTTTTCAAATTATGCGAATGAGAGCGCGCCGAGGAAAGAGCTCGATCCGCTCGAGCTATAACATGGAAGGAAAGATCTATCGTGAATGTACGATAAGCTTTTATTAAATTATTGTTCACAATTACGATAGAAATTAATTAGATTTTTGCAGATCCCGTACGCTAATATCTCGATTATTAGTGGATCTAACCCAAGACAATATTAGACTTTTCTATGTTCATCTCAATTCCTTCTAACTTTTTATGAGCGTTGACCAACATGTTCAGGAACACCCTGTATATACACACACAAATATATATATAAAACAAGATTATTTTAATTTTTATTGCAAAAAATTCAATGCTCGATTTTTCGCAATAAAAATATCATAGTACTGTAGCAATAATGTTATTGAGCAGAAACTATCAATCACAATAAATAATCAAATATTAAAGATGAATACACAAGTTATTAGACACTCTTCTACAAATTTAAGAGAAAGTTGCGAGAAAAAAAGAACCATTTATACTTTGCTATGTTGTGTGTTGTAAATGCATCTATTTTTAAAATAATCCTATTTCGGTAAAATCATCGTAAATACATAGATAAATGAGAGCATGTATAAATAGCGACTACATGATCAATCAATTAACAAATTAGTCAATAAAATTTAAAGACTAAAAAAAGACAGTTAAAATCAAAAGAGAAGATATCGATTTGTTTTAATTCCCACCAAACACCAAGTTACATGTAACGTACCTGTTAGTTGTAATTTCCCTACTCAACAATGTAATTGTAATATAACACGCGTGTTATATTACAATTATTGGGTGGGAAATTACAACAAGCATGTTATAATTACATAATATTACATGTAATTTTGTGTTTGCCGAGTTGTCAAAGTATTTGTTACTTTGTATGTTAAGTATGCAAAGAAATAGTTCGATATTTTTAAATTTGGCAAAGAATTACATGTAACCCAAATATAGACACTTTTAAAATTGTAACTGCAGTTACAAAAAAACAATTAACGTCAATCATTACATTGAAGAATACGTTCCTTGAAAGATATACGTTTGAAGCATGATGCAATCGCATATCGCGATTATAGAAGATTTAGATAATGCTCTACAGAGAATATTCTGCATCTGCAGTCTGCAAGTATTCGACTAAATACATTTAACGATCGTAAATACTAACAATTACGTAAACATCCCGATCACAGCCTTTTGTGATTGTTGCATTGACAGCAGAATAAGATACAATTATTACACGTATACACACACACACACCAAACGTACACACGACTTATAGGCCTATTCTGTAACTTTTAACAACAGTTCGATATCGTTATATTGTCGTTGTGCAGCTTTTTTGTCACATACATGTGCGGCAACGACAATGTAACGATATCAACACTGTCGTTAAGAGTTAAAGAATAGACCTATTATGCATACAAATCTCGTTCTATTTGTATTAACAGAATCCATAAATCTACATAGAACTACAATAATAAAATACTAACCGATCGCAATTGCAGTGGTGTGGATTTTCTCGGTGAGTTTTGCATCCTTTGTCTGCTCACTGTCTTTTTTGTTCATGTTGAATCTAACACACTTGCTCATGATGCACGCACTGATATCCAGTTGATTTTAGACTAACTACGTGAAACACGATTCATTACACGTGCGACGATCGTCTCCCGAGTCCCGAACACCAGCGATCACGGTATAGTCCCGAAGAGCACAATGGGTCTCTCAGGAATCCCTACGGTGCATATGTGCACGGGTGGGAGGAGATGGACGCGATTTGAGTGGTCGTGCGCGCGACACTTGAGAAAAAAATATTTAGAAATGAAGGCGATAAAGATAACGATGAAGCAGGCAAACGGGGCTGAATTCCTTTGCTAATAGCACATATTTTCTTAGGACATATTTTTTTCTATCCTTCATAGATCATTTCAAGATAAAAATTTACGACGAGATGAAGTATAAAATCCACGATGAAAAATTTTACAACTGCTAATCGCCGATTTAAGAAATTTATAATAAATATTTTATATAATTATATAGAATATTTCATGTTATTCTGCGCATTCTCTTTCGGCTTTTCGTGAAATCTGTACACTCATTATTGGAATTAAAAAATCTAAACTAAAAAAATTAATGAGATTATTAATTTACAAACGTTTTTTTATTAGAACCGGAAATATATTAATTTTTTATTTTATTTCTAAAACTATTTATTTTGTATTATTTTGTAAATACATATCTTACTAGCCATAAAATTATTTTTTTTAAATAATTTATTCTATATAATAATTTATACTAATTCTAATTCCAATAACAGATAAATATTTAAGTTTAATAATCGTATTCATTATTTTATTTTAAATTATTGAGTGTTCAATAATTTAAAACAAAAAGCAACGTAAAATAATGCACGAATATGTTGCGCGAACATTTTTATAATTATATAATTTTTATTAGTTTTACTTGCAAAATTTATTAATTATAAAATTATCCATTATTATGTATACAAAGATTAAAATATACCACATAGTTTCTGAAAAATAATTATTTTGATAATTTTTCCTTAATTTTCTATTTTTTAATTTATCTTTTATCTAAATCTAAATAATAAGTTTATAGAGTATATAAATGCAAAAATATATATATAGGAACTTAATTATTTTTCATAAAGGTTCAAAAATTTTAGTTGATGAAATATTTACGAAACAATATTTTTAATTTTCTTAATAAACATGCTAAGATTTTTTTCTTGACCTCCCTCCAAAAGATTTCAGATTTAACATCTCTTAATTTTTTTGTTTTTTGTTACATTTTAATGAAACTTCTATAGACTTGGGTCATATATATATATATAACATTTTTTCTTATTTTTTTAGAATACATATACTGCTTCAGTTAATCGTTAAAACAAAGGACACCCATTGTACATAATTTTTTGTATCAAGTATTAATATCTCATTATATTTAAATAACTATAATTTAAAAAATTACAGAAAAAATATTTAAAAATTACCAGATGTATTATTAAAAAATGTTTCTATATCGATATTTTATTCTTTCTTGTAAAAATCGAGTTTTTATTGCAACGGTAAAGATAAATTACTTCTTCGAATGATAAACAAGAAATACAGATAATGTGAATAGTAATCAGTGTTTTTAAATTTGTTATCGACATTTCCGAGATATCCCTATAACACTGTGTGACATCTCTGTTCGTGTTACCACAACAAATTTTATAATTATAAATTCATTCGAATCTAGAGACATTTTAAACTGAAATGTTCGCTAGGGAAGTGTTAATTTTTATACAATGGTACGTTCGTAATGTTATAAATATAAGAATTATCGCATATTATGAATTATACGTTATAAATGGGGAAATCCCCATTTTTATTTTACATATTTTTCGTATGCATATATAAAACTAAAAGATATATTCTTTTTATTTGACCTTTCTTTTACATTAAGCTAAATGTCATAATATAATTTAGTGATTTTCATGGACTAAGGTAGTTGGAAAGATTACACACAATATATATAACCTTTTTATAGGTGTTTTTTATTTCGAATATTATATCGGCGAATAGTAATGATTACTTAAATAAAGTCATGTATTACGATGAATGAAGCGCAAACATTACTATGTACATATAAATATTACACGATTCGCTATATCGCATTCTATCGAAATGCACTCTACGAGTGACAGCTTGTATAATCTACGCGCGAAAATCGTTTAGCGTACTAACTGCGAGATTGTTTTAAAACTTTTACTTTCAACATTCCCTTCAACACTATATGGAAAAAGGCGCACTCTGTTAAAAATTCAACATCTGAATTTATTGGACAATCTAACATCAGCAAATAGTGCTATTAGTTTTACTTATTAAACATGTGCTTTGTATTATGACGCGCAAATCGGTCCCCCAATCGTATGCGCTGTCAATTTTCGTAAGGCGAACATACCTGAACATCGAGGACGATCAACGGGACCCACAATAATCTATTTACGAAAGCAATTATCCAGGAAAGTTACACAGGAAATGTCGCCAGTAGAAACGATGTTGGATTCACGATTTCTTTATGATCCGATCGTTCGTAATGCCATATTAAAGATTTTTTTTTATATTTTGCCCCTTTCTTAACGGTTTATTTCAACCTTCAATACTGATAAAATGTTTAAAATAATCCTAATGGAGATATACGCTTCTTTCATATGTATTTTTTGCAGGATACACATATCTTTTGCATCACTGAATATTGCAGAATCAATGAAATATATTGCAGAATCAATGAAAGGATTGGAAGATAGAGGAAAAGTATGTATATAATAAAGATCTCTAATTCTTTAATAGATAATATAAAAATCTGTCAGAGACATTTCAACCATTTATGGGCATAAATTATATATGTATTCTAGGCAGCTCTCATATCTGTATTGTTCTTCTTATTATGATCAAGCAACTACTTCAAATTCAACTATTCTCAATTAAAAAAAGCTTATGGAAGTTCTTACTAGCGAAATGTCTTCTAGGAAGATCTCTTTTATCGAAAAACCTTATTATTAATCTATAGTGGAAAAAGTATCGTCATTATGCACGAGAAATCTGGAACACGTTGCTTGTCGAGAGATTTGATCTCTCTATATCGAATCTCTCGTCGCAGTATCTAATATGCATATGCGTAAATATATATATATATATATATATTTATATATATATAGGCTAGTTATAAAAAGCAGATGCAGCAAACGGAACTTTGTAGACACTAATAAGAATATATACAACTATCGGAATATTTTCACTGGTTTCATCATAAATGACATGTCCTGGAAACAAAATTATGGGACCGTATTCTTATTGCACATTTAATGTTAAATGTTTTATACTCAATCAGTACGCATTTTAAAAATCATACGATTCGAAATATTATTCTCTTGTCGGAGGCGAAAACAATATTTTGTTATTGCTTTCTAAATACACAAATTCGAATAAAAATATATGTGAATATAGAAACAACAATCTTGGCAAATATAATTATTTTAAAATTATGTTCATTGTGTTCATGTTCGTATATTTCTTTAAATAAAAAAAAATAAACAGAGAAATAAAGAGAAAAAGAAAAAGGAGACAGTGGGAGGACAGATGAAAAAGAGTCACATTTAATACTAAATGTGCAGCGAATATGCTTCAAATGCCTATTGAACATCAGCAAATCTATCGCATATTTCATACGAACAATGAACATTATTCAATTATGCACTCATAAGTAACTGTAGCGTACACTGAGAATAATAATCGAAATAGTAGAATGGGAAATTATTACTTCATTAAAACTACACCGTTTGATTCATTTTCATATCAGTATGCTCCGATGCTTCCATCGCATATCTACACGTTTCAACATCCTCCGCGTTTTCTTCTGTCTTAACAGAGTCGTCAACCACAAGATCATTATCGGTCTTACACATTTCACCTGATGTGGTTATATTATTACCATCTGTTTTGATTTCTTGCTTAACTGTAAATGCTTGCTTCCTGGCTTTAGTTTCCTTTTTGTCTGTTCTCTCCCTCTCGTACATAAAAGTTTTCCGTTTCCTTCGCATCGGCTTGCACACCTTTTTGTACAGCACGTTCATCTCCTTTACTCTGCTGGTCGGAATCGTCCAGTCCATCTCTTTAGCCGTTGTGTCAGAATTTCGTGTCGGATCCATACTGCTTTCATACTCTGGAATTTCCAATCCCAATTTCTTCATAACCGCGATTATTATCTCATCAACGTTGCCATTAATGATTAAGTCAGCTTTCTTATCCTGCAAATGCATTTTTATTTCGACAGTGAGATCGCGAAAGACCTTATACAAGTTTTTACAAAAATTACGCCGTGTAATAAACTTACATGTTTCGTCGGTTGCAGATTACATATAACGAGACGGCCTCCGTATTTTTTCGTATATAAAGGCAGATTACCACTTGGAATAATTTGTAACGTCGTTCCCAAGCATATACTCAAATCAGCGACACTAAAAGAACATTAGTATAAACACTTAGGCCCGGTTCCACAACTCACGGTTAAATTAACTGGCCGATTATTCCATTGGAATTGATCAATCGTATTTGTCGTTAAGCAAAAGTAACAAATACGATTGGTCAATTCCAATGGAATAATCGGCCAGTTAATTTAACCGTGAGTTGTGGAATCGGGCCTTAATAGTTAATATCGAGATTATATATAACGCATTATTTTAGGTAACTAAATATTCTCAAGAATTTTTATTACAAAACCTGAAATCTCCTGCAAGACGTACTAAAAATCATGTATATGTTATATCTACTTATAACTTAAATATAATTCTTGATATACGAATATGCTTGCATTCATAACAACTTTGAGCATTTTATTTTAAGTTATTTTGAAGGTTGATACGTAATATTATAATCACTTACCTGGAGTGAAGATCAGACAGTGTCAAGTCGCTGTCTGGTAAATTATGCTCCCAATCAAGAATGGTGTCGTGCATTCGGCCACGGCATGGACGACCACCTATCTGTTCCGATCTGCATACAGTATCTAAAGATTTTTTCCCCACACTTTTGGTTGCAAAATTACGAATAAATTGTCTGAAAAATTAATTTAAATTTCCAGTCAATTTCAAATTTTTATTTCAATGTTTTTCTTGTAAAAAATTTAATATAGTTGCTATAGTAAATTGTTACTTGGTTACACAATTTTTTTAGTGAATTAAGCATACAATTAAATTTAACAATTTATATATTTTTTTAATGACGTTTTCTTATGTACATATTGTTTTGATTAAATTTTTATGTATGTCTGTCTGTGTATGTATGTGCATGTGTATGTGTGTGTGTGTACAAACCTGCCACATTTGTCACATTGTTCTGTAAACATATTTCCATGCAGCTCTGCAAGATACTGCCTCTGTACTCCTGATCGTAGATGTAGTCCATCTATATTTTGGCTTATGATAAACTTAACTTTTTCTAAAAAAAAAAGACAAAAACAAAATCATGTAGAAGACATGATATGTGAAAAGAAAATTAATTTTTTAGTTTATTTGCCAACTTACTGGCCTCTATCAATTTTTTCAGTGCCATATGTGTCTTTGTAGGGATCGCTTCATCAAAAGAGATGTTCATGGAAGGTTTTAAACCTTTCTGCTCCAATGTCCATACACCATTTGTACCCCTAGTACACAAAAGAATGTTTCCCAAATTGGCCGATACAAACATGCGTTATATTTCATTATGAAATTCCTTAGTTGTTCAATTTGTCAATTTAAATCATAAACTTTGTGTACCTGAAATTCATTTTTTTTTTCTTTTTCTTCTCTTAATTTCAAATTGTAATATAAATATCAAGATTGACATATGAACATCAAATATAATAATCAATTTTGAAATATAAACATCAATACCTTATCAAAACTGAGACACAAAATTCAGACAAGTTATTAAAGTTTTAAGTTTTTACGCAAATTAAAAAATATATGTTGCAATACTAGGTGCAAAACAAAGAAAATTCGTTTTCATTAAAGTACATAAGAAGCACCGTTACAACTCAAATATACTTTCGTCTCTCGTACTCGATCTTCAAAAATCTCTCCTGCATCTTCGGGATTACATCAGACCACAGTCTTCCTTGGAAGTGGATAGGAAAATGGTTTAAGGGGATGGAGCTCAGAGTTGTGGACGGAGGCGTGAAATTCGTACAATCTCAAGAAACAGCAATAGTGCGATAGTCACCGAAAATCGGGAATACCCGCCGCGGTGCTGATACCGGCGCCGGTGTGGACGACGACGTGACGCGCGCCCTGTATCCAGTCGGCCAGGAGACCACATTTCAGCCGAAGAGTCTCGATGCTGTCATATCTCTGCAACAACAGAAGAGGAATGAGGAAAACAGAATTAAGAAAAAAAAAAAAGGAAATCGGAGCGGGGGAAAAAAGGAGAAAAAAAAACAGCATTTTTTTTCTTCGCTCGACGCTCCGCGCGAGGAACCTGCAACGGAGGGTGAAACGCCATCGCGCATTTACCGCTGAGAAAAGAAAGGAGGAAAAAATCTCGTCCCGCCGAGATTTCATTCTTCTGTTTTTTTTTTACCTCCTCCAGTCCCAGCACTCCTTTGTTTTCGTATGGCGATAACCCGTCTGCGTAGCTCGATGACATTTTTGCGCGTCCGCAGAGCCCTTGGCGATGGTCCCGTCCCAATATCTCTGATCACGACGCCTCGAGGGAACGCCACGAACGGCGATACGTGCCCGTCGTCTCACACGAAAGCGGGGTTTCCGACGCGATTTCAGCCGCACTCCGACCGCCCTTCCATGTGCCAGACGAATACGTAAACAATATGAATCGAGAGCTAATGACCGCGTGCTGTTATGTTTATACGCTACGAATGACGATAAGTGATAGGAAACTCGAGACCCGCGGAGAACGCATTCTGTTTTATAGACTGCACTGCATGCAACGAAATGGCACTTGAACAGAAAGAAGATAATAAACCCCCCGGGGCATGCGCCCTGAGCCGCGCGCGGACCCGTAGGAGCGGCGACCGGTCGTTTCGGGCTACAAGCGGCCGCTTTTGGGTTCGTCTCGCGTGTATTCAATTCATGCACGAGCCATCGACCGAGCAAGCAGGGCGGGAATTTCAAACCGGCCTAACTAACGAACGTCGGAACGTTTCCATTTTTCAATCACAATTTATAACTGTTATATGTTATAATTTAAGAATAATACTTTACACAACGGATATTTCGTGACGTTTATATTACTTGTATCTATTGTTTTCTTTTATGTTAATATAAATGTGCAAATGTTACGTACCATTTACTTAAGAATATGTAATGTTTTAGTATTCAAAATTGGATAATTGAAACTCGTAGATATAAAAAAAATATTAAATTTATTTAATCTATATTATGATTGTAAGTAATTTTATTTTTACAAATTGTGACTAATTTAATATAAATAATACTTTTTGCAAATAACTTTTTAAATTGAACATAAATTAATCTTACCGTAATTTATTTTGATTGTTTTAGTTTTCTATTTTATTCTATTTTAATGTAAGTAAATTTTATAAACCATTAACTCCAACTTGATTTAGTTTTAAAAAATATTAATTTATCTCGTTTACCTTTAATAATATCGATGTTAATCTTTCTATTTTTACATGTTGGGTATTTACAAAATTTAAACAGACTTTTGCATTAATATTAGAATGAGATATATTAACATTCTTAAAACTCAATTCTTTTTTTCGGTATTATGTTATCCATATTGCAATAATTTATATTGCTCTTATGTACATGAAAGAGATCATATATTATAACGTGTCAGTCTAGTGAAGAAAGTTTATTTTGAAATTCAATTTTAAATTTTTATTTGTTTCACTGTAGATAAAAAGAAGTTTCAAATATACCAATTTGCTTAGCGCTCATGTTAGAAAAGTTATAATAGTTTTGTTGTTTTAAACTTAAAAGGGAGAAACAAAAAAAGTCTTACGTGTTTGTTTTTTAAAATTTAAGAAAAAAACGAGATGAAAAAGTTGATTTCTTAAAGAAACATCACAAGAACACTCCGATCTGACAGAATTAAACGCAAGATAGGAATAAATATTAAGTTAAATTTGTTTTCTATCGTTGTTTTTCCATCGAATAAATCTGAAGACTTAATATAGTGAAAATATTCTCATTTCAATTTTAGAACGCGTATTTCTTTTAAATAAATTTCTAAATTTCAGCATTCTGTTTTGAAATTTCTCAAACTTTGATTAATTTAATCGATGATTATCTCATCAAGTAAATTTTGTTTATATAGAATTAGTAATTATTTTTAATAGATGTGAAAAGAAAGATCGGATTAAGAGTAATAAATTCAATTAAAAATTTTAGAAATCGATAATTAATTTCTGATTAGTTTTATCGATGATTAATTCACTAAAAATGCAATATTTTGTTAACACAGAATCCATTAATAAAACATTAAAATAGAATTATTTTCTTTTTTTGCAATTTAACATAAAAAAAGATTGGATTAAGGATGAATTATACAATTAGAAATTTTGTCATACATCTAAGACAGATATAGATTTGAGCTATTTGAGTTATGCGATCCTGAAGTGACTGGCTTAAACTCCGATTAATTTAATGAAATTAACTTGTCAAGAAATACATTACAAATTGTTAATATAAGATACAATTATAAATTACTAATTAATTTTTATATATATAATATTTTATATATATATAAATTATTAAAACTTAGAAGAACTATTAAATATTATACTCATATTAATTATTTTTTTGTAGTTTAATATTTGAAAAAAATGTACATAGACGAATTGTACATGGTTAGAAATACTAAATTACTGTAAGCACCTGCGATCGTGAATCGCGATTCTTAGCAAGATGACTACGATGAAAGTTCAATTAAGCACCGACCAAAGTTCGATTGAGTCTGATCCGCGAGGTTCTCCTGAGGGAGCACGAGTCTCGTCGATGGTAAAAAAAAAACAAAAAAAAGAAAAAGAAATCGCGTAGTTCGTCAAAAAATTCCACGAGAAAAGGAAATGGACTTAGGTGGCGTCCTTCGCTCTACATCCTCCGTCGTCCTCGCTCGCGCGATCCTGGGCCGACCGCGCGCGCGTTCGCCGGCTCCGGGCGGCTCCGGCGCCTAGGAAGTTTCTACCGCATACATGCTGCCGCCTGCCGCCCCGCGATCGCGTTAATCGCTCCGCGCGAGTACCTGCCTGGCCGACCAGTGAGGGGGAGGAAACGCGCGTTCCTTGCGACGAGGAAAGATGCGGTGCGCCAAGAAAAAAAGGAAGCCGACTACTGAGTAGCCCTCAGATCGAGCATGCGGTCGGTCGTGAGAGACGTTGCGTCGGTCGTCCTCCCGTATAATCGGCACGTACATATACCTGTATCGAGAAAGAGAGGGAGGGAGAGAGACAGAGAGAGAGAACGGCAAGTCGGATGCTTTACGTCGTCGATGTATACTACGACCAGGTGATTCGAGAAACACTCGCTCCCCCCTCTCTCTCTCTCTCTGTCTCTCTCTTCTTTCTCCTTCCCACTCTCGCGTTATCTCTCCCTCTCTCTTCTTTCTCACTCTCTCTCGTCTGCTTTCTCCCTCTCTTCCCCCCTTCTCACTCGCACCTACTTCGGCGACTCACACCCTCTCCGGTATATAACCTCAAACCGTCGGCGAGCTCGTGTCGCGTCGGCCGACGTTCCGCCGTGTGTGTTTTCGGCTACGGCTGAACCGGGTTCCGGATGTGCGTGGCGCGGTTCCTGCTGTCGCAGCGGGTGCTAGTGAGCTCCAGGAGTTTCTCACCACATGCGACTCGTAAGTACTCGTTGATTTTTTCTTTTTATCCCTCTCTCTCGCCCCCTTTCTCCGCCCTCCCTCTCTCTCTCTCTCTCTCGTGCCCCGCGCGTTCTCGACGAGGACGTTTCTTTTTTTTTTCTCCCTTCCCATGCCGGGCATTCGACCCGGTCGTCGCCGACGGACGTGCCGACAGACCCCTCAGCGTTTTTTTTCGCGCCGAATTCCGCCGGTATCGCGGATGGAAACGCCGTCGAGGACACCGCTATATGTGTGTGTGTGTGTGTGTGTGTGTGTGTGTGTCTCTCTCTCTCCGGCGTTTCTCCCGACGCGGCGTTTCGCACGCGGTCTCTGCCCCTTTTTTTGCCCTCTCCCCCTCCCCTTATTTCTCGGAGCGCGGAGGAATTTTCATTCCATGGAGAGATGAGCGACATTCCCTCTCCCTCCTCTCTCTATCCTCTCTCTCTCTCTTTCTCTCTCGAGTTCGAACGTTACCTGCGGGATGCCGCTCCCGGAATGCCGCTTTTAAACCGCGAGTGTGGAGCTGTTCAAGTCGAAAGTAAAACAAAAAGCGGAAAGCCGCATCTATTTTAAGTGGGACCAAGAGAGCAGATCGTCGCGAACAAAAGCCATATGGCTGTCCGTTTCGAGGGTATCCGGTGATACTTTTCGGCTTTCGGCCGAGCTACACTTTTCTCTCGATTGCCGCTGAGACTTTCGTTTTGCGCTTCTTCCAAAAAAATGTAGGAGGGATTATCAATACTCGTTATCAATAATTAAAATTCCAATAGCTGATATTGTGCGAAGCAACACAGAAAACAATTAGGCCAACACACGAACAAAATAAGATGATTATCTATATTTATTATCAACTCTTTTTCCGGTCGAACGAAATATTTCTGGCGAGACGGTTTTACCGTTGTTTTGTTTACTATAAGTAAATCTACGTGAAATATCCATTATCTATATAGTAAATAATATGTACCCAAATAAATTCGCTTGAATAAAATTTGTACGGTTTTTTAAAGCAATAATTGACCGACCGCGCGCTACCCAAAATTAATTCCGGCCGGTACGACTACCAAGCCCCGTACGGAAAATGTGACCTGGAAAAAGTTAACTTACACTAATTCATGTTCACGGGGAAACAATCGTACGCTCTGTGAAGGAATTTCCGTCAAGCTCCGATTAACTACTCATCGCCAGTCACGAATGGAAAGATTTAATTAAAGGCGGCGAAATTACGCGGTCAAAAATTCCGCTCGAATCATTCATTTTTCATCGCCGGTCGAATTAATCGCTCCATATGCTCAAGGGTTCCTTAACCCGAGTCTAATCGCGCGCGAAATATTCTCACATTGGTTTTGGAGCGCGTATTTTTCCTCGAGCAAAAGTTTCCAAAAGTTTCCGCCGTTATACGGCGTATATCTGCGGGCGAGTTACCGTTCCGAATGAGTGAAATAATTAGGAGCCGGCCGCCTATATGTGTTCGGTGCTAAATAACACGCTAAACAAACGGATAACGCAAGGCTTTGTGTCCGATGAAAAAAAAAAATACACGGTGTGTTTTTCCACATATCAGCGGGTAGCTGATACGAGTCCTGGTTTGTTGTGCGACACGTCGACGACGACGACGACGCGCTACTTTGCGTAATAAATTGCACGAGTACTGTTGCGAAAGAAAACAATTATTTAGGATGATACTCGAAAATCAATAATTTCACATACGCAGCGGTTGTTTGGTCAAGAGTCGAGCGCGTATACGCTGGATGCACGCTTATCTGGTTACGGCACCCGTGCTTGCCCTTTTTGCTCCTGATGTTATAACAAACACACGGAAAGTTTATTTTATATGTACAGAGAGTGTAGTGTCTTTCAAGATGCCTCAGGCACTTTGACAAAATTTCGTCTGGATTCTTTCACTGGGAAACTGTCTTACAATTTGTATAAAATTTGTACCAAATAAATATTAGGTATACAAATGATGACATAAAGTAAAATGTTAGAATTATATTTATTGTTGTATTAATATTATTATAAATTATATAATTATGTATGATAAATAATTATATAGTTTTATTAATATTAATATATTTATTATTATATTAATGATGTTTGAAAATAATATATATATTAATTATTCCATTATTTGCATGTATATCTATTTAATTGTTATTTCCTATGCAAGTACTCGGTATATCCTTACGTCATTGATAATTTCAAGTGATATTGTATTTAAAATACCGTTTCACGAATGATATTTCATAATTTCTCGACAGAAACTACTACATTTGATAACGGTTTTTTCCTCAGCAATCGTGTGACGATAAAATTTTTTCTCTCGGGACGTGTTGAACAAATAATAAGCTGATAATGTGTACAATATAGAGATTTCTAGGTTAAAAAAGAATAGTTTAAAGATGTTTTCACGATATGAAAAAAATAAAATTAAATTATAATGGAAAAGAAAGAGTTAATTCGTTATTCTGTTTCGATATTCGCGGAGTGTTCCCGTTCAAGGAAGTCGACACGTGTATTCAATTTCTTCTTTCGTGTATATCAGATGGAGAATGCGTTTCGCGCGTGCGAGTTTATGCGCGGCATTAGAACTTTGGTTATGAATAAATCATGGGCACTGTCGAGGAATTTTTGTTCCAAACTTTCCGCTCAAAAATTCAATTTTTCAGGAGTTGTCGCGAAAATTCCAGTTCGATTTTCCGGCACGCTCACAGGCGGTCGCCCTTTGAAGGGACCAATGCTACCACACCTCGTTGTAATACTAAAAGCCCTTTTGTACGAAACAAGATATGAATATATCGTACTCGCGGATTCAAGAGAGGATCGACCGAAAGATAAATGATATAGGTGCAGGGAATCCTGTGAATAATAAATGCCTAATTGATATCTATTATTTCTTTAAACAGTGGGTGGAATCCAAACGATTAACAACGATTATCCAATATTAATTAAATTTAAGGACGATAACTTGTTACACGCTGACGATGATTTATTGTTTTGCGGCAAATAAAATATTGTATAAGAATGAAGATGTTACTAAAACCGTTTTGAGGTCTTTATTTTTCACAATCATTTTAAATTACAGATTTTATGAAATGTTTTGTCTTAAGTTCATATGTCTCATTCTCGTATGTCGTATGTTTCGTCGAGTCCTTCTTTATTTATGGCACGGCCAAGGACGTATTTACATAGAAACATAGAAACTAAAACTAAGATTTAACGTTCGGACTTCTAACCGCAAGGAAATACATAACATTAGTTCTTTAGAGATACTTTAGAAGTTATTAGTTTGTAATGTTGGAACAAATTTATTTTCTTGTATTAAAGACGACATAACATTATCCTAAACTGTCATCCGTTCACATATCTTTTACTTTTTTTATATATTAAAAAAAAATTACATGAATTTGTAATTGGATTTAGAATTTAAAAAGTATAATTGTTTATAAAATAAGAAAAAAATAAGAATGTTTTCTGTATAATATATATATATATCTCCGATCATGTTTCTATATCGAGAGACAGTTGGAAATTATTTTCACGAAGAAAAAAATATGTTTCTGTATCGTGGGGCAATAAAAATTATTTTCATGAAGAACAAAAATAAAATCGATATTTCACAATCTGTTCTTATGAACGTATCTATAGGAGATTTTGAAGAAGAGAGATTCAAATCTCCTTTTCTCGAAATTTTTCATTAATATTTTTTTATTTTTAATTGTAAAAACACTTTCTTTGTCTCCTTAGAAAAATCTATCTTTACTTTTTAGGCCTAAATTCGAATACAAAGTTTAAAATTGTTAAAAAACGTATGTAATAAGCACAGTTTCAAAAATACGCGCAAAAAAGTGGCACAGTTTTATGTTATGGTAATTGCTCTAATTAAGAATAATTGCAACGAAACTGTATAATTATTAAAAAGAACTGTGTTTAACTGACAAACTAATACTGCTACTGACTGAGATCATAACACAGCTATTTCAGTATGCCTTACTCGTCATTTCATTTTTTGTCCATTGCCAATTCTTACAACAATAGAAGAACGATCAGTACACAAAGTTATCACACAACGTCTCTCGTCATACAATTACATTCGCAGTATATTACAAATCAATCCGATTTATAATCACATGGAGAAGAAAATTTATAAACATGATATATCAACATACGAAAGATCAAAAATTGAAAATAAAAAAATCATTGCACTAGATGACTAATTATTCATTATTTATTATTAACGAATTATTATATTACATCTATTGGCAATATACGTTTTGCATATGACTGATTTTCAATGAATAAATGGGAAGAGATAAATCCAAAAAAGTGAAGGCGTCAATAATGCCTTCCTACACGAAATAAGCCGCATTCGGGGTCAGTAACAACTAGGCGCATCTCATCTAGCTATTCGTGCATCATGACTGTTAGTCTAAAAAGATATTATTTCCAAATGATGTGCACGCACATTCTCAACAGCTTTAAATGCACTTTGCAAAATTAATTGCATCATGCAATTACAAGATAAATAATTTATAGTATATTAACTAATATAGTATATATAATCTAAGCAGTATATATTGTTAAAAAATAAGTAGATTAAAATAATAGAGACAAATTATAGAGACTCAATGAAAATTTTTTTATACAAAATATATATAAATATATATAATTATACATAAAATGTTCATATATTTCTATATTAACTTATTTTCTATAAAATTTTTATTTAGTATGAAATAATAATAATCATACTGAAATGACGGATTAAAAAGATTATTTTTCTACTGTTCTGTTCCGTATATTACATTGCGTGTGATGATATTTACGTGACCATTTTTTTTTTTAATTTAATTTAAACCCATGATGATCATAACTTATAATATACAGATCAATGCAAGATTAAGCAGAACTGCAGAACAAAAGAAAAATATTGTTGAATCAGTTGACGAAATCCTTTAAATGCTACTGCAACAGTTTTTGTCTCACCGTGTTTTTTGAAAATGGAAAATTATTATTGCGTAAAACTGTTGTAGCAGCATTGAAAGAATTTTCAACTAATTCAATAATATAGTTATCTTGTTGTGCTGTAGTTTGTTTTGGTCTGATTAATGTTGAGAATGTGCGTGCACACCATTTGAAAATAATATCTTTTTAGACTAACAGTCATGATGCACGAATAGCTAAATGAGATGCGTCTAGTTGTTACTGACCCCGAATGCGGTTTATTTCGTGTAGGAAGGCATTATTGACGCCTTCTATACATTCAGCATTTGACAGGACGTATTAACGCATGACCTAAGGATTAGACATTACAGAACAGAAAAGATACAAATCTCGGTTCAGCAACTTTCATGTGATATAACTTTGAAAGCTGATACTGATGGTAACAACAGAAACAAATGTGCGAGCATTTTTTCGTTATCTTTCACATAACACACACGCATTTTTGTCAATACCATTATTCATTCGTGATGTAACTCTGAATATTTTCATGGCAAAGAAAGTAATTTTTAAATTTCTTATAATCATGCAACAGCAAAAGCAGCAGATTTTCAGTTTACAAAAATCGCGAGGTTAGATATGACAGGTGATCAAGAATCAGCTATTAAATTTAAAATTATTAACAGAAATCATTTTTTTATAATTATATTTTTGTTTAAAATTTGTTTATTAGAAAATAATTATTTTAAAACGAGATTTTCTCGTTAAAAAAATTACAGTATTAAAAAATTTTATAAAGTTTTTCGGATTTTAAGCACTTCGAATTTAAGCATCTTATTTGAGTTTAGCACGCTCAAAAATATAAAAATAGATCGATTTCATTAATTTCCCTTAGAGGCAAATTTTGACCACTTTTCACGCACACAATTGTTTCACATTATTCTTTGAATGCTTCCTCTCACTTTAATTATTCTGCAGTTCCTTTTTATTTAAATTTAATATCACATTTTTAATAATATTCAGCAATGTTTTTCATATAAGAAATCTTTTTTGTTTTTTCTTGCCTCAAAAAATGTTTTTTCCTAAGAAAATAATTTAAAAAATAAAAGCGATGATTAAAAAAATTAATTGAACTTTTTCTATTTAAAATCAAGAACAAGGAACATTCAAAGCTAAAAAATATTCAAAAAATTTATTAACGTAAAAAATCGCTCTTTACTGATAACGGAGTAAATCAAAATCCTCGAAAAAGATTGATATGCCCGTGTTGGTTCTTACATTTAATCATCTTAATAATTACATACTTAAGTATATAATCTATAAATCAGTCAAAATGATAGTATCATCTTAAGACGCTTAAGATGGTGTTGAAATAAGAAAATGAACTATATGAATATCAGCCAAAGAGGCATTCGGATGCTCTCTTTCTTTTTAAGCCGTTTCTGACAGGCGCCGTTCTGGTGCCAGGTTGTTTGGCGACGAGTGTTGGACGAGTGTTGGACCTAAGAGATGAAGGGTGTGCGTCATCACCCAGTTTCAGACGTTTGAGTATGGCTCGTCGTCGTTGTCGTCGTTGCCGTCGTTGTTGTCGGTGGTGTACAATTTTTTTTCTCGCGCATGCGTGGATCAACACAGCACAATTTTTCTCGACTGATCCATCATGCTTCTGAGGGTCGGCAAGCTAAGGGCGCGTTAAAGGGTGTGCCACAAATGATTACACATTCTCCATCTTTATGCACGATTTACGCATACGAATGCTTCTTCGTGCTCTCTGCCTCCATCTTTCGTGGGTATTTTACATAATGCAAGGACACAAGAGAAATAAAGATAAATTTTATAAATTTTATAAATAGATTTTATAAATAGATATGTGCAGAATATATAATAAAATAAAAGAGAAAAGGATCTTTTCTCCTACAAGTTTGTTAGATAGTTTGTCAGAGTTACCTCGTAAATTGGAGTCCCAACATCCTAATTTTACAGTTTTGTAATTTTATCATTTTGTAATTTTTATTTTTTATTTTCTCGTTTAAGATCTAAGGATTAATTTTCCCTCACTCATCTCCACCTCTCTCTTTTGTGCTGTTAATTTTTCTTTTATTATTATTTATGAAAAAGCGATAAAAATGTATTGTTAATTATTTTACGTAGTATAATCGAAAATAAAATAACGTTAATACACTGAAAAAAGAATTTTTTTGTTTTGAGAATATATTGTTGAAATGTCAAGTACTGAAATGAGATTATACATAACTTGCTTGCATGAAGAATTTTCATTAAGAAGTATAGTTTTATTAAGAAAAATATATTCTCATAAATTAAGAGGTAAAACGTATCGAATAGAAAATAATATTAATTTAACCTTATTATTATCAAAACAATTACATATTGCATTATCGAAATAACTGTTATAACATTGAAATAAAAATATAGTATTTTCTTGAAATTTAAAATCATCAAATTCTTTAAAAAAGATTAAATTATACATGCTTAAATTATATCATATGTATTATAACTGAGCTAGATCGTTTTATATATATGAGCAAAAATAATATTAGCATTTCAAAAATAGAAATTTCTTGAAAATTCTTCCATGTGAACAATTTATGTCCGACTAATTATGTAATCACGCTATGTAATTCTATTTCAGTACTTAATATTTCAAAAATAAAAATATTCTTAAAACAAGGATATTCCTTTTTTCGTGTAAAAAATATTTAATATGTTATTTATATGTATTATTAATATAAGAAATATTTAATATATTATTTAATTATATTTATATTATAGTTATTAACATATTAAAGTTTTGGAATAAATATGCAATTTTAGGACGTTAAATGATGTGATTTTGTAGAGGAGACTTATAAGCCAATATTGTTTATAAAATTGACGGCAGCCTCGGAGGGAAGCTTTTTTTATCTTTACGAAATAATTTCCTCAAAAACTCGCGCTTACATTGCAAACTGTTTTATGCCAAACTTACATATACAAAATACCAGAAATACGATTCGAGTTTTATGTGTTAATGCGTTGACCTAATATGTGTTGGAGCATGATGAAGTTGCGGAATCGATAACTGGCTCTCGGAACCAATGATTCGGGGATCAGGACAATCAGCCCTTTTGTGTACACAGTATTCCATTTAACTCTTGCGACGTTGTCTTACCGTAAAATCCGTCTTGAATCGGGCCATAATACGTTCAATCATTTTCTGATTAAGCTTCACGCCCACGAAAACCAATCCGGGGTCTAATTACGATACGGACGCGTAGTTATAACGCAACGATAACGGAATTACACTCGCATATTTTTCCAATCGTTCCTCGCCAGCCGGAACGATCGGGTTGCGCGAACGCGAAAGTAGAGAATTACCATTTCGCTCTACGAATATTAGAGCATGAACTGACCGCGTATGCAAGCCGCGTCGGTACTTCTGACCTAATCGCCTGGACTGGAAGTCGTCTAATCGCTCGCTGATATTTGTAAATGAGGTCAAGAGAGGTAGAACGAAGTCATTCTGAGGCCACAGTGACTACGTTACTGAAACCGCAATTAGCTTGAATTGCAACATTTCTATAAGCCCACACTCGAACGATTCGGAAATGCTGTCATATGCATCAAATAAAATAAAGTCAGATTAGAATTAAATGGACCAGGTATCGAATGATAAGATAAATTCACACCATCGTCGGTGATTATCTTATCTTTTTGTTATCCTACATTGCATCAATTTCCAGACAGTCTGAAGTGAATCTCAAATAAATAATGAATGGAAAAACGAGATATTTATCGCGAAATTTGTCATGTTTGTTTAGTTGCACATGCAGGAAGCGGCACAAATTTTTATCTCTTGTATATTTAAAGATTAATCAGTGATTTATCCAGTGAGTAACAAGAAAATTACAATTATAAGAACAAAGGGAAACCGTGTTTTCCAAGATGCGGGATGCTTAAAATATCATTGATATTACACATTGCGCATCCTGCATTGCAGCGATACGGGCCGTACGAGGATTAAACACGGGATTCCCCCGCCAATTTCTTAATATACATATATCCATTTGTGCAGATCGTCGAGGAGATCTGCTTAGGAAGCGCAACGACGCAGCGGACGATATATCGATCGATATTATCCAGCCGGTACTCTCTTCGTGCATTCTACGTGCTGTTCTTGATATTCGATTTCAGTCTCTGTCTCACACACGTGAGTAAACGAAGAAAGTTAGAAATAGATACTTTTAAAGTGTTTTCGGTCTATTGGCTGGGGGTTAATTCTCCTCCAATATAGGAGAACTAGATCTACGTAAGGGACGTAGAATCTACAGTATGCACGTATACAGGCGCGCACATGTAGACGCAAGATGGTCTAGAGTCTTGTTTTTCGCCCCGTTAGAAATTGAAAAGTTCATCTGCAAATGATGCTTATCGGGGTCCCGGCTCAGCACGCCGACGAATTCAGAGCGACCTTGATTAACTAACAAATCGATCGAGCGGCTTTTTAGTCTTAATGACATCGCCGCATAATATCTAATAGACACCTGTCTTCTTACTTACAACGTTGCGAAATAATGAATTCATTACGTGCTAATCGACCGTCGCTATTCGTTCGTGAACTTCTTGCGTCCTTGACGTACGTACTGTAAAATATATAGCGCACAAGTTGCCTCGAAAAATTATAGTTACTGTAAGGAGCACGTCACGCCTCGTCACAACTCGTGCTGCATGTTTGTCATCACAGCTATTATTAAAAAAGAAAAAAAAAACAAAACTCATAGTATAAGTATAAAGCCACCTTTCATTTAGATATGTTTCTATAAATAGGTTCAACTTGGCTCGGGAAGAGGTGAAAAACTATAGTGTCCGTCTTTAGAACCAAATATTTCAGAAGACACTGGTCATATTCTACACAAAAATAATTGTACACGATCAGAATATTCTACACAAATACATTGTACACAAAAAAATTGTACGTGGAAAAACTGTGCACAAGAATTATCTTGACATTACTCCATATCCAATTATTCATGCTATTCATTACACTAAAAGTTCGCGTTTGCAACAATGTCATTAAGTCACGTGGAGTGCATTATGCATATCTATTTTGGTATCTCCTCGTTTACCATTTCTTTCATTTCCTGGGTTCTGAAGGGCACTGATCATATTCTACACAAAATAATTGTACACGATCAGAATATTCTACACAAATACATTGTACACAAAAAAATTGTACGTGGAAAAACTGTGCACAAGAATTATCCTTGAATTAAAAATTGCACATGGATATATTGTAGTGGACAGTTTTTCTACGCACAATATATCCATATGCAATTTTTAATTCAAGGATAATTCTTGTGCACAGTTTGTTTACGTACAATTTTTTTGTGTACAATGTATTTGTGTAGAATATGATCAGTGCCCTTCAGAACCCAGGAAATGAAAGAAATGATAAACGAGGAGATACCAAAATAGATATGCATAATGCACTCCACGTGACTTAATGACATTGTTGCAAACGCGAACTTTTAGTATAATGAATAGCATGAATAATTGGATATAGAGTAATGTCAATGCAGCACGATAGTTTGTCGCTCCTTCCTTAATTATAAAGCGTTTTCGGATTATGAGTTGTATTGTGCTGCTTGCTGGGTAATTTATTGTAAGAGCTAACAGAAAAGCTGTGTAACAGTTGTCGCCTGTTTGCTCTCGGAATT
Organism: Monomorium pharaonis; assembly: GCF_013373865.1. Classification (NCBI taxonomy): domain Eukaryota; kingdom Metazoa; phylum Arthropoda; class Insecta; order Hymenoptera; family Formicidae; genus Monomorium; species Monomorium pharaonis. Next base: position 26,798,908 of record NC_050468.1, on the reverse strand, counting down.
AGATCTGTCGTAAGTTTGCGAATGCACCATTGTTGTGTGCTGCACTTGGCTTGTTAAAAAGAACTTTTTTTCGGTTTTTCTGCGGAGTTTTGCAATTTATACGAATATTGTTGCAAGAGTTCGCCCGTGGTTTCTGGAGTAAATTGGTTTTGCAATTTAATTCGATTTTGTAAACAATTTAACTTACACGAGCTCTCCGTGCCACATAGTTTAAAGGTGTACTTTTATCTATTTTGCTAAGAAATTCGATTTCACTCTCAATTATTCTGTCATAATTTTGGAAATATATAAATGGCAACTTTAATAAATTTTTTATTTTATCATAAAATAAATACAGATATTTTACTGTATATCCATCAAATACGTACTTCATATAATAATTTTAATATAAAGCTTACGTAGTCGCCATCAAGCAACGTTCTTATCAAACCATTTCTATATACATATAGACGTTATGTGCAGATGCTATAGCTTTCGTTAATATTTGAGTTTTCCTCGTAATAATTTAGCAAAGTGTTTCATTGTTTTACTTTTTCCCCTAAATAAATGTTCTTGTATATTCTTTGTATTTCAATTAATCGTTGTCTATTTATCATCAAATCAAATTTAAATTATATTAACAAAATATGATTATCCTCATAAAGTATGTCGTTATCTGTACGGTATAAGCAGCGTGTAAACGTGGAGTTATGTAGAATCAGAACGTGTACGTTGTTATGTCGTTCCATATGATAATAGCAGTTTATTCTATGTAGCACGTATTGACAAAATGATACTTGACGAATAATGAAAGTGATCTAAATGATCTCTGGATGAATCATAGAATCAAACGCTAGTATCGCTTTCAACAGAAGGGCTTATCAGTGTCGATAGCTAGTTCATGTGTTATACCTCGTGCGCGACTCCTCGTCGTATCCATTGATTTGTGTGGGAAACTTCTTGTGAACGGCATCACTAATACTTTTTAACTTTGCGAGCTCACGAGCTCCGAACAAGCAGAATTATTATTGTTTATGAAACTTTTAAACCTTGCTCTCTCCTTGGACGTGCGCAAGAAGTTAATACACGTAAGATTCTCTCGTACTTACACGCGTTGGAAAAGGATTTCTAAATTAACCGCTCCTTTTTTATTATTTCACAAGTTGAAATTAAGAAAGTTACAAATATATATAAAATTAATAAATATATAATGTAACATATAAATGTGTGTGTGTGTGTGTGTGTGTGTGTGTGTGTGTGTGTGTGTGTGTGTGTGTGTGTGTGTGTGTGTGTGTGTGTGTGTGTGTGTGTGTGTGTGTGTGTGTGTGTGTGTGTGTACAGTTAGTGGTATAAGAACGTCGGCAGCAGTTCTCTGAAAGTATCCGAGTATATTAAAATTATATTTTTAAATGACATTTTTCAAAGTACGTTACATCGAAATGCATTTATATAATATCCAACCATTATTATTCATTACAGTTTGTCATCTTATTTTCTATGAGATATGTTCTTCATAAGATTTTCATAAACGTGAAAATGACATCGTCATTTACCTTTTCAATCTCCGGAAATCTTTTAAATCTCCGGATCTCAATCTCCGGATTCAATCTCCCAAATCTGATTGAAAATATCAATCAATGAAAATGAATTTTGGAGAAAAATAAATATTAACTTCGAAGCAGTTATTTTGGCATATTCGGAAGAATTGGAGGTTCTTACTGAAAATTCTGGCTGAAAATTAAATACATTTTAGTACAAATAATGTTCTTTTAACATATAATTTTAATTTTTTGTATGCTCTATTTCAGGGAACTATTTTTGTGCCAATGACTATATTACATAGTCTTCGTTATAAATAATTAAAATTTTGTTAACTTTTAAAGAATTTAATAAAATTTTTAGTAAAAATGTATATATGAAATAAAAATTTACAACGCTTTTATGATTTTAGATACGGTGCATTTAATAAAACTGATATATAGTCCGCGCGAGACATCCGTGACGAGTTTATTGCGGATCGCAATAATTTACACATACGAGAACAACTTCTCTCCGTTAATCAGCGGTGTTATATATTTTTCAGGCAGAATCCGATGTATATGATGAAAGGGGCTTATTAGTATGCTGGATAAGCGGCGGCTACATGCCTCCGGTACTTCGCCATGCACCCTCATCTTTGTGGTCGTTTTGGCACTAACTGGATGCTTCTCGTTTTGGATTCACATCGATGGTTCAGGATCGCCGATCCCCTACTCCAGCGGCGGTGTGGCCGCGCCAGGATATATCCTTATATTTCCCGGAAATGTCACGCCCTCCACGCAGCCATATTCGATAAACGAACTTCCGTCCGATGATAAATCCACGCTGATCAATATCACGGACTTTAGGTTCATTATGAACCATAATCCCTGCAACCGTACGCAACCGTTGCTGCTAATGTTAGTTCACTCAGCGCCAGGGAATTTCCCGAAGAGGCACGTCGTGCGGGAGACCTGGGGTCAACAAGCGCCAGACGTGACTTTATTGTTTCTCGTGGGATACTCGGAGGAACATCAATCCAAGCTTGAGGAGGAGAACAAGAAATATCAAGACTTAATACAGGGAAATTTTCTTGATGCCTATAGAAACATGACCTATAAGCATGTTATGGGATTAAAGTGGGCTACTTATTACTGTCCAAGTAAGAAGAGAATGGAATTTGATATTCTAATTATATATATAATATGAAACTTGATTTTATTATTTTTAATTTACATTTTAATTTAATTCACTCTTTTGTATTTCACATTCAATATCAGAAATCTCGAAACAATGTTATAACGGCAATAATCGAGTTAATTAAATATTGATTCGTGTATAATAGTATACTTAAAAAGGATTCGATATTTATCTCTTACTTTTCCAATTTTCATTAATATTTCATTAATATATATCCAGGTACATTATGTATATCTGATTTTCACGTTGTTCTCGTATCTTGTTTCAGGTGCCAAATATATTCTTAAATTAGACGATGACGTTTTTGTTCATTTACCGGCCATGCTGGACTTTCTAACGCATGGCCTCTCGCCGTGGGGTGCAAGACGTCTGATTCTCTGTGATCTTCTGTCGGCTTCCGCAGTGAAAAGATCCTGGCGCTCAAAGTGGCGCGTCTCTCCTCAGGAGTATCCCGGTAGACTTTATCCCGCGTACTGTGCCGGATGGGCGATCCTATATTCTCCCGATAGTGTATTTATACTATACCGCGAAGCCCAGAAGGAGCCGTACTTCTGGATCGACGATGTGCACATTACCGGGACACTGGCTAGGAAAGTAAATTTAACGCAAACCTCATTACACTCTTGGGTGCTTACAACCGAGAGCATGCGGGACCTGTTGTCGAACCCGAGCGCTCGACGGGATTTTCTGTTCGGGCCTCCGGATCTAACGGAGAACGGAATACGAGCCTTACATAGTCTGGTTACTAAACCACGGCCTAGCAGTGAAAGCCTATTAAACGTCTAATAGAACAATTTCGTTATACTTGGTCGCCGTAACGCGAGGACGGAAAAAAAAGAGAGATACGAATGGCGAGTGTTTTCATATACTTTCTGCGTGTCTTTTTTAATTCTAAATCGCGGTATGCTCTGTACAACAGTTCAACATAAGTGTTCGATTATTTGCACAATGTACAAACGCCATGTTATATATGATACGTATATAATTATACGTTACGTATATACGTGCATATGTGTGTGTGTGTGTGTGTATGTATATACATAGGGTGTCTCTGAACATGTTGGTCAACGCTCGTAAAAAGGTAGAAGAAATCGAGATGAACATAAAAGCTCAATATTGTCTTTGGTTAAGTTCACCAGTATCGAGGTATTAATTTTTCAAATTATGCGAATGAGAGCGCGCCGAGGGAAGAGCTTGATCGAGCTATAACAAAGAAGAAAAGATCTATTGTGAATGTACGATAAGCTTTCATTAATTTATTGTTCACAATTACGATAGGAATTGATTAGATTTTTGCAGATCCCATACGCTAATACCTCGATTATTAGTGGACCTAACCCAAAACAATATTGGACTTTTATGTTCATCTCAATCCCTTCTACCTTTTTACGAGCGTTGACCAACATGTTCAGGGACACCCACAGTCGTGGCAAACACATATGCATGTAATAAAATATTACTTGCGATTGTTTTACTTAAACAAGGAATGAAACGGGTATAATTTCGCTGAATTCATTTCCCGTACTGTAGATATATTAAGAGAACAATCTCGCGCCAAGTCACGGCCAGCAAACAACGAGGCGGAAACGTATGCTTGTATGCGAACCATCTACTAGTTTAGAGTATTTTAAATTATCGTATTTCACAATAATGCCTGAAATCGTCCGAGTTCCTAATATTTGGAAGATAACCTTATACCGAGTTGCATTTACATTGTCGCGAATAACACATAGGGATCAATATCGCGTGTTTGTGACGACCGAACTCGGCGGAATAATATCGGTTTCAATTCCTGTATTCAATTATTATTTATATTTAAAAAATACTCAAATATATAGAATATAGGTTTATGCGACTTATATTTACTTATTAAATTCAAAGCTCATTTCTCTATTTGAGACTGTCAATCTGCAATCAGGGCTTGTAATCAAACATTATTTCAAATGCAACCAATTGTAACTTATTTTACGCTCTTCAAACAATTATTTGAATGATAATTGTATCTAATTATATACTAATGGAGTAAACAATTGTTTACAGCACAATTGCAATTGTATTGCCATATCTAATTTTTTATGTACAGATTATATTATTTCATCATCAGTCATTAGACTGTTATGGGTGCTTTTTATTTACATGACTTGTGTCGTGCTCCACTGTTATCGAAAGCAGAGTCAATCGAAGCCGACTTGAATCACCAACAAATTACGGCACTGATCATATTTTACACAAAATAATTGTACACGATCAGAATATTCTAATACAAATATATTGTACACAAAAAATTGTGTAGTGGACAGTTTTTCTACGCACAATATATCCGTGTGCAATTTTTAATTCAAGGATAATTCTTGTGCACAGTTTTTCCACATACAATTTTTTGTGTACAATATATTTGTGTAGAATATTCTGATCGTGTACAATTATTTTGTGTAGAATATGATCAGTGCCCAAATTACGACACAAATTAAATGAAAAAGAAATAACAGGAGTCAATTTGTGTCACTAAATGAAAAGGACCCCGTGTAGTACGCACGCACACATACGCGCACATGCATTTCTAAATTTCTGCGTTAATTGTGGAAGTTGAAAAAAGAATATTTTATTATTATGAATAAATCGGAAAATATTTTTAAAAAATAATTGTAAAAATTTTCGCGATATTTACGCGAATCTTTTATTTATTATGTGTACATAAGAAATGATTACTCAATTTAGTAAACTACTTATGAGCCCTGATTATTAAGCGAATTTAAGTTAAATATTTTGTGCAATCTCCAAAATACTAATTTGTTATTCTAAAGGAATAAAACCTCAGCTATTTTTTTATTTACACTTATGAAAATGCCAACAATATATATATAAATGTGAATGAGAAGAATAGTATTAGTGAAAGGCGGCGAAAATTCTACGCGAAATTTACGCGGTCTCGCGACCGGAAACATGCTTCTCTCGCAGTGATAGAAATTTGCGGGAGACGAGCGTGTTACTTTATTGTAAATTTTATCAATCGGCAACAAGGAACGGAAGTTTATCGTGGAGCCACATTTGTGAATGTGTACTTAAATGTAAACGTAATAATGAGCAAATTTTAAGATATTACATTGTTACGCAAGAACATTAACGAGTCGGATTAATATTGTTACGTAGCAACAAGTACAACCCCAAAACAAGGGTCCACTCGCAATTAGATACAGAGATCGCAGATATGTCCGTTTTTGAGCATCTATAAATTTTTTATGTGAAAAATTCGTTGGTCACCACGTTGTATTTGGTACTATGAAAATACGTGCCTGCAAACTGTAACGTGTCAAGCGTGAAAACCGTGCTAGTTTTAGTTACCATGATTTCTTTTTTAGAATAGATAGTCGATGTGATAATATTCCTTCGCATTGTACTGTCTTTTTTTTATCTAAAATACAACGAATGCATATACGGAATAATAACACATAGCAGAATTCTATTCATCAGCACCATACTTGGAGCCGAATTTCCTGTTGTGATATAACAGAAACATGGAACAAATTCGGCCTCTATCGTCACTTAAATTATTAATTCGCAAATTCTGGAACTGGGCAATATATTCATATTGTATTGTAGTATAAAGAAATTGGTGATTATTAGTTACTAAAGAATCTCACGTATTATTCCTCTATGTATAGTCTCAGACGTTTTTACTCGTACTGAGTTTTTCTTTATATATTATACCATGTTATTGTGTATCGTTTTTGAAGGAAAGTATCCCTATTGCGATAATGTGAAGTATCGCATAGTATAACATAATTCTTGTGATGGAGCAAATATACTTATAATTTAAATAAATAATGGAATTATTTAAATTACACCGTGTATTTTTTATGTTTATTCATATTGCGATAACTTTTATTCGTGTAACGAACAAAAATATCTTTAGTAATTGTAAATTGCATTAAATATATGATTTAATATGAAGAAGCGTACATAAAGATGAGCTCAGTGTCAAAAATAATGTTTAAAATATATCACTAATACCGTAGACACTACATTAGAAGTTAAATATTATTATTACATAATGTAAAAAGTATTATAATTACGTATATGTAAAAAAAGCTGCGTTTTAATTGTTAATGATCACTACATCTGATCTGTGATAATTATGGACTTGGATGAGACAATCAGATATTATGACTGAAAAGGATGACAAGAATATATATATAAAAATGACGTACAATTGGATATATACTTTATTGGTCCAGCTGTTTAACTACGTAGAACTATTTATAAAACTTTACAAAATGCTCAACATGTTGCAATAAGGGAACCTTGCTTAGGTATATTTACAAGGCAACGGAGTTATGCGATTTCTAAGAATCGATTGACGACAAAGCTGTTACGTGATTAACGTAATTACCTACCGCAGGTTCCTCGAGAAAACATCCATTACAATTTCGGATATTTCGTGATTAAGATATTATCACTATAAACGCAACATGATTGTGCAAATATCGCCAAGCTCGGATTTTGATCTAGCTAGGAAAACTCGCTACAAATCTTTTTCAAAACATAATCTGGATATAAAATTTAAAAAAATTTTAAATACCATACAAAACCAATGTGAGGCACATTTAATTCTTTGTGCAGCTATCTCGCAGACACGATTAAGTCTGAAAAATTATTCTGAAAATTATAATCTTCAATATAAACGATAATTTATGAATGAAGTAGATATATAAATTATCTATATTAAATTTTAATAACAAATTTAATAATGTGGAAAGTATATACGTTTTTGTATATAATAATATATTGAGCGAGCAAAATGTACCGTACAAAGTATATCATGATATAGGGAAACGTAAAAGTAATTATTATTAATAGTGTCAAACTTGTGAATTTATTACTACCAGCATTGCTGGTGGTAATGTTTTTATTAATTTTGACAGTAATAAATTCATAAAAATGCATAATTTTTAAATTTACCCTTTTGTTTTCCTTTAATTCTTTATACATCCCATTAAATAACATGAGTTTATACATACAAAAAAATGGAAAGCTCCTAAATCATTTGTTTTAATATTTTTTGCTTTTATAAAATTTATTAATAATCATAACATTATATATTTTATAACGGCAGTAGAGATAAGCTGCTATTATATAAAAATATTACTAAACAATCAAATTGATACAATGCTTGAAAATTATTGTAAATAATGTGTACATCTTCTGAGTCTTATGTAACGAAATATTACGATATGGTGACATAAGTGACAAATCTCACGATCTTTACTAAATTTGTTTACTGTCCGAAGTAAACTATTTGTCGTGTAAATTCGTTAACAATCTCGATTTAATGATTGAAAACGACTAGTTTACAAAAAAATGTCCTTAAATCGTTTACAAATGTGTTCCGACAAAACACGAAAATGTTCAATTCTCATCAGCGAATTTGTAAAATTACCATGCGATTTCTTCTTTGCGTGCATTCAACCATCGGAAATCGAGACTCGCTTATATCCTATAAAAATTGGCAGTATATAAACAATTCATCACATCAAAAGTTAATGTGTATATAATATATATTTTATATTAAAAAAGGTTTCGTAACGAATATTAAGATTGGTAACGTTTATGTTGATCCTTACATATGTTGATTCAATGAAATTGGATACTTTGTTCAACGCGACTAAGAGATACTCTGTAACATTATAGACTACAACTTTTACGATCTAACAAATTCGTCGCCTGACACGCGTCGATAATTACACATTAGTAAAAACAGTTTTGTTCTAACGTAGGGGGTTCTACGTTTCAAGTTCTATCAGTGGGACGTCTACGTAAGGAACCCACATCGTGAAATATCTTTTGTCTTATATATTATTGATCTTTTGTTATTTTTATGAATTACGTGGTAATGTAATACAATTTTACACGTAATAGAGGAATATACGAATGTATAGCTATTTAGACATGAAAAATGTAAATGGCGAAGATTTAGTTCTTCATTAAAGATACCTGGGATGAATAAAGCTCATTTTTTTCATTTTTTAAAAAACCTATAAAAATATTGACATAAATTTATGTAAGTGTTGAGTGATATACTTATGAATTCATATAGTTGAAGTCGTATTCTCATTTTGCATATGTACAAACGTAGTGAGTTAATACTCTCCCTTTAATTTTAATTTTTATCAAATTGAAGATGAAGAGGAGTATTGGAATGATTTTGACATAGGAGACATTTCAAACCATGATTTTGTGGATAAAAATTCATGGACTTATAAATGTTTCTACAATAATAATTTCAATCTTGTTCATGAATTAATATTACTTAAAAAGGATCTGAAACAAGATTGTAAATATAATTTTTTGAATTTACAGTAAATGCCAATTGTGATTGATAAAAGAGTAAACTTTAGGTTTGTTAATTATTACTGGCGGCAACAAGAAAGATTTCTATATTTATTGAATAATATATGATAACGTGTTATAATAAACCATAAAATAATATATACTAAACATTGCAGCGAATTTTTATAGAAATGCAGGCTTATTATAATCATTTCATCACAAGTTTTTGTTAAACAAATGAGTTACTGCCGGTCCTAATTCCCTTTTACCTATTTCTATCATATGATACATATTTTAAGCATTTATACTCTAGACGTAAAGCGCGTTTTTAAGTTGTAAATTAAAAAGTGGGCCTTATTCAGCTCAGGTACTTCATCCGATCGTTAAACGATATAAATTACGTTTGGGGAACCTAACTTTGGCCCCATACATTGTGCGCCCCTGCTCTAACAACTTTAACTTCCTAATTTATATCACTTAGTCAATTCGGAAGTAAAAATCGTGACCTACATACGGGTCGAGAATAGAAATGCGTGAAAAGAGAAAAAGAAAATAAGCTAGAAAAGGATACATTCTGATTGGTTCTGATATTTCCCAAACGAGACGTCACATGAATCGAATATCGTTCGTTTCGTGAAACGAAGATTGTTCCATTTTCCGGAGATTCAATCAATACGACGGTGCGTATTAATTTAATTGGATTTCATTACGTATATATAGGAAATGCTATTTCTCTGTAGACTTCCTTAATATGTAATAACACTGCCCAAACTATTACAAATTCAACTACGAGTTCTATGTAACCTACATTACTACTTTCTTACAGCCGGCAAACACCTTTGCGATACTTTCTACGTTTCTCATCCATCAACTGCGGCGGGGTGACGGCACGATGAATCGTATCGTTCGTGACGATTAATTTTCGACATATAGCAAAGTACGTCATACGAGAAAGTAGGAATATAATTAAGTTATCGTCTAACATCGTGTCGCTCATATTAGTTACCTAGAGCACTTAATATTCAGGTACTAATTATGTTATCATAAAGTGACTCGGGATTATAATTAACCTTACGTGCTGATAGGAATAGAACCGACATTCGCATGATGGCGCAGCTAATACGAGTCAGTGCGATAATATATCGTAAATATTTTTTTTACAACAAATACGAGTTGTGGATACATAAGAGAAGCTGGTTTAATTTTAATTAATTCTGAATAAGGATATATGCGTATAGATTCCTAAACAGGAATCTACACGTGTATATAAAAGAATTTTAGAATTGCAAAAACCAAATTAAACAAAAGTGGGAAAACTGCAACTTCCGTCAATTTGTTCTAATTTATTTATCTACCATTTGAGAGGATTTCTTCCGCATGCAATTCTTTCATCCTCGGGACTGTTTTCATTTGAAACGTCCAACGCACGATGTGTTTTATACCTATTAATATTTAACGATACCTGCGGCGGGCGGGGGTGTTTCCGGAGACCAGCTCCGTGCGCTATACACATATTTCCATCACTGTCGAGAAACGACGCGTCTGCTTTTAATCACTTACATTTTACACAAACGTGCACGTTACACACACACACACACACACACACACGCGCGCGCGCGCGCGCGCAAACGTTATCTCGAATCCTCTACACGACGAAGAAGATATTGGTTTGAAATGTTTGCGCGATTAGCAGTCGACTAATCGGACAGTCAACGTCAAAGTGAAAAAGGATACGAACTGTCGCCAATTCAAACCAACTTGATACGTCAATTCACCTTGATCGAAATGGAAATAACAAGGATGCTTGAAAGCCAAAGTGGTGATCCCCGTTTGAAGATAATGCATTCAAAACTATTCGTCATTCTGCGAACGTGATGTAGATAGCGAGTGAGAAGTATCAAAGATGTGAACAAAGGTATATTTATAGATGTATAAAAATTTAAAAATGTTAATAAATGTGTAATATAATGTTTTAATAATTGCAATTAATTTTAGTATGTTTAAAGAATTTTTACTTTTAAAAATTCTGCAATAATTTATTTTATCCAAAATAAATGTTATATATGATCATTAAAATTATACATGGAAAATTTTGCTGAAGTACAGATTCAAAAATAATTATGTCGAATCATTAAAAAAAATTATATTGGACATTTAACTTGGTTGCTAAAATGATCAAAACTTTTTGCAGCAATATTAATATGCTTGAGTATCCTATATAATTATTTTTTATATTCTAACATAAAATTATTTTCAGATCTGTATCTAGCTAAATTTTGAGAGAGATGCTGTAGTAAAATTAATTATTCTATTGGTATAAATGCAACCCGGACTTTAACATTAGAATACTAATATTAGAATTAAAAAATTTTGACATCTGAATTTGACAAAACAGACGATTATTTCGAATAACGTTAATATTATATATAGACATGTTTTACAACTCTAACACATACATATATATAGATTGCAACTTTATTATATTCATATAAGATGGTATATAAAACATATAAATGAATTGACACATACGAAGCCATTCAACCACGTCATTATAATCATCATTTACGTTTTTTTTTTCAATTTTTAGAAATAGTATACGAAAAGAACAATTTTGTTGAAGCAAAAATTTAATTAGATACAGATTGGAAAATTATATAGGACCAATTATATTCAACCAAGAAGATAGTGCTGCAAAAAATTTCAACATTCTAACAGCCAGTGCGAACGTCTAATATAGAATAGAACAGAATTTATTTTTGCAGTATACATAGTTAAGAAAGCAACTTTTACATTGTAACTTAACCACCCACATCCAGCCATTTAATTAATTAATTACTCTATTCTTTCCTTGTATCTTTAATTCGTTGAGCGTCTCGTGTAATTACTTAGATGGTCGAACATGATATTATCTTTGCATCTGTATTCAGACAAGTTTAGAAATATCTTTTTCATAAAAAATGAAAAAAAAAGATCGAATTTTTTATTATGTCTTTGCAACGACATTGCTTCTTCATCCGTCATACTTTGTCGTTGAATATGCGTTTAGCTAGCGGACAGTTCCCGTCGTTTCCCTGACAGTGACATACTTCAAACAAGCGCATTAACACGAATAAATACTTTCCTAGTGCGCGTATAATATACTTAATTTCATCTATTCGATACAGACTTTTTACGCCAATTCAATTTAATAGTCGATCGCTTAGCAGCCAGGAAAAGAACGTAGCGTGAGGGATATTTCTCAAGAACTTTAACTGTCATTCTTTCATGATTTACGATTGCACGAGTAGCTATCTTGCACGCGCGCAATTATTTCCCCTTTTCATGGTTCTACTATTTTTACTTTCCGTTTATACTTGCAACTGCGCGCCGGCTTTTACGCTAATGGTCCCCAACCTTCTTCAAGATCCATCCTAAATTTTCCGACAAATTATACAATACTTACGCGGACTACACAAAACACGTGGAAAATAACAGGGGGAGGGAAGACCTTCCAGCGAATAGTTGTGTAAGAACGAAATCTAATAGCGACGTAAATTATAAATATAAAAAAACGCGATAAAAAAAGCTTGTTCCCACACTACGTGACTTTCGAAGCATAAGAAAGGTAAGAAGATAAAAGCTTTTATAGAGACTTCCTGAACAACTCATGCAGATCGCGTCTCGATGAAACGCGATAGCGCGGCATCCTCTGCGTCACCGCAACGATAAGAATGCTTGTACGATAAGAATGCTGATAAATTTAAAATAAAAATTACAGATTGAAACGAACGCTGCCGAACTCTTTGGTTCCCATTAGCCTAGTGACGCGACCCGAGGATAAGGGGTCAGAGGGTTGCCAAAACACCCCTCTCGTCTTACACACTGGTGGTGATCTGTTCTATGACGGTGATGTCGCGGTGACGTCGCGGTGGCCTGGCACGGTGATACGGATCCTGATGGCCAAGGCCCTCCGGCACACTCTTGCTGGGCCTCAACGGCGTGTGGAACTGCGGATGGCAGTAGTGGTCGACGATCGGGTGGTGATGATCGTGCACCCGCTCGACGAACTCGCGCTCGCGCATATCCTCGACGTCCAGCGGCACGTGCAGGGATTGCGACTTGGGCAGCCGGGGCCGCGGCGGCGGCGGACACGCGCACGGCGGCGGCGGCGGCACAATCCCGAGGCTCGTGAGACGCGGCCCCGGTAGGATCGGCGACGCCGGCTGCCGTCCCCAGCCGACCAGGAAGAGAAGCGCCGCACCGCACAAGGAACTCAGCGTGCACGCGTAATAACCAACCCGCGGGCTGCTCGCGTTCATGTATCCTGGGGAAGGGACGAGATAGAAATGCGATTAAAGCATCGTACAATCTGAAGGATGATCTAAGACTTTTGGCTGAATGACGCTGAAGCTGGCCAAAAGTCAAATTTTGTTAAGTTATGATTTCAACTTTCGAATTATAATGTGTCGTCCCAATGTCTTACACAATATGCAAAATAGTCATTTTTTATCATAATTATTACAAATACATTAGTAATATATAGAAATATTTCTTTAAAGTTGAACAATTCAATATGTGTTTCATTGCGTTGGTTGATACAATATTAATAAGATTTCTTTTGCATAATGCATTAATAATAATTTAATGTAATTATAAAACATAGCACCATAAAAAATAAGATATTATATGCTTCTTTAATAAACGTTTATAAATATATTCTATATGCAACACAAAATTACTAACTTTAATTAAATGAAACTGTTTAAGAAAAATGTAACGCGGTACGATGTATTCTCTTTTATTTTATATCACAGTTTATAACATATAGAAAATAACAAGAAAAAAGTTAAGGTGCTCATAAGTGCTTCTGATAAAATATTGGATTACGAAGTGCATGTACTTTGCGTAACAAGCACATTTCATACAATAATCACAAAAACTTGTATAACTTATTGTATTTAAAGTGTAAAAAAGCTTGGTAAAAACTTATTTGTTTTTGTTATAAAATAATATTACTAATGTATTCAATAAACAAATAACTGTTATATATCATGTAGTAGGTGCGTATTTTGAAAAATATATAATCTAAAAACTAAAATCATAACTTGAAAAATTTTACTTTTCTTCGGCTTTTTTTAGATTTTAGATCATTATGCGATGAGAGACGGTGACTCGGAAGTCTTGGTGTCATATCGTAGGGACTCGGATGGAACTTTATTTTGCCGAAGAAAATTTTTCATAATTTTAAAAATACAAAGGAAATTTGCATGAAATATATGTATATAATTGGTAAAATAAAAATAAGATATTTTAAGATGGACTTATTAGGAGAAATCAGTGTTCATTTACAATATATCAATTACGAGATTAGTGTCAGTTATTATCATCGTAATTATTAATATTGTATGACAATTATATTACAAGAAAATATTGATTTTACTTAATTCATAATGGAATTTCATTTTTTCTTAAAACACTCTGATACATGCTGTTTATTTTATTTATTTTAAAATTTTGCATAATTTTACGAAGCTTTTGGCAGATAATACGCAAGGGCAAGGAAATTCTAAAATTACAAATTGATGAGATTCCAACGACTGTGAATTGAGCTTCTCAAAGTGACCAAAACTTGAAGTTCTACTAGTGCAATATGCTCGAATCTTACAAATATGTGTGACAGTTGTCACGCTTCCTTGAATATTCTCTCTCAGCGAGAGAGGAGACTGGAGGAGAGTATTTCCCAAGCCCGTACGTTATTATTATTAAGGACGCCGGCATTAAATTCATACACAGAGACCGTAAGACCATTAGTAGGGACGGATTTAGCGGAAGAGCGGATTTTGTCCACCTCGCTAGCTCTAAGGTTCTAATACTGTTGTACGGATGTTAGAAAGCACGAAGAATTTGCGTTTAGGAGGAAGTAATAACGCGCTTTATAATAGATATGACGTAAAGCCGGGAGCTTTATCAAAATATTATGTAGAAAGGGTATATAATAGTTCTGTCAGACAGTACGTAATATCCGCTGTCAGTTAAACGCAAAAACTCACGTTACATGAGAAAGGGAAAGAATAAATAGTAAGAGTATAATTTGCAACGTATTACAATTATGAGTGAAATTAGAATGTAATTTGAGTAACATAATTAAGCAAAGAGAAAAATGCCATTTTTTCATGAAGATGGATTTTAATACCTAATAATATTCGTCAAAATTAAATCATGTTTGAATTTTAGAGTAAACAGTTTTAGATAGGAATTTTTTAATATAAATATACGTACTATTTAAGAATAAATATTAGCCGTAGTTGATACAAAAAATTCCTTTTGAGGGTCAAAAGTTCTAACATATTTAATTTTGATTACAATAAAACTTCTTTAATACATCACATATCATAGTTACAATATTATGAAAAGTAAAGTAAATAGCTCTTCTTTGCACCTTTAACAAATGCAAATTTTTCAAAAATGTAACATAATGAAATAATTTGGAAACTGAATTCATTACTTTGTATTAATTATCTAAAAATCTATAGGAAATAACTCGTTCTGGTACTGAAAACTTATTTTTTGTTAAGTTGTGTAATTAGCGCGCAATGTGGATAAACTAAAAATTCTAAAAATTCATACAAATATTATTAGGCACAAAGATTTATCTTGATTGAAAAAAATGGCGCTCTTCTTCATTTAACTGTATAATTTTTTTAAACAAAAAGAAGAAAGTTTTGCCGAATGATTGCTAAATTATCTAAAAATTCTCTAAAAAGCTGAATATAAATCTGAAAATAATTTTTTTGATGCACCATTAAAATAATTATTATACGTAGGACGCTCAAGTTGATTACTAAAATAACAAAACTTTTTAGTATTGTTTGTCATACTTGAGCGTCCTTTATAATCATTTGAATGGCCCAACAAAATTATTTTCAGCAAAATTATTTCTATCATTAAAAAAAATTTTTACTTCAGTAAAACTGTTCTTTTACATACCTATAGCATTAGCTATTTTATACAGAAAAATATTTATATATGAATGTAAATATACTCCGCATGCGGGTGTAAGTTCGCGTTCCGATGAGAAGTGAAAAGATCGTTTCTGCGTGACCTGTCGTAATGATCTCCAAAATAAATCAAGGTTGACCCGAGGACCGTCCGTTGGAAACTAGTGCGCCTGAAATTTCGTATTACATGCGCGTACCTGTGAGAGGAACTCCGAGAAGGATGGGCAGGGCTTCCGCGGCTTGCACCAAAGCCCACGATCTGGCGAAGTGTCTCGCTCGCAGCCTCTCCAGGGCCAGCATCTTCAGAGAGTAGAGGGTGCCGCCGAGCGAGGCGCCGTAGAGAGCAGAGGCCAGCACAAGCCCGTGATAACCTTGCACGCTACCAAGCGCCACTTGAGCTACGGCTTTAAGCAGACGAGAAACCTAATTCGAATCAATAATCCCTGAGGCGTTGATCCTCAAATCTACAATTCTTAGGTCGTCCGCGCGCAAAATTCATGCGGCACGATTTTCTAGCCTGCACTTCTCGCTACGCGTAATTTCCTTCTCCGTGAGACTTTCATGTGCACAAACTCGCTCATGAATCTCAAATCAAAAAGCTGTTCCTCTCATATGACGTATCGTATTTCACAATTTCGCCGGATCTTATTTTCACTTGAAAGAGCTTTATTGCACGACTCTGCAGCGAAAAATGATCTATTGAAATGTTAGAGATACGAAAGCCCTTTTCGCAGTGTTGTTCCAATAAAATCAACATCAGAAGAAAGACATACAACAGAAATAGTGTGGATTCAGGAAATTCTATAGAAACGATAAAGAGTTTAAAAACGAAACGACATGGTTATTCTAAAAAAAAAAAAAGAAAAAGAAAACCGAGAAGAAATATACGTTGCGACAAAATACATTAGCTCGTGTGACAGCATCGTCACAGTACAACCCGAACATCTAGCAATTTGTACTTGTTTACTTGTTAACTACGGTCATATGTATGCAAAAGCGACCGCGAGGTGTACTGACCAACCCCGATGAGTGCCGCTTGACAGAGATATTGCCTGGACACTAGGCACTGAGCGGAAGGTCTGACGATAACCACCCCTAAAGCCGCGCATCCGAGTGCCGCCGCCAGGCCCAGAAAGGTCTGTAGCAGTACCAGGGCGCTGGCCTCCAATCCGTCCTGGTAGCCTTGCAGAGCCTGAAAGTGATGTTTCTCATTAAGGCTGCGCCGGGAAAGAACGTGCTGTATGGATCGGCCACGATAACGCGGACAATGACGCCCGTAACGACGCCCGGCGTCTAATATCGATTATCGAAATTGGTCCCGTCTATCTCCACGAGATTACTCCGGAAATCGCGAAATTAGGAAACCCCGATGCCCGCTTGATTCCGCGTCATTAAACCCTAAACAGTCACGTGCTGTAGCAACACCAAGTTGCCTCGCTGTCGTTTCGGTATATTCGGCGAGCGTTCTTTTGTCCGATTTGAAAACGAAATGGCTGGGGGGACTTTTCTCCAGCTTGACTCGACCAAAGATAGCAACGTGTATCCGTATTGTTGCTGACATATTGTTCATAATACGTGTTACTGTCAGAATCACAGCAACTGAGTTCGCATTTGGCAAATTGATGTCTACGCGATACGACAACTTTGGGTCGAGCAACTTGTCGCTTTGCAACTTTGAAATCGTCATCATCGAAATTTGTGCTGTTGTCACTATGTCGCTATAATAATCTGTAGGATTACACAATATTGTTGCATTACCGACAATGCGAGATAACTTTGATGCTGCCATCTTGCCATTAAACTACTGGCGACGCTTACGTACGTATATTGCCCGCATGTTGCTTCGACCGTCGATGTATCGATTCGGAATCGTTGAAGGCAAATACACGGCGAGTTGCCAACATCACAAGCAGTCGCAGTTTTTGGCGCAATTTTTGACACGTTTGGGAAAGTGATACTTTGTAACGCTTCAAAAGACAAATTGACAACGAGAGATGGAATAAAATTTTCGTCACTTCCACGTTTCCTCTGGAAATAACAACTGTCTGAAGAGACTCGTCTTCAAAGAAGTAAAATCCTTCACAATCACTGAGTGCACTTACGATATAGAAAGCTGGAGTGTAAAGACCGAAACCAGCAGCACCGGCGGCGAGCATGAGCATTCTCACAGGACGCGATCCCAAGGGGCTCAGGTCGACCAACGGCTGCCTCGGTGCCTTGCTCGCGGATTTCTTCTCTTTGAGTTTGCTGCGCTGAATTTTTAGATGTAATATAGCTCGCCGCTGCGGGTGGTACAGCGAGGCACTCCGGTAAATCAGCCCCAGGAAGAAGGCCAGGGAGAGCGCTCCGGTTACCGATTGAAGTCCCAGTCGCCAACCCAGCTTCCTGAAGGTACACAGCACGGTTACGATCATCGCAGGAAACGTCGAATCAGCTGACGACCGTTCTGCCGGCCGTGTTCTTGCGCTCCCTCCGTAGCTACGTCTCGCAGCTACGTTTTTGTACTATCAGTGAAAATTACTACGCTTGCATTTCCGAGAGAAAACTTTCCGCGCTTTGCAAGCGTTTTTCTGCGTTACAGTCATACTCGCTCTCTCATACGCAAATTATCTCCAAATGTTGAAAACATTTTTTTATGCTTGAAGATAATTGCGTTTATAGTACGCGTTTAAAAAAAAAAAACGCATTTTTTTTTCATATTTTGAAACAAATCAACACTACAGATAAACTAAAATAGATGATTCGTTATACATGATGCAACAGTATCAAGTTCGAGTAACTTAAAATAATTCGATTTTATCGTCGTTATATCAGTATAAAAATGAAGTAATATTTTAATCGAAACATAATCTTATCAGAAAGTAATCGCGAAAAAAATCGCCGTAAATAATTAGTTTGATATAAAGTTATTGACGTAAAGTTATTGAACGATAAAGTTCGATGTAGATTTTCGAAGCTAAAACGCACATTATTTTTGCACGACTTTTGCAACTTGTTCAAAAAATCGTGTAATAAAGTGACTCTTGCGATTTATGGTGCGCAGCGACGACTCCAAATTATTTCGTTACTCGAGAAGTTATGAAATTCACATTTATACGAGCGCATCGCGAGGCAGTATTGCTTTCGAGGAAAAATATCCATTCACGCGCTGTTATTTTAGCAGAAACTTTATAAAGAAACGCGTTAAACCTGTCAAGTTTTAATGCTCTGCAAACATTTAACGATCTTTAATATTTTCATTGCGCGGTGTGAACCCGTAAGCTAGGAAGTCTTTGTTTATTTTATTATTTGACGAAAAACAAAGTGAAAGTACAAACGAGATAAAAATACTTGTGCAAAGTGACAGTTTTAAAAAAACTACGCGAGCTTACGTAAAAAAAGGCTGAAGCGTGAATCGTCGACCGGCAAATTATAAAGTTGAGATTAAGAGATAGGAGGCAATTAAAAAAAAAGTAAAAAAAAAAAAGAACTGTGCCTCAGCACATTAAACTTTGAGCGGAATTAATCCGCTAGGAAAATATAATTTTTTTTAACTCCCAGTGTACATAATATAATTACAAAGTTAACTCTCTCTCTCACTCGTTCTAGTTACTAAAAAAATATATACAAAGAATGTGTTCTTTTCTAATAAATCCTCTGTATTTTCTGGATTTTCCCCTCAAGTGGAATACTTACAGACGCCGTAAAATTCTTTATGTTCTCCCGTTTGTGTGTGAGAAAGGCGAATGTTTGCAAACAGTTGCGCTATAAGAAGATTAAAATAAAACCGAGTTCTCTCTCCGCGGAATATATTTCCACATACGTCGGTACGAAGTTACGTTTTAATCCTCCCCTGGTGTAAGGATAATGAGACCCCTCTCCCCGTTCGGCTCATGACTATTCATAGTACATATCCGGTACGTTTTTATCACGGATACGAGCCGTTATCTCTCTTCGTGGGGCAGTTGAAATATATTTTCCGATACGCGCGCGCGCGCGCGCGCTACGCGCCCGCCTTCCCTCATTCGCGCTCCCCGTACGATACGGAAACGCATATTAAATGTTTATCACGTATGTCCTGGGTCAGAGACGATGACGGTTCGGCACGTGTAATAAACCGCTTGCCGTATTAACCGCGCGTTCGCTCGATCGGTCGGTCGATGCGTTCGATACGCTTGGGAGAGAAATGGCGAATTATTCGGCAAAAAGCTGGCTCTCGTGGCGCATCCGCAATTGGAATGCGTTTTGACGACCACGGCTTTGTCGTTATTTTACGAATTGAGTGTGTGTGTGTGTGTGTGTGTGTGTGTGTGTGTGTGTGTGTGTGTGTACAAAAAATTTAAGGAGATCCTTGTTTCATTTTATGAAGGTAACAATCTATGAACTGTATGTTCTAAACTAAAATGTTTTGTTCTCAAAATATAGAGAGCATTAAAGAAAAAAAATTTCGAAAATTATAAAAACGCTTAGAGATATTTTATTTAAATTTAATATGCGTGCATGTAATATTAAGAATCATCTTTCAGTATCGATAAAATATTTTTAGATCCACTAAGGATGTGCGTATTAGGTATTATCATATTAAGTTCTTTTAGTGGGAGAATGAACATTTGTAGAGCATTTATATTTATATTTTCTTCATAAAAGAAGCCAACAGATATTTTTAAATTTTTTATACTTATTTAGAAAACACTGATTGTGTGTGTGTGTGTGCGTGTGTGCGCGCGCTTTTTTTGTACGGATCGTGTTTTGCTCAACAACCATGTACCGTGCCCTATCCGCCGGCCTACGCATATGGTAAAGTTAAATCATATTGCATACGGCCTCCCACGCGATATAATAGAGAAGGTTGAAAAATTTATTACACAATCGACGTTTCAGAGATATAGTCCCGAAATTTACGGTAACGTACAAAGGATAATCGATTTCCAGGGAGGAAGGGGGAGGCGAGACACGCAATTTCGCGGAAATAAATAAATTCCATGCAGTTTAATCTGGATTCCTCTTTACGACTATCACTTCGCTCGAGTGAATATCATTGGATCAATTGGTTGGATCAATTAATACGAAACGTGATACACAATAGGTTGAATGAGTAACGCACAGAAATTTCTGCGGTATACTACATGTAACTTGATAAATTTAATTCGATAGATTTAGTTCGGTGGGTCTGTTTAACGCGAGTTGACAAAAATAATGATTAAATCGTTAAGAACAATGTTTGATGCTCTTAATGTACTTTTCACTATAAATTAATGGATATTTCTCCTTCGCTTGAACTTTCATCTTTCGAGTTTGGAAAGAAGTGCCATTTGCCGCTTTGGAAAGAGAGGACGAAGAGGGAAAGAAGTATGAAAGCGTAGAAGAGATACCACTTGAGAGAACAAATCTAATAACACTAACATAATCGTAAAAAGAAATTTGTCTGGTGAACCACATCCGCAATGCAGTGATTCTCACGCGAGATAAAACGTAGATTACCTAGCTAGTTTCATGCTAATATTAATTTACTAATAAATTCACTTTGCTATCAAAAAATGTTTTTAATTGAAATAAAACTGTACAAGCGCAAATTGTGTAATAAGTTATATTCGTTTTATCAAAGTTTTTTGTACGCAACATAAATTATTTTGTAAACCAATATAGCCTCGAGATAATTGAAACTCTGATAATTCTCTTCTCTCAATTAAAATGTTCTTCTCTCATTTAAAATGTTAAGTAGAAAAAAATACATTATTTAAGAAAGAATATTTGTTCATCGTTTAATGATCGAGTTTCTAATATCATGCATTGTTATTTTTGTGTTAATTTCTTTTCACCGCGTAAGTAGGAGGAACTAGAGCTAGTTGATCAACTTTTCAAATTAAGAAATATTATTAAAAAACAAGCCCTATATCGGTTACTACTAAATATTAAATATTTAGGCTATCTAATAATATTGTAATAATAAATAAAAAAACTAATAATTGATATGAGAAATTGTGTTTATCGAATACGTTCCTTATGTATTAAGTAGTCGGGATAAGTTGACTATAGTATTGTTGAATTAAAGAAATGATATATTAAATATAATAATATATATTACAGATATTATTAACGTATTTCTCAATATATTTTTATTTTCGTATAATTTACAAAAATTGAAATAAAACTCACATTTAATTATTTTAATAATTTTCAATTTTTACAATTTCCAGCTCACATGAACTATGCGTCACGCATTAGTCCGTCTTGAAATAGTCTAAACTAAAGTTGAAATATGTAAACAATTAATTAATTATTTCATTTTAATTTTAAAAAATTAATAAGTAATTTGATAATACTGATGCTCATGAGGATTTTAAAGCACTTTTTGTAAAAAAATTCATTGCAATAACATCTCAGAATTTGAACCTAGATTTTCATATATTTTTGGCGGTATCTTGTAATTAGATAAATTTAAAAAAATGTGATATTACATATTCCGACTTCAGTTGAGAACTAAATTTCAAAGCCGATGAATATGCAGCGCGCAATTTACATAAACTGGTAATTACAAAAATTATTATTAAGCACCAAGATTCATTGTAAATCGATATAAACTCTCTCATCTTGATGTTTGACATTTTTATCCAAATTTTATTTATTATTGTTAATTTTTAATTATAACATAAAAATTTTTTTAAATGTTTAATTTTTAAATTATTTCTCGATAACAAGCAAAGTCACTTATAAATTAAATATATCTATAGAAAACAAAAGAATATTATAACATTCATCACTATCAAAAGTATTTAACACGTGTATTTGTTATCTCAGGATAAGATTGATTTGTTAATATATTTTTTTTAAGTCGTAGTATAATATAAGACGTAGTATAATATAAAATAAATTATACGAATATATTAAGTAAAATCAATACTTAATATCTAAACAGAGATGGAATATTTAGACAATTGCATAACAATTTAAGAACAAAAAATATAAGACTAAAAATATTTAAGCAATATTTAAAATAAAATGTATATAATATAATTAAAATTAAAAAGAGAGATCAACAATAATTATAGCTGGATTTTAATTGTAAAATTTTTACTTGCCTATATAATTTTTAGATAATACTTCGTGCTTTTTGAACAACATGCTATGGGAAAAATAAGTACAGTAGGATTACAAATAATTCAAATAATTTGTTTACATAATCGTGGGCTCCAAAGTGGATTATAACCGTACTTATTTTTCCCAGAGTGATTCTGTGCCGAAATATTTTGAGCAATTAAGCAGCAATGTCTGCTGTATCTACAAACATGGCTGTAACTACCTCTAGAACTTTGTTTTGAATTTAATTTTGAATGTAGATCCAATTAGTCTACTTATCCTTACATAGTCAATAACTCCAGTCTCCCTTACTATTTTGAGCATTTCAAGATATTTCCATATTTTATAGTGTAAACTAGTTCGGCATATCGTCAACCTGTTAGGTAAACTTATCCAATTATCGAGTTACTTATACATCGACTTAGGCAGTTACTCTAACAACCTGATGATATTATATCCATCGATCTAGAAGAGCCCAATCTCTATAATAATTGGACATGCTTTTATACCTAACAGAAACTGCCACACATAGCAGCGACAATTAAGTGCACGTTTAATAACCCGCATGTATAGCATTTTATCTATATACAGGTTGACAAACATGAGAGTTAAATTACGGTAAATATCTCGCCTTCGTCAACAGAAATTTCAATCAACATTCATTAATTTATAATCACGATAATTTTATAAAATAAAAATTACGTCGTAATGTTTATTTTTCTTTACTTCCAAGCAAAAGTTACTTTTTTGTAATAACATATGTTATAAAATAGCAGATGTATAAATTACACACACACACACACACATTCATACATTATATATATATATATATATATATATATATATATATATATATATTCATACCCGCTATTTTATAATACATTTATAAAATTGTCTAAAGATTTTTTAATTATAGAGTCGTATGAAAACTAAGAAAACTCGTTCCAATATCAAGGTACATATTGATCATTTAATATTAAAAATTGAGAGCTTTATATAATGATTGAAATCTAAGGAACCACATAATAAAATGTTGCTCTTCAACATCATTTTAATAAGATTCTAGGTTTAATATGAAACGCACGTTAATTAAAAGAAATACACGCATGATAGTTTTACGCGCGTTTAAAATTACGTCAAAAAATTACGGCTTCTAATAAAAGTCGTAATTAAATAAAGAATAAAATTTTGTTATATGATTTTTTTCAAAGAGTTTTTATCACTACCTAAAATTTTCAGTTTTTAATATTGAATGATTAATACAAAATAAAAAGTGTCTATTGCGAACAAGGTTAGATTTTGGTGCTCCTCTTTTCTTTCCTCTTTCTTTCTAATAATATTTTATATATACATTTTAAATATACTTTTAATTTTATAAACTGGACATCAAAAACAGTTGACCTTTTCGAAATAAATTATTTAATATTTTAAAGTGCTAGCAATATTATTATTAAAATTAAAAATTATTTTAATTTATAGTATTATTTTCAGCTTCAATTTATGATTGCGTTTAAAAACTAATTGTGTTCGTCGTGCAATTTATAAAACTAAAAATAAAGCTGAAAATATATTTCAGATTTATACATATAATAACTCTCTCTAGATTCTCTTAGTTTCCGTACAACTCCGTAATTAGCATGTCTTCAGGCAGTTTCATAACTACGTTATAAAATAGCGGGTATGTGTGTGTGTGTGTGAATTATTATATGTTCTTACCAAAAAAGAACTTTTGCTCAAAAGGAAAAGAAAAGGAATAATATATTATAATTAAAAAAATCACGTAATTTTTATTTCATGAAAGATTTTGATGCTTCGCGCAATAGTTACATAAAATAAAAATTACGTCGTTTATTTTTCCAGCCTTGATCGCAACAGGCGCTCCCTTATTTACTTGTCTTTTCATTAAAACAATCTAGTTTAAATTATTATTACTGAATGATTAATATGTGCCTTGATATAGAATGATACAACGATGATTAAATAGAAACAGCGGTCTTCCGCGCTGAGAATAAGCCGGATTTAATCTCACCGTATGGTTCACGATGCCAGAAGGACATTCGGGAATGAGATACAACTGAAAATAATTTGCTGTACATTCGCGGGTAATAGATCAATGATACTAACGAACGTCCGTGGCGAGCTCCAAACGAGCTATTTCGATGGTGAAAGGTAGAGCCGAAAAGGGAGAAACGCGCGCAGAGAGGGAGAGAGAAAGAGAAAATAAAGGGTTGAACCGTATAGAACGTTCAATTATTCCACGTTGAATCTGTTCGCTGTTTTTTTTTTGTGCACGGAAACTGTCGTTGTGCCGCAACGTCCGTACGTCGGTGGACATGCAGTCGCGTGAAAATCTACGATAAAAGGGTGGCGCGCATTGAAAGCAGTTTTGTCCGTATGTTACACGCGGCCGCGCGACTTCTCCTCGTGCGCAGTTTGTTTCGGGAGTCGTTGTCGTCAAATATCGTTGCCGCTACTGGCGAAATTCATCGTTCTCGAATACCGCTTTCACGAAAAATAACTGCGCGCCGCGACTATATATACACGTACAACTTCTCTGCCTCTACCGGGAGGTTTATTTGCAAGAGAGATTTATTTATAACGCGCGTTGTTCCAGCTTTTTCGAAAACTGGAACATAATTATGTGTGCTGTTCTTTTATCCGTTTTTCCTGTGGTGACATTTTTTTTAAATCAAAATTAAATGATATACAATATATAAAATTCTGCTCTTACTTTAATTTCTAGGAATTCATTAAAAAACTATTTGGTAATTCGGTCTGAAAGATTCATTATTCGCAGCCGGCGCAGCTTTAATTTACTTGTCGTGGAATAAATAACACAGGAACACAAAAACAATTCTTTTCGGAGGTTTATCCGGACCAGGTATTTCGTATAGATTTTAGGTCGTTTGAAACCGAATCCGAAGACGGTTTAATCCCCATCGCGTCAGTTTTTTTTATTTATTTGAGAAAAACTAAAATCATGGATAAAATATCAAGTAACAGGTCGCAATCATTTTAATGGGTCTAAGGCTTATGAGTTCAGATGGCTATGAGTAAATGAACAATGTTTCAGGTGCTTGCGACCTGTTACTTGATATTTCATCCCTGACTTTGATGGTTTTTCTCGTATAAATAAAAAATCTGACGTGACGGGGTTTGAACGGGCTTCGGTATTCGGTTTCAACGACCTAAAGTTCATAAGAAATATCTGGTCCGGGTGAACTTTCGAAAAAAATTTGTGATCCTGTGGTAATCTTACCTACCTACGTGTTCGTCTATAAGTCTTTCGTAAGTCGCACTTTTAATAAATGTAAATTAATTCGGATGATCGCGTGGTGAACGGGCTCGCTCGCCGGTAATCACGATGGCGAACACATCAAAGGCGAGCGACGAGGTCGGTAGTCGATCCTCGTGGCTCTTTCGGCGGCCGCCGGAAGTTCGTTTTGTCCGTTCGTCGTTCGCGCGCGCGATGGAAAAAAAGACGGCGAGCGAGCGAGCGACATATTAAATTTGCAACGCCCACACACACGTGCGAAGAAATGGCGCGACCCGAAGGTTAATTGGATCTTCTCCGCTCGGCTTGAGCGAAATGTCGGTCGGGGGTCGCGCGCATTCCTACGCGCGGGGGGGGGGGTGGTTGGTTATTGGCTAATGCATACATCCCGTATAATATATGCGATAACTCACCCGACCGCCTCTTTGTAGACGACGCTGAAGAGCACTATTCCCACGCCGGTGCCGGCCTGCACCACCATCTCGACGAACTCCCGACGTTTTCTGAAGTAATTGCCCAATACCAGACCGGCGGTCTCCCTCACGAGGCCGGTCCCCGTGCCCAGCACCAGGCCGTAGCTGTTGCATTTTGTATAGGTAAATCTTATGAGATTACTTCGCGCTCGCGCCGCGCGAACGGATAAGCCGAGGTGATATATTTTCAAGCCGGAAAACCGGAAAGCCGAGTACGAAACGGGTCGCCGAGACGTTTTCCAAAGAGACTCGAACGGTGTCGGGATACGTATCGAGCCGCAAATATTCGTTTCCCTCATCACTTTTCAATGTTCCCCTCTCAGGGGGTTGAAAAGTAGCGCGGGATACGCCATTTGCGCGCTCTAGCTTTAAAAGCTATTCGAAGTTAAAACGAATAATTATATCACCGTACGTAGCCGCGCCGCGCGCCCGTACTCATATTATTATCAACTAAAATTTCGCAACGTTGCTGTTCTTTTTACAAGCTTGTTAATTTGACGATATTACGATCCGCGACCGAAAAGAGATTTAAAGCATGCAATAAACGTCTGCATAAATAATCGCTTGTTTTTCCCTCGTAAAATAAAAAAAAAACCAGCTTCAATAATTCACTCACGGCGCGCTATTAATACTTCATCCCTCGCATCAAACGCGAAAGTTAACAAAACAAAAAAAAAAAATTCTTCCACTTCGACCCTCCGATTATTTTTAACGCGGGGCGTCGTCGCACGGCGATAATTCTTTCGCGCGGTCAAACGTCACTCGCGCAGGAGTCGACAAAAAAGAAAGGAAGAAAAAAAAAGTATCGGCTCCTCCCCCTCGTCGATTATTTTCACGCACAGCGCGTCCGCGGAAGAGCGATAGCTATCTCTCTCTCTCTCTCTCTCTCTGTCAACCCGGTCAAACGTCGCTCAAGCTTAGATCGATAGCTGTAGCATTTGCGCCGTTACGCACCTAAGTAGCACTTGATGCATCTGGACGGCGAACGAGGTGAAGAGCGACGCCAGAGCCAGCACGAGGCCACCGATCACCGCCGTAAGCCTGGTATTGCCGCGGCGACACGCGCCAACGACCAGCGGCGCCGAGCCGCGGGAGATCGCGGCGCTCAACGCCCCCACCCACACTGAAACATTCATACACCCGGCAGGGTCAACTCCGGTGGATGGACGACCGTTGGGGGACTCCCCGCGGGAGATCGCGGGGAAGCCCGGCATGAGGGGGGCGAGAGGTGAGTCCTGAACCGCGCGCGCGGCTTCCAATTATACGCGTGGCTCCTCACGCCGACATTTTTATTTATTATTCGCGTGACTTCCCTCTTTCCTCCCCGCCCCCCCCTCCCTTTCCTCACCCTCTTGTCCCGGACGGAGCTCGTTTGCTGATTGATTTCGCGTTTGCGAGCGTTAACGAGGTAACGCTCGCCAAAACTGATGGTAGCGTTGCGCCTCTCTCTTTGCCGGCGATACCCACGAACGAGGCTCGCGGATGGGTGAAAATAATTTTTCACGTGTTTTTCGTATCCTCTGTGCCAACGCATTCCTCCTCGCGCGGAAACCGCGCTTCGCGTTTCGCGACCCCCATCGAGCGAGAAAACTGCCGAAGACACGAACGCCCGCACAAATATTGTGTCGACACTTTTTTTTTTTTTAAACCGTCCGTGCCCGAGAGCACGGGAAACTTTTGCTAGATGGAAATTCGTTCGCCTTCGCTATCTTCACGATGATCAAAATTTTCCTACTCTTGCCCGAATTTTTCTTACATGATCAAGCAATTGTTTTCTGTAAAAAGGTTATTCCAAACTCTGATTATGCCCCTTGATTAACGTTACCATCTCTGAATCACACAAAAAGAGTGTAAAAGTATACTTTCTTTTTTAAAAAGATGGACGGTTCAAAGGTCAGTGCAGGAGGATATAATTTCTTTATGTATAAAATGCAAATAACAACATACATAAAAAAAACTACAAAACAATTTCTATAAATATAAAATTTTAATTAACTACCAGAACAAACTTCAATTATTAAAGAATAATATTACAAAAATAAAATTAAAGTAATCATAAACGTTATATTAAAGTAATAAACAATTTTTATTTTATTATTTCTAAAAAAGTACTTTTAAAAGAATACGGATAATAACCTTATTCTCGACTAATTAGATGACAAAATAAAAGACTACCTCTCTAATTTAGTTTATTATTTTATGTTTATATTTATAATAAAAATTGTTGTACGAAAAATCTAGTTGAAATATGTTTTTGAAAAACATAGGCACATATTGACGTTATTTTCAAGGAAAATATCGTCGGATAAGTGAATAGATTACTTTAAAAAGGTAAATAAACATTCGAGCTCCAAGGCTTTAAAAATATGTTCTTTCTTTTTAACAATAGCAAACCAACGTTAATATTGAATGAGTCTTCAGAATTATGAATGCTCAATGGACCGATGAAACAAATAGACTGTCGACATCGTGAAAAATTGGCTAACTTTAAACAATTTGATTTTACAATTTTACAATAATATCGCTACGTGAAATAATTCTATTTATGTTATTTAAATTCAGGCGTTTATTAGCCCGTCTTAACTATCGCGACGCAAGACAGCGAGAAAAACATTTCTCTCCTCCGACTGCTTTCTAAGGCTACAGTGTTTTCGACAAAGTCATCGGATTTATCGCACGACTCTTCGTAATTACTGCCGGCGGCGTCGGATTTCGCAATTACGATAAAATCTTGGTAACGTGAAACTACGCTAGTTTTCGACGACACTTAAATCGTTAATTACTGTTTAC
Source organism: Monomorium pharaonis (assembly GCF_013373865.1). Lineage (NCBI taxonomy): Eukaryota > Metazoa > Arthropoda > Insecta > Hymenoptera > Formicidae > Monomorium > Monomorium pharaonis. The sequence goes on along the minus strand of NC_050468.1, from coordinate 26,769,314 downwards.
GACAATGTGAGGTAATATCGTGACTTCGAGTGTTTCAGGGGAGGACAAACGGATCTTCCGTTGAAAAAGGAATCCATAAATTTACAATTAAACGAAATAGAAATAACGGCGTAGTAACGCGGCTGTAAGCGGGAAGACGAGCGAGACGACGGGGGGACGTGAAGCGAAGATGGCAATTCGCGAGTTCTTCGCCCGTAATCCGCGCGGACGCGCGACAAGATTTATGCAGAACTTTACGCCCTGTCGCGACCGCGCGGATGAAAATTCCGACATTTGAGAATGAGATGCGAAAAATATGCGTTCCCGAGTTCGAGACGCGAAAACGTCGCGGACCGGAATACACAAATCGTCGACCGATTTGATGCGGCACCGCGCGCCGAGGCGCGCTGTATAGCTGTATACCTTTCTCTGTAATGCTAAAATTGAACAAGGCTACGTCAATCGTATTGACGTACGTCTCCTGTGTAATCCCGTAAAGGCAACGCTTTTTACCCTTTTACTTGGCGAAGTGACGCGAAAAACGCCTCTTCCTTTTTATAAATATACCCCGTGCCAATTCTCTTCGCAAACGCGCGGCAGCGGTGCAGCTTCCAAACGTCTCGCATAATCGTATCCCGATCTCACGTTCAGCCGATATGAATAATCGAACCGGAATGCATCTATACGATGCGGAAGTTAAGCAGCTATCGCTTTATTGGCGCGCTCAATTCTGTCGATTTATCTACGTGTGCCTGTCTAGTTGTCCATTTGTCTATATACCTGTCTAAAACTTCGAGTGTTCGGCAAATGTTTGTTGTGAGACAGACGTGAACAACAATCTCCTTTTTTTTTTAGTTAATCAATTAAAAACATTTCCGAACAGCACATATTAATTGGCAAATAGTAAGCCAATATTGCATTAAGATTGGTCAACAGTTGACCAATGGTAGGCCAATAAACTGTGCTACTATTGGACGAATAACTCTGTCCTCTCCCCTCACCCCCATCCCTACCACCAAGACAAGGGATATATAAGAACGATTACAATCCAAGAGAGCTCAGTATCGGAACTCCTAGCCCTGATGATGATGCAAGTTGCAACGTTTGCGAAACGTCGGCGCAACGCTGTACCAGGACGCGGCATGTAGTCCTTTCTATTGGAAGCAATCTCAACAAAATTTTATAGAGAAAATAAATATAATAATGCAATCAAACATATATAGAGAATACATGGAATTTTGTATCAAAAGATTACAAATTGAATTTTTTCCTAAGTATATATATACCGAAGAATTCACAACGTTTATCACAGCAGCCATAATTTTTTAAATAGTTTAAAGTGGAATTTTTTTAAGTCACACGCTCAATAATAATATATTTTTAATTCTCTGTAGGCTGTCTGAGTCTTTTTTGAAACCCGGGAGAAATTTCAATCTCAAACTTCTTCGAAATAAAGAGAGAGTGGAATCTGGATCGTTTTTCTAAACAATCTTGTTAGTGCTGATATCTTACTCGTCAAATAACGCCAGCGGTTGACAAACTATTTCCAACTAGCACAAAAAGTTATAAAGTTACACTTTGTAGTTCCAAAAGTATATAGTTCGTCAATGGCATTAGCGTTTTCAGAAGTTCGTGTTTTTTAAATTTTTATAATTTTTTATATATTTAATGCTAAAATAAATTTTTCTAATAGGAATAGAGTGAAAAGATACCAATTCAGTTGGTTTTCGATTAAATAAGATACGCATGCATTTCGCTGTTCACCGAAAATAACGGATCTATCTCTCTACGATTTATCTAATTTAGATATTATTAGTATCATTTTGTATATATTTTGTAAATGTACTTTTATGCATTTCTAACAAATATTGATTTGCTTTATCTTGCTTCTTATTCACTTTGCAACCATGAATCACTATAAAATTACTTCACTTTCAGATGTAAAAATAATGCAAAAAATAATTATATTTTTTGCACTCGATGTTTATATTTTTTTTAAATTATAATCTAAAGTATAAAACTTTACAACAATACTTTTTAATACTTATTTATCGCTAAGATATATATTTTTGAACAAATTTCCGTTTTTCATCTCTTGTGCGGTACAAATTTCAATTTTTATTAAATAAAGGTTTTAAATTTGAATTAAATACTATACACATTTAATTAAATGTGTAAAATTTATAGTTATTACACGTTTATTCACGTGTTATTTTTGTACCTTTCACACGTATAATTTAATATTGATATACGTTTAAATTTGTAAAAAGTACAAAAATAGCACGTATAACTACACGATTTTATGCACAAAAATAATATTAGATTTGCAGTGAAGTAATCCTAAATTTTACTCTATTTTTTGGAAGCCTAAAACAATTTAGAAAATTGTACTCAGATTGCCTATCGAGGATGAAAATAAAAATATTAATATTTAAACAAAAAATTATTTTTTATTATTTAAACACAAATTTCTTAATTCTTTTATCTGAGCAATTATTTAGAATGTAAACGAATGCAAGCAAGTCCATCAGACCCTTAACTATTTTAATTTGTGTGTATATATAATATTTAAATAAATACATAAATAAATTATTAATAACATTTACATAAATTAAAATATCATGTGTATTTTATTTAATTTTAAAAGCTGCTTCTAGTCGACCCACAGAGGCGTTAATTTGGTTATTTAAATTACAGTGCAAAGTAACTGATTAATTAAATATAAAATTAAATTATCAGTGAGAAAAAGCAAAAAATAATTATTCGAGAAATGAGAACCTGTCAGTTACACCTTTCGGCACCAGATTCCAGCGATGGTTTCGATGTTTTTAATCTAACTGAGCATTAAATTAAATTTTCGCTTGTATAATAATTAATCCAATATTTGTAATAATTTTAAATTATTACCAATTAATACTTTAAAATGTTAATACGTCAAATTTTAAATCTTAGTTTATTAGTTCGCTTTAAAAGCGTAGCTTTTTATGAAAGATTTTCACAGTTACAAATTATGAATAGAGTTAATTCTTTGCAATTAGGTACGTTCTTCTTCTTCTTCTCTTCTGTGAAATCCTATATACTTGCAAATGAGTGGCCGACTTTGCTAAGGAGACGTAAACATATCGGATACAGGGAAGAACCGAGAGACCGGTGCCTCGGTGTCGGGACATGTTCAAGGCGTGATATTATGTCCGAAATGATGAGAAGGGAAAGCACACATTTTGTCGTTATGTACGAAAAAAATCGCGTTAGTAAAATTACTATTTGCCACAAGCGAAACGCGTGCGTGTGTAGTTATGTGCAAGACGTAAACACGCAATGTTACACTCCGTTGACGTTTTGCACATTTTTTTCCCGAGCTCTCGCGAGAATCGCGTGCACATTTTCGCATAAATTTGAGAATATCATGGGTTCAGATGCCACGTGTTAAATAATAAAGCAAAAAATATGTATATATTTAGTAATACGCACTAAACATTCAGACTTTAGACAAATAAAATGATTATATTAATCAGATATGTAATTGACATTATTTCACTCAACATTGTTAATTATTACTTTTTTTTCAGTACTTCGATTGATTCATAGTTTATTTAAGAGGATGCTAAAGTTGTCCTGTTTTACCGATAATTTTCTGGTTCATCAATCTTTTAATTGCATTTACAGAATTAAAAATCCTTCTCCAGGATAAAAGTACAGACGATAACAAAGACGGGTTTGTAGGAAAAACGACAAAAAATTAAAAAATTGTCTGCTTCTAGCGTCGACTTGTAACAAAATATGTCTCATGTAAAAATTTTAGGCCTTGTACGCATAAATCAAGCCTGGACCCAACACGAATGAACATTTAGAAATAATGCTACACTTTCAGATTGAGCGTAGACATTATAATAAAAAAGATTGTCTAGCCAAAAAATTTCGTGTCTAAAAAGAGCAATCTGAAAAATGTTTCTTAATTTTTGGTATGAAATTCAATTCATAAACTGATATTAGTACATAAACTTCAATTCTGGAAAAGGATTTCCAAATATATAAAAGAAATACGTATAATACGTACAATATTTTGTTAATAATGTGTGCAAATGTTTCTACATCGACCTCGATCAAGTTTGACGAGCAGATTTAGCATCCTCTTAATAGCTCGTCTGTCGGTTTATATAGATCGATCTGTTTTTCATGGATTTTTGCATTGAATAGAATAGGGATTTTAAGAGTAAAACCTCAGGAGCGCACCCTGTTTATACATACAGCAGTAATTTATACATTCTGGTGTTTAATCTTTGAGCTAAATACGTAATCCCGGTATTAAAGATAAAATCGTCGAATCGATACAGAGAGAAACGGAGCGAGATCCTGAAATGAATATGGATTGTCCGGCTTCGTTACGACTTAAAAAGGCTCTGGAAGAAACCTGGTTATTGGTGCGCCAAGGCTTCAACAGGTAGCGACTTCGACTCGATGTTCTTATGCGAATAATTTACGAGTCTGGACGCTTTTAGCGCTATTTGCACAAGTACGACCAAGTGGAGCGATGAACCCTCGCTTAGAATTTCACGGATTGGATTTTGCAAAGCCCCTTTGTACCAAGATTGAATTTACCCGCAAAATGGCTGACCTTTTACATCTCGTATGTCATTATTTCCAAGACAAAGAACACGAATGAGACAGGACAAGGGTTCACAAGTGCGGATAGATATTCAAATTGTATCTAAAAATTATTTACTGCAGAAATGATCCTAAAATAAGTAAAAATAATTATATGTTTGAAATATGAAATTTTTCGAACGTAAGCTCACTTCGGTACAAATCACAAATTCAAGTGTGTAAAAAATGCCTCATTTACGTGTGTACTTTGCTTCTCCGCATAAAAGTAATAGCAAAACGTGTTTAACTACGTTTAAATATATAAATTCATCTTTTCATGTAGTATAGAGTATAATTTTTACACCAAAAACTAAATTACACACACACACACACATGAATAAAACATTTTTTATTCACTTAGATTTAGAGTGCACCCATCATATTTTAACCACCTTTGTTTTCTTTATGGAAAGAGCGTCGTCTTTCGCAAACGTTTTCATTATAAATTGTGAGCACGTGAAAGGCAATGCATATCGGAGAGTTTATGTCTTTTATTGCGTCACGATGATGTACGAGAACACGTCATTGAACGAGGCAGGATAATTTTTCAAAGTAGTGCACGAAGCTCGCCGATGACACTACGCTTTAAATACGTCGGATAGGAGAGCCTTTTCACGGCGGTCTTACAGCAACAACAAGGAACTCGGATAGACGATAGCGCAGAGCTTTTGTTCACGTCTGTCCCGATGCTCGTCCGTCATTATGTATTTCCCTTGTAATGCTCAATGACGCTCTCTCCTTGCAAGCGCGCGGCCCCAGCTACATCCTCTCTCCGGCGCTTTCATCCCCGAGGAATAATTCAGCAATAACGACCGCCGAGCATAAGCTTCGCGATGTATTTTGACATCGATGAAAGGCTGGTCTAATCGGTAACATTATTTCTCTGCTCCGACCATTTCGAAGGAATTGCGGCGAATTAGCATTTTCCGCAACCACTTCCGTCCCACTGTCGATTGTTACCTCTCGGCAATCTCTATGACTAATTGTCAACAGTTTGATGTGAAAAAAAAGTCTAAAGAGTTTCGTACAAGCCGTAAATAAAAGAACCGCAAATGCTTTCTTTTTCGGATTCAAGCGAAGATGAAAGATAAATCGCTTTTCGTGCATTAAAAAGTCCAATAGCGCGCTTGTAATTTGTTAAAGACATTTAAAAAAAAACAAAGTTTAAAGAAAAGCTCTCGTAAATAAATGGCAGAACTTGTCTCGTGTCCCTCTTAGTTTTAAAAAGGTTTTGCACAATTTTACTTCAATGCTACAAATCGCTACAGTAAAATATTTAATATTGAGAGCTAGTAAGTCGCGAAAAAAAGAGAAAAAGAGAGAGAAAAGGCAACAAGTAATTAAATGTGTAAGAATCGAATTGTCTCAAATTCTAAAAAAATTATTGCCAATTAATACTTATTTTAATTAGATTTAATTACATACACATATACACATGCAAAGTATACATATATCTTTCTTTTATTAAATGTCTTATGAACTGACAAAAATTACTGGAATGGAGAGCTGCGCTAGAAGTCTTTAACTTTGTATTTCTTAATAATATCATCAAAATAAGAGTACAATATTTCTTACAGTCTTATGACGAATTCGGTTGGATTGCACCAGTGCGCCCTCGTTTAGTGCAGTTTAGTTTTTCCCATTCTAAATACAAGGCAACAGAAACACTGAACGAGGGCGCACTAGTGCAGCCAACCGAATTCGCCATTAATTAATGCAAAAGGTAAGCAAATTCGCTGTCTACATTTCGATTGTCCTCCGAGATCAATTCAAGTGCTTTCCGCTATATTGGAAGGAGAAAATAGTAGAAAAGAAATTTTCAAATAAGAAATCCCGTGCGATATCTCCCTTTAAGCATATATTTAATGTGTTTGTGTGTGTGTGTGGGAAGGGGTGTAATATGATCAGCCGTTCTTTCGTTCGTTTAATGAAAATTGAAGTTAGCTTTTCCTTAATTAAAATTTGATCCAACGCTTTTTCTGTTTTGATTTTGTGATTCTCACTATCTCTATTAATTCTTGAATTAAAATCTTTATAAAAATATATGTAATGTACTTGTATAATAATAATTATTAAGATATACATTTAATACAAAAATATTAATATTTTTAATTTTAATTAAGTTATAATACTAGATTTTTATTTTCATTGTTTGCTATTTTCTATTCAGATTTGTATTTTATTATCCTATTTAACGCTATTATAATACGCATAATGTAATTATATAAATTTTAATTAAATTGTTATGCTTAGATAGCCTCAAAGTTTTCTAATTACAAAATAAGCATTTATAATTAATTCGTACATAACTGACTCTGTAGTTCCGCGACGATGTAATGAAGAACGTAACGCAAATAGATAAAAATAGCTACCTCTTATGAATTATGAATGGATGAGCGTGTTACAATCTGATTTATGGTGAATGAAAGATACGGATATTTTTATCGGAGATAGCGACGTGATAAATTTCACGCCCGCGGCTCTGTAAAATAAAAAGTATGACGTCCGCATCGATCATACCCACCCCCGCGTACACGTAATTCTACTTAATGCTAGCTCAGTTAATCAAATCGAAAGCGCGAATTTCGAACGTACATGCAGTTGCGGTACGTGTTGCCTGACGTACATATATCTTTGCGTACGTTTAAAATACCCGTGCAGTTGTCGACCCGTAATCAAGAATCATTTGACGTTTGCGCACGAAGTTTTGAAAAAAGAGCCTACTTTTCCCGCTTAAAGTTTCGCCATATATTCTTCACAAAAATTCTAGTGGATATAAAATTAAAAATTAAACGAATGGTTGAACTAAATTAATGGTGAGTGATTTATCAAGAGATACAGAACTGTGTATCGTGCCAAGTGAATCGCACTGTGTATTTTTACGCCGCGAGCCGGCGATTTGCACCCCGGCGAGAGCACCCCAACGTTATCGAAATTTAATAACGGCCAAATCGATTTGTTCTGAGTAGGCTCAATCGACAGTTTGAATTTCAATTATACAGTAATGATAGTGCTTTTAGGTTTTTTCTCTAGTTTTTCCTGCTGTGAACGGAGATGTGAAAATTTCAAACTTAAAATTTTCATTAAAAAAACTAAGTTCTTATCCCTCTTTATGATGAAATATTATAAATGAATGAAAAATAAAACTTGATCTTTACACATTCTAATTGCGATAAAAGAAAAAGAATCTATTTATATTTTTGAATTATCCAAATTAATATACTTAATAGAATAAGAGTTTAATAGTACATTAACAACTACAAAATATTATTTTTCTGTAGATTTGCACTTTCATAAGATACAAGATATGCATGCAGTTTTCTTCTATAGCTTGATTCTTATTTTTTTCTCAAATTAATTTTCTATACAAAAATTTTCGCGAAACACGTGAAATAAAAACAGGATATTAAATGTAAAACAGCTTTCTTAAATATCTTTCTTAAATCTTGTATTTACGATGCTAGAAATCAGCTTCGTATGCATCTGCAAATGTCAAATGTTGACATAAGAATTGTGTAACTATTTTCAAATTTTTAAATGTAATTATTAACTTTTTATATTAATTACGCATAACTTTTGCTTATAATTATTAGTATAATCTATGTTTCGATGCTTCTTGATAAAAAGTTAAAAAAACTAACTTTATACTAATTGAGCTTAAAATTGATCTTTATAGCTAAACTTTTTTACCACGGTAGCAATTCTAATAAATCGCATTTTGCAAAAAGTCACGTACTTTAGCGTGCCATAATTCAGCAAAATATGTCCTTAGCGTAATTTTTTAAAATACTTTTTTAAATAATTGAATGATTGAAAATATAGCAATACAGTTGAATGTTAGGAAACTCAAATTATATTATCAGTATTTACGTTTGAGTAAATATTAACCCGGTTTTCTTCGACTATCATCAAATGTATCTCCATGGCATAATTGCTACGACATATTTAGTAACGCACAATCAGTGAACCTGTATGAAAATAATAGCCTCTCGATATAATTGTAATTGATTGTGGCACTATTATAATAATCAAATGATGCTAAAAAGTAAAATTATAACAAAAGTTATTATGGTTTGCTGTTAACAAAAACATAAAGCATTTTCTCAAAGCTAATAAAATAAAATAGAAAAAAATATAATATTAAAATTCTCTTTATAAAATATGATATTTTTTCATATTTCAGGAGAATAACCCTTTGTAAAATATGCAATATTTATAATTGTAACTATATTAAAGAAGTTGAATTATGGAGAAAAGACGATGAGTAAATTTCGTCGATTTTAACTCCACAAAAGTAACGTACGTCATCCTTCCAACATAATACATTCTTTTTCAGATTAGACTTTATCTTATAAAAAGCAATAAGAAGTTGCCTAAATGAAAGATTTTGATTGAAAACGAGCTAGGACTAAAGTTGTATATGCGTGCATGATTGCAAAAGTTACTACAATAATAATTAGGAGAGTTTGATTGGAGAAAATAAACTTCTGGGACTTTACTATATAAATTAAGAATCCGTGTATTTCTATGATACTCGGGAAAAGTGGAAATTAAATTTGCCGAAGGAAATGCAAGCCCTTAGAACAAAAGTTCGAAAATTTTTAAGACGAAAATATAGAGTTTGGTAACAGGTGCCGTAAGAGAGAGAAAGAGCGAGAGAGAGAGAGAGAGAGAGAGAGAGAGAGAAAGCGAAAGAGAAGAGGAAGAGAGTGGTTGTACCTAGTTTCCCTCAAGCGGTCGATACATATTTTCAATATATCGGTAATAACAACTTTGTAACGCCTAAAGGCATATATCTCAAAGCTTTTTGCAAACAAGAGTTATAAAGTGGTTTAATAAATATAAAATAGAACGTCTATGTAGCTCACGAATTCCAAATACTTCAGTGAATACATTCGCGATAGAATACATGAAATACTATGTTGATGAACGTATTTTCCTTTACTAGTCTATCAGCACAAAACGTATTAGCAAACGAATTAAAAATTGTTTTTATTTTAATAATAAATTTTTAGTAGCGTTACATTGTATGTCGACGAAAGCTGAATAAATTTTGACGATTCCAATTGTGAATGACATTTTAAACAAACAAAAAATTTACCATTTTACTTATATTTCACACAAGTTGCCTAGTATCTAAAAATTCAGATCTGACAACCTTAAAAATCAAATATAAATTCGGTGAAAAAGTATTCAAGTAAAACACTATTGTGAAACAATTTTTCGAATATTTTTACTTGACTGCACGACCTGCGCATTAATCCTGATGTAGGTTCGGCAAATCGTTGTTTGCAAATTTTCGCACAAATACTGGGAAAGCTTGTCATACTCTGACAGCTCTTTGCCATGAAGGCAACGTTATACGGGCAACACATAAAGCCTTATCGCGTTGATTCGGCGTAAACTAAAGATATTGACAACGCATGTCCGCCGTTCGTTCGCCCCGTGGCGGTTCGGCGCTAATTACTGAAGGGTATTGTCAATACTTTAGTCGCCAGTAAATATTGATGATCTGAGAGACGCCTTACGACAGGCGTCGCAGGGACCCCGAGCCTCTAACTTTGACGAAGGAGTGGATAACTTTCGCGAAACTAGGTCTATCTGGTTGGAGCACATATCCCAGCAGCGGGGCTCCCTACGTGCATCAGCACGCGGCGGTGCATTGTCGCGCGCAGTATATCACACGGCAAAGAAATCCCCGAAGCTTCGGCCGCCTTACGTCTTTTTCGATTTATATAGCGAACCCCATCGTGTACCCCCAATCGGCCGTCGAGCCGTACAGGCCCCGGTCGAGAGAAGGATCACCAAGGAAGCGACACGTCGCCGAGAGCTCTCCGTAGTTTAGCCGGACGAATACGTTTTCCTGTGATGATATCGCATCTGTCACTTCCCTTGGGATCGCCCCCGTCGTATCGATCTCGACGACTAAGAGAACGAAAACTGCTCCAGCGAAAATAAGGGTAAAGTGAAAACAAGCCGCATATTGCGATAATACCTAGCGAATAATTGAAGACGTGGGAATGCGTAAACACCTTATACTTCTTTAGTAAACATTTTTTTTTCCTCCTCCCTCTCTATCTATCTATCTATCTATCTATCTATCTATCTATCTTACCTCTATTTATCTATCCTTCTTATTTATAAATTATTTATATAGTATATATAAGATATTTTAAAAAATTATAGACGTTCTTCTCATTCATAGATTATTTGATCAAAAGATTTAACATGTTAACATAATTATAATTTTAAATTCTGTAACACGTAATGAATATTGGCGTATGCAAATTTATGTATATCCCCTTAGATATAGATCTGGCTGTAAGCGAGTTGTACGATGTATAAATTAGTAAGATCTTCATAATATTTGGACAATAAAGATCCGAGCTTGTTGGCACAAGAAGCAATTCCATTTATATATTTATGGCGAAAAAAAACAATGAAAAAAAGTTATCAATTTATCTATTTTATGATATAAATAATCTCATCATATTCTTTAAAATTTTATTTACATTCAAGCGGATACTTATTATTACAGTTAAAGTACTACATTAAGGAAAGGAAAACATTTGATTTAACAGAAAATAAGTAAATTTCCGAATGTTTCAAAATTTTGTATTAATGCTTGTCAACTTTAAAGAATAAATTTAAGAATAAGTCACATATTATTAATTAAGAGAAAAATTTATTATATGATATGCTACTGTAATTATAAAAAGTAATTTATTATAATAAAATAATTCAAATCAACATATATTTATGTAGAGATATGATAACTTTAAAGGAAACACAATCTTTATAAAAAATATATGTCTGCGATTTGTCTTTTATTTTTGTTACATTTTTATTAGTGCAATATGGAATTTGTCATATAGGTAACTTACACCGTAATATGCAATTTTATTACAATATAACTATTTTACTTATTGCAATAAAATTATATGCAGAACCATTTTTTAATATAAAAATGTAGATTTTTTTATCACATTAATATAACAGGAATCATAATAATTAATTGTTTAAAATATCAAATATTAAAATTGTGAAAATATTGCTAACGAGCCTCTGCTATTCAACAAAATTATAAAGGTTCATTAAATTATCACAATGTAACAAAAGGTTGAATTAACATGTTTAATACAGAACTTTAAGAATCCTGATGTAGAAATGATAAAGAATGTTATTAGTGGCGTAATAAATTATGAGATTTGCGATAGAATTTCAATATTGTAAACCAGTGGTTAAATTTACGATAACAGTTAAATTTATGATTTACGATTTATGACAAGAGACGAATAGCAAATTTCTAAATCTAAATAAACAAATCATTTAAAGTTATGAATGTTAACAAAATTTGCAAAATTATCACCTGCTTGTTTTTTTAAATATATATAAGATATAATTTCTCCATTATTTGCACAATAATACTGAATATGATTAAATGTAACACAAAACAAACTCCTTGCTATGTAGATACTGCGAAAAACGAGTTATCTTTCTATTTCAAAAATAAAGAGAAATTGAGCCGTTCGGGAAAACTAAACTGAGATAGCACTCTTTCTGAATGGCTCCTTTGTTATACGGGGCAATAATGAAACATCTTTTGTCGAAAACCTCCACTCCATTCGCATTTCCTCGCTCCATTTTCTCCATGCTCTTCAACTTCTCTTCCTCCCCCATCTCTCTCTAATCCTCCTTCGTATTCCTCTCTCTCTCTCTCTCTCTCTCTCTCTCTTTCTCTCTTATTTGAAAGTGGCGTTGTTGGTGCAACTCGCTTCCAAACAGGAGATGAGCAATTTTCCACACCTAAACGTGACTCCATGTATATCGGTAGTTCTGAACAAGCTTGACGTTGTCGTTCAAGAGAGCAAGTACATCGACACAAAGTCCGATATTGTTCCGCAAACTGCATTGATTTTAAACTGATGCGATGCGCGGTATTCGGCGAGAATATCGTACAAAACTTTTAACAATCTTGTACACTTTAAACCAATCGTGTCGATTCTCTATCGTATCGTAGCTACACAAAGAGAATTTTCTCTTAAAAATTACTCTGAAAATCGTGGTAATTTTACTATACTTTTAACTTTTAACAAAATTTACTAAAATTTACTCAAATTTTAATAAAATTTGGCAAAGTTTTAGTAAATTTTGTTAGAAGTATAGTAAAATTTACAAAATTTTACCAAATTTCATTAAGATTTTAGTAAATTTTGTTAAAAATATAGTAAAATTTGCCAAGATTTACGTTGTCTCACAATTTTAAGGGAAAATTCTCTCCGTGTACGATAAGTCATAATCAGACTTCAATGCCACATATCGTTTTTCTTTCAAATGATAAAACAGACGTTTGAAAATGCGCATCTGTTAATATGTGATAATTCTTTTCTCTACTTTATTATATTTCTTTATATTTCATTATTCGAAAATTTATATTACCAGATCTTATTTCTCTTGGAGTAATTAATTATTCAGCTGTAGGTATGCGATCTAGAGAAAAGAAGCGTACGAAGCCAGCGAAATTTCTTGCTATGAAAAACATTGCAAAAATTGAGGAACGTTTATTTGCCAACGGCATGATGGAGATCCATTCTTTTATGTGCACCTTAATACAGTAGCTGCACTTACAATAAAACAAGTGATAACGCAAAGGAAGGTAAAATGAAAGAAGCGTGCTGGAGAGGTCTGAGAGCGCAGGTGAGAAAACGGAAGTGTTATTTTCGCAATAATGCAGTTAGGAAAAAAAAGCAAACAGATTTCTGCTTTGTAAATACATCTCTTTGTAATAGGAATTATAATTCTTAACAAACTTCTGCTACTTCCATCTACCTCTCCCCCTTTTCCATCGACATGAATTTTCCAATAACTTCTGCAAAGCGAGAGGGAGCATTATTATTATAACGTTTTAATGAGAGGCAAGATTCTCTCGATAAACGATTGATCAATGACAGACTTCAATTTCCTTAACATCCGTACTTGATTGACGACTTAATGATCGTTAATGAACGGTCGACGCAATCGGAACTGAATTCGAGAGGGCACTTAACGAGTGTTATCTCCACTTGGAAAAAGATCGGTGAAATTAAGACGTCACTGCTCGCAATGTCGCTTTTCTATACTTTTCTTCACGTAAGTACAGTGCAAAGTCCGTAATCCCAACTAATTAACGCGAGGACACGTGCGGATTATCGAGATTTCCGGATCTCTGGATTTAGTAATGGATCAGTTGTGTACTATTTAAAAAATAAATAAAAGTAATAAAATAATAAAAAAATATCCTAGTAGAAATGTAAGCACTTTTCCTAGACATCCATCCATTTACTGTCTAATATTACTTATTACTGTATTGTTATTAGCCATAACAAAATATTAGAAAATGAATAAGAACTTAATAGAGCCTTTATTCACTGGCTAAAGAAGTTTTTTGACGAAAATGTACGAACAACCGCCTAGTTATTGTCTATTATTAATGAGCTTTTAAACTTGCTTATTAATCAAAAGTCCGTTTATTATCCTGTTTTTATTGAATGAATAGATTCAGATTTTGCGTATCTTTTGTGCGTATTAGATCCAGAGAAAACGTTACAATTTACTTCTCAGCAAACCGAAGTAATACGTCCAATAATTGCTCAAAAAATGTATGAAATTCCATTAGGGAATAATTACAAATATTGGAATACATGAATAATAAAAATAATAATCATTGAAGCGACAGTTTCCGAACAAGTTCACGCGGAGACGGCGGAATTGTTCGCCAATCTTCTTATTCAATCTCATTACTTCGGGGGGAATTATTTCATTAGCCCGAGTGCAACTTCGCCACTCCGTGGCTCTGACAATTCCTCGAATTTTTCCACGGCGAGAGGACTTTTCTGCGAGAGTTCATACCACGTCTGCGTCAGACACGCAGGTGTCGCGCAATAAATCGTGGATTGTATCTTCGATTCCCTTCGCCCTGTTTGTCGGAAGCGCTTTTGACGGGGCTCGCTCCTCCCGGAGCTGTCTCGCCTCTGGCGAATCCGGAGCCGTTTCACGTGAGATCCGAAATAAAGTCGAGGGAGGGAAAAAAAAAAAAGAGACTGGCCGCTGCGAGCGATGTAGCGGCGGGCGCGTGCCACGACACGTTAATCGTACTTTGGCGACAGATGGGGGGAGGGGGGGAGGAGGGAGAGAGACTCGTGGGACGCGGCTCGCGGACAGCGGCTCGTGCCCGTCGGTCGAAATATACTGCCAGCGGCGGGCGTCCTCCGGGACCGCAAGTGTCGTGGGATTCGGTCGAGTCACGGTGCGGGAATCGCGCGACCGAGGTCGATCGGCAAATAACACGGTGATATCTCTCCCTCGCAAACGGGTATAAAGATGGATACCCGGCCCCGACCCCGGGTTTACGCGCCACTCCAGACGGTGTTGGCTTCCGTCGTCAAGGGCTACGTGCCCGTGAGAGAACGTAAACCCAAAGGTACTCCAGCGACGATCAATACATTCTATTGTCATTGTAACTACCGGGTCGAGCGTTGCCGAACCGTTGCGTGGCAAATATTGAGGAATTGTGTCGATACGCCGGCGGATATTAGGCAGGAGGACGGCGACGTGTGTGACGGCGGGGGGTTGAAGTATTTTTCGTGTCGACGATAAGTGCCGACGATAGCTAAGGCGGATGATGTATCGGCCTATTGATCGGCTTAGCGGATTTCTCGGGATGATCTGTTCCGTTCTCTCGTTCGACACTCGCACTTACATCGGGGGGGAGAGGGGGGGGGGAGGAATTCCGGGCGCTCTCCCAATGAATTCTATTTCGCGAGAGAGCTTTTCTCGTTCCTCGAGAGCGAGACCGTGACTCTCGCAGGCGAGAGCCTGTTTTCGCGACTGGAGAAATCTCCTCGCCTCACGCGCCGTCAGGATCGGGCGCGCCAAGTTTGACAAGTTTTGTTCCACGATTTCATCCACCGACCCGAGAACCGCGTCACGTAGCTCGGCGCACCGCACTCGGGGAATGTAAGCGGTTGACGACGACTTCGGACGACGTCGGTAAAGTTTAAATCCTTTCGCCAAAGGCATTTTCTCTTTCAATATTTTTCTCTTCCTCGAGATACTTTTCAGCGGGGACGCGCGTTACACGCGGCTTTGGGCGGGCGGCTTCAGCTGCCGTTTTCTCGAGAGAGAGAGACGGCGTAAATAACCGCCCGAGACATCCCCCAAGTCTCTCGAATCGAATCGACTCGAATTCGGTGACTCTTTTGTCATCCCACCGTTTCAGAAATCCCGCTTTATTAATAGCGGCGTCTAACAGAGATGCGGCGTATCTATTTATACACTCGACACGTGCAGATAGCTCGGCGAGAGAAGGTAGAGTTAATTTAGGTGCGAAATGACATTACCGTTACGTCAATTGTCCCGATTAATTATTCTACACTTTGCGCAATGACCTTTATTTGTTATCTTTGTAACCGATATAAACGCAACGTACGTTGTTATTATCCGTGTTTTTTATCGCATTCGTATAATTTTACACACGAATGCAGATAGGCTATAAAAAGTTAATCGTAACTCGACGCTAATAAATAGGCGCGCGCGTTCTCCCTTTTTTTTTTTCAAATTTTAGTGTTCTCTCGTACAGCAGCTTAACGCTCGCAAAAGGAAAAAAAAAAGAGGCAATATCAGCTTTATTGCCACTCCGGGCCTTGATAATATTTTTAATAACCAAGCAGCAAAATAATTAACTACTGCACAACGCGCAGTAGTTGTAATTTACATAACGGTGTTTTTTTTTCCCCTCCCCTATTCATTATATGCTCCATACAGCTTCTTCGCGCACGCACGTGTTCTCTTCAAAAATCAGGAAGTGGAAGCTCATCTCTTCGAGCGCGCATCGATCGATACGTAAAACTCTTCACTTTAATTACTTTAAGGTCGGGAAAATGTCATGTCAAGAGGAAAGACCTTTCACTTTTATCTTATACCCACGGTATACATGCACGTACACCAGAAGAGGAGCTCGAGCTCGAGCTCGGCTCGCGCGATACAGTTTGCCGTTTAACCTTTAATCGAGTAGATGTGGAAATTAAGCGGTACTTAACACTCCACTGGTTAGGAAAATAAGCCGCAATAACAAGGTTAACTCCTCGTTTTGCTGCTCGCGGAATAGACTGCAGGCTCGTGGGGCTACTTCAGGCCGCGCGAGAACTCAATAAACAAGATACATTTCTTCCATTTTCGGTTCCGACGCGCCCGTTAACGATAACCATGATCGTTGCACAAAGTCGAATGTAATTTATAAGCGAAGGGAAATAAATGGCACAATGGGAAGTAAAAGCGAACAGAAAGACGAAAGGAAATTTCGACGTTAATTTTACAAAATATATCAATGACACGCGGACGAAATTATTTCAAATACTTTTCGCGTCACGTAATTACTTATATCTAAATCACTCAATCGTTCTGCTTCACATCATTGTTGCCGTAACGCTGTTCGTTTTGTTTGCGTGTCTTAAAATGCCCACGTTGTCCGGCAAAATTGTGATGCATGTAAAACGGGTTCTGGCTATCCGAGGTAACGCGAATTTTTGAAAGACAAAGCATCGCGGTTGGAATTATATGGCGCAATAAGATTTCTCTTGTGCATTTCTCCGAAGCGAATTTATGCACGCGCATAAATATTAATGCAATCTTTAGCGTTACGCGCAAGCGTAGGCAATGTCATTGTTGCGGAGCCCCTTTGTCAAGTTGAACGTAGGAATTGGTTGGAACAAAAGGGCAAGTCTAGAATGTCTGTCTGATTCGCGCCGAAATAATTTAACAGCTGCGTCATGCCGGGAAAATACACGATTTTTTTTCTGCGATAAACAACCAGCGGGGAATATAACAAGTTACCATTTCTGTTTGTGTGAACCGGCAAAATGAATTTTGCACAGATCGCGGGATTTATCTGCCGGACTTTAAATTTTGTATCGGCAATCAAGTCGTATTATTATTGAGATAATCTTTTGCGGCCGTAACGCGTCGATTGAACTGTGATTGGTGAATTGTGAGTTTTTAAAGGACAGATTTATCCGCGATGGTACGAATTCACCGGAAGCTTCGACGTCAGCACAGTGGCAAATGCCGGTATGACAAAAAGCAGTAATACGATTTTCCTCCCAACGTAGATCGAAAAACGTGTTTCCAAGTAGCACGAAAATATATTATGAATAAATAGAATAAATAAATTAAATTCCCGCTGCTATGCACAGTGGTGTATTACCGTGTTCAACATGACGATGGTGAAATATAAATTAAAATATTGTTTCGTCGAGGACGCAAACCACATCAGCTCCCAATTAGATAAATATCCATTGTCCGCGATAAATTGCTCTTTTAACCCGAAAAGCCTGTTTTATTTCATTGCGTAATAGTTTTCGTAAATTGCAGCAACGCAAATAGGCCGTTCAAAAGATGTAGAGTAACAATTGCAGATACAATTGGCAGGCTATTTAACATTAAACAATTTAGCCGAAGAATAAAATATCAAAAGTGTAAAGAGCTAATGAGATTATTTATTCTCCAATTAATCACGAGTCTTCGTCTTGGCGAAAGTTTCATCTGAAATCCAATTTGCGACGTTGAAGGCGGAAGACAAATGCTTCGAATTAACTTTTAGTCCAGAAAGCACGTCGACTTGTTTGAAATTGTTCGATAAATGAAATGTTGTAACCAATTTGCCATTATTTATTTGCCCCCCCGACATCACTTGTAGAAAAACGCGAATTACGCGAAACCGTGCGGGAAAACTTTTAGGAAAACGTGGAGTCACGCCAGTAATTTGTTGCTTTAACCTGCCGTAAAACGCGCTGTCGCTACCCCAAGGTATAGAACTTTCATGTATACAGTTAAGGTTCGAAAACTATACTCGAGGCAATATGCATGCGGAAAACACTCGGCGCAGCTCGCGTGCACGCAATGTACGTCGGGTATATGTGAGGCAACCTGGTGAGAAGGTGGAATATTAATGAAAACGAGAGAGCAGAATCGCTTGGAGCTCCGAAGCGCGTTTCGTTTCGCGGAAGTACGCGGAAATGGATCTGAATCCTCAAATCTGAATCTAATCCGGCAAATAACGGTTTTTTTCGCGATCGCCCGAAAAAAATTATTGGCAAAGAAATTCCTGTTTTTCCCTCTGCTCGTCACGCGTCGATTGGGATTAAAATTATTTTTTAAAAATATCTCGATGTTAACCTGATACCAATTATATAACCTTAAGCTAACGACGAAATATTATATTGAAAATCGATCAAGGCTTGATATTTTCCGGGACGATGTTTACTACGCACGAAGGATATTTTGATATTAAAATAGCTGATATTCTTCTTAACGAGCTGTCTATCACTTAACGGAGGGATATTAATCGCGATCAATGCTTGACGTACCTATGTCCATCAGATGGGCCTCACCAAGATGTCGTGCGGCGTAAAGATGGAGTAATCCGAAGGCGAGCTGCATCCCGGTGGTGAGCAACAGGGCGAGAAAACCCGCGGCGCAAACCAGCCAGCCCCATCCACCCTCTGGATAAAAATGCGTCCGCATACCGGCGACGTCTATTCCTGATAGAAAAAGATTATCCTCTTTACAATTCAGAGATAAATCGTGAAATCGCGGATATCGTCGATAATGGAATATCTCGAGCCACAGATTTAGCATCTAGTATCTTTGATAGACTTCTGATGTATTATATAAATGGGTAACGTGCAGTAAAGTAACCCAGTTTCATAACTTGTGTAAATTTTGAATCAAAAAAATTATATTTCACAATCTATATCATTTTATTTTTCAAATTATTACTAATATTATACTAATATATTTATGTTATATTATACGTTATTTATTTAAAAATCATATTTCAAATAATATATTAAAACAATGTTTTACATATAAAAAAAAGTGTAGTCAAAAAACAAGAGATAACGTTGATAGAAGAGAATACGAAGCGCTGAAAATACAAGTAGACCAGAAATTTTATTCCAAAGAAATTTGAACCAAATATACATTTTGCATTGAAATTCTTCTGTTTAATTTGAAACTCTCATTTACAGAAATCTAAATTGTGTGACTTGGTCTACTTATATTTTCAACGCTTCATATAATCATAATAAATGAGAAGAGAGTTCAACGGATAACCGTAGTTGGCGCTATAACAAGTACGCAAAGAAAATTTACTTTGAGAATATAATACTTTACTCCATATTCAAACTTTACTACAATTTCGACCATCAAACTCTTTTCATTTGTTTAAGTTCTACTGGAGTTCTAGATCATTAGAAAAAGATATAATACTGACATAGGCCTTCTAAAGCGGCACCCTTTTTATTCCTCAGAAATTAAATATTGCACTGCATTAATGCATAAATAAAAAGTAAAAATAAAACCTTGAATACTTTCAGCCTTTGTTTATTATCCAACAAACAAAATGTCCAATGGTAACCTTCCTTTATTATTTCTGTATCAATATAGAACACATTCGTTCGTCAAACGTATAAATAGTTTTGTAAAAGGGAGAGAAAAGGAAAGACAAAAAAAGAGAGATACTCTACCTGTACGACGAAGTGCAGGTACGCAACGATGCAGACTGCGTAGGTCGCCCATAGCCCAGTTACTGCCACCTATGGTATCATCAACGTCCATGTAACGTCCATGTAAACGAGTGTCTGAAAGAAACCATGAATTAATCGTGAAACGCAGTTATTCTCGCGTGATCGTTCAAATCACATCACCGCGATTCCTGCCTGAGGATTAAACAGCAAGAGATTAAAAGTAAGCGTTATTAAATCTAGATATCCAGTATATTGAACAGAATCTAGATATATACAGTATATTGAATAGATACCGCCGTTGCGCCGTTGGGAAATTGGCTCGACGTTGCATCGAGAAACACTTAATTCCTAATATACCATGAAATGTAATACCGCCGCGCGAAGGCACCGATTGTCCTCTCGCACAACGAGAGACCGTTGTTCGGTGACCGCGACGGCGATACCTGCGGCTGGCACAACGGCGGCGTTTGCATGAGACAGGGTGCGAGATGGGCAAGAAAACCAGTTGAAAGAAACGACGTGAACGAAGATAGGAAGGAAGAAGGAAGGAAGGAAGGAAGGAAGCGGAGTGGCGAGGGGTAAATGCACTTTTGAAAGGGACAACGAAGGCGCCAAAGGTTGAAAAAGGTAACGTCGAGGGCGCGAACTCAAAGGGCGGGTCACGAGGGAAAAAAGATAGAAGGGTTGATGATCGCGAGATAGGAGCAGCTCCGCTATATTGCACCTCGTGAAAAATCATAAATTCGCAGATTTAGTCTCTCTGGCCGATCTCCGCTGCGGCAAGGGATATCTAACTGAATTATGGGTGACGCGTATGTTGCGGCTGTGTTGCGTAGGTGTCGAACCGAATACAAACTTTTCCATTAGCGGCATTAAATGTTAAGCACCTTCGGGTTTTGTGTTCGCCGTGCGTATCGTCCTGGCGAAAACCAAATTTCAGCGTTATTTATTTGCAGATTGCTTTATTTGCAAGTCTAGTGGCGCTGTCAAATATTCATCGGGCATTTTTGATTAATTGATTTTTTTTTTTTTTCGTTCGTTCGTTCGTTTCAGGACTGGATATGAAGGATGTATATAATATTTATTTTCACTTGTCCCCTTCCGCGCGTGCGGAAATTCACAAACGTTAAAATTAATTCTCGCACTTTTTTTCAGAATTTTTTTCTCTCGCCGAGAGAAAAAAAAGCCCCCCTACGTTTCCGAGAATTATTCCCGTACATGTTACTCGATTTTACACACGTGATCGGAAGTGAGTTTGCGAATGTCGTAGTTTCTAATTTATTCGCGGTCCCCGTATTATATATAACAGTTTGATATCAGTTCTAAATTATTAGCGCTACCGTGTCAGTAGCACTGCATTCGCGCCAATGCAATTCCACTTCGGGAACCAACATGTCCATAAGCGGATAAGTTCCTACGCGAGCTCTGTTGTATACTTATTAACGCGTTCGGCGTGTGAAACCATTTGGAGAAGATTGTTTGCACGGTGTTACCGTTATCGTCGCCGTTGTCGTTACCGTCGTCGATAATGAGAGAGACGTCGCGCACTTTAGGTGGTAAATTAGTAGCGGGAGTGAAATATTCTTCATTACTCGGCACATAATGAAAATAAGGTACGAAAGGAGCGCACGGCGAGAGAAATGCGCGTCCTCTCGCGCGGCAAAGGGGAGGGGAAGGGACGGCGGCGACAGAGGGTATTTTGCCGAAAATGACGCGAGACATAGAAATTGTTGAGGATGGCACCGGGGGCAAAATTGCCGCGAGACGAGTTACGGAGCGTGTCCTCTTGATGCCGCGGGAAAAGGAGCGGCACGTTCGCAAGAAATGTGAATTTTCTTGCGAACGTGCCGCATCCTTAGTGAAATCACGGTCGCATTTCCGCTGAACGATCTAAGCGAAATATCTAAAATACCGCGTGGAGAAGCACGGAGAATGTGCATTGATTGCAGCAAAGTAAATACACAAGAGGCTTCGTACATGTAAAAAAAAAAACTTGTACAATTTTAAACATCATTTTATATCCGCTTTGAAGGTAAGCAACTTCGGCGGACACTTTTCTATTTCCGCTTCGAACTTCGCAAAATTTTCGCAAGATTCTCGCTTGAAGCAACAAACTGATAAAAAAAAAAAAATGATTAATAGGATTTTCTCCGTTACGTCATTTATACTGTCGTAGTTTCCAAGAAACTCGAACATCGTGTGTATCGTTGTGTTCTATGCTTTTTGTAATTTCGGTTAATCAATAGATGAAGAAACTGTAGAGCTACTTTTTTATGTTTATTATGATGGATGTGGAATTGTGTCGAATTCTTTTATGTGAGGGAAGTAAGGCAAAAAATTTCAATCTCGATTGCTACTCGAATTCACCTTTGTCAGTTGAGATTGAAAACCCATGGTTGACCTACATTTTCGATAGACACTGTTTTCAACGACGATATATCAAGCACAAAATTCTAAGATACCTCTTTGGAACAGTTAAGTGGAATTGATTCTTACTTCCCGCATCCCGCCGTAACCTTCTCATTTTACTCTACCTCTTTTGCTTCCTGCCTTCATATAAAAAGGCAATATTCGTAGCACAATCAAAATTACAAATTTAAAAATTATTAATGCTTGTCACGAATGCGAAACGCGTGTACGTGCAAAATCAGATTTACTAAAAATTGTATAAAAAGTCTTCCCGAACAAATTTCCTCGCAACAGAAATATTCTATTTTAAAAGTTTCTAAAAAATCTCCGCGTCAAAAAGAGATAATTGACTCGGCGGAACGATTACATAATTATTTGCACTATCGATTGGCGGTATCAGTTTTTGCAAGAAATTAAACATACGGCGCACGAGAATCGCGACATTATTATAAACCCCGGTTGAACGTGCTACGTAACTTTAGATTAACTCAAACTAATTTAGTTCATTTAATTAAAGTAAATTCAATTAAACATTGAATATTAGCGCAACTTTAATACCGCCCCGGGCGGAATGATAGCGGGATATGTGTCGCATTAAAATTTAATAATGTTAATATTTAACGTTAAGATTCGGAATAACGGACGACGGTAATTCAAACCATCTCTCGCGCTATAACAGCGTTGAGGGTGCACGGCCGACGTTATATGGAATATACTTGTACTGTAATTGAAAAGTAAACTCACCGCCGTGGTACGAACTTCGGTGAGGCGCGTACATGCCATTCTGACCCTCCATGCAATGAGTCGGCGTATAGTACTGCATAGGATGTTGCATGTAATTATTGGGGGTACTGGGGACATGTACCGGATGACAATGTATGCACCTTCGCGGTGTTTCGGGCGGAGCCTGCAACCAAGATGAATTTTCAACGCGCCTGAGCGGGGAAAGCGCACAACGTAGAGAGGAAGATTCGTTGTAGACAATCGCCCATGTTTATTATTATTACCAACGAAACATCGCTCTCCGCGCCGACGACGTTACGCTACGTAACATTATACGCACGACTATTTGTCAAGATATTAATAATCCTACCCGTATTATGTACATGAAAATTTTATCGCGCAAACGTCATAAGCCGGATTCATACAGCGACAATTCAGAAGGGGTATTAAGCTTGAAAAGGATGATTTGTCATGCAAAAAAAAAAAAATCTTATTCTCGATGGAAAATACCGAGCTCTCAAAGATAGCAAATGTTTTTAAATGGAATATTAAAGATTCAAATCGAAGTGACGTTCGCGTAGACATTATTTTAAAGTTAAATGAGCCGCGGTAAAAGTGTTTTAAATGTTGGATAAAATTATGCTATTTTTCCGTCTTCTACGTCTCTTTCTCTCTCCCTCCCTTTCTCTCTTGGAGAAGGATGAGAAAATCGTTCGAACGCGCTAATTTTTATCTATGAAGTTCAGCTATACCGAATACGTGTATAAGATCCACAGGATTTGTGCAGGACCGATCGCGACGTTAATAATAACACGGCTTCGGTTCGCTCACCTGCATGGAGTGTTGCGAGCGCAACGATCTTATCGAGCCGGTCGGGTGCAGGGACGGCACGCTGCCGCCGAAGCTCATCGCTGAGTTTCTGCATCCCGGGGTGGACCAACCGCCGCGCACGCTAGCCGTAGTCCACCCCATCCCGCTTCCGTAGTCGTCCACCAGCATCTTTAGATGGGAGGGGGGCGGCGGACGCGGACAGACGCCGCCGTTTTACGCTCCCGACATCGCCGGCATGTCAACGGTCACACACGTCAATTCCGATGTCCCCATACGTACTCGTGTCACGTTATCCCCCGTCGTAATACGGCGGGAAGCTAAATTACATCTTTCTTGCTTGCTTCGCCGTCAAATTCCCTGGAGTACGACTTCCGGCCTGGACGACGACGACGATGACGTTAGACGAGTCCCGCTGCTGAGGAGAGCGAGGCGCGGAGGGGTAGACGGAGGTCGTTGTTCGGCGGTGCGCTCGAATTGAGGGGGGTATTTTCCGTTTCGGTTCTGTAAGCAAGAAACGTGGAACGTGCTCTGATTTGCTACCCCAGTTATCGATAATTACATTACACGCGCAACAACGCATACGTGCGCATACATTGTTCGGGTTTATCTTCTATTCTAATCGGATGCGCGTCATTTGCAGCGTGCTAAATATAATTGATTATTCGAGCGGCGCAGCTGATGACAGGTACGTTGATATAGCAGACGGTAGTTGGTAATAAGTAGCGGGCAGGGTAGTAAGTACTTTTATTTTTTAACAAATGAAAATTCTCGCCGCTTGACTTCTCCGCCCGTGTAACATGCAAATGTACTCCCGCGTCGCTTTAATTGCGCTGCGCTAAAAATCTTTAATTAACTTCATGTTCAGTTAATTCATCATATAATCGTTTCCCGAGTGGAACTGTGAAATATGCATATCATTGCAGCGGCCATTTATCGCAACGCTGCAATAATTTTTGTGTTATATAGCTAAATGGAGATCATAAAATTTAATTGTCATTATAAATTTAATGATTATGTCATGCGCGTTTTGGAAATTAAAAAAAAAAACAGACTGCTGCTGATGCATTAAATATCAAATACATGTATATATACCGTACAGGTAGAGATATACCGTAGAGGTAGGATTTGTTCGATTTGTAACATGAGAATTTATAACGTGAATGTTTTATACATGTACTCGTCCGAGGGAGGAGTCGATGAGGATAAAATTGTTATTGGATGCATATCGGACGTGCACGCGCAAGTTATTCTGCTTGGAGTTATTGGTATCCACGCCAAAAACACATTCCATTTCGCCGGTCGGATTCAATTAATTTTCAACCATCTCGCGATTTTAACTAACGATGAATTTTGCACTTTCAGCAAAAAATTTTCTTTCGATACACGAAAATTACGAGGTTCAACTAGAGTTGTAAATTTACTTAAGATATAAGTCATTCACATTATGTGTGTATAGTGTAAACTATGTAAATTATGTTTCACATATCATCTATGTAATCTATGTAACAATAATCCACGAATCATGTAAGATTCAGATTTTATTAGAAACAATAAAAATTATGTTTTATACTTTTATTTTATCAATACTGTCATATAAAACAATCTTATAACTTGATTATTTTTTTTTCTATATTTGTTATCCAATTTGTAATTTACATCGCTCTTGTATTGTCTACGTGAAAAAGATTCGTGTAAGCATAACATAAACAGCGTGTAAATAATCCATGTAGACGTAATCTTGAAATTTACGGCACAAGCTTCGGAGCTCAACGTCATTCTTCAAGTCAGAATACTCTGCTAAATCAATAATCAAGACTACAGTTCTAAATCCGAATTAAAACTCGCAAGTCCCAACAGTAAGATGTTATAAAACGTTAAATGGTAAAAGTTGTCTGGAATTTATATACACTTTGTAAGGTCTTGTTCCCTGACCGTACCACAAAAGCATAACTCGCAAAAAAACTGTTTTCACTCAGTTGAAAGGATTAAAATCACCCGTGTGTGTGTGTGTGTGTGTGTGTGTGTGTGTGTGTGTGTGTGTGTGTGTGTGTGTGTGTGTGTGTGTGTGTGTGTGTGTGTGTGTGTGTGTGTGTGTGGGCGCGCGTCCCCTCCAATCTCGTACCACCGCAGCAACTGTGGCCGCATTTCCACCAACCTAACTACATTGATATTCATGCGTTGTACCGCAGGATTGTGTTGCCTTTGTTTTTGAAATGTCTGTGGCACACATAGGTCTGATAACAGTGGCACACGGCGTGTCCCCGTTAATTATAATGTTACCTACAATCTGGCGCACGAATCGTCGCTAAAAGTGACTAAAAATTTTTATTTATATTCCTGCAGCGCGTCGATAAAAAGTTCATTTATTCTTCATTATTTTACTTTACGGCCCGTATTCAGAACGCGCCCATAACGAACTTAGCATGCCGCTTGCGTCACTCGATCCTTGTTTTACATACAGCAAACGATAACAATAGAATAGACACAATAATAATGTTAACATCTTTACAAGCGCATTCTGTACGGACTTATTTGTCTAAAAAGACGTAGCAAATATGTAAAGCTTCGAAAAGACGACTTTTCAAATGGAAAGAAATCGAGTCGCTTTAGAATCACTTTGATACTCTTCTATAGCATCTTTTTGTCACAATAAGTAGTATTTCGCGTAGTATTTTCAGCAGATATTTATAATGGATGTCCTTTTTAGCCACGTCCGAGCATATCGATATGAATGATAGTCGTGAATCGTATACCCGATATATGAATAATGAATCGTATCGGTATATTCCGCGGGTAGACTATTCGTACCTACGTAGCATATCGGGTCATCTGACATTGCAATTTTTATCTCGCAAGATTTATGCCCTCCGTCGCACGCTACTGATCCCTCGACTTGTTCCCATCGCGAAGCCCGATATCATGACTGCGCCCGGCCGCGTGTGCGGCCAAGTCTCGGAGTAAGAATAATAGGGCGCTGAAAACAGACCGCAGATTTGTATTCGCCACCGGCGCGCGGCGTCCGGCATATATTTTCGCTCTCACGTCGGCGACAAGCATCACGCCCGGGGCAAAGGGGAGAAATTCCCCAACGAATCCCCTAAGAATGCCGCGGTCGTAAATCCTCCCGCCAAGCATTTTTTAATCGGCGTCGCCGCTGTTACAAACGAATGAAGCTCGAGAAAAACCTGACACCGATACACTTGCCGCTATATTAATAAGAAAAACATTCACGCGCCTATTAAAACGTCCGATAAGTTGTAAAACTGCAGCCGTGTTTTTCGACGACGATTTCGAAGAGTCTTCCAATTCTTCGTTAATCTATCGTAGTTTGATCGTGATATATTATCCTTCAAATCGATTTAAAATCATCTTTCGATTCAACCATATTTCGTGGAACGACAGAAAAATAAGAGAAAAATAAATTTCAATAACCAGTTTAATTCTTTTTTAAATAAAAATGTATAACTTTTAGTGGAAGGAATATGTAATCGCGTCCAGACTTAAAAACACAATGAAATTCAGTCGACGAGACAACGCGTATTGATCTCCAGTTAAATAAATAAACTTCAAATGACTTCCACAGTAGAATTCAATTGTCAACGGTATAAGTTGTACTTCAAAACGTCTCATATATTTTCAATATCTAAAAAGAAAAAAGTCAATCGCACATTTGTTATCACCATTTACGGCAGATATGTATGCGCATATATATTTTGCAGTTTGACATATTTCCGCACTATTTCTCGCACACGATTGCATTAAATTTATAACGTAAAAAAAAAATCAAAAATCGTATAATCCGTCGTTAAACAAACACCGCTTCGTTTATTTGTTCGCTTAATTTATATATACGCGATTACTTGGAAATGGAAATATCACCCCGGCTGATTTCACAGGGAAAGGCTAATATCGCGCGCACGGGGGTGTCTTACGCGCGCGGAGAATAGCAAAATTTGAAAGTATAAACAACCACGCACATTTATGCCGCACATTGTTACGTTCTGCCGTAATAAACTCGAATGTAGGACAAATGAAAAGCGTATTTCATTACGCCGATGCGAAATAACTGTCGAAATACGCTCGACGCGGCAACAATAACGGCATTCTATAATTATAACGAAATACATTCAAGGCAATAAAGGGGTCCACCTTCGCAAATATGTTTCGAATCCTCGCACGCGTGTTGGCGAACTAATATCGAATAACATAATTAATTAGCGGCAAATGAGCACGCGCAAGAGCGCATCGCGAAGCAGGTTTGTTGCCGGACAAA
The DNA here is from genome assembly GCF_013373865.1 of Monomorium pharaonis. Taxonomy (NCBI): domain Eukaryota; kingdom Metazoa; phylum Arthropoda; class Insecta; order Hymenoptera; family Formicidae; genus Monomorium; species Monomorium pharaonis. The sequence goes on along the minus strand of NC_050468.1, from coordinate 26,740,892 downwards.
CATTGCGTCGCTATATATAATTATCATTTATGCATGCAGTCCGCGATATTAACCAGATACGTACAATCGCTTATTGCGTGACCTGTGCTTACGTCGTCGTTTACTGTTTTTGCCGGGCTTCTTCATGCATGTAATACGCTATAAATATATTCGCACGTAAATGCGGTGTATATTAATTGCGCAAATCCTGTAATCTTATCTTCCCCTTTCTCTTTTAAATATTGTTAAACGATCGTTAGCACAAGAACGTTCGAAACGTTCGAAAGAACGTGCGCAATTAGTTAAAAAAAAAAAACAGTTAACAATGGTTCAAAAAGAGCAACCTCAATATATAGTCTCTGTATAAAAGACACATAAAATTATGTGGCAATGTTTCATAAAAAATTTAATATTACTGTATGTATTATTAGTAAAAAAAAAAAGTTATTATCCTCTGTAATATATGTATCTTTTAGGATTATATTATATTACGCTAATCTTTCGTCAGCGGTTCGTCGTTTTTGCCAACGCGTGGCGAGATGAAAAATAAAATGTGTTAAGCAGTTAAAATACCCCGAAAGTAGAATATTTCATATCCCGTGCCATTTTCCGGGAGATTATTTCCCCGGAGCGCGGAGGATTAAGACGGTCTGCGAAGACCGGGCGCGACGAAAGGATGCGTGTTGACATACAGGATACGGAATTCCGGCCTAGCAAGAACCAGACCGGCGACGCGATGGGAGTAGATAGATCCGCGGCGGTACGTAAAGGGGAGAGGGGGGGGGCGACAACGGATGGCGGAGGCCGAGTCACCGGGTAATCCCACTAGATTGAATCCACCCTCGAGCACGAGCAATCTGCGCGACCACGGTGGATGGCTGTGTAACCGTAGCCGTCACGAACTACCACCGTCCGGGCTATCATTTCGCGCTCTTCCTCCCTCCCTCCCTCCCTCTCGCCCCTAATTTTCTATGAAAACATTCCCGCGAGAGGATGAGCGAGCGCGGACGGGAACAAAGGGTATCGTCGTTACCGTCAAACCTCCTCGAGCCTTTATCTGGCAACCTGGAGCACGAAATACCCACGTTCCGGATTTACTCGGATGACAGTTGAGACGATGCCAAGAGCGCGGCTGTTTCGCAAGCTGCGCTCTGCGGCTCGTTTAGGGATGCGCGAGGACGTATTCTATTCATGGGCCGTAGGAAGATACCTCTCTTCACTCGTGTGCAATCTATTTCGCTTGAACACACGAGTTAAGATTAATTGGGAAGGAGACGCCGTATATCTTTTCCGAGGACAGAATTAGAGACTGAGAATTCGTGAGATTCCGATTATTTTATCAGACTTACATAAATTATTTTAGTATTTTATAATTCGTATCATATTATATATATTATATCATATTTTTCATATTACATTATAAAAAAAATTATTGTAACCACGTTGTATTATAGCGAACGAAAGAAAAATATGTGAAAAAGTAGTGTATAAAAGTAAAGGTACAATCGGATTTACTGCAAAACTAGGACGCTTTTATTTGGCAAATAAACCGCGATTATACATTTTATCTAAATACTTCATTTGCAAGGTATTAACACAAATTTAGCTATTAATTATATTATATCAATTCAGCTATTAATTATTCCCATTATTGTTAACTACCTAATTGTCATGTTAAATTTACATGGCTTAATTAACGTGGCAATAATAATCATTGTAGCGTATACATAAAAATTTCTGCCGAAATTAATGAGATTAATATTTATCAGGTAAAATAATAAAATATCTTCCATGGCGGATAGATAATTTTCAAGTCGAAGGAGAACGTAAACTTGTTTCGCACAACGTGCACGCTTTATTTCGTGCTCCAGGTTACAATATAAATACGCGAAAAATATATATATATATTCCAGCAAGTGAACGTGCACGGCAACTACGAATTGTTGATTCTATGAGATTTGTGACGAAACGCGGCGTTGGAAAACCATCCCGTTCGAGATGAAATTCGTTGCATTAAATGGAACACCTCCGTAATTGGGGCAAAACGATAACGGAGTGGCATCAAGCTGGCCCGACGTGGCCGCAACGCGAAACTGGCACCTTGTCAGCTGGAACAGTTAAAACGTGAATGCTGTTAGCCGCAAAGCGTGCAGAAGCTCTTTAATTTAACTTGCTCGCCATTAACTAAAGGATATCTCGTACTCGCAATCCAAGCGCGACGACTACGAGACTATTTCGCAGCTATAAATCATAGTACCGAGTTTCCAGAACGCATTTAGATTGATCAACCGTCAGCTTTCTTGCATCGAATAAACGTACAATCGCACAAGCTCTTTAAAAAACAAAACAAAAACCGAGTCTCCCGATCAATCTTGCCTGTGATATTTTTCATCCCGTCCCGACAAATTGGCAGACTGAAAGTATATTTTGATATAAAACATACGGAAAACAGCGGCGATGAAGAGGCTTTTAAGAAGCCTGAAAAGTGCCGCGTGTTGATCCAATTGCAGGATTTACGAGGTCAATTGGCGCAGTCGCGAGTTGTCGCGAAAGCTCAGCGCTTTCATCGCTTTTTACCGTCGTTTGAGAAACAGAAGTGTGACACGGGTCCTTAAATTCATTCTTTCGTTAACTATTTAAGCGGGTTATCGCTGCTGCTCGCCCGCGATGTCGTAACGCGCGCGCAATCTTCGCGTCCGTCGCCAGCTGATGCACCAAAATGTTATTATTATTGACCGGCCGGGATATAAAGTAGCTCAATGAATCGCAAACTATCTATTTATCACGGATCACCGCACGACAGACTCGACACGTTTCCGAATCTGGTCGAAATGTATTATGAATATCTCGCCGCGCACGCGATTAAATATACGTCAACGTGCGGTTAAATATTCACAAGCGGTCGTGAAATTTCCGATTGATTGCTCGTAATATCATGCAGATTAATTACTTATCCGTAATCTGTCATTTGTCATTTCTATTATTTTCTTTGCACTCGATTAATCGATGCCATTGCCCGCTTTCTGCAAAGCAATCGTCGGGCAAATTGAAATTTAAGAATCTTTGAATTCAAGTTCGCTTCTACAGCAAAAATTGTATAATTTTCATTAAATCTAACGTACATTTATTAAATGAATTAGGCAATGGCAAAAATGTTAACATCAATTGATTCTCTATTATTTCCCGAAAATTTCGAAAATAAAATGTAAAACATTGTTAAGATGTGCCACATTGGAAAATATGACTTCACTGATGGCTTTTTGTTACAGCGAGCTCGCTAATTTAATTAATCAGTATTAATTAATCAATAATAATTAATCAGTCCGGCTTTTTGCACGGCTCGACGCTCATTGTTCAACGTCGACGTTTTAATACGCGTTTGCGCACCGCAATAAAAACGCCGTACAAATAAATCGTTTTTTTTACCCCCCCGCCCTAATCGGTTATTAATTCGCGCGACAACCTCAACACCGCGACAGCGCGATCCGTTTGAGTGCGCGGTGTTTTTTTTTTTTTATTACCCCACGTGTAAAAGAGCATTTAAAACGCGTTTTTCCCCCCCTGGGAAATCGATATTCGTTATTCGAACGGGAGCTCGTCCCCCGTTCTCGACACTCATCTTTTTCAGCACCGTCGCCAATCGATAAAACCTCATGACCCATATCCACCGAGTGCACTCGCCGATGCGGTTAAGACGTAGATTCTAATTGCCGATACGCGCGCGTCGTCCTATTCATCCCCGGTGTGTATATTACGAGTTTGGGGAGAGGGGGGGGGGGATAAAACTGCGAAGTAACGATGAACTTCGTCCGATATCAACTTGCGAGATTCTCAAATGAAACCGCGGCACCAGCTTGTGCTCGGCGCAAAGGGAAATCGGAGATATTAAAATTGCATCAGCAAACCGCACGGAAATTGGAAGAAATGTGTATACGGATGCTGATCTGCGTGGAGAGATAAATCTTCCTCCGGCGGCGATCTTCCGCAGTACACGACAGGCCACGAAGCACAAGGCACACAGGGGTATAGCGTCGTGTAATCGAAAAATAAAAATGCATTCTACGGTCCCGCTATACACGCCCAACGAGCGGAACTAAAACGCCTGCACGTTTCGATCGCCTGCGATATTCAATCGAGGGTATTTAATCACCGGCGCAAATCACATTTTCATGAATTACCAAATGAAATTATTAGTCTTTGGTCAAACGTGACCGGGCGCCGAGATAAATACTTGCCGTTCGCCACGACTATATAATGTAGTGATCATTAGTTGCGTTATTGCGAAATATCGCGAATCTGTTCCACATCCTAATTACACCCCACGCGGGGTCCTGGCGATGCCGGTCGATAACGGAATAATAAACAGCCGCGCGGAGAGAGGGAGAAAGAGAGAGAGATATCCCCGTTCGCGATATTTTTCGTTCGAGATACGCGGGATACTTTCGATCGGTACTTTTACGACGCTACCGGCGTGCCGCGTATATATACCCTCTCTCCCTCAAGGAAAAACTGATACCGCACGTTGAACCGCGCTGCAACAGACAGAAATGTCTCGCCCGCGGAAGATTGATGTACGCGGTGTACGTACACGCGGGAGCCGCTCTCGAGAAGGCAAAAGCGTTATCGGCGCTGTCGCTAATCACAGGCGCATCTTCGAGATTGCAGTGTTCCTAAAGGGGTGGGAGGGGTAGGAATAGTAATTAGGTCGTTAAACCGGGCGTGAACCAAGCCGGAACACGTCCCGCGAAAGACCGTAAGGACATCGGCGGTGACGGCGCGGTGGCAGCGGCGGCGGCTTTGAATGGAGGCGTATTATTGATTTCATCCCGCGGAACCCTCGTCTCCCCACGCTCCTTTCCGTACAGGATGTCCCAAAAGTCGCGAAAAACACCGCCGACGACGACGACGACGACGACGACGCGAGGCGAGTGTCATCGTCCAAAGTTTACGCCTGTCGATGTGTGTACGGGCCGGCTGATGTAGCGAGTGAATGGGACTGGGAGGCTGAAAAGGGGGTGGGTGAAGGGGGTGTAACGTGACGGCACCGGAATTATATCCTGTCCCGCGGTTTCCGCGGAATTCATACGTTACAGAATAACACACACGTCAAAAGAAGAAATTTAATTAAAATCGAGAGATCGCGATTCCCCTTCCATTCCCCCCCCCCCCGCTCCGTCCAGCCGCCTCCCGTTTATGGAGCGATCGCTCCGCGGCGCTCCTTCTTTCGCTGACTCGTTTCAAATGTCCGTTACGTTTCATCGCGGGCAAGAGCCCGCGAGATATATACCGACGTGAATACAACGGGCGACGGGCTTATCGATGGATACACATCTCGGGGAAAATTGATAAAATGCCCTCGACGCGATCCTCCGCTCATTGTCAGACGAATAGAGCGACAGGGGGAACAGGTGAAACGCCCGCTGTCGGATTCTGACGTTATTAAGGCGGGGTTTATCGTTCTCTTACATCTTCACGCTCCGGCAGCAATTCGGCGTTTCTAGCCACGCGGTTTGGTAATCGCGTTTCACGCCAGACAAGTTTCCGCGTACGAACGAATTCGCCGTTCGACGTTCGCGATATAAACCACCATTTCTTTTTTACAGAGAAGCACAATGCGCGACGCAGTTGTAAAACTAATTAAATTCGCTACAAGATATTAATTCATTTCTCTGTTTCTTTCGTTTTTTTTTCAGGAAGATGGAATATTTGCGGTGTCGCATGTATATGTGATATTAAATTTTAAATTTTATCTTGATAGATGAAATTTAAGGTTGTTGAGAATTATTCGCTTAAAAATGTTTGAGATTTAATTAATTTTGGAATCACGGAAATTCGAAATATTGCAACTGTATTAAAATATGTTGATACATATTGAAAATATATTGCTAAGGAGTAAAATATTTTGATATAAAGGTAATGGAAGGATATTTTTGCAAACACAATGTAAAGTTTAAAGAGAATATTTTTTGCCACATTTAGTTGATTCGAATTAAAAGAGAGAAAGTATAAAACCCTTTAAATAAGTAACAATAATTTAATGAAATTTAGAATAGTGTAGAACTTTCGACACTAATTCAAACAGCAAATGCATGAAATCTGTGCAGCAATGCAATGGATTTAATTTCAACACGCACAGAAACCGCCAACTTATTTTCTGCAATTTTCAAATTAATGAGTTTTGTAACTTAAACGTATGCCGCGACGACGTGTAATTAATTATCGCACTAATTGGACTAAATAACTCAAATAATGTTTTTATCTCATGTAACATTCGGTGGTACTCTGTAACAATTTCACAACATCAAATTGTTTAAAGTAGGTAAATGCTAAATTTCGAAATGTCACGTTACGCACACAAAGTATTTGTCCCTTTTTTAAAAATAAAAATTATACATATAACATTACGTATTATATTGTTTTTCGTGAATAACATAACGTCACCCTGATTAATATCTCGTACATTGAAAGCTAACCTTTGCAAAATTCTCTGAAACGCAAAATATGAACCAAACGAACTCTGTTGAATATTTTCGAAAATTTACTTAACGCTATTTTATTTACTTATATCCGATACGTTTATTTTTGATGATCTACAATTTCCCAACTTTTCCGCGGCGAGTATGCGCAGAGATAAACAAAACGTATAAAATATACGTTTTATAAAAATACCTATTTTTCGTTCGACAGATATATCGTGTTTTGCGAGGACAGTCCTTAATTGAAGCTACCATGCAGCTCGGAAGGATCGGAGGGAGGAACGGGGAAGATTATTCGTGCGCGAATAACAATACAACTTCGGTTAGACCACTGACTGAAGATTACGGCGTAGTGAGCAAACAAGCCGCTATTTGTCTTCCGTCGTCGTTCGCGCTCTTCGTTATCCTGTCCATTCGGAGCCACGAGGAATGAAAGAAAAAGTCGGGGCGTGCGGGCAGCTCAACGACTCGGAATTAATCCGATTGCACTTCGATCTTCGCGTGCAACTGAACGCGGTCGAAATTATCACGCGAGTTCGTCGGAAAGGGGCTAAAAAAAAGAAATAAATACCACTGTCCTTTGTTAATATGCATGCAGAGTTCGCGGAGTATGAGGGGGAAAAGCGTATTCTAGTTTTATGCAATTTCAACGAAATACGCAACTATACACAAACGAAGTTTGAGAACAGTGGCTCGTTAAAATTCGCTTATGCATAACAAATTATATTACATGGCGGGTCGCATATTTTTAAATTTTAAATAAGGCAAATTTGTTGTCACGGTAAATAGGCTGGATTACAAAATTTTCATGTCATCGGTGAGAAAGGGATGTAATTCCGCCTTCCATTCATAGATACAGAAGTCGCATTAAATTTAGGACCCATTCTACATTACATTATTAAACCTGTATAAGTAAAATTAGCTGTTTTCGTACAATTTTCACGATAGGTATCGCTAAATATTTTCCTTAATTTATAAAGGAAAGATCAAGTCGAGTAACCGGATTAAATCGAATTAAGTCAGATAGATACCAATAAGCGTTATTTAGAAATAGAGACATTTACCTTATTTTTCGCAATAAATTATTTATAATTTTTTTTTTCAGGAAAGGGGGAATTTTAAAGATGCTTTTAAACATCGACATCTAGCGCGATATTTTAGTTTCTGTACACAAACTACACACACACAAAAGAAGCACAGTATTAGGTGATTTCTCACAGATATTATAATAAAAACGTGACATCAATTTTTCAATACTAGAAATGTAGAAAAATGTACTTTTGGCTTGTAATTACAACTTTTCAACGTAACTTTTATCTCAACCTTATCCATCTGATTCATTTTATATATACTTAAATACCATATTTCATACTCTTTGGCAGAAGCTTTCCTAAAAGCTGGCAAAGAACTGGGATATCCAATAATAGATTATAACGGAAAGAACAAAATAGGATTCTCATACATACAGACCATAATTATGAATGGCACTCGCATAAGTAGCAATAGGGCGTACTTGCATCCCGTGCGTAATCGTGGTAATCTTCTAATTCTTAATGGTAAGATCGAGTTAGCGGGCTAGATCCGAACGGTCTCCAAGGAAGATCTCGTTACACACACACACACACACACACACAACACACACACACACACACAAATCTTTAAAGCAATCGTAAACGAGAATCAGTCTTCAAAGGCGATAAACGCAATCGAGCGAGCGCTGTCGAATCGTACCAGCATTCGGGCAGCTTCCTCACAAATTTCCACCCCGTTTTTAATTCGATTCCCATCCCAACTTCCATCTTATCCGACGGTAGATCGGGAAAGTAGGAAAACTTCGAGCACCAAAGAGACCAACAGGCCGAATTAATCCGATAACCCTTCAGGTCGTCGCGTGTTACGGCTACGATTTTGCGATCTCTCGGCACGTCAAAGCTCCGTTGGACTTATTAAGCACCGATGCGAGAAAGCAACTTTCGACCGAGTCCACCTTTGTGCCTTTGGAGAAAATTAACGAGGAAGGTTTCATTCACATTTCGGTACACGAACCGCGTCCTCTCACGTCTCGCGTGCGAAATCTAACGTGCGCTTTAACCCGGAACAAACGATCTCGCGGACAACAGTACAAAGTTATTAAATGTTACTTTTCGCCAGTAGCTCGTTCTCCGTATGATAATTTAATTCGAAGCGCTGGAGCCAACCGCAATACACGCAACGTCGGTAACGGGGTGCGACGGCCTCTTTAAACTTTACGGGGGCCAGCGTAACTATATATTGTTCATAAACTGGACAATGTTAGGCAGAAATGCGAATTCATCTAAAATTAAAACAAAGTATGAGTATTGTGCGCAGCAAATGAGTCGGTGGCGCGGGGCTCTCGCCGTCTCTTAAAGCTTCATTTATTCAGAACTGCTACTTGGCCGCGGGTTCGCTCGTTCTCGCATAATTAGCGAGGCTTCGTTTTGCATATCGCGGCGGATAAAGAGAACGATTTCAACCGCCGAGTCGCCTCGTCTCTTCGCTTCAATAACGCATTCAATGAGCCTAATGTGTCTTAGCGAAAGCATGTCGAAACCCCACATCGGGCGAACGATTAAAACTCTAATTGATCGATAATTAATCAACACAGAAGACCCGTTGCGAACATCGCTAAGCACCCAAGAATTAAACGAGCTAATTGCAGCTCGATGCAAATGTACCAAGAGAGAAAAGGAGAAAAAGAGAGAGAGAGAGAGAGAGAGAGAGAGAGAGAGAGAGAGAGAGAGAGAGACTCACTCGTCACGATTCACGTGCACAATGTCCGCGTTAAGCACATTAATTAGGCGCCGATCGATGCCGGCAAAGGGAATTTTTGAGGAACAAATGCCAAGTTTTCGAACGCAAATCTCGCACAGCTGCGAGATTTTTTGCCCCCTTTATTTGCGCACACGTCGGCGTTTCGGACTTCCATTTGCGCGAGTGCCACTTAATCCAATTATTGTCGCGCGTATTATGAAGTACGCGTGATAATTGGGCAATTTAAGGGCTCGCGCTCAAGCACGTGATGTAACCAAATTCGCTGATTCTACATAGAGGTGAACAAAAATCCAAATGAAAAAAAAAGAGGGGAACTAAAAAATATATACGTCTAAGCAGAAATAGCTTTGCGCGAACTTCTTTTTGCCCTAACTAATTTACATTTTTCGTAACTGCATTATGTAGAGAATTTCCCGTTCCGATGTTGAAAATGTAGTTAACAAAACTCATTTCACGTAGCGTTTTCCCTCTAAAAGTCAATGTAAAACTTGAGCAGAAGGCTGTATTAATCGAATAGCATTGCATAAGAGAGATAATATGTCCAAGGCAGATTACCTTGCGACCAAAATTGGAGACTGCAATAAAGTAGTACAGATCCGGATGACATTTCGTACATAAATCCGCAAGATAAGCTTCGAATCCTCCCAGTAAGCATAATAAAGAACTTTTTTAATGCGGCGAATGCGTACGGCAGAAGATAATCACTTCGCGTCATAAATCATGATCGCTCGCGGAGATAGACATGTATGAATGATGCGATATTTTCCGCAGATTATAACCCGTTGATGCCCGCGCACGTTCGAGCGAGCCGCGAATTTCAGTTTGTGTACCGAACATTCGATCGCCCGTCCGCAAACAAGACGTCGAATCCGTGCCTGTGTCAACGCACGGAATGATGCTTCTTGTTAACTATATCGTTACGGAGGCGGAAACATGCAAATTCGAAGTGTATAGCGATCTCTCGACAGCAGGGGATACTTTCGTATATTGCTATACATATTAAGCTCACTTTAGACGACTTGTAATTCGCGTCTCAAAATGCAGAATAGTTGGGGAAGTTCGCCGAAACCCCATCACCTTTCATAAAAAGGCTTATAAACTCAAAAATTATAAAGAGCATTTTTAAGTTTCTTACATCATAATAGAATACAAGATATTTTCCTCTTCTTATATATTTTTTCATAATTTTTTGCATATTATAATTATGATTATTATAATTTTTTTTAATAAGGAATTTAAGTTCGCATATTGCAAAATTGCAATAATTCTACAGAATCTACTACACTAGTTCGTCTTATTCCGAGGTCGAGAAATGATTCTTTTTAAATAAAAATATATTTTCTTTTTATTTCATTCTTATTTCCATACATCACAGTTTCGATACTCTTTGTAAGCACGATTCATAAATACCACTTTCCGTATTCTCTCTTGTGGCTATTTCTCGTTCGCTGTAAAAAAGTCAACCATTTATATCACGGTAGTGAAAGTCGCGATCTAAACAACGTAGTGGTGCGATTTAGGAGTCTAGGACATTTCGTAGAATTTCGTTCTACGAAATACCTTTTGTTTAATCTACAAACAAAAACAAAAAGAATTTTAATCCTATTAATTCTAACAATATTGTGATCGTTAAAAGTTATCAAAATTATCTAGGCCATTCACCTTACCTTTTTTATCATTCAGCTATACAAAATCCTATCTAAAAAAAGGCATGTAAAGTCGATTGCTCGCATTTCTCGAAGATCCTATCCTATCTAAAAAAAGGCATGTAAAGTCGATTGCTCGCATTTCTCGAAGATCATTGTTGTCGCTTTTCCGCGATGCCAATTGGTTCTCTCGCTGCGCTTACTTCGTGTTGCAAGAGTAGCTGTCATTGCAATTGAATTTTGACAGCTGTCAAATTTGTATAAATATTATCTATACATTTATTGTTGTAATTTATTTTTAAAAGGTAAAAAATAAAAAGTTAAGTAGCGCGCGCGAAGCACGCGTCTGTGGTGTCTAGTGGTATATAAACTTGAAATATTTTTTATATTCTTTGATAATAATGGTATAAATATTTATTTTAAATATTTTTATAAATGTTTATCATAATTTTTGTAATACCTGACAAACTCAGACATAAAAATATGTACAAATAATTTAGCTTCCGAAACGGACCAATCGCCAATTTAGTTCAAATTTTGAAAATTTCATTTAGTGAAAAAAAACATATGCAAAGATTTTTGGCGACTCAAAAAAAATTTTTTTTAATGTCGGTAAGTAGGAAATCCATAATTTGTAGACAAAAATTTAAATGTGTGTGTGTGTGTTTGTGTGTGACCACAGCGAAGCAATGTCTTTGTTTACTTTTTTTATGGGTGTACTTGTAAAATGAGTAAGTGTTAATTCCGTTACCAGACATTGTATTGAAAACCTGCAAACACATGTGAACTTTACTTTGTTTGCAGTGTGCACATGGGTTAACGACTTGGATGGGGTGCGTGCGTGAGTGAGTGAATGAATGAGTGAGTGAGGAGTGAGCAAGGAGTGAGTGAGTGAGTGAGTGAGCGAGAAGTAAGCGAGGAGTGAGCCGGGAGTGAGCCGGGAGTAAGCCGGGAGTGAACCGGGAGTAAGCCGGGAGTGAGCGAGGAGTGAGCGAGTGAGTGAGCGAGGAGTGAGCAAGGAGTGAGTAAGTGAGTGAGCGAGGAGTGAGCGAGAAGTGAGCGAGGAGTGAGCGAGTGAGTGAGCGAGGAGTGAGCAAGAAGTGAGTGAGTGAGTAGCGAGGAGTGAGCGAGAAGTGAGCGAGGAGTGAGCGAGTGAGTGAGCGAGGAGTGAGCAAGGAGTGAGTGAGTGAGTGAGTGAGTGAGTGAGCGAGGAGTGAGCGAGGAGTGAGCGAGGAGTGAGCGAGGAGTGAGCGAGGAGTGAGCGAGGAGTGAGCCGGGAGTGAGCCGGGAGTGAGCCGGGAGTGAGCGAGGAGTGAACCAGGAGTGAGTAAGTGAGTGAGAGAGGAGTGAGCGAGGAGTGAGCCGGGAGTGAACCGGGAGTAAGCCGGGAGTGAGCCGGGAGTGAGCCGGGAGTAAGCCGGGAGTGAACCGGGAGTAAGCCGGGAGTGAGCGAGGAGTGAGCGAGTGAGTGAGCGAGGAGTGAGCAAGGAGTGAGTAAGTGAGTGAGCGAGGAGTGAGCGAGGAGTGAGCGAGGAGTGAGCGAGTGAGTGAGCGAGGAGTGAGCAAGGAGTGAGTGAGTGAGTGAGCGAGGAGTGAGCGAGAAGTGAGCGAGGAGTGAGCGAGTGAGTGAGCGAGGAGTGAGCAAGGAGTGAGTGAGTGAGTGAGTGAGTGAGTGAGTGAGTGAGTGAGTGAGTGAGCGAGGAGTAAACGAGGAGTGAGCGAGGAGTGAGCGAGGAGTGAGCCGGGAGTGAGCCGGGAGTGAGCGAGGAGTGAGCCAGGAGTGAGCCGGGAGTAAGCCGGGAGTGAGCGAGGAGTGAGCGAGTGAGTGAGCGAGGAGTGAGCGAGGAGTGAGCGAGGAGTGAGCGAGGAGTGAGCCAGGAGTAAGCCGGGAGTGAGCGAGGAGTGAGCGAGAAGTGAGCGAGTGAGCGAGTGAGCGAGCTGGCGAGTGAGCGAGGAGTGAGCGAGGAGTGAGTGAGGAGTGAGCGCGTGAGCGAGCTGGCGAGTGAGCGAAGAGTGAGCGAAGAGTGAGCGAGGAGTGAGCGAGGAGTGAGCGAGGAGTGAGCCAGTGAGTGACTGAGTGTGTGAGTGAGTGAGTGAAAAAGGGTGGAAGGGAGGGAGCAAACGAGCGAACGTAACTAGATAAATATGTAGCTAGGTAGCTAGGTAGCTAGGTAGCTAGATAGCTAAATAGCAGTAAGTATGCAAGTAGGTATGTATGTTGGTATGTATGTATGTAGGTAGGTATGTAGGTATGTATGTATGTATGTATAATTAAACTTTACATTTTTTTATTTAAAATTGCAGAAGACGTTTGATTAATGTAAACAAAAGATAGAGAAAATCAAATTGCAATTATTATTATTTTTAAAGTAAAAAGTCAAATAGCGCGCGCTTGTAATGTTCTAGTGTATTAAAAAATAGCTATAATATCATAATTTTTAAATAAATGTAAAAAAAATTCCTACTGTGCCTAACATCTTGAGTGTAATAAAGCATTATGGCAATATAATATTATACAATATTCAAATAATCCTATAGAAATTGTAGTACAAACAACGGTTAAATTTTTAAATAAGATTGTCCGATTTCGGAGGCGGTTTCAGCAATCTTTATTCATACCATTCACATTATGCCGCGTGTGCTCCGACATATAATAAAGAACAAAAATACACGCACGTACATATAAAATATGCATTGAAATGTGTACACAATGTATAAAAATCCACGGTCTGAAAAAAATTATAAATAAAAATGCGTCAGATTTCCTACACTGAAATCTAATGTAAATTATAAATTACTTGTAAAATGGATTTTATAAAATATTTATAAAATGTACAGCGAGAAAAAAAAACAAGTAATATTTACAACTATAATTGCATTGTAAAATAATTATAGCCAGGAATATTATAGTATCTTTATAGTAATTATTACTATATATTGATAATAATAATCATATACTTATAATGGATACTTATAGTGATTGTTGTATGCTACAACTTACTAAATTAGAATTATCATTTTGGTTATGGCAATCATATCATAAATTGTATAAATCGATATTATGATTATGAGAACTTTAATACAGTTTAAATCTTGATTTAAATAAACTATAATTTATATTGTCGAATAACTACAAAAACATGATTGGGTCCAAAAATAACTATAAATTATAGTGATATTATAGTTACTGCAAATGGTTTTTTTCTCGGTGTATTATACAATATAAATTTTCTATAAGAAACATGTTATTAGATTTAAAATTTATAAATCTTCCAAGTTCAATTCTGATCACAATAACTGTCTATGTCAATTAAAAACAAATTTTTATCATTTCTTAATATTGAATTTTCATGTAATGTTATTCCTGAGAAATTTCTTTCAACCAATCCAAGGATTGTTGAAATGAAAATTAAACGTTTAATTTTTGGGTCAGTGTATTTTAATTACAATCAATGGAACTTCGTCGCATCGGTACATAGTGATCTTTATTGCCGTTGGCATCGCCGATGGTCTTTACGACTATCTTTCTTACGGTTCCAAATGATCATGTGACTTCGTTCTCTGACGGTATGCGAACGATGCTATTCATCTACCGGCATTGTCACAGCGTGAGAGACTGAGACAAAGGTAGTAGACCATTAGTTAAGTAGCGGTTACCAGCGGAAACACGACGGAGAGAGAGAGAGGAGAGAGAGAGAGAGAGAGAGAGAGAGAGGAGAGAGAGAGAGAGAGAGAGAGAGAGAGAGAGAGAAGAGAGAAGAGAGGAGAAGAGAGGAGGGAGAGTGGAGGATGAGAGGAGAGCGAGAGAGAGGCGAGGAGAGAGAAAGACATGAGAGAGAGAGAGAGCACGAGAAGAACTAGACCATCGAACTGTTGTCTGGCACGTGATGTGGTACTTCTACTGCGGTTGACAGAGAGAAAATATAAAAGCTCATTTTCCGAAGAAATATATATAAACTATCAAAATCAAAACGAACACGTGTAAAATATCTTTCTTCATATTCAAACAATACAAACGAGAAATTTTTGATTAGCTTGAAAAATTTTACAAATACTTTTAATCAATGTCAACGGTGCCGAAAAATCCGGGCTTCAATGTGGTAACGAGACCTGCTAGAGTACTCGCTTGTTTCTCGTGAAAAATTCACCCGTACATTTCGCATTTCGACGAATCAAGGGTACAACGACGCAGCGCGAACCGACACACTGGTCCCATTCCGCGGCTTTTGAACGCGGCACGCTGAAACGTAGCTATTCCGATTGCCGCGGCACCGATCTACCGTAAAAAAATAGCTGTCAATACTTGTTGATGGGAGTTTAAAGGGGAGATGGTATCGCGAATTGCGCGCGAAACTCCGCGGATAGATTCTAACGCGGGCACGGTACTTTCCGTTAATCCTCGTCCGTATAGAGCACGTAAAGCCCATTTTCCAGCCGTCATTACTAAGTCCCGTGCATCCCCGCTGAGACCATAAATGTTGAATGAATCGTAAATAGTAGGGGGAGTTCGCCTAGTGCCGGACACCTAAGGTTTTTTCAGGATAAATAAAAAACTATTTCGTTATATATTTTTTATATTGTATTTATTACAAGTTAACATATTAGAAATCAAGATAAAAGAACAAAATAATCAACTTTGTCAGAACAATTATCTTAAATCACAGTTAATCTTTGATTTATGATTTTAGTGAAACATAAACTGGCCCCTAATACCGGACACAATAAAAGTAAGTCCCCTAACGCCGAACAACTTTAAAATAATAGGTACCGATCACAAATATAGTTAGCAAAACACTCAGAGATATCCACACAAGCTAAAAAATAAAAAAATAAAACAAAAAATTTTTCAGACGGCAAAAGAGGCACAGATTTACCAAAGGGCAAGAATAAGTTTCGTATAGAAGACACAAACATATTATTTGATGCATTAATAACCGGACTTAAAAGAAGTGTATGACAAACTAGAAAAAAGATTTCGCGTTTTCTCATAACCAAGAACCCTTCAAGGTAATTAGCTTCAGGCCCGGATAAATGTGCCACTGCTGTTTGTTTTCGGTGCTTTGTTTCTTTTGTTAGAAGGAGGAAAATTATATTGATTCATGAGTTTTTCAAGATTTGAGAAGAACAAATCTACCTGCGGCTTATTAAAACCTACAGCTCGCATCATACTCGTAGACTCGGGTGTTCTTAGTGATAAATCAGGATGTCTAGCCATAAAATCATAGTAAAAATGTTTACCAGCTGTTCTTTTTTCAGTGTTGAAGCGATGAGGAAGCTTTAGCTCTACAGCTAAGTCATATGCCAACTTTAAAAATTCTTTTTTCATAAGTGGCAAACATCGATTAGATAAGTCTTTTACATGGTTCAATAATTGTTCTTCATATTCTGGTAGGAATGTTTTGGTGAATCTACCAAGCTTAGGCTGCAATGCAATTTCTTCACCGGACTTTAGGCAGGTTATTTTGTCATGTAAAGTGCTTTTAGGAATACTATACTTTAGCGCAGCTTCTCTCAGTCCCATTTTTTTTGACAAAACTTTATCAAGAGCAGTTTTCAAATTATCCTTATCCCATGATCCTTTCTTTTTATTCTCCATAATGCCTCCTAGGTTTTTCTATTCTCCAAAAACAAAATATTATAATTCAATATTATAAAAATAAACATAGACACATAACGTTGACATTTTCATTGTCCGGCATTAGGGGAAAATGTTCTGTCCGGTACCAGGGAACAGCGAATATCCAAAATAAAAAAATATATTTTTTGAACTGTATCTTTTTATATAAAATACACTGACGTAATTGAAAAAGTACTTACCAAATTACTTAATAAAAATATAAGTCAATATTTAATCACAAGAGTTTTGATAATATACTCTTCTAAAATTTACGCAGTACAATTTTTTTCTTCCGAGCGCAACGATTGATAGTTCCTATTTGTTTACTGCGTGTCGCAAAAGCGTGTCGCTAGGTCCAAGGTTATTACTCCCTCCCTTTCTCCTTTTGCCACTATAGCGTTTTCTGTCGCGTTTCTATATGTATAGATATTTGTTGTGTCCGGCAATAGGTGCCGTCCGGCGTTAGGCGAACTTCCCCTACTGCAGTGGAAGGTGTCTTTGAGCGTCTCTCCCTCGTATTTCATTGCCCGATCTCGTGTACGTAATTTTGTTTTAGCTTAGATTTCAGAAGTTAACGATCACCCAATAAATAAGGGAGAACGGCGCAGTGAAGTAAGTAACTGTCGGTTCGTTAAGTAGAATACAGCAGTACAGGATGGCGTACTCCGGCATATATACCTGTTTACATCGTTACGATATGTTTGCAAGAAGTGTAGTTATATATCGCGCATGGTAGTAAACAGGTGGATACAAATTGCATCGATAAAACAAGCAAGTCGATTTTGGAAAAATAATACATCTTGATTTCCGTAAAATGCGCCATCATTAAACGGATATTACAAAACGAGGTATACGTAATAATGACTACAGTAATCGTAAACATTAATCGTAAATATTAATTTAATAGTCCGAGCAACATCGGGTGTTTAAATTAAATGATAGCTTGTAACATCATAATTATGCGTAGACCGGACACATTACTGCTGTATGGGACAAGGTAGCAGCAATGTAATGGGAGTTTTTGCTTGCCAGCGTAATATTATTCATTTTGAAACGACGATACGAAATAAAAAGAAAGTGTCAAGGGGTAAATTGAATTACTACTCTAAATATTAGTCTCTTTCCTCGCTACTTATTAATGCTCTAAAAAAATATATTTTTATCCCATTAGTGTTCCAATTACTAATGAATAATTTTTATCGCCTTAATTCATTATTATGCACTTTCGCGCTGTTGCATTTTTCCTTATTACCCTCGCTCGCAAGTTCGACAAACGTCTTTTGCATACTCTGTTCTACTTCCCGAAGAACTGTAGCGTAGTATAATATTATATCTACGCCCGCAACTATTCTACACATGCAATATTATTGAAGCTACATAGTTCCAAAAGCATGCTTCAGCGGTGGAATGTTACACGAAACTTCTATCGATTCATCTAGCAACAGTCCGTCTATTCTGATGATTTGTTGTCTCTTAAACGTCGAGTTTGATCAAAGAGCCATTTGATCAAAGAATTAATCCTCCGAATCGCTCTAAATTAAGATCAAATATACTATCGGTAATATTAGCAAAGATGTCAAATTGTTAAAATAAATCTTATCTTCTTGCTAAAAATTCTTTTGTAAACTGCTTCTCCTTCTCTTAAATTTTAAAAACATGCAACCAATATCTGAACAGTTACTTGAGATTTCTATCATTCGTTGAAACAGGATTAAGTGTGAATATTAAAAGATCATTTATTACCAATCGTATCTACAGACAAGTATCCGAGTTTTCTCGTTAAAACGCGAGCGAAAAAGACAAACATTTCATTAAGAGAGATCATAAAAGTTCGTTTATGCGGGCCTTATAACACAAACAATCCTATAATTAATTAAAACTTCTTTAATAAAGCTTGCCTCGCCGTTTGTAACGAGTCGGTAAACGGGAAAGCAACGGTCGGGTTCTTAGCGGAGGTAGAAATTAAAATGCTTTCACATCGGATCTCGATACTCGCCGGCGAACGTGAGGAAAATATAATCACCGTTTCAGCGAAGCGTTATTGAATCACTCAGGAATTATTGCCATGTTTACGTATATACATACAGATCGCAATTTTTATCAGTGTCGCAAGTGTAAACGTCGTTTCAAAAATTCTCTGTACGCTTAATTTTTTTCTCGCGTGTACAAAATCTCTCGCACCCAGTTTAATTGGATCGCGAAAGGAGAATTAATTTTCCGTCTCTATCGCGCGCGCGGATCGAAATACACGCCGGAAATACACGCGCACTCCCGATCTCTGATCCCGAGGAGAGGCAACAAATGGAATTACTTGGAGTGCATTATGTGCGACCGATGCTAAATGCATCGACCGGGCGCGCGCAGAAGCGCCCGGTTCGGAGAGAGAATTCTATCTGCGTTATGGCGTGCGCGCGCGCGCGCGCCCCCGAATTCTCGACGCCGAAAGGGTTAATAGCGAATCGCGTCCATTGTCCGGCTGTACTCCGCTTAATGGCGAAAGACGACACCCGTCGTGCGGGACGTCGCGCGGGACAATACGCGGGATTGAATTATGAACGCCGCGCTCTGGAGGAGCTTTTGTCCCCCCCCCCCTCCCCCGCGGAGGATGAGGATTCCGCGGTTCGGAGGTCAGAATACGCTGTCGCGGGCCTAAAATCTTTTGTTCGGCCGGTTAATTATTACTTCCGCCGCGATAACAGCGCGGCTGGAAAGTAACTGCGATATGCCCATGCAACCTGCATAATTCTTCCCGGAGGGGAAGCGGAAGGGAGGGGGGGGAAAGAGCGCGCGCGTCCGGATCTCGGTGGCCCGCCTCCTCGTGGTGTCTTAAGAACGGCCTCGTAGATTTGCGTGGATTTATCCGCCCTTTACACATTATAACGCGATCAAGTAAAACGAATATTTATGTCTACTTCCCTCCTTCGCGCGCTCCATTTCTCCCTCTCAAATTACCGCCTTCGCTCCTACCTACGAGTTTCTCGGCGAACCTCGAGAGTCGATCTTCCCACCATAATTTATATCGATTCTCCACATCAGCGGCTATAAGCACGCTCGCAATTCCAGATTAAAAGTCGAAATATTTCCTTGCTCGTTTAGAAAAAAAGAAAGAAAAAGAGTTGATTGACTCTCCCCTCACCGAAGTGAAATTCTCTCGTTTTACCCGTCGCGGTATATACGTACGTAAATAAATAAATAAATAAATAAATAAAAAACGCTCCGCATACTCTTCCAGGTCGCACAGCACGTTAGCGCGACTCTCTCGGTGTTAAAGAGCTCATACCGCCGCGGGTATCAGAGGCAACGAGGCAAAATGACGAAGGGACGTTCTTCTCCCGGCGGATTAATTTCGAGGCAGGCAGTGCTCCAGCTTCACGATTCTCGCCTAATTGTCACGGTCCCACCCCCCAGTCAAGAGGTTGTCAGAATCCCCGATGAGGGAATGTGCGGAAACAGCCACGCATCGCGCGGCGCCAGATAATACGCTCTCTCGCCCCCCCCCCCTCTCCCTCACCCTCTCGCATTCGGTTCCCGTTTTATCGCTTTTCCCAAAAGCCTCGCGGATATTAATTCGCGTTAAATTGCGATCGGCGATATACGCGCGTCGATCAGTCGGATTGCACGCACTCCGTCTCACGTTGCACACGTTAATTTCAATTCCTATTTGAAGCCCAACAGCTCTCGCTATTGCCACGCTAACTTGTTGCGTGCGGTACAAATATCGCCGACGGGTGTCGATGTCGTTCAAACCGATTTTGTACGGATTTTATCGTCATCCGGCGCTAATTAATGTCTCATTAAACATGGACACCGCTCCTTGAAATTCCGTTTACTACTATTGTTCAAATGCGCGCGCGTCCACGTCCACGTCTGCCCAAACATTAATTACTTCGCAATTTGTTTATTTGCATATTTATTTACAAATGAGTAGCGTACACACGGTAATGTTTGCAGAGCAAACCATTCCTACGCGACGTGACATGAAGGACTTCAAATGTTATTCAAGCACGGCGCACGTTTGTACATAAAAATATATATTCACCTCTTGAAAATTCCCTCTCGCATTGTGCGCAATCCTTTCGTTAAAATGTATTCCGCGGAGGTGCCCTTTCGGTTAAGAAAGAAAAACTAAAACAACAACAGGCGAATATCCAACAGACAAACGTCTAAAGGACCGCCCGTGGAAGAACGAGATATCTTTTAAACATCTTTATAATCCCTTTGTATCTCCGGGACGTTTGCGTTGCTTGCTGACCGTGTAATTTTCAATTTAAAGTCGATGAGCAACTAATGAGAAAATCGAGGCAAGTTATGCGAAACAGCGTACCTTTCCGTACTGTCGCATATATTTTTCTATCTTACAGCGTATTCCATTTTGAAATAGTAGACTCTCGTGCGATGTTCATTACATTGATTCGCGCGATAAAAGATCTAGTCAACGTCGAAGGAGTATTGTTAAACGCACGCTGTGTACATACGACGCTCATTTGTCTCCGATGTTTCTTTCGTAATTGCCGCGATTCGCAGATGCACAGAGAAGAAGTCGAGAGAAAGCTCCGGAAAAGTTAAAGCATGTTGAGAAACGTTCACATTGATACCTAACATTGCGAGCTCGGATACATGTGCGCGAATTTCTCAAGGGCTTTGCAGAGTTTTCGGCTTGACAGCACCGGTTAACTAATGCTTTTGTGATATCAAACCCCGCTACTCTCTTTACGAAGTACAAGTAAAGTAAATCGATAAGAGGATATGTGAATTAAAGATTGCATTTTTACCGATTTTCAAAACTATTAGGATCATAAGAAAGTAATAAGCTGCTGAGGGATTATATTGACTGCAGACTTAACTGACACGCAAGGTATCTTCAAAAGTATACTGACGTGCTACTTAATTTAAAATTAAAAAGATAAAAAATTATTTTAAAAATTCTTTAGAACTCTTTAATAAATTTTGAATACAATTTTTTAATTAAAAATTTTTGGTAATTTAGCCTGATTAAAGTAATAGTTACTATAAGAAATAAGTTTGTTACATGCAAAGTAATAAAATATGTAAAATGAAATGGCCGAAGAAATGAGCGATCGAAGTTATAATCGAAGAGATATATTAAGCTGACTGAGCCATATCATCAGAACACATCGATTTCTACATTGGAATTATTTATTAATTATTTGCTATTTTTTGCTGGAAAAAAAATTTTTTTGCTCCAGCCAAAAAAATACCAATGGCTAGATAGCTTAATATTAAGCAATAGAAAAAAATCCATATGCATTAACCAAATTAAAAAATCATTAATATAGAAATTATTTGCTAATTATTTGCTAGCCTTTGGTGATAAAAAGAATTTTTTGCTTTAGCCAAAGTTACCATTTGTAACTTTTTTGGCTGAAACAAAAAAATTTTTTTTCTCACCAAAAAGGTAGCAAATAATTAGCAAAAAATCCATGTATCGATGATTCTTTAATTTATTTTGTTTATATTTATAAAATAATTAGCAAATAATAATATGGGAATTATTTGCTTAATTATTTTCTATCTTTTGATGACAAAAAAATTTGTTTGTTCTAACCAAAAAAAGTTACAAATAGTAACTTTTTTTTTGGCAGGAGTAAAAAAATTGTTGTTCAGCAAAAAGTAGCAAATAATTAGCAAATAATTGCAATATAGAAATCGATGTGTTCTGATGATATGACTCAGCCAGCTTAATATACCTTAATCGAAGTTATAATCAAAATACAGCAAATGTAATTTATTTTTGTCTTATATTTTATTGAATATATACGTGAATAAATTACATTTATTACATTTCGATATCTTTAATCGCCCTCGCTTCTTGGATAATTTTATCCTGTTCTATAGTAGTTAATCGATTTTCGTAAAACTTAATTCAATGGATTAAAGAGATAATAGAAAATAATAATTAAAACGCGATTAAAAAGATTCTTTAGAACGCTTAAAAAAAAAATAGATAAAAAAGCGTACACAAGGAAAATTGAGTTCATTCTGCTCGTGATATTACAAAAAATAAAGCTGTGCTCCATCTAGGCCATGTTAATATTCGATCATTACCATTGTATACTCTCAATCAATTCCGCGTTGGCGGCGCTCAATTCGATTTACACGTTGAATAATTGTATAAACGCATTGTCCGGTATTGTCAATGAGCACTCGCGCGCAATCATCTCTCTCGTTTACCGCGTCGAAGAGAAAGAGAGAGAGAGAGAAAGAGAGAGAGAGAGAGAGAGAGAGAGAGAGAGAGAGAGAGAACGAGAGAAAGAGAGAGAGAGAGATCGAGAGAAAGAGAAAGAAAGAATGAGAGGGGGGGAGAGAGGGGGAGAGGGAGAGAGAGAGAGAGAGAGAGAGAGAGAGAGAGAGAGAGAGAGAGAGAGAGAGAGAGAGAGAGAGAGAGAGAGAGAGAGAGAGAGAGAGAGAGAGAGAGAGAGAGAGAAACCTTTCCACTCGATGGAGCAAAGATTTAGGTGAAGCGAAGCTGAAACCGCCGGTGTTGAAGATCTTTAAAAGCTTGCACTCACTCAGAAGCGCCGCGAAAAAAGCGTGCGGTGGGAAACTGCAAAGCCACGAGAGGATCGAAATAGAGCGAGCGCGCTCGCTGATTTTATTCGTCCGAGGAAGTTAGCCTGAATTTATCTACCATCCATTAAGCTCAGCTTGAAGAACTATCCTCTCGCGACTTCCGAGAAGCGGAAAAGAATGCGGCATCGCGTGGGATTATCCATTTATCGTGCGATCGTCCACGACTGTGTTTGATGTATTCACGCAGTATGTAGAGACCGTATAATCTGTCCTTTCGAGCATACATGCAGGACGCTGTACTTGAATACGTGGCGTGTGTGTATGTGCTAATGAGCGACGTATTTAATCATTTTGAAAAGATAGCAGACGCTATGAAGGACGACGTATATATACATATATATATAACAGATTATTAATTACCTCGCGCTCTAAAGAAAACAATTAAATTTAACGTTGAAAGAACGCGTTAGTAAGCAAAAAAAACGCGTGGCTTTAGTAAAGGAAAAAAAAAACTGGGCGCCCGGTGTGCAGCGACGACGTAAAAAACACTTGCGAAAGGTCAGGCCTTTCTTCCGTACATTTTAATATTTCGTAGGGAAAAACTTGTGCAGAAACACATGATAATCGTACCGTTTCCCGTTAATTAAGGTTGTAATTTAAAGTAACGGATAGATCTCTATTATCCCCATAGTAGATTGCAACGACACACGGAAATTTCCCTGAGAGCCTCGAATCAACCCCAGGTCATACAAGATTGTCTAACGGAGTAGCAAATGACGACCGAATCGGTCGTGCTCACCTCGTGTTCATCGTGTAGATACGCGCCTTCGGAAAATTAATCGACTTCGAAGTCTTGCCGGGGCGCGAAGGAAGGCATATCCACCCCCGTTCGTGTGGAAACCGTACTAGGCGCCGCATATAAACGCTCGTTCGCGCCCACCCCCCCCCCGTCGCGGCTTCTCCATTTTCAATTTCCTTTTTACATTGTTCCGCACCGGTTCCGCGCGATGAAATTCGATCGCGCCCTCGCAGCAGCAAGAAACACCCGATCTGCATGATGTCCCCTGTGCCCATTACGTTGCACTTGCACGCGACGCGCCGGCAGAATTGCTCGTTGCGATCCCAGTTTGGCCTCGACTCCCCCGCGTTTCCGCCTAAAAGAACATTGTTCACGCGGTCTATTTCGTATCGGTATATCTGCGTATATATGAGTTTTAATGCAACACGCCACGCGTGTTATAGAACGGCTTCCATTTTAAGTTATGTTTCCACTAGAAAAATATTACATATTTATAAAAATGAAATATTTTTCACAAAAAAAATGTGATATAAAAATAAATTCGTAGAGCAAACTCTCGAGAAATGAGCGTTATAATTCCTTTTGTTTTGCAAATAATAAAATGCACGTTCTACATCGTCGAAAAAAATAAGAATAAATATCGATTTAACAAATAATGGAAATATTGGTTAAATGTTTTTCAAAGTTAATTTTTATAGTCGTTTCATAAATCTCGTAATGAGTTATTAAGAGCAGTTTCAGCCATATTTAAAAAAGATGATGCAATAATCATTTTCCTTCATAGAGAGCAATGAAGAATCGAAGAACAATACTGTAAATTCTTATAATATTAAAATATATTACACGATTATGTAAAATTACTCCCCCCTCCCTTTCAATATTACATACACGGTGAAATAATTATTGGATCTGAAGTTATCGAATATCTGTATTCGGTTATCGAACATTGCTCGCAAAACTTAATTTATAATATAAATATATACAGATTTTTAATCTATATATGTATATATTTACACTGTATAAAAAAAATAATATATTGATTTGATACAATCTTGCGTGACTCCGGTTTTGTTGTCGGTCAAATTCTTCGAGTGAAACGACAAGTTTGCGAACGGTAATCTCTAACAAAGTTTTAGAGATTTTGGTTCGACATCGGAGCCACACTTTGGTCGGTGGGCTTTGTGCCTTCGCGATTGTCATGCGAGATAGTAGAGATCGTGTGCATAGTGCGAGTCAGAAAATTGACCATGTGGTGAGCGTACTTTTTGACCAACATAACAGCAACGTATATATCTCTCTATTTCAAATAATATAAGGCAATATAAAGTAAAAGACCCAATAAAAATAGAAATGGATAGACTCTGAAAAATCAAAGTAAAACTGACCTGTTCAGTATGCAAATATACAATTATAACTTGTTTTTCATTAAATAAATTAATTAATATTTTCTGTTTTTTATTTATGTTTGCGAAACACACATCAAAAATAACACTAAATATTGCTTTTTTATATTAGTTCATATAATATCTAGTCTTGGAAGCGTATAAAGAAAACAAACGCAGTTTGACTTTTTACCAAAAAGAATTAAATTACTAAATCTTTTCAATATTTTATAAATTATTTATTCTTACTATATTATAGAAAATATAGAAAGAATACATATACAGAAAAGTAAATACGTATGAATAATCATTCTATTTCAATATTCATTATCTTTGACGTAATAATAAAATAAAAATTTTATATTATATAATACTAATATATAATATATACTAGTAATATATATAATATTAGTGTCTTTTCTATTTTACATCGTTTTATTCCATCATTTTATGACATCGTTTTATAATAATAATTCGTTTTATTCTTTGTTTTTCTTCATTAATTATCCAAGAAAACATAAATTCAAGCTATTAATTAAATCAATAATTAAATTTATTACAATATAATTGACATCGAAATTCAAAAATTACACAAATCAAATTGTTATTTTCATAATGTTCTTAATTACGTTTCCTGAAAATCTTTGATTGTATTTGACAATTCGTATATATAAAATATTTAATAAACATTTAATAAGTAAACAATATTTAAATTGATCTGCTCCAGAGTCTATCCATTCCAAGATCTTTGTAAAACATTACATTTATCTAATATCAATTTATTCTTATGCCAACGTGATTATGCTATACGATTGATGTATTCCAATTTAATACATACATATTTTTATACAGAGAGAATTATATCAGATAGAATTTTTACAAAGATCTATCAGTAAAATAAAAAATATTTTATTTACTCTATGCTTTCTCCATCGAAAGTCTTCTTCATTTCTCTTCATCTTCTTCAGATTTCTTCGTAGCACTCTTATACAATGCAACATATTACAATTGTAGATACTTGATTATCACTCATCACAATGAGATATTTCACGTCACCACTTCAAATAGTATTTTTGACATACGCTCCGCGCACTTTACTTTTGTACATTGCATGAAAACCGCACGTAAGCACGAACGAAAAAAAATATATACACAATATATAAAGCTCTTATAATTAAAACATTAAAACGAGCAAAATTTCAAATAGCAGCAACTTTTGACGAATTGCAAACGAGGTACAAACGCCAAATTCAGTCTACGTAATTAACAAATGTCAAAATACAAACATAATTACAGCAATGTTAACTTATTAATTAAAGTCATGGCGACGTCGATTCAAATTGGCAATATTTTGTTTGTGGTTTCAAATTTAGAAAAGACATTTACATCTAATATTGCGCGTTACGATTAATACATTTCGCGTTAACGACTTAAAACGTAATCAACCCGAAAGTATCCAATTGTGATACCTTTCAAACACGTACGCGCGGATACAACGAAATCTAATATGAAATACACATTGTTAATAAATAATTGAATCTAAATATCATTACCAAATTCATCATCGTGCACGCGCGTATAAATATTGCAATAGAATAATTTATAATATTCCCCTATCCCCCCCCCCCCATCGTCATCACGTGAAACGAATAAATTGCGTGAAATACTCGCTTCGATAAACAGCCAGCACCGTGGAAATTAAATAAACGGGCGGGCTAATAGCTCACGAGAAATAATCGCGTCTGATATTTGACGCGATCGCGTTTCGATGGGTATGACAACCGTCGTGTGTACGACAACAAACGCGGAGCGACAACACTCGCGTCGTACCAACTGACTCGAGTCTCGCCGAGCGAGTAAAGAGCAAAGGGGTGGGCCTTGCGTTACACTCGCGCCCCTTTACGCGTTACCAAAACAAACATCAAGGTTCAACGCCGCTCCTTAACGAAATATTTCCCTTTCTCTACAAAATAACTGTGTGTGCGCGCGCTCGTGTGTGTGTTTGTGTGTGTACACGAAACGAAATAACTACCGAATATTCCGTTCCTCGTAGCTCCTTATCGCGCCTCCGTTTCACGGACTCTCATTAGTGCCGTTTGGGAGAATGAATTCCGTTTGATCGAGAGGAATTTCGCGTTACTTGGTTCCCAATTCCGATGAGAAAATTCGTCCGTACCGTGAGATTTCACAGCAATAAATCGTTTCTCGACGATAAATTGAGCATAGTTGATTTCCGGTCAATATTGGATTATTGGATCGTCTGTATCTCAAGATACAGAGCTTGTCCCGAATATTTCAATCTATGCCATTGATTTCATGTACAACGCGTTTCATGTACAAACGAATACAAATACGGGGAGCCTTAGGGGAAAAATCTCTAGGACAGGTGTGCTGAGAGAAAAATATGTGATATATGCGACTATAATTGTATAATAAGATAATTATAGTCAGCAATATCATTTTTATAATAATTATTACTATAATATTGGTAATAATAACCGTGATTGTTTTATGATGCAGCATACTGTATTAAAATCTCCATTTTGATTGACTATACAACTTATGGCAATCAATATTATGATTATGAAAACTTAACATAGTTTAAACAAACTATAATTTATATTTCTGAATAACTATAAAAATATGGTTGGGTCTAAAAATGACTATAAATTATAGTGATGTTATGGCTACTACAACTATTTTTCTCTCTCGATATAATTGTGCGTTTTTTAATAAAAATTCCGTAAAATGTAAAATAAGTGATGCTTTTTTTGCACAACATAAAACAATTTTCGTTGTACGGATGTGTGTCACAAGGCGTCAGTGCTACCTGGTTCGGACGCAAAGCAACGTTTTATATTTATTCATTTACTGCAACGCTTGCGGCTAGGGAAACTCGAAAAGGCTGAGAGAGAAATATAAATCTCTCAGAAGGGAAAAAATTACTTTAATCTTGCTGTAAGTAAACACATATCGCGGACTTTATGCGTAGAGATTAATTGTCGGAGGTTATTCGTTTCTACGTACACGATATCAGAAGTGCCCATTAAACGCGTGATTCAAGAGGACTGAAGAATTTTTATATGAAACAGAGAAATAGATTCGCGAATGGACAGGCAGATCAACCACGGGAACGGAAGTCGTTCAACGGCATTTGGCAAAAGTAGTATCGTAACTTTGAAAACAATCCCGCTCGCGTTTAAATGCGGCGCGTATTAAACGACAGATTTATCCAACAACGCGCGAAATTGCGCGTGTGCCGCTGCAGCGGGCACTTGTTTTTCCCCTTTTTTTTCGAGGGGGTAGCACGTATATGACGTTTCCCGCATCGGTGCCCTGCAAAAGCCTCATGCCGCGTGATTTACGGAACAAATACACGCCAGAATATTTATCAAGTTACAGGGCAATTTAAATTTGCGGGGCTACAGCGAAAAAGCATTTGAAGTGCCTAGTAACCTAATAAGCGATTATTCGCGCGAACACGCGTCACTCGCGGATGATGCAGAGCTGCGTCACGTGTACTTCCCGCGCGAGGGGCGGTTTAATAAAATCTAACGCAAATCTAACGCACACCCTCCATTTACGGATTTTGCAAATGAATGAACGGGCGCGCGCGCGCGCGCGGGGGCACTAATTACAATGATCCAATAAAGCTCGAACGTTAATTCTGAGGTATTAGCCTCCCGCCCGCCTCCTCCTCCACCTCTTTCTCTCTGCGGGACGAAGTTAATTAACAACATCAATTAAATAACGCAGGTTTCGCGCATATTTCAAACAAAGAGATATTAAATAGTCTTGCAAGATTTTCCTTTTAGCTTTTCCATGCGCTCGAATATTATACTCAGATCAAAAAGACTCGGAGATTACTAGGCGCTCCACAAACGTTGAATATTCAGCGTGCAACTCCCGGCCGTTTTCCCCGAATAGCGCGAAATGTCTTCAGCAGTTTGCGCTAAGACAAGACTAACTTGATAATTCTTTTATCAGCCGTTACTTTAATGAGATTTCGATTCGGCCGTAGTAGAAACGATTGGGGATTAGCATTTGGGGGAGGAAGGAGGGACAAAGTACAAGGTAAGTTTTTGTTGAGACGAAACTTCTTCTCGGAACTCCTCCCCTCGAGGGAGATGAATCTCGCGCGCACCGCCTGCATTTCCCGGGACATCTCGTACGTGTAGCGTGTAAACGTCGAGGCGATGTGTGCGACGTCGCTCCGAATGCCAATATCTCGAAAATTCGATAATTCGCTTCCATTTTCGGCGATTCCTGTGCCAATGGTTCACATGTGTGTGTGTGTGTGTGTGTGTGTGTGTGTGTGTGTGTGTGTGTGTGTGTGTGTGTGTGTGTGTCCGCGCGCGCGCGCCATTGTACGGAACTGACGCTTGTTCCGCGTGTGGACAGATACGCCAGCGGGGCTTTAACCACAGGTTACAAACCTTAATCGTTTCCCCCGCACGGCACCCCCGTCCCGTCTCATTAACGAAATGTACGGCCCAAATTCGGCGACCGCGAGCGCGGGTAGCTCGACGCGAGGTATGGCGATTTGCTCTCGACCTGTGTAATTGAACGTTCCTTCGCCTTATTATATTTGAACATTGAATTTTCCTTAATCCATCTCGCGCGAACGGATCGATGGGTCTAATAACGGAGAATATATGCGCGACATGTGACACCTAATTGCCGTCGGGTTAGAAAACGGATTCTTCGAAAAGTTAGAGAGGCTGACTACCTCGGCGATAACTTCTGTTACACGTTGGTATTTGTCAAATTAAATCTTACGATAGATATTTAAAAAATGTGAAATAAATTTTAATAAAACCAGTGCGACGTAAAAATGTAAATATTTTGTTCTATCCTTGGACAAAATTCAAATTTAAAATATTTACATAAAAAAATTGCAGTTTACTATATTTTAAAAGTGTAAGATATGTATAATATTTTTAATATCGATATTTATGATTCTCATGTTCATAAAAAAAAAAACGAAAACAGAAATTAATCATGATCGATTATAAAACTTACTATCAAATTTTTAAAATTTTAAACAGCAGATTCAACAGGAGAAAAATAATGGAAAACATTGATATTTTTCAATCGCTTTTACAATCTTTGTCCTTCTAAACTTTTAGAATTGCAAATTATAAATCTGCAATTAGAGTTTCCAAATTAAAAATGGCGAATCCAATATAGTAGGAAAAAATAGCAAATTGAAAAAGCTAAGCGTAAAACACTTTTTACGTTTTTTTTTTTTTATTATTTCGTAACAAGAAACTGCTCTCAGTTAAAACTAGAGTAACAGGAACGTAGCGTATTCCATTTACTGATGGTTTTTTGTTCTTTCTCTTGTTTTTTTTTATTTCAAATTTCAAAACAATAGTTGCAATTCAAATCATATATCAAAAAACAATTATAAATAAAGATTCGAAACTACTAATGAAAATATATCAAATCTTATCATTTTTGTCTATTCATGTATATTGAATCCGTCATTTTTAATTTTGGAATTCTGATAGTAGATTCATAATCAGCGATCCAAAAAATCATTGTAACCGAAATTTCACCGATTTTTTAAAACCATCCCTTCCTCCCTCCAATCTTAAGTGGTTAAAAGACCTATTTCCGCTTTAAGAGCAAAGGTGTATTACTGTGCAGTATCATTATTTTTATCTTGAAAATATATTTTCGTGCGACGTTCAGGGGAGAATGCATTCCGGGCATCCGCGAAAGATTCATGTGTACATAGCAATTCGCGGCCAACCTTACAATTAGATTTATACCAAGCCGGAGGACAATGGCGCGTTTCCACTCTCAATATTGTCACCGGAAAAACGGTATCCCGGTAATATACCTGCACGCCGCGCGTAGCATGGACTCCCCACGTATCTCCGTTTCCTCTGGCTGGCCCATTAACGAGTGCTTCCGGCAATAACATCCCGAAATATGAACGCGGCGATATATCGAATTGACCGCACGCCAGGATCAGTCGGTAAGCTAATGATTTACGATAGCGGTTAATGATTTGCGAATATCCATGAAAATTAACAACGTATTTCAAACGGCTATACATATAAGTTCCCGCGCATCAAACACGTGTGGTGTGTGTAGCACACTTTTTCTACAAAATTAATATTCATTTGTGTGCCAGGCAAAATTTATCCGATACAAATGAATATTAATTTAAAGTATCACCTAACGTAAATTACATTTTATTGAAAGCGTAAATGTTTACAAAGCGACGGCGCCAGTCGATATTAACAATATAAGCTGCGATTAGAATTATCGATTAAAATGATTGATCAAATAACGTAATCCGGAATATTAATCCCGTTATTAATGATTTCACGCTGATGTGTCATCGGAAAGGCAATTATTTTAGACAGCCTGAAATATTGTTCCCTGCACAACACAGTTCCCTTTTCATCCCCGTTGTGCCCTTTTTGCTCCCCCGCTATCCTTCTTCGTAGCCGCCTACCCGCGGCGCGCATATTATAAGACGATCCACGCGTGCGGATGTGACACCCGCTGCACCTAACTAAAATCGATTGCAACGGCACCCGTGTGCTCGCGCGGTGCATCGTTTCATTAACCCGATATCAGGAGTCACGGCGGTGAATAAAAAGGATCGGTTGGCCTGTTAGAAGCTCCGGCGCCGCTTCGCGCGCGCGCGCGCGTAATGGTAATTTATGGCAGTAACTAATTGCCTTTACCCTCTCCCTCCCCCCCCCTCCTCTCCTCGCGCTAGCATCCCCCGGGGATGACATTTTAATGACTAAGTTTACCACCGGGTCGCGGAGCTTAAGCGTCTACGCGTTTTTCGCGCGTGCCGATGAGAAGTCCTCTCTCGAACCTCTGTGCCAGTCAGAAATGAATCACCTTCCGACGACGGAAATCTATTCGGTGGCACCAGGATGGCCGATCGGACAGCGAGATTCATAGGCGACACGGATCCTGCGGTGACCCCCGTCGCCGCCCGGGATGATGGCGGAGTCGAGTTAGCGTGTTTCACGAGAGAGATGAGTGAAATGGGTCAGTGAGTGTAAAGCGGTGTTCAAAAATCTCAGTGACAAACTCCGCGCTATAATCGGACGGGCTCTGTATATAATTTCGTGAATTCATTTGCCGAAAGCGCGCGTCAAAGTGCTGAAATCCCGTACATCTCTGTGCAATCATCTTAATATCTTCCCCATTTCGACTGATAAAGTTTCGACTGTGCTGAGTATGTCTTACGTAGCGAGGATCCTTTGATCAATTCCCTACGTTCAATTTATTTCTACTTAAATATTAGACTGAGTAATGTAGTTATAAATTACCATTCGGAGTTGAAATATTTTTATTATTTCCGTGCGTTTTCGTGTATTTACAGATTAAAAAAAAAAAAAAAAAACTTTGACCTTTCCAACTGATTCAAAACTCAAATTAATCATTTAATGGTGAAATAATGAGCGTGGAGATGAAAACTCCTTTCTAACAAGGAAAGAGATCACCGTTTTGTACCTCTCTGTACGTGAATATAAGCGTGGATGTAAATCTTTGGTTACCCTGATATATACGACAGTGGCGTATGGTGAGAAGCGAAACCGCAAACCAGCTCGTATATATCATTCAAATATGACGTTGGCCGTAAACGTGTTGATCTTGCCTCTGACCGCAACTTAATAAAGTTTAATGATTATGCGGGTTTCTATTGGATTGTCTCTCTTATCGCCGGGGAGGGCGATACCTTGAGAATAATTCATCCGATAAGTAGGCTATAATGATGGATGTAGCGCGAATTATGTCATTCACTAAGCTTGAAGAGGGTTAAGCCCGCTAAGATTGCACCTCACGATATGCATATTGCAACGGAACCATTTATGATCATAATCTGGCAGACAAGCGGGTTCGTATAAGGCAGCTCGGCTTTAGCTATCTGTATAAAGGAAATGCATGCGAATTTAATGTTCGCCGTGTAAACATCATTTGCACGAATTTACTTGGATGTAGCGACACTTAAACGTAAGCCTTTGTTTAAAAAGGAAAAAGAACCTCTTTTTGGTCGCAGCTGTTAACAAAAGGGTTTAACAACAAATCGATAGATAGATACATGCTGTAAGGGGCGGTCATCGAATACACCGAATGCACTGGAATAGTTTCATCGAATCTTACGCTTCGAGATTCGCACGCGGAAAAAAGGGGTAAAACCGGCCGATAATTCACAGTATTCATTGTACCCTATTGGCTGGCGTGGTACCCGTAAATGAATAGAGGCGAAAATACACCGCGTCCCAACGCCTGTGTGAAACACGCGAAAGAATAAAAATTCAATCCCATTTTTTTCCATACTCGATGAATTCCGCGTTTGACTGGCGCTTGCTTTGTACACGGGACCAAAAAAATTCGCCCAATGGTGAAAATGCATTTCTACTTTTTCACGTAACAGTGGCAATTCCCCGGGCCGTGCTTATCTATTAGTTCAACTTTTATGTACGTGCAAGTGGTAAACATAATTTATATTTTAATTAGAGAGAGAGATTAAAGAGGGGGATAAGCTAAAAATAGTTAAAACAAGATGCAATAATGCGCAGCGGATAATTAGTGAGCCTGAATAATCTTTTCGTTACAAAAATTGTAATTTGTGCATGAAAATTCGTTATTAAAATGTTTAACAATGCAATCGACAAATAAGGAATAATAAAAGTAATGATATCGCATTTTTTTAAATTTCATTCGTTATTAAGAAAGTAAGAAAAAAGAGAGAGAGAGAGAGAGAGAGAGCTTGCAATCTTCTCTTAGAACGCTCGCGGTGTAAAATATTACGTTGATATAACTTCAAAACACTACGGTTTGCATTTAAAATTTGGGTAAAGCACGCGGAATTAGAATACAGGCCAATGCGAAATAATTCATCGCGTCTTTTAAAATAGCGAATTTTTCACTGCCGGGTCACCACATCCAGGGATGCGATTAATAAGAGAAACTCTCGCGGCCAAAATAGTTTTCAACGGAGTTGAAGAATTACGGAACCCGATAAGGCGGAAAGTCGTGAAAAATTCAGACGCGCTATTCTCGGACAAAAGCTCGCGAATTGAATGCGAGATGTTCCGTTGCTTTTTTGTTTTTCAGATAATATAGGAAATGCGTAACTCTCTCGAAAATTCCTTATAAAGTCTCACACGATTATATCGTGCTGTACGATGTGTAATAACGCGCGCATTTTAACGTTCGCAATCGCGTACTGATACGCCGCGGTATTTCTTTTCTCGTTAAAATTCTCCATGAAGCAAACGTTCGTTTACAGACTTGGGTAGATTCTTTGAACACCAATTTTGACGCTAAATTTTAACGAGGTAAAAACAAGGGTAAAAATCTAGAAATATATTATATTCATCAATTATCGGGTATCTCTCGTATTGATTCGCATCCTTACCGTAAAGTACGGTGAATGTTGTTCCGCTCTAAATTATAGGAGATGCTTACGTTATAGAAGATAGCGTGCTCTCTCTCTCTCTCTCTCTCTCTCTCTCTCTCTCTCTGTATACACACTCCAGCTCATATTCCCATCTCGGATTTAACGCCAGTGGTTGCACGGTAATTCCGTTAAATGTAAACGAAGCTTTAGAGAATGGCCAGCCATATTTGACGCTAAATGCGCAACAGGAACCCAGAGATTATGTATGTATATTTTCGCGGCCTAAATATGCTGTTCCGCGTGATAACACCACGATGGATTTGAGCGAAAATTTCGGTCGGCGAGCGCGCTTGTTTATTTATAGCAGGATACCGGACCGTGGAGGAAGTGCATTGTTTAAGCACAGCCGATTAAGCACAGTCTGCCATCGGCTCACGCTCTCTCTCCCCCATCTCCCTCCCCCCTCCCCCGCCCGTAATGAATCGATTTGGGAGGGATCATCGCGTCCAAGATTGTTGTAGATTTACACTATTTATCGGACGAAATCGACAACACGTCAACCGAAATTGAAATCACAGATTGTGTTTCCTATATTGAGGGAACGAGGTTCCCTCGTGTTAATTACCTCGAAAATTAACGGCCTGCTGGCTTATTTGTGAAACCCATAATTAGCGCAATATATCCCAAGTGCACGATGAAGCAAATCCCGTTCATATATACGACGAAGTAATTACTTCCATTGAACGGATAAGAGTAGTCGTCGTGTTTCATCCAAATAATAATTAAAAAAAAACAATAAAGGAAAAAGGGGAAAAAATCGAGGCTATTTTGTTGTGTAATAACAATAACAGCAGCAACGACAACAATAACAAATGACAGATTTCCGAGTCTAGTTAATTCGGTCTTGTGTTTTCGTTATTTTCATCGCACTTTATGAAGCCTGCTGTTTGTAGAACGCAAAACTCGGCCAACCGTTTAACATTACAGCGGGGGAAAAATTTACCGGCAATAAAAGACATACGAGACGTAAAATGTTGTCCCGAAAATTTTGTGGACAATGTTACACGCGTGTAATTACTAGTGCAAAACTGGCAACATAATAAAACCAGTAATTAATATCGGCAGTTTGTAGAACGTTTTCAAAAAAATGCCGCTCTCGTTTATTTGTGTGAAAAGTTTTATGGAAAAAGACAGAAAAAAAGAGAGAGAGAGGAAAAGGGGAGGGGGAGAGAGAGATCGAATAATCACGCCGAACAAACCACTTGCGTTCGATTGACATGTTAATTGTACCGTGTCATTCTGTTGTGCGGGTAAGTAAAACTATAATTTTAAACAATTCTTTCTTTCCCCCTTCTCTCTTTTGTGTCAGCTATGGAGAAATTAATAATGGAGGTATTACCGTGTTTTTATTACAGTCTCGCAAGAGTATAATCGTTCTTTTAATTTTTATGTTATTATTTTATGGAACATTAAGAGCGTTTTTGCCACCACGGAGAACTTTTATATTATATATCTACAACATCCAATATAAATTTATTGCAGCTGTTCAATACTTCCTTCCAATATTTTGGTTATAGACAATATTATTCTCAGATATCGGGCTTGTATTTAAATTAAGCTACGGCTTTAAGCAGAAATATATACTGTACCTTTTCTAATAAATTATAAAGTGCGAGAAAGAGCGATCGAGAAAAAAAAAAGAAAGAGACAAATTCATAACTCTTTGCAAATTAAAAGATACAATAAATTTTTTCTCATCATATAAAGGACAGTGATATTTAATAGCAAATATAGTACACATAAATCTTCGTAATGTTATATTGCGAAATATATACAATTTTCCTCTGCGTTTTTCAATTTACGCAGAGAACGCTAATTGAATTACCTCAACACAATTCGCAAAAATTCATTCTATGCTTTGGATCGTCCTTTGATGTAATAAAATGTTAATTTTGTTCATTTAAATTATGTTGAAAAAAAATCATCAGAAACTTTCATTTGTACGTTGCGTGTTATGTAAAAAATTAACAGCTTTCATTCTCGAAGGAAAAAAAATAAAGCCACACGTATGCGGATATACTCGATGAGTATACTCGATTAATCGCGGCTTCATATACCCAATGATAAATTTATTTCGTCGTTCAAAAGACGTACTTTATATCGTTATTTGTAATCGAATACACACGTTTGCGGAAAAACCGCCACAAATCGTATCCGTGAGACATCTACGAGAAAACGATCTTGTACCGTCTGACAAATAAATATAAGTCGGATACGCTCTCTCAGAGAAACTATACAATATCTCGGCATTTTTCTTTACAACATCAAAATTTGCTTTCGTGAGAAAAGACGACAAGAATTCATTTTGTACATAAACTCGTTTCACATAAGATTAACCAATCTATAGTACTTGGCGTAACTCTTCCAAAACAAATTGAAAACACTGTCGTATTATTCTGTTAAAATTAAGCTATAAGGAAAAATGCATTTTTGTAAACGAATTTTCTTCAATACATCGAAGTGAATTTATGTACAAAAAATAAATAAAAAGCTATTCTTCAGCTGTCAATAATTTCGGTTTAAGTTTTGACTTACAATTACTTAAATAATTAAATCTTGAAAAACTCAAAATCGTTGAAATCACGTGACGCTCCATTTTTTT
Organism: Monomorium pharaonis; assembly: GCF_013373865.1. Classification (NCBI taxonomy): domain Eukaryota; kingdom Metazoa; phylum Arthropoda; class Insecta; order Hymenoptera; family Formicidae; genus Monomorium; species Monomorium pharaonis. The sequence continues at coordinate 26,703,619 of NC_050468.1, read as the reverse complement.
ATATTATGCATAAATTGTGATAAATTGAATAAGCTCAAATCAATAGAATTATGATATATTTAATAAGCTTATGTTAACTCTATTATTCTCAGATAATAATATAATATACAGAAGTAGATAATGCAAAAATAAACAATTCATCAACTATTGCCTACGTATAAATAATTGGAGAAGAGATAGATATTGTATGTACATATGAATTTCACGTAATTTCCCCCCTAATGAACTTAAACGTCGAAAATCGGATCCGATTAGAATTAAACGGCAGACTAAATATCCCCTTAAACATCATCCCGTACCGGAACGTTTCAATATTACGCTGTCATTCCGCGAGAGCAGTGCGGGGGTTGAAAGGGTTAAGGTTACGCTTAACCGTGAACTGTGAATTATGGTTGTCAGCCGGAGCGAGGAAGGAATTCGCTATCAGCCCGGTGAAATACGCGTACGGAGATGGAGACCGTGTTCACTAATTCATGGAGCGGCAGTAACCGTCGCTCCATATTTTGCATTCCATGAAAATGTATTCGTCTGTTTGAACAGCCCCCTGTACCCCCGTCCTCTCTCACCCTTTCCGATTGTGCCGCGCATTGAAGTGTTTGCCAGGCGCGTGCACGCGCGCACGCACGCACGCGACAGACCGGGCACAATATAAGCGTACGCAAACCGTACGCTTTGTACCGTGCACGGTTAGTCGAGATTTCGTGTATACGTATACATGGCATCCGTCGGCTTTCCAGCCAATCCTACGCGATCAAACGCCGTCGCGCTTTATCGAGCTTCCGCCAATCCGCGGGATGCACGAGCAAATTGATTATGCACACAAATCGCCGTGATACGCGTGTGAAGGTCTCTCTCTCTCTCTTTCTCTTTCTCTCCCTCACCCTCTCCTCCCTCTCTCGCTCGCGGTCTGAGAAGAAAATGCCCGCATTCTCGTCCGATACGGATGCTCTGTGCCTTCGCTTTCTCCGTTTTTCTGCGAGATAAGAGCCCATTGATCAATGCTCGGTGGCAAAAAAAGAGTGAGAAAGTAATTACTACGAAGCTACGTACGTACATATAGAAACGATCGCAATGTCCTCCGGAAATTTAGCAAACGCATCTCTGGGAAAGCTACGTACAAAAAGAATTTGCTCGAAAATTTTTGTCCGCGTTTATGTAAAAAAATCAGTAAATGAGATTTTTTGCTCAAATTTAATTGTTATCGGCCACTTGATTACACTATTTTGATCTTTGGAATTCGTTAGTTTTATCATTAAATTCGTATCATAAAAAGCTCTTATACATAAATATTTGCAAAAATTCAATTATTTTTTACATTTGGACATCCATTATATTGAATCTATTATATTAAATTTCAAGTTTGTCTATTGTGATATCGATTTTATATATTCAGCGAACTTAAAAACCCTTAAGCTTAAAGAAATAGTTGAAAACTATTTGATAAATTGCCGATTTGAGAAATGACCTAATTCACAACTTTTCCGCGTCATAATCTTTAACGTACAGTCCATATTTAACTATGAATACCTTGTTCATCATAGCCGACACAAAAAAATTCTTTCAAAGGATTAAAAGTCCTAAGAATGTACTTAATTTTGATTGCAATAAAACTTCAGAAAGTCATATACATGGAAAGAATTTTCTCTTAAAAATTACCCTGAAAATCGTGGTAGTTGTAGGACAACATAAACCTTGAAGAATTTTACTATACTTTTGACAAAATTGACTAAAATTTTAATAAAATTTGGCAAAATTTTGTAAATTTTCCTATACTTCTAACAAAATTTATTAAAAGTATGGTAAAATTCTTCAAGGTTTACGTTGTCTCATAATTACCACGATTTTCAGGGTAATTTTTAAGAGAAAATTCTCTCCATGTACTGTAATTATACAATAAAATACATGAAAATAATCTTTTTCTGCAACTTTAACTGCAAATTTCTCAAAATCGAGACATGATAAAACCATTTAGTAGCTGAATTCACATTTAATGTTCGAAAAACTACAAGAAATGCGGCTAGTCTCGTTTTGAGGTTTTTTAAAACTGTTTAAATTGTAACTTATTTGTTGAAAAAGACAGAAATATAAGATATACCATTTATAATTTTTAGTTGAAATTTGTAATAAGCGAAATATAACGATTTAACGGTTCTTTTATTAATGCTTTGTAATTCTGAAATTTTAATATATTATGCAAAATTACGATTAAAGTACACTTGTGAAATACCAGATAATATATCTACTGTAAAATGTCAATTGTTCATGGATATATCTCATTGTACAACTTTCAGAACAAAGTTAATATTTTAGAAACTCATTTTAATGTAAAATAATTAATATTAAAATTTTACGCACTAATATGAAAAACTTATTTTAATAATTTTATAATCCTATTTTTTTAATATGAAAACGAAGCTTTAACAAAGAAAAATTAATTTTCAAGAAAGTCCTTTGTGAGAAAGCTTTCCGTATTAATGTAATTTACTAAGTAATCACATTTGTACTTTCATAAAATATTTTCTCTAGATTTTTTTTTCATGCTTTCCGTTAACAAACAAGAATTACATTACATGAAATATACATAGTGATAACTCGATGTGCCTCACGTTATCTCGTTGAATCTGTTTTTCTGCGTAAATTAAAAATTAAGACCACCTTAGTCACAAACAATCAAATGTAAATTTGTAACTATGTATTTTAGAATGATATCCTACAATTTCGGCATTTTTGCTTTAACATCACATGACAACCAATTTCATCAATTTCGGAATTCAAGTTCGGAATCACTGCAACAATACTCCAGCAAATTTATCGATGCCCCACATTTAACAATAAATAATTTATTAACCAGTCGACACCAAAAATTTCCTTTGAAGGCTGTTAATCCTACTTAATTTTGATTGAAATAAAATAACTTCTCTAGTCACATATAATTATAATATGAGAAAATACATGAAAAATAATCCTTTTAACAACCTTATGTACCAACCAAATTTCTCAAACCGAGATGTGATAAAGCAAAAAAATCAGATTCATATACAACATCCAAGAAGCTATATGATGTAACTAGTCTAATTTTGGTGTTCGAGAACAGTTACTTTTTGTTGCATTGCTTAATCGACATTCCCAAATGATTGTGGAAGCATTTCATTAAACGTACAATATACAACGTTGGTTTTCGTTAAAACAACTAATTGCAAACGCGCGGCAACTTGGAATTTCGCGGAATAACCGATTAATAATTACAACTTTGCATACTAAATGAGAAAGCAATTATCCTAAACCACGTGCGGGGTAAACAGAATCACCGAGTAATGAAATTACTCGAGGGACGTGAAATTTGTATTTTAAAGGTACGGTCAAAGCGACGCCGTTGATACGACGACGTGGAGAGAGAGAGAGAGAGAGAGAGAGAGAGAGAGAGAGAGAGAGAGAGAGAGAGAGAGAGAGGAAAAAAAAAGAAGAGAAACGAACCTTCCCTGTATTCTGCACCGTGTCGCCTAAGCTATTGCGCCGCTCTACGATGCTGTTGTATTTTGCAGGCAATGTAAATTTCCGTGCATCTCTCTTTGGAGAGCATCACCCAGGCGATTGGCGGGTGCAAAACGTGAAAAAAAAACGCGCCAAGTTAAAATTATAACCCCCCCCCCCGGCAATCGATTGACAATAACCTTGCTCGGGCCGGAATATACGCAGGCGATAAACACGAGCGCATTATAAATAAGCGATAATTAACTGGCGATCTCTCGTGTCTCCCTTTTTACTTGTATTTCGACGACGATAATTGCCCCGCGACGGCGCAACGGCAGCAGCGGCGGCGGCGGCCTATTATTTAGGTTACGTTAATGCGAACTCGCATTAGCGGTCAGCACGTTCAACAGTTTTTTTTTCTCCGCCTCCTCCCCCCTTCCCTTCGCTCAAACTCATAATTCCGACCGAAACTCACCGTTCGAATCGCGACGCAAAAAGCGGCATTTCGTTAGGCAAATCGACGCCAGGGAGAAAGAGAAAGAGAGAGAGAGAGAGAGAGAAACGTCTCTTCCCGCTCCATTTCTCTCGCCTTGTACAGAATCACTCCTCCTCCTCCGTCGCGAGCAAAAATTAACACGATGGGAAGACTCGGGGGAGATTAGCATAACGCGCGCGAGGTTCTTACCTCCTTCCTCCGGGAGGTAGCTCCTGTCTCCCGCTCCCGCGCCGACGACGATACCCGCCAACGACTTCCAGTGCTCCCAGCTGCGACTCTTGCTCGTCGAACTTCCACCCGTTGAGCCTTCGCGAAACAGATGGAGAGGGGAAAGGAGAGAGAGAGGGCGAGAAGAGCGGCAAGCCCGTTCGGATGACCTTGACTCCGGACCGTCGTCAGCTACCGCCGAGGACGACGATTTTTACGCGGGCGCGTTCCTTACCGTCGCGACACGCCGTCCGCCGTCCGGCTCGTCGGCATAGCGGCGCGACACGATCGCGAGAATCGCGGGCACAGGTGGTTGCTGCGACGAGAGAGGAAGCTGCCTGGCGCCTCGCTGCGCGACTCGAAGCGGCGGACTGGGCCGCCGCGCGGTGGAGGAGCGCGAGGGGGGTGGGGAAGAGGGCAAAGGGGGGAGAGCGGAGGTTCCCGCGTTTCGCGCGCGCCGCAGCACCACGCTCCGCGGGATCGGCCGATCGGCGGGAAAAATTACGCGGCACTGATCTCTGACGCGACGACCGTTATTGCTGGTCGCTGCGCTTGTCGACGACGACGGCGTGACGGACGACAAGCTCGATCGACTGGCCGGGACGAGAGCCGTCGCGCGACTGAAACACCTCTCTCGGCTCTCACGCAGCATCCCTATTCCGCTCGTTCGCCCCGCGCGCGGTACATCCGCACCCTCGCTCTGCCGTGCCACCTCTCCCGACGTGAGGACTCCCTTTCAGCCTCTTCCAACCCCTGTGTCCGTGACGGCATCTCTCTCCTCCCGCCTCTCCTCACGCCCTTGGTTTACCTTCTTTCTCCACCGCCGCGTCGCCGACGCTTCTACCTTCCCTCTCTCTCTCTCTCTCTCTCTCTCTCTCTCTCTCTCTCTCTCTCTCTCTCTCTCTCTCTCTCTCGCGCGCGCGCGCGCGCGCGTACACACGCCGCGTCTTGCAGTTTTTAGTGGATTGGCTTTACCCTCTCGCACGATTACGGATTTTTTAATATTTTGACGTTATACGGCGAGCTACATTCAGGGAGAAATGCACCGAGCTACATTGAGTTTTCGGAATAATCAGCGTGGGTGCCCGTGATATCATCCGCACTGATACCCGGAAAGCCAATATCGAGTAAATATCTGCGCGATATTTCCCTCCGAACGCCGCCGCATAAAGACGTTCGAAAATAGTTCCGTGCGAACGATAATTTTAGAATTAATTTATATATTTTTATATTCATGCATGTACTCCTCATATCGATCAGTTCATTTATCGCCTTACTTATATCCCTACTTTTTCCGACTGCCGCGAGCGATAAAAATACCAGATGTACGATCCTTTTTTTAGACATTTTCGCCGATTCTCGGTAAGTCTTTTAAACTGAGTCGGTGGCATTCATCACCATGAAAGTGACGCGAATGACTCGAAGGCCGCGCACCATCTCGATATTAAATTATAAAGTGAGAATGCGGTTTACGTAAGGGCGGGAAAATTGGATTCCAAGGATGGATCGGAGTAAGTTTGAAAACTGGCGTCTCAAAGGAAGTATGGTGATTAGATGTAACGCTAACTATCCCCGGACGAGACTCGGGCCGGATTGTGCCGACAGTGGGAACTAGTTCACGGCTCAACAATTCGCGCTCTCCCGCCCTGGTCAATGATCCCTACCTGTGTATGATACAGACGGAGATGGAAAATCGGATTAGATTATCGACGTCGGTTCGGAGCGAGCGGACGTGGTGAGGGAGGGCGAGTCGAAATGTGAGTGCAGAGAAGTTAAGGATCGAACTTCTCGACTTAAGGGTACGGGATTCTTCTATCCCGCAATTCCGCAGCTCGCTCGCCGTTCCTGTAGGATAGCATGATGATTAGGTGCAAACACTAACTATCCTCTAACGAGCGTGAGAGAGTTAGGCCGAATTACGTAAACAGTAGGAATCAGTTTCACGAACCAGGCTTAACAATTAGCCTGTTACACTTTGGTCTATGATCCCCGTCTTGCCCGAGGTAGACGGGGATGGTAAAACGAATTTACTTGTCGATGTTTGTTCAAGTGGGGGGTCTTGAGGAGCGGATGGAAGCGAGTTGAAGCGAGTGTGCGAGGGCAGTTGGTGAGGATCGAATCTCCCAACGTAAAATACAATATTCTTTTATTCTACAGTTCTGCACTTTACTCGCCGCGTTCCCGACGAAATATGGTGATTAAATGCAACGCTAACTACACCCTAGCGAGCGCGAGAGTTAGATCGAATTGCGCCAGCGTTAGGGATTAGTTCACGACCCGGCTTAACAATTCGCTGTCCCCTTCCTAGTCCACGATCCTTCCTATATAGACGAAGATGGGAGATCGGATTAGATTATCGACGTTGGTTCGAGAGGCAGGGAGTGGGTCTCGAAATGTGAGTATAGGTGAAGTTAGAGGTCGAACTTTCTAACATAAAATACAGAATTCTTCTCTAGAAATCCTTGGTTCTTCCCTTTTCGCTCATCGCTTTTTCACGTTGTTTTTCGTCCGTCTGTCCGTCTAATAATAACCAATTATTATCACAATTGCCTTATCGATTTATGCATATGGGATTCGCGCGGAAATGAAGTTTGCCGAAGTCTCATATTCTCTCCACGAATGATCTTTATTCTCTTTCTCCCTTCGGAAAGATAATTCAGATAAAATCTGAAGCTCTCTTTTTACTGCGACCGTAAAATTTATTATCTTAATGTCGACGACGCGTTATTCCGTTAAAATCGCACGAGTGATTCGCGAACGAGCAGACGCCCTGTTATTTTCTTTCTTTTTCACGAATCAAGCTCCTTTCTTTCTTTCTATTCCATCGATAAAACCCGCGCGGTAAAACGCGAGTGCACTTTCTTGCACTCACCTCGTGGTGTCAATCCAACTGCCGATTTCCATTCCGCGCCGCAATAAATTCATGCTTCTCACGGATCCGTCTGCAAATAGCAATTCCGATACCGATACCGACATACGCGGCGCGGGCGACGACACCACCACCACCACCACCACCGGTGATCCGAAAGGAACTTACGAAAGTACAGGCACTTTATATGTCAAAGGTGTTTGCAACGGAATTTTTCTATAAATTCCCCTCGCTCACAGTTTACCACGTGGGGCAATCCGCGAGTCATCACTGGCGACGACGACGTTGCAAATCGTAATTCTATGTATTTGTCGTCCGCGATGTCGGAAGACGATGTCTCCCCTTTATCTTCCGTACAGTTGTTTTTATTAGTACTTTACCGGACGTCCTGATAAACAAACTGTTGCACTTCCCGACTACTCAAGCAGATATTACCTGCAAACTTTTTTCTTGTACGTACCTTGCTACGTGACCAAACTCGTTAAAAAATACTCCTTGTGTTCTTCCCCTCATCTCCTCCCTCTCCGCCATCTTTGTAGAAGAAGCGAGAAAATTTTTTCGCCGTACAATACTGGACCGCGCGACGTTCTATCTCAATCGTGTCGAAAAAGCCGCGCGGACGCGATCGATCCCGCAAACGGCGAATAATGCCGCCTGTTTTTCTCGCGTCGCAATGCATTGTTTGACCATATCGCGCGTGTAGTGCATTCGGAAACACGCCGAGGCGTTTTCGCTTCGGGTGCCACCGCGATGGCACTGTGATCGGTGGTAGACGGTGATCGATTCAATTTTTGCAAACATCGAGTGCAAATATTAGGGTAAGTTAGGGTAAGATGGCCATACTTTTTTAAAAAGCAAAAAACTTACTTTTATTTTTATTACTTTTCAATAGCGTTTGGTATATTATTCTATTGAACCTTCAAGCATGTAACATTATCGGTATTAAAGAGAAATTACTGGAAATTTTATATTCCAAAATATCGAAATATGAACATTGGCCATCTTTCACAACTTTTAAGGAAAAGATGGCCATAGTATTATGGGACAGTTGGCCATACATATTTTATGTATTTAACGTTTATAAAATAATGAAAAAAAATTAATTTTACATATTTAGTTTTACTGCTTTACATATCACATATACCATTGTATTTTTAAACATTTTTAATTATAATCGTATAAGTCTTATATTTGCTTTTTATAATAAAATGTATAATTAAAAATTATATTCCAAAAATAACAAAATATAAAGTTTTTTGTGAACAATGAAAAAATTACAATTTTAGTATTTTTCTATAAATATTACTTGGTACCTGATATGATCTTTCCACGTATCTGGCAACATCGACAAATAATGTACATGTTTCATGCAACCATCGCTCACAGCATATGCATTGAATCCAATTTACTTTTTTCTCTGTAAGCTTATAATTCTTCTTACATTCAACACATACATTTGATATGTTATTATCAGATGCGATTTTCATTTTTTGTTTGGAGCAGTTACTTGAAACCACTTTGGAATAAACTATTTTTTCTGAATTTTTTAATTTATACTTTTAATAAGTTTTTTGAGTACATTTTTAAATTTTAATTTTTTGGCATTTTCAGAAGATGTTAACAAAATTGTTTGATCATTTGTATTACGTTTTAATGTAACGTCTTTTGTTATAAATGGAACTGGGCAAACATTATTTAATAATTTTGTTGGAGATGTTTCTGTTAATTGTACATTTTGATTGATACTATCAAATTGTAAATCAATATTTTGTATAGTTGAATTAATTATGTCATTAATCTCAATGTCATTTTCAAAAGAAATTTCAAGTAACGGAGAAATTGGTCTTGTTGGAGTAAAATTTGTTGACATATTAGCATCAGAATCTATAAATGCATAGTCTGGAATTGCATCAGGGTTAAATGGATAAATTCCGGTACTTCTAAATCCTGAGATAGCGTTTGATAGTGTTGCTGAGTTATACCATGTTTCATTTAATAGCTCTCTAAATTATAACCGTGTAAGTTTTTGGCCAGGATGATTTTTTAGCCATTTAGATGTAGCATCATAAAAATTTTTTTTAATGGCTTTCTTTTTACTTTAAAAACAGCTCGATCTAGAGGTTGTAGATAATGCGTGGTAGGACTGGAAAGACAACCCAGTGAACACAGTAATATAGCAGCAGTGTAACAGCAATGTAACCGAATATAACAGGTTACGTTACTCTGAAATTACACGTAACTTACATGTAAGTTACAATTTCCGACTCAGCAATATAACATGTTATAATTACATGTTATCTAACCGTTACACAACAGTTACAAAGAAAAATAAAATAAAATAAAAATTTTATTTTTTAAAAATTATTTTTATCAACAGCACACTACATTTAGAATAAATTTTTATTAATTAATTAAATTTAAATTATGTAATTTTTTATTTTATTTGTACTTGCCGCTGCTAGGTTTGAACCCGGGACCTTAGGATGACGAATCTTGTACATACTCTACCTGCTACGCCAATTTGACTCATCGATATGAGTACTTGTTATTGTCTACATATACTTATATGTTATAAACTGACGCAATTATATTATTTTTTATAAAAGCAATTAAATTTTGCAAAACATATTAAAAATAAATAGCATTAATTTATTTACTTGTTAATTTCATTGTTAAATTTATCTTTTTCCATAACCTTAATAATTAATTTGATGGAAATTGCGATCTATTTAGCACTAATCTTTGAAGCGTTTAAATGATTAATTAGATGGTTAACTATATAGATCGTAATTCTAAGAAAAAATTGAATGGTATACATTTATTATTCTGTTTTTGTTCAGCACATGATGAATTTCGATTTTGTGCATTTTTTGTGCGCAGTAATTGTAGACAAACCGTTATTTTTGAAAACATCTTTATAATAATTTTTTTTATTATCAAATAGATCTGTCATTCAGGATGTTATAATGTTGTCTGATTTCTAAGTCAACTACAACGCATCGTTCCGTAATAACATTGATACGAACGTGTTATGTTACGATTATACAATTTTTGTTGAATAACTGTAACGCCAAAACGATGTATAACAGCTAGATTACTTGCGTATAACAAATATTACGTAACAGGTTATTTCCATGTCATATAGCACCTACACATCACAAGAATAACAATGTTAAATTACATGTAACTTCCATGTTATATTGCCGCTATCAAATGTGTTCACTGGGAAATTAATAAAATGCCTTTGGATTCTGCAAATTCAAGCATTTCAATAGAATTGCAATAAGAAGAATGGACATCTAGAATCAAAGCAACAGTTTCTTTCGATTTTCGGGGAAGAAAGTGTATTCTAAGTCAAAAAATAATTGAGTATTTATATAGGCTGATCTTTTAGACATGAACACAATAGATCCTGGAGGCATACCGTCTTCGTATTCTGGTTTTTTATTTTTGCCTTTCATTATACAGGCAAGAGGAAGGTACACGCTTTCTGCATTACAGCAAGTTATCATTGCTATTGTTTCTCTTCTTTTTTCAGAAGTAACGGAAAAAACAGATTTTGATGCTTTTTTAACAATAACATGGCTAAGACAATTGTTTAATTGTGAGCCAGTTTCATTTATATTATAAATAGAACCTGGCTTATTAAACAGTCCATTTTGTTCAAAAAATTTCACCCAAAACTTTAAAATACTCACTTACTTTTTGTCTGTTCATAGCAACAAGACAGAAGTAGAAACTAAGAGATAAACTTTCTGATTTGCGTACAGATTACAGAAATATCAGGATGTCTAGACAAAAATGAATAAAGCCAGTCATATCGAGCTTTTTGAGTATTATTATTAAATTTATGTTTTACTTTAAGCTGATTGGCAAAATTATAGGCCAGTGTACGAACATCATCTTGAGTAAGCGAAAAACCACACTTTTGCATTGTTTTAATGTGGTTTACTATCTTTTCCTCATTCTTCATTCCAAACAAACAGGTAGGCCCAATTCCTTCTTTTATTGCGTTTCCAGATTTAAATCTTCTTTCAAAAGTTTTTTCTGGGAATACCATATTCAATGCTGGCTCGACGTACAGAAGTGTTATTTTGAATGGCTTCCAGAGCTGCAGTTAATTGATTCTGCGATTCGATTTATCTCGTTTTAGAAGGTTCTCTTTATTTGCCATCTTTACAAAGTAACTATTTCAAGGTCAATTTAAGTAACAAAATGTTTGCCAAATATTTCATTTTACATATATTTTTATTGATTTCACAGAAATTTAATTTTATTATATTCATATCTTTGTATTGAATACTAGTTTAATACTACTGATAGTTTTTCTATTCAATATTGTACTATATAATACAATTGATAAAAGGAATATGTCAAGTGTCGGTACTGAATCAATGCACTGCTAATAAATTTTTCGTATTATATCTGTTCTGAAATTAAAAGATTGTCTTCTAATGGTGAAATAATACAGGACTCCGTCGCTGGAGAAATGTGCAGTTAAACTCTTTCCTATAAAAATATCACGCAGTGCATTATTAATTTTGATGAACACAATATGAAATAATAAATCAAATTATCTCTTAATATTATTAAAAAATGAGTCATTAAAAGCAATTTTTTTCTACATAAAGTTTAGCATCTATTTAAGGGAGTTCCGCTGCTAAATCAAAATGAACAGATTTTCATGAAATTTGGTAGAGAATTTCAAATTAGTGATATAAATTGACTCAAAATTCTAGAATGCTGAACTAGCTAGTTATTTAGATATTAAATATTTTATTAACATGGGCTCTTATGGAAATCAATGAATTTTCAGGATTTTTCAGTTTTTATTGTCGTATTAAACATAAAAGTAATGAACAGATGTTAGTGAAACTTTACAACAATACATCTGTCCAGAAAAGTACTGTTGAATTTTTTAAACGATGCACTTGCTCGTTTGAGTGAAATAATTAATAAGATAAAAAAAGTTTACGATAATCGAAGTAATACAGCACGTAAGTGTGGTAAATGTGTGCTAGTGATATAACATAAATTTCAAATTATTGTATTTAGTTATCTAAGAATGGTATAATAGTAAAAAATGTTTTTTCTTAATATAAAACAAAATTATTTTAGTAACAAAGGTAGTACTTTATAGCCGAATTTTTTCTTATATTTACCATTATTAACTTTAGACCATATACAGCAAAAAAATAGAAGGCAACAAAATAGTCATGAATTCATTGAATATTTTTCTTTACTTAAACCCCTGTGCCACTTTTTGTGCCGGGCCTGAGCAGAGGAAGCTTCTTTAATTCATTGTTAGTACTAAAAATCTTTGTTATGTGCCTAAGGTTAATTGTGACAGCTCAACTGTAATTTATTTAATGTTGTGGCAATTTTTAATACATAAAAAACTTTGCAAGTAGTAGAAAGTAAAAACGTGATATAATATCCACAATGTTGTTTTTTCGAAAAGTATACGCACATAAACTACAGTAAATATCAATTATCTTTGAAAATAATTACAAGAATGCATTATTTAGTAATTATTGGAGAAATTATAGCCATTGGCCATCTTTTCCGAATGGTCAACATATTCTAATTTACCTACGTTTCAGCCTCGAGACATAATGAACAACTGTAATAAAGATGGTGTACACTGAGAAAAAAAGTACCTGGCATTTACATGGACTACAATTGCATGGCAAAGTAATTATGGTAAGGAATTCCAGTTTTATAGTTATTACTGCTGTAATGTTAGTAATAATTTTATGTTTATCTATCAACCACGAAAAAATTTACTATAAATTATTTTATATTTTAGCATTTTAAATACTATAAAAAATAATATAAATAATATAAAAAAATATTAAGATATAAATAATAAAAATAAAATAAACTTAAAATAAAAGAATTGTTATATAATAAATACAATTATAAAATGCAATTATAACTATTTTTGGACATTCTATTACTATTATTATATTACTATTTGTAGTAACTAATACTAATTAATACTATAATTTGCAAGATTAAAACAACTATAAATAGTTGACACTGAAACTGACTGTAAATGATAGTTGAGTGCTAATTACAATTTTGCATCATTTTTTCTCCTCGCTGTGACTGATTGACAGAGATGGCTTTTTTTAGAAACATAAAAAGTAATAATACAGAAATTGTGAAAACTACAAATAGAAACTTGATTTTATTGTCGTCACTAATTTTTTCTCTGTCTTCAAAAGAAACATATTTCATAGCTCTGAAAGGAGATACGTCAATTAATATATTCTCTTTGATTTGACCGCGTTCAACCGAATTCGAGTTACGCTGCCTGACGAGAACTTGAATTATCGTGCCACAGATTTTCCCGAAAATCTCGCAAAGCGAGCATTTCGGACACAGGAATTATTCAGGTACGCGTGCCTCGCACGTTATATGCTGACATTGTGTCGACGAGCTATTTGGACGAGTGGAAGGGCGGGTGCGAGATATGAGGTGCAGTCGCGTTCCCGCCGGGTGTATAGAATTTTAATTTTCAATATCGGAACCGACCGCACGGTATCGGTCTGGACTGCACTCTACCGTGCTGGAGTTTCACGCGTGAACACGTTCTCGCGGAGGACATTCATCTCGATCGTCAACGTTCTCGAAAGCTGGCGTAGATTTACAAGTACAACAACCCCCATTTTGCAATCCTCTTCGAGAGAGAGATTTATTATGTCCATTTCCACCAATAAAGATTAATTTTGATCTCGATTTTAACTTACTCGTTATCCTTTACTAACTCTTAGAAATAAGAAAGGATCTTTTAAAAAATAAATCAAACCGAGAGAGATCAAAGTTAATCTATATCTAATGCACGAAAAAAATTTTAATAAAGTGTAATATCTTAACTTATATAATTTGCGTTTTTAAAGTGCTTCTGATGTAAAATAATATGACAGTATAAATAAAAGTAAACAGTTTCTATCTCATACAGCAAAAGTTGATCCAAGATACGTCCATCGGATGTGTCTCGAAGGATTTTCATCCTTCGAGTACATCCAGAATACATCCGCGAAAATCTGTAAGACACCCTAAGGATATATCAAGGATATCTCTATGTTTGCTTATAAGATATATATGCGACCCAAAACTGGATGTCTTTAGGATGTAATTATGTAAAACAATGTCTAAATAATATCACTCAACAATTCCTTAATATGATTAATTATTGGTCTTGATTTGTTTTAAGATCTAAATGTAGAACCATCGTAATAAAGAATCATTAAACGTAAGATATTATAAAGTAAAAATGCGCAATTTTTTTAAATATAAACAAATTAAAATTGTCAAACAATTTGATAAATAAATTTAAGTAAAAGAAATCTTTAAATATTTACTTTAATTGTAGTCAGTAAGATAATTAAAAAATATTTATTTAATATTAATAAAATATTTTTTGTAATAAAAAATATACTTGACCTTTTAAGTATTTAAAATTTTTGTAATAAAGAACCAAGGTTTTTAAACATTAACATAAATAAACAACATTAAAAAGATAATCAATTTTAACTTGAACATATATACATTGACTGTCCGAAGGATAATATACTTAGGCTATCCGATTTATATTCAAAAAAGGACATCCCATTTAAATTTCATTTCTGCAGCCCTGGGACATTGGGACTTGAAATGTATATCTATGGGACATTTAATGCTGTGTGGATATTACATCAATTTGTATCAGAAGCTGATCAGAAGCGATAATTTAATTTTTATTCAAAATTTCTGTTTTTCTGTTTCTGTCGTCTCGTATTCTACACAAATCTTAACAAGCGTTAATTTTTCGTTTCCCCTTCCTTGAGAAGCTTTTATTACAGTACAAGTCGGACTCAGACCTTCTCTGTCCGTGTATCTGTGATATGCACATATTGTATCAAAATATATAGGATCTATACAGTTTATCGTCGAATCCCAATAGCTAAGATAAAGAGATTTCGGCAGTGGAATATTCTTGATGGTCTACCATTCCATCGGAGAGAAGAATCAGTAAAATTTTTCGATTCTGTCTGGGATTGAATCCGGGACCTCAGTATGATAGACCAATGTGCTATATCATACTCGCTCTCGTGCCGCTTGCTATCGCCTTTGGCATGGCGATATTTCACGTAAAAAATAGTCTTTTAATGCTAGATATAATAGTACTAGCAACTTAAGAAAATAATACCACTATAAGATTAGACATTGATCACGAATGATTGCCATAGCAATCAATATGTGAAATAATCGTCGTAAACTTCTCTTTTTTTTTCCAATTCTCGCCACGAAATATAGCGAAATCAAGTGTATCAATAGGGCGCACTCATATTTCCGTGCACGTATTCGAACTGATTAAATTTTCGAAGGAGCAACTCCCGCTGCTGCGATCTTGCGAAAAAGCTTTCCACACGATTTCGCGCGATCAGCTTGAGGAAACGCGAAGAGGTCGAAGAAGTCACGCGATCGACGCGGCAAACCATGGCGTAATTTATTTCGCGCCTCAACGAGATGGGAGCCAAAAGAAGGACATTTATCCTGCCACCTGCCTGCGCGATGTTGTTACGCTATATATCGCGGCGAGAAACTTACCGCGATCAATAGACACTTCTGTACATGGCGCCGGAAAATTAAGCCGGCCGCGAAGTTTTGCATTATGAAAAGTTCTCTTATCGGTCGGACGGTCGACAGGGCATCTTTTGTGAAAAGCTCCGCTCGCTGGGCGAAAGGGGAGCGGGCGTCGGGACGTTATTACTCCCTCGCCTTCTTCTCCTTCGGATAGCCCAGATAAATATACCGGTGTACATTATTGGGGGTGGCGAAGCATCTCAGAGAGATTGAAAGTGAGAATTTACATCCCTTCCTCATTTCCTCCCTCCCCCGCGCTATCTACGATGCACTCGAGAGATTCACCCGGCACTTTTTCAGCCTAAGAAATTTAGCAGAGGCAAGCGCGCGATATATTTTCACGATTTTCGTGACACACTTGGATGTGCTTTGAAAAAAAGAAAAAAGAAATTTAATCGCGCGTCAGAAAATTTTTCAACTGTAAAGATAAAAGAACAAACAATAACAGCAAAAGAAGACATGTATTTTCTAAATAGTTAACTAGAACAAAAAATATATATTTGTATAATAAAAAAAAATAATTATGGTTATTTTCTTTATAGTAATTGATTCAGCTCATAATTGTGTATATAATAATAATAGGATTTTTTTACCTTTCTTTGTTTTTTCAAAAGATTAACATTTTTTTTTCATGAATGAAAGTAAATGATTTAAAATATTTTTTATTTAGATTTAAATTATTTTAAATCTAAAATCTTAAACACTTTATAATTGCCAGTAATATCAAAGAAATACTTATAATTATAAATCAATTTTAAAGACACATCTTTCAGAAAGCTTTCTGAAAGATGTTATGCTGTATAGGATGGATATTTCTTTGTGATAATTATTATCAGAAAATATTTAAGAACAATTTTTTTATCAATTCTGTTTTCAATTCTGAGAAAGTCATTTTTTGTTTTGAAGTATTTCTTCAGTTTATTTGATATAACTTTAATATAATAAGATCACAAGATTTTGTGTATTTAACTGTTCTAATAATATTAAATTGTAGACACATAATAAAACTCGTTCTTCTTTCATAAAAAAGCATCATGAAACTTATAAAAATCTACGTGAAATTTACGTGAAAATAAAATATAGTTATAGATATAATTAAAAATATCATATGTGCAAGATACAAATGGAATTTCAGAAATGTAAAATTTTCGTTTAATTTATGAATATCAGTAGCACACACACATTGTTTAATTAATCTATAACCACAAAATTATTTAACCTTTAACTCTTCGTGGTTACACCTCCGAATAGTTCCGCGCTGGTCACATCGGAATACAACAGCCAATATTCTTACTTGCCGTATCGACAGTTTTCATTATTTTAACAAAAAAGAAATACTGAAAAAAAAAACTTAAAATATTGTTTTAAAGTACTGTTTAGTAGCAAATGTGAAAATTTGATTTTAATATGAGAAAAGTCTAATTTTTAAATAATGACTTAAATACAGAGCGCCAAATTTTGTGAGGATCTACCGAACCCCAGGTTACTATGAAAGGTTAACCTTGAGAGTTAATAGATCAGAATTACTATTTTTACAAAAAAATTATTCCTTTAAAAATAAACCTTTTCGTTAACTGATATATGGTTTAAAAATGTCATATTTCAATATAAAAGTAGGTATAATATACATTAATGGTTTCAGTCAATCTATGCATTTATTTTCATGCAATATTGGTATACATATTTATGTGTATAAATGCACAGCATTTTGTTGTCTTTCATCAAAAAACAATTCTCTGATCTTAATTTATTTACATAAAAATAAGATGTTAATAACATACGTTAAATTTACGAACAAATTCAAGATATTCATTAAAAATATCACATCCTATAAAGAAGCATACATTCTACATTTATAACTAAAGAATTATGTATACAAAATTACTCATTTTGATTACGCGTTTTTACTGCACTTTTATTACCTGCATAAATTGTGCATTATTTACTATGCATATTTAAAATTCTTAAACAGAAAAAATGTATATTATTCATTGTGAGTTCAATATCTAATAAATATATAGAATTGAAATTATATATAGCAGCTTTACTATTACATGATAGTCTGCATTCAAAGACAGTTTTTAAATGAACATTTGCTCTATAACAGATATTAAGTTTTGTAATAGAATGTTTTCAATTAAACATATAGAACAAATCTTTCATATGTTATGAGGCATACGTCGTTTTTCTATCTAAATAGCATAAGTTCGCTTCTATTTTCAGGCTGTCATATTATTCGATTGCAAAATTACATGTAAATATCTACTTTAAGGATAGTATTACAATTTATCGCAGCTAAGAATTTATCGTTATGGGCGGAGATGGGAGTAAAAGTACTTCAAAACCTTCATAATTCCAGAAAAATACGCCTTGATGATAGATACATCAATGACAGTTCATACAGCTGTCACGAAACATCTGTACTAATATATACTAAACTGCGATTTGACAGGTACAAGTTTTATATCTTATTAGGCTCTCTAGAAGACTCTCGGAAAGGAAAGGAAACATATATGTATATATGGCACGTATACTTTCAGCGCAGACAACTAGTCGTCGAAATCGTATATTTGATGAGATTTCCAACCAAGTGTCTGAATACACCTAAAACAAGATGACGTGTAAGTAAGACACTCAAAGTGCTTATTGAGTTAATTCCAGCTAATTGAACTAATTGAGTGACCATACAATTTTTATAAAAATTAAATTGCATTTACCACTTTGATTAAGTTATAAAAATAATATACGTTTAATAAATAAATAATGTCACGTACTTTTTCACAGATAGCATAAATCCTTTTGGTCCACACGTAAGTATGCATCCCTCTGATGAACACTCGCCAATCAATTCTTTCAATAATTCATCGGATACAATACCGCGTCTACCTTTCCATTTATCTCCTGCTTGTGAAAGGATATGTGTAACTTTGAACCTAACCAATAAATACGAGATATTAATAGCCTATACCCAAATCGATAAAATTTCTTTTTAATTTTGGACTAATGATATATGATATCTAACGTAACAATATATGTAATATTTTATATCGATTCATATATTGGATATAATTTTTAAAACATGACATAATGATTATGTATTATATATTATAAATCGTTGGCTAACATTTTATCTCTTTCTTGATGTATATATAAGTTTGTAGATATAATAAATACATTTACTTTAAATGTACACATAGTTTCTCTTTGTTAAAATTTAATCAAGCATTATATATTTTCACGCACGTGTACTCACTTCTTCTCTGCGGACACTCTGTCAAGCTGCGCCACATAAAACATATTGTCTTCATCCTTGTTGAAATTTAGAAGATTGATTAATTTTCTGAAAGATTTTAAATCAGTTAATGACAAAAATAATGTAATACATTAGTCAAACTAATTTATATGCTATACTTGTCACTTAACATTACGGTTCTTTGTTATTTTGTTATTTTACACTTTCAAGAATAAAATATTGGAAATAAAAAGAGAGAGAGAGAGAAAGAGTGTGTGTGTGTGTGTATGTGTTTTCAAACAAAATATGTTAATATTACTTACACACTGCGCCTCGCTAAAGCTCGCTGAATTATTCCTAACATCACGGTTAAACCCGTTCCACCTGCCAGCATGTGAATAATAGGATACCGATCAAAAGATTCACTTACAAAGGCACCTAAACCATTGCTCATTATAAGGGTTTGGCCAGGTTGTAATTTGGTGATGGACGGACTAAGTGCGCCATTTGGATATCGTTTTATCATCAAGCAAATGCAATCAGGCTTATAATTTGGCGCCATATCTTCAGGATGAAGGCACGGTGGGACAGGCGTATATGACCTTGATATTTCCATTCCTGCGACAAAACATACAAAAATATATTGTAATATCAGAATATTTTTAACGATATATAATTTGTATATATTATATAATAATAGATACAAATGTTATATATATTTTATTCCAAAAATAATAGAATTCGCAAAAATTAAAATTAATAATAAATTATAAGAAGTAGACGCAGTAATTTTATCTTCATTTATCGGTAAAATAGAAATGTTCCATTTATTAAACTTATTAATCAATTTTATTATTTTACCAATAGAAAGATAAATATTTCATCAATATAAAGACTTTTTGAAAACAGATATCTATGCCATTACTTACCCATTACATTCATTTTAACTTCTATGTGTCTACCAATGGGAATGAGTGCTAAAAAATCTTTCGCGCGTAAAACTAACAAATTAACTAGTTTGCCAAGGGATGTGTTACTAAGTACTTCGTACTCTCTATACGTGCGTTTGTTTGTGATTGATTCTCGCGACAATGTATGATTTCCCTGAGATTTCCAAATATCTTTGAGCCTCTTTGTAAACGTAAAGTCTACCTGTAATATATAAGATAGATTTTTTTAATTTATGAAATACATGCCAAAGAGTATGTAATTATTTGTAAATAGATTCAATAATTTACCTGCATTGTATCGAAATCTCTTTTATACATTGGCGGCCATTCCACATCTGCGATTAATTCAAGTTCATGGATAATAATATGTTTTTCAAAAGTTAGCCTAAAGATGATTTTCGAGTCACTCAACCTTTGCAATTGGTAATATATTCCCGGATAGTCGCGTATACCTTGATAAAAGAATGTAACAGAATTAGATGTTTGCCGCCAATCAATGTTCACATTAGGTAAATCCGATGAAGTTTCTTCAACCGTCTTTTGTGCTGAAACAATAAAAGTTTGACCTAATCATATTATCTTAACATGTTATTTAATGAACGACTGAATGTCGATATTTCTGTCATTAATTATAATTATCTGTATTTAATATTTTAATTATAAATCATTAACAAATATGATAGTAATAAATTCAATAATTAATATTAAATAGAGATCTTTCGATATTTAAATAAATAAAATAATAAAAAATACTTTGTAAATAATCATTAAATAATTGTACATCTGAAAATAATAGAGAGAGAATTTTGACATTCATTGATTTTCAGAAAACCATCTTGTGTGTTACTCGCGAACAATGCAAACTTAAGCATAAACTTCTATAATGAACCAATATTATCTATGCTGGACGCTTTTCTAAATATAGATGACCTAGAAAACAATACAAACGGTGAAACCATTCAACAATAGGTACATACCATTAGAACATTTGCTTCGACCCAGTGTCACGGGCAAACAATTACTCGCATCCGTTACTGACTTTTCCAATACAGAGGAAGTGCTCGACGTGGAGGAAGTTCCGCGACATAATCGGCCTACGACGCATTTTTGTAGAATACTCTGATAATTCACCCAAGCGTGCACCTGGAATTAACGATCTACGGGTACATAAAAATAATTACCACTTAGCGAGACGATATAATAACGTAAAAAACGTGAGATGGAGAAGTAGAGATTCTTACGTTTTCGAATAACTTCGTGGCGTCTTTTCCGACACCTCTCATTAATTCGTCGACTCCACCTGGGTGAAAATCCATATAACGCGTAACGTTGAATACCACCCCTGCAAATGAAATCAAATGCGAAAACTGGAAATCAAACTAAGCTGAATATCAAATTCATCGATTATACTTTATAAAATATCTGTATTGTATTCAATTCCACGTGGAGTTTCAATATTTTCAAACAAAACAACGTTCTCTTCTCTCGATGCTTTCAGCATAATAAAAGATTTACGATTCTATACATACACAGTATTTATAATTGTACAATGATATTTACAATTGTACGATTTTACATAAGTTTTTAGAAGTTTTAATAATTTTTAACAATTTTTTATATAATAAATAGATATTTCGTGAAAAGACGAGTTCATTATGTATATTGATATAATTAGAAATACATGAAATCTTGTGACGTTATTAGAATTATATCAAATAAGCTAAAGAATGATTTCAAAAGAAAGAAACGACTTTTTTAAAATTGATTTCAGAGAATTAACAATCAATGAATAATTTTATTCTCAAATATTTTCTGGTAATAATTTCTCTAAGTGTCAATCAATATATTTAATGTGTAAATGATAATCACTGTTTCTTGTTGTAGTATACTTATAACTGTGATAAATAGTAAGTATTCATTATCTTTTAGTAACTTTTTCGACTTAGACTTAGAATTAATATATTATCACTGAAAGATTAGTGTATTTATTTCACTGATAAGTTATAAGTATATAACTAAAGTCAATATATTTTCATAGATTTCTCTAATTGTAATTTACAGAGATAACAAAAAAATATCTGCATTACATAATTTTAAAATTGATTTAATTCGAAGAGTTTCTTTTAATATTGCGTTTATTAAAATTTGGAAAAAATTTAAAAATATTTTAAATAATTTCAAAAAAATATTTACCTCTATTTTTTCTAAAGAAAATTTCTAAAACGAAAATTGCAACATACAATTATTTATCTTAACTTTTTCAGTTAACTATCCAGAAGGACGTCCAAACATAAATAAAAAATTGATTACATTTATTATCGTTCAAGAGTAAATCTAGGATTTTAGAAAAATTTAACCATAAATTTAAAACATAATATCCTCATGTATAATATATCATCAGAGTTAACGATAAGATAATTTTTTAAATTAAATTAATTAAAGTTAAAATAATTTATATAATTACTATAATTACATTAAAAGTTACTTTAAGATTTAATTAATTTAAATTAAAAATTAAAAATTAATTTGAAAAAAAAAAAAAATTCTTTATATTAAATTTAAAATGCCTTAATTTTTTTACAGATTATTGAAGACAATTACACAAATATTTTTAATATTTTATTTGTAAATTAAGATTATATAAAATAACAAAGAAATATTATTTTTTTATGCGGAAATGTATTTTCAACTTATAATTTTTTTTCTTCTACATACATAAATTTTAAATTTGGGAAAAGTCACTAAATTATAGTTTATGTGTTTTAGCAGTAACTAGTTAAAGGTTAAATCATTAAAAATTAACCAAATTAAGTTAAAAGTCATTAAATTTTAACTTTATTTAACTTTTAATTAGTTACTACTCAACTTTTCAACTAATTATTATCAAACCCTTTGCCCTTGTATATCATCATTAAGAGTTCGTAATTAAAAGAGAAAGAAAAGTATATATATGTATGTATATATGTGTAATCAAATATAAATATATATATAATTATCTATAACATATATTCATACATGGTTTTTCTTTTTTTCTTTATAATCTCTATCCATGTATAAGATATCCGATAATAATCGCATTACCTTTTGTGGGTAGATAGAATGAATTATAACTGAATAAAAAACTTTTTTTGTGAATTATTAATAATTAATGAGAAATTAATTAATAAAAATCCATGATTCGATCTGCATAATTCGACGATATGCGAGATTATCTAGTATTTACAATTACTAGGCGAGCGATGGAATATTGGGAGAAACGCTCTGTAAACATCCAATAATTATGAATGAACAGCATATTATTGTTGACAAAATATTCCTCCCAATGATTTATCACGAACTTAGCAACCATAAAATACTGGATTATTTTTTGTCGCTAAATTGCGCAAATCCACGGATTTGTAGATCTTTATTACTTAATTTCTCATTAAGAAACTCGCAAAACGACAAAATACATTCATTTTCAGCTTATCCTACTTTATCTATACATAAGAGAATAATCCGATTATTACCAGGAATTCTGTAGAAAAAAATAAGAAAAATTTTAAAAATAATAAAAAGTATAAGTTACTTTAATCCTTCTATCATCTATAATTTTTTTAAAATTAGCGTGCATGCGCATGTGTATGTAAAATGCAAAAAATATTTATATATGCAATCTGTAGCCCTTATTAATAGTCCTTATCAATAATATCAAAAAACAATTGTGGACCTTGCATGAATTTATTTCATACAGCAACTATTTCTGTATTAGTATTGGAAATCTTAGCCACTGACGCGATAGATGTGTATTTATCTAATACGTAACTTTGAGTATAACTTTGCATAACTTTTAATGGATAATTAGCTGATAATTAACTCACATGATTTTTAATTTTAAAAACTACTATTAACATACAAAATTAATTAAAATTAATTAAATAGAACAATAAGAATACTTGAAAATTAAAAATAATAAAACAAAAAGAAGTCTGGTATAGAAATTTTTGTGCAGATTTAATTTAAAAAATTTAATTAAGTAAATACGTTTTATTACGAATAACTCATTACGAATTAGCCTCCACCCCCTAACCCCAATGTCTTTCAATATTATTCAATCATTTTCTTAATCTTATCTTTTTACGATCTGAGGATAGTTTAAAATTGAGTTAAAATATAATGCTATTCGTATGTAACGTATTTGCTTAAAGTTTCTTTCGACTTAAATATACACTATTAAATGTACATTAATTTTCGCGCCAAATTACTTAACGTTCTTTATCGTTTTGTTGTCTTTAAAAATTAATTGCTATTAAAACTAGTACTCTCTTCTAGAGATAAGTCAATAATGTGCTTTTTCTGCAAATCTTCTCTATTATAAAACAACAATGTATCATATTCATAGTTAATTTCTTAAAAATAATTATATATATAACTGACTAGGAATAAAGAGTGCCAGATTTATTAAAAAAAATCGATTATTTGTTGAACAAATAAAATTAATTAAATAAATAATATTATATGAATAATTTTAAAAGTATAAAAAATTCTCAGTTTTAATTTTAATAGTATAGAAATTTAGTTACTTAATTTACTTACACTTTTTATTTACTTAATAAATTTTATTTCAATTTTTCTTGGAAAATAAATTAAATTAATTATGATTATTTTAATCCTATTCTATTTTTGTTTTACTTAGAATGTAACAATAATTAATAACAAATAATTATTTTAATTGTGAAAGAAAAATGTGATATGTTTTGTTAAAATAATTCAATAAAGATATGTTTTCATAAAATAATGAATATATGTTTCATAAGAAGAGCAATACATTAAAAAGTTTTGAAATATTTTTGTATTTTTATCATCTTTATATTTGGGATAATTATTTGTTCAAAGTTCAATCAATGTCCATAGCAATATATCACAACAACAATTCATAATTACTTTAAGGTTTTTTTATATAGTTGAGTTTTATATAAATAATGTTATAACAAGTGAACGACATACTTCTAATGATACATTAAGTATTTCACAAGTTATTGCCAATGGCAAAGGGAGTTTTCTTTTAGCTGATATAAAATACAGAAACAAACAAACCTCGGATTGCGATCCAAGCATCCGTTTGCTTGTTATGATTAGCAAGCTCGGATAACGTTACGACTTGTGGTACACCACCGACTCCGGTTAAATCGACTCCCGAATTACCCAGACGGATCCAATCCATTAAACTATGCCCTGGTGCTAAGGCCGTCTTATTCCGGGGGTTTCCTGTGAAAAAGAAAATCAAAGTAAAAATTTATCACCGTTACTTTATTGTACTCTTTTTTTAAAAATTGTATTAAATACTTAGAGAGTACAAAAGTAAAATAATATTAAACTCGTATTCCAAAATTATTAGGTTATTATACAACCCATTAAATTTTCATATTATGTGATTCAATTTAATTTGTTATTTAATTTCTAATTAATTATCTGCAATCAATTATAATGCTTTTACTATTTCAATTATATCTCATAAATTCTTAGTTAAACGTTCATTCTTTTATTTAATGAATATTATCATCTTTTTATATATGTTTTTAAAACAAAATTATTCAAAAGCATTTTTAACGTGAAAATTTACTGCTTCCGACATCCTTGTTCGATCTACGCGTTATTGTACAAATTAGTGGTTGAGAGCATAAGGGCGCCATTTATCTACAATGTACACGTGCAAGTGCACGTAAACGCGATCGAGAAAATAGATTAATTGGCAATTACACTAATTACTAACCGTCCTGGATCTGCAGACCGAGGCTCTGCGGAGATCCATTGCCATCCGCGGCGGAAACCAAAGAAGCACCGCAGCATCGTGGCATTTTTTCATCGGGACAACAGAAATCGCGGAGACACGATCATTTTTGTAGTCGCTTCGTGCAAAATGCAACACTGATAAAAGTTCTCACAGTATGGTAATTTGCGGAGTTTGCCTTGATAAAATGAAAAAATTGAGTTTTCTTAACCCGTTTAACATGAAGAGAATAAACAAGGCAAGGACGTAAAGTAGGCGAAGTAAACAAGGAGATGCGTTTTTCAAAGAAAAACAACGAACGTAACGTATTATTAGTATCGAACCATTAGAAACGTAATAATGTCATAGGTAATATCAATAACGTGATATGTAGATATGAGAAAAAAACGTACATAAATACAGAAAACAATATGTACTAATATCTAAACAGAAGGCAAATTTATATATCGATGTTAATCGTCAACGTTAAAACTAATTGACATCAATTGAAGTACGTGCAGTTATAAATAACCAGCTCATTTATTAAACTAAAATATCGTGCAAAATTAGCTTTAAATAAGTTTCACAGATACGCAGATATTATTCAATTGCTATCGGCTGAAAATTTTTAATCCAATATCCGATATACTGATAATCTAACACCTGTTTGATATCTATTATCTTATATATGTTTTTCATTTTAATTTAATTAATTCATAGCCACACACATAGCGCTGTTTCCCATTTTATTAAAAAACATTTTACTTTACTATATACTCATCCCCTTTTTTCTCTCTTGATTTAATGTGTATTTAAAAATATTGTACAGTTATCTTTTTTAGTTACACTCTTTTAGTTATGTTTTGAAAAAGATTTTAATCTTTTATTAATCAGATTGCAATTAAAGTATAATATTAGCACTGCACATTACAAAGTATGATTTGTCTTTAAGATAAATTTCAAATAGAATTTATTACCAAACTTTTAATTTTGACTTTAGCACAAGCACAATATAACATTAAAAAGAAAACTTAAAACAATAGAACTAAAAAGATTATTTCAAACTGTCACAATGATCTAAAAAGAAAGAGTCCAAATCTTCGTAAAAAAAAAAAAATCTCCATCGATGAAAGAAATAATAACCTTTAAAGAATATCTTATGCAAAACAATTAATTTTATATTAAAATATACTGGTTTGACTTTGAGAATTTTATTAAAGAAACAAGAGTATAACGTGATCCTCCTTCATCTACTTAAGTTAAATAGTTTCGTCTAAGGATAGGCTGCTTGACTCAGGTCACCATCGATTCGTCGTACTAATAATAAAGACACGAGGAAAACTCTTAATTATTCAAGATCTGTGTATGCGATGAAGTAATAATATCCCGGAATGGTAATAACAGATATATCCGAAAAGAAATGACAAGGCCATTTACATTATTAAGAAGCAATGATCACTACGATAATTTTTCAAAACCAGGACGGAAACGCGATGCAGATTCGTGAGTCTCGTCGACGACGAGAAACGAGAGAGCGAGAGAGAGAGACTAGATCCGGTGATCTCGTGGTGAAGGACCGGAGGGTACTGCGCTGAAACACGCGGCCGAATATAACCCTGAGACAGGTAGATCAATATAGTAGCGATGGACGACGCTCAGCTCAACACGCAGGATCTCTCGCCAGTCGGAGCGCGCTTCTCCGCGTATCAAGATCAACAGCGGAGAAACCAGTAACACACAAGACTATTGATTATTTAATTGATTAAACAAAGTGTGTTATTTGATTAAAATAATAGAACTATCTCAGATGAGGTGATATAAATCGTGAATTTAAAGAATGAATAAAAAATCTTCGCGGAAAGAAATCAACGCGGAATCTTTGCGTTGTATACCAGCTTTCAAATTTATTCTGGTACGATGGATATTTTTGGAATTTGATATTTTTATATGTGAAAAATTATATATATATATATATATATATATATATATAGGAAATTATAAAGAAGAATCACAATTTAAAAAATTACATTCTTACATAATTTTTTCTTGCTTTTCACATGCTTTCTCTCTCGTACAATTTTCTTTGATTTATAAAATGTAAAATAGAAAGTACTAAATCTTTAATGCTATGCTTCTAACACTTTGATTGAAAGAACACTTAGAAGAATCATACGTTCTTACCGGTAGCGGATCCGGACGATGACATCGTTTTTGCTTTCACTTGCTCACTTTGATTCGGTTTAATGACGCCAGTAGGTAGCATTAAGGTATTCCTAGCTAATAGGCTCGTAGGAGAAGATGTTTTCACGTCCACTTTCTTCATTTTGTCTCGTATATCATCGGTGTTGTCATCATGACTATTATCTTTTCCATTCCTATCTTTTAGTTGGTTTCCCGAAGAATCGTTTTCCTTCGTTGATTTCATTGGTTTCTTTTCAAATGGAAAGCCCGAAAATGTAAAAGTGTTGTGCAATGTCACATGACGAGTCCCAATAAAGACGCCATGATTTATCTTGTTGAACTCTGTCACACACGATTACAACAAATAGTTATTTTGAATCAAATAATCATTATGATTATATTATAATTACAACCGTATAATTATTATATAGATTATTGTCATGTAGTTTAAAACTCTCAAATTTGTCTCGAGAATTTATATCTCAGAAATAAAATTAAACAAAAATAAACAAAAATTTTATAGTGATTAATTTTTTACGTTCAAATAAAAGATTTAAATTGCAAAATAATACAGGGTATTAAATATAAGAAATATGAAAGACAATTTTAATTAATTACACTTTTAAGGCCTGGTTGCACCAAAGTTATTTTAACTTTAAATGAGACTTAAATGTATGTCTGTTTTTATTTATTTAGAGAAAAGGATAAAGATAAGCGTATGTTTAAGTCTTGCTTAATATCAAAATAATGTTGGTGCAACCTAAGTCTATTATATAAGTATTATATAAGTTTATTATAAAATACTTTCTCACTTTTTTCTATATCATTTTTTAAATTTATTTTTATTTTTATTTTTTATTACGTACAAGCTGTTTTTGCATATATAAATATATATATATATATACATATATTAAATATGTATATATCATGTTTTCCAAAATCAAAGCTTCGTCAAAATTTACATTAAAAAAATTTAAGTATTAGCATATTACACACAAGAAATCATTCATCCATTTACATTGCATGATTTGCAAATTTAGAAAGCGAGACGCATTTAAACACGACTAGCATTTGCTCTCAATTACTTTCTCCATACACTTTCTCTTTTTTGATACCTCGATAAATATAGATACTATATGTAAACTCAACTATGTGCATGGATTGCACATCGCTGGATTTAAAAAATAGAAGAGTTCAAAGAATCCTAGACAGTATATTTATATATAAATTTATAAATATGTTTAAATCTTAAAAAATATAAACACAATAAACTATATCAATTAAAAAGCTATTAATCTTAGACCCAATATATCTCAACATTTTTTTGTATTATTAAAATTGTCCTATCTAAAATATCTTCATATAGAAATCTCTATTATTAATATCTTAATATTTTGGATATTAAAATACTTGTAAACGCCACGTGTTTTTTGTTTAAAGTAAAAAATAAATATTAAAATTTAAAATAAACAAAAAAAGAGATTAGCTAGTTACTCAACAATTGAATTAAATAAAAAAATGTAAATTTAAGAAAAACTGATATTTTTTTACTTAATCTGGCTATTTATTAGCAATAAATTGTATGCTACGTTTCGACCACAAATTCAGGTCCTCTTCAGGCAATTGGTCTGTGCTTAGCTTTCGAAGTTTTTTGTTGCATTTTGGCAGCAACAATCTAATCAACTGTGTACAAAGGAACGCAATGAAAGATACATTAATTTTTATGTGTGTGATAAGTTAACGGTGTACATAAAATTATAGTCAATAAAATTTGTCGCAAGGAATAAATTAAAACTTACATGCTTCGATGAGTTTCATAACATATAAAATTCTTAGTAAACCAAAGACAATCAAGATGACAGTTGCTACTTTAAAACTAAAACACGTCCGCTCGGCATGGCAACAAACAAAGCAATGATAGACAAGTATTATATCAACTTTGAACGAGTCGTTATTATAAAAAAATGTAAATTTTAAGTTTAAACTTTTAAATTTTAACATATAATTATGTGCATAAATATTTTGTCAAGAGATATACATTTCTGTTTTAATCTTGTCTTACTTGCGTATCCTTATTTTTTTATTATTCAAAATCTATGGAAAAATAAAAACCATTTCGGCAATAAGGTAAAATAAAACCAGAAAATATTTATCAAAATTAATAAAATAAGTATATTCTTAAATATTTTATTTTACCCTTAAAACAACATAACTGTTTGTACCGGAGGTAAATAAAAGAGCATGAAGGAAGAATTATTAAAAAATTAAATAAAAAATCAATTTTCCATGCGGTAAAGGCATATCAAACTATTACATTTAAAAATTAGAAGAATAAATACATTATGCTCGGAGTGTTTTGCTATATAAAATTGGCTAAGAATGATAGAAGATTTCGGTTTCGTTCGTGACCTATGAGAGATAAGCAGCGGCTGAAAAATTTTTTGCTGAAAAGTGACTAATAAAATTGCGCAGAGCGTTAAACGCTCTTTGTCGAGCGATTGAGAGGCAAGTGGTTGCGACGCCACATTCGGCATTTTACTATGTCAGTAGAGAACGAGCTCAAGTGCGCAATCTTTCCTATAACAGGCGCCTCCTGCCTGGACTACTTGGGCCTCGGCCATAAAATCAATCGAGGTATCTCGCATGTCTTATTTAATTAAACGCTTCTTTATGTCATACATATTTTTTTAAAGAAACAACTATGATTCAAAATAAAAACAAGGTATATTTAGATTCATTCTGACGATAGTATTGATTTTGTTTATCCGTCGTTATTTATGGATTTCTCAATAGGAGTTTAATAAGCCTTGCACTTTGTGCTCTGGTAGCCTGTATTTTTTTTCCACGAACAAGCAGTCATGCAAGTGTCGTTTATTATGTTAGAACAGGTTTTTTAACTAAATTCGATCATAAGTTCTTTTAATACGCGCGAATATTCATGTAACGAGGTAATTTGCACTTAAATTATATACGTGATAATAAAAGACAAGCATGTACAAAAATAGAAAATGTCGTTCTTAACATTTCAAAAATTGCAAAAATTTTCGATTAAAAAAAAAGAAAATATTTCTTAGTGTACTAATGAAATGATAAAATGTACTAGAAAAATTTATGTATTTGTCATTTATTAACGATAAGTAATACACAACATTTTGTTTTTATGCGTTACAAGGCAAAAAACAATAAAATAAAACAAATTTCAATTAATATGTTAGCTTCAAAATAACCACTTACTTAAGACTCTATAATCTTATCCTTTTATTAATATGACAAATAATGATAAATTTTAGTGATAAATTATTTAATTGCTAAAAATATAATTAGCTATATTCTTGTCTTTGTGGCTTTATTTTCAAATAAAATATGTAAAAATTACATATACATATAATTCTTATATATTACACTATATTTAAAATATATTTTAAATATGATATATATAATATAATAAAAATATAAATATAATGTAATTCAACTTAAATGAATTCAATTTTGCTGCAGTGTTTCTTTGCCGATTT
This sequence comes from Monomorium pharaonis, assembly GCF_013373865.1. Lineage (NCBI taxonomy): Eukaryota > Metazoa > Arthropoda > Insecta > Hymenoptera > Formicidae > Monomorium > Monomorium pharaonis. The sequence goes on along the minus strand of NC_050468.1, from coordinate 26,672,315 downwards.
GCATTTTCGAAATTAACACGAGTGTCATTTTTGCATCAGATAATCAGATAAAAAAAACTCACCAGAATTATATTTATATTTCAACCTTTGTTCGCGGCATACGTGAAACATGCGAACTACCTATCTCTAGGTTATTTGTCCAGCGGTTCCAATGACTATATCGAATTCATGTATGTATGTACACGTCAATCGTCAAAAGAAGCAGAGAACGATTATCACATGCAACATCCAGAAGCACGCGCCAAATGTCACGATTATTTGCCACTCGTACACACGCGCGCGCTCCGTCGAAAGGGTTAAATGGCCTCGAAAATTGCTCGCAGGATCGAACTATGATCACGGCCACGTTTCAGAGGTTAGGTTTCGGATGCTCCGTTTGCTCCGTCCGACTGCTCCGTCTAGCGGCCAACTTCATGCCCGTAGAGAGTTTCTCTCGCAGCAAGGCCGTATGATATTATACATATACATATACATTATTTGTATATCAAACCCAACTCTAACTTATAATTAATAACCTCGTTGACCGGTTTTTCCCTAGTTCCTTTTTCACAAATTTTTTGTCGTTGGATTTATTCGCTTGCTATAAACTCGAAAAAAATGTTTGTGAAACGTTCGAAATAACTGAATAATACATATCTATCATTAAAAAATATAATGACAAGGAAAATATATATATAATGTATGTTAATAACACTACAATTATTTATCTTTAGTGAGATATATAAAGTCCAAGGTTTTTTTTTTGAGATAAAAATAGTATCGCAATACAAAGATATTCTTTTATATCTAATCGAAACTTAAAAAAACAATATATATATATATATATAAGATAAATATCTATACATAAAAATATATATACCAATTTTCTAATTTATTGATATGCACAAAAAATGAGTTATATACAAGAAATGTCGTAATCATATATATCTTTATAACAATAAATTTTCTATAAATCTACTTTTGTTAGTCCAATGCCCAGGTTGCCAAAAAATATTTTATAATTATAACGTATATACTAAAAAATTTAATCACATTTTTCAAACCCAAAAAAGTTCTTTACAGTTGCTCAGAATCTGTCGTTAAAGTTCCTTAAAATCGCGAATCACGTACGCGAGAGATCGAGGGTGCGGCAGATTTCCAAGACCACTCCTGCTGCGATTCCCCAAGCCGTTCATCCTGCGCTCTCGACTCCGGTAGGGTAGACTCGTGACAGATCGGAGCGACTCGGGCGGGAGAGCCGAGGCCCGACCGTAGTGAAGTGAGTCGCGCGACGCACAGTGAACGGCAGCGGTGGTGGGTGGATTGTGTTCGTGACGGATAACGGTGTCGGCGCGTCGTTCTCGTGCGAAAAGCGGAGCCACGATCGTTGCGACGGTCAGTCGGCGTTCGGTCAGGTGAAAAATCGGCGACTCGAGACACGACACACGGCAGGAGAGGAAGAAATTGACGCGAGGAGAGCACAAAGGAAGAGAGAGAGAGAGAGATAGAGAGAGAGAAAAGGATACAAGCTGGATTCTGTGCATCGTCGATGACTCCCGGTTTAAATCGTTCGCCTATTCCGGTGAGTATACTCCCACTGCACGATCCGCCCCGTGGAATTTAGGAAAGGAGCTGGACGAGGTGTAAAGGGGGGGGGGGGGAGATATGCCGAACCGCGTCTCTTTCTCTTTCTTTTCGTCGAGCGGCTGGCTGACGCGGCACGCCGGCAATCTCCATTTGTGTGTGTATACGTGCGTTCCGCAGGCGAGCCGCACGCCGGGAGCGGCGCAGATAAAAATCGACCGGATTGCATCGCGAGCGCGCGAGATAATAGTCTCCCAAGATCGAAGCCGGAGAGAGCCTTTTTTACGTGTTTACTTTCCGTTTTTGTACCTTTACGGCACGGAGAGGAGCATATAATATCACGAAGTCGAGTGTGCGTCACGTGAGAGCGGCTCGGAATTATTATTATTATTATTATTATTATAAGTGACAACGACATCGTCATCGTCGTCGCGCGAGAGCGAGACAAAGAGACGAGATTTCCGGGATCCCTTGACGACGTCCTGACCGCGCGGGATATAATTGACGGACGGTTTCGCAGGTAAACCGACACTTCCGTCGGAGGTACGGCTCGTCGGGAGGAATCGCGATATCGTCCGGTGACGAGGACGCTAAATTAGGTGAATGTCACGAGCCGACGCGTGGCTCAAAGCCAGACAGATTCTTCCGGTTTCAAATTCCTGCTGTCGATTGGAGGAGATGATGCAGTTCAGAATATCAATTTTTTTAAATATTTCTATAAAATATATATGGTTCCTTCCGTGTGGTGTTTGAGAAACGCGGAATAATCGTCGGTTGTGTTTAAATAACTGAAAGAAGAGATCGAATCGTATAGCTTGATTGTTCTCCACGATCCAAGTATAATTGAATGATAAAAGAAAATAATTAAAGACTTTTGTTTTTTTTTTATTCTTATTCAGTTTCTCACCTGGCCGTTTGGCTTCGGCTTTAGCTTGAAATATGGAAATAAAAAGAAATAGAAGAGATGAATCATCGCTGAGAAAGAAGACTAATCTCAAATCTACAATCTCGTTTTGAATCTTTTGAAATATTGAAATATAATATTGTCAACTATTATAACATTGAAATAAAAAAATATTTTACTAAAATTAAATTCTTTAAGAAAAGATTTTATATTCTTGCTAATGTGATACAATGATTATTGAATTAGTACTAATTTTTTTTCTGCGTGTAAAAGATTGCGACGCAAGCAGCGTCAAAATTTTTTTAAGCGTTCTTCTATGAAATTGTGTTTTTCGTAAGCACTAAAATTTCTTTTTCTTAATTAACGGACACATTTTTTTAATCCACGGTAGAAATGTGCTGCGCATATGGAAATCGGTCGGAGAATGGAAGGAAAAGTTGTCATTAACGTTAACAGCCTTGGACAAAATTACACATCCGCGTGTCAACGATTGCATTCGACGTGCTGCTGCTGCTGCTTCACGCACCGTTTGACGCGCTTCGTGCTCCTTCTTGACATTGGTCGTAATATTTTTCCATTCGACAATCTTAATTAATTCCGTCATAATTGCCATTCTTCTTCCTGTGTTATAATACAATTGGTCGTATGGATGAATTATTAGTCGGACGATTCGGTAGCCTTGATGGTTTCGCATTGATTGCTTAAATAGAATTAATTTAGCCTCAATGAAATAATTCTGGATTTTAGTCTCGTGTCGTAAATAATGTTAGCTATGATGTTTCGTAGCGATACCATCGATAAATAATATAATGAAGGTGTGGCAGTACTTCTCTCCTTTTTTTTATTTTATATTTTTATTACACTTAACATGTATGTATTTACATCAAATGGTTATCTTTCTGCAACAGTTTAACGGTGCTAAGCGCTGAAAGAGCGCATGTAAAATAAGGATATAATTATCAATAGTACGTTGCAATCTCACATCTTTTGCACGCGCAGAAAAACAATTAGTATTATATGAATTTAACAATAATTGTTGTTTCATATTAAGTAAGAATATAAAATCTCCTGTAAAGAGTTTGTAAGTTAAATTTTACAAAATATTATATTTTTATTTCAACATTATAATAGTCGATAAGATTTTATTGTTATAGTAGCGCATTTAAAGAGAGCACAATACATATTTGATTGTTTTGATAATAACAGTATTAAAATATTCCAATTCTTAGTTTCAAATATTATTAATTTTTATCCAACATTTTTTTCGTAATTGAAAATTTATTATTAAATAATGAGAATATATAATTTTTTTTTCTTGATTACACACAGCGGAAAAACAGTAAATATTAGAAATTGTATAAAAAATGTTAAATAAGATGAAATAATAAAGAAGCTTGTTAAATTATTCGTTCAATGCCTTTTGCATAAGTTTTCAGATAAAGTAATAAATCTTTTCCAGACATTTATCTGACAAATGAATAGTACATTACGCGTATAACTCCCGTTATGTAAGCCGAGATTTTTAATTCATCTATTGATCAATCGCATACACGTCTGCAATTTTGCTGTATAAAAGTTGCAAAATGACGATATCTCTTCAACTTATCTCAATAGGCCTCTTGTTCAATAAATGTTACTTGTACTTTGAATCTTTGCTTTTTCTTTCTCCAACACCCGTATAAATATTTATCACGTTTTAAGTACAAGAGATTTTTGAAATCTCAAGCAACACAAATGATAAGCTATAAATATTCCCATTCATCCCCGATAAAAGTAAATAGGTTGTTAAAATTTCTAATTCGCATATACAATATTCCATTTCATTTTCTGTCCATTTCAACTATACAGGAATGTACTTTTGCATTGTGACATCGTGACAGGTATTAATAATTCATACTCTGTTAGAGTAGAGCGCATCGTTCAAACAAACTTGAGTACTACATAAATAATATTCTTTGTTATAAGTTTCATCAAATTGCCCTCTTTTTGTTTATGTGTAGCGAAACGAGTTGACACTTCAACTCTTCCAGCTGTGTCTCTTATTCTGTGGCCATAACAATAAATTCGTGTTGTTACATAATTAACGACTAATTAATAACATGACAGATAATAAATGCGTGTTTTGTTTATTTCATCAAGTGTACTGAAGAAATGTTGTTTGTGGGTTAATACAAATCGCGTTAAGATACACTCGTCAATAAACGTAATATTGATTTGTCATGTATCGAATGTGAGGTACTATTAAATTCCGCTCGTTTGTTCTATTTCAATTGTATTATCTTTACTCCTGTAGCGGCTTTATAACCTTATGTATCTTGAGTGATGGCACGAAATAGCCTTGTTTAAAACGAGAAGCGGTTCGTGTCGCGCGGTGAGTACTCTGATGACATTCAAATATGTATTAAACCAGACGTAACGTATTCACAACTCGTAAACTCGTTTTTATGTTGTACTCCTGTATACGATAAACGAAATCGAGTCTCTCAATTAATTCTTCTGAAAGATCTTTTTCTGATTCGTTTACAATATCAAACTTTAAATTTTATATATATTTATTGTATACTTATTTTTATATACATTTATTTTACATTGTAACATATTGTATATATAAAATATTTGTATTGCTTATACTATTGTATATGTGATATTTGATATAATATATAATTAATTACTTGATATAATAAATACATTAATTAATTGCCCATAAAAATGACGTTAAACATAAATGAACAGAAATTGATAGAGATCTTTTAGGAAAGGAACTAATTAAGAGTCTGTCAAACTTTTTACACTTGTAATACTGCAAATAGTATAATGAGCATGCGCCATTTGCATTAAATTTTGAACTTTCAACTTAAGCTGCTAATTAAATTGCTGTTGAAACTGGATGAATTTGCACTTTCAAGACTCGGCGCTTTGAAACTTTTACTCTTTGGCAAATAACATCGTAACTAAATCCTGTAATGCGGACAAAGTTTATCGACGTTTCACCGTTGTCACAAAAGCATACGATTGGGGTCGTTTTGTATTTTAATTCTGTTATTTGCAAAGCTGCTTAAATTCAAACCTATTGTCTCGCTAGCCTTGACACGTATTAGTTTTGCGATTACATCATTAATGGCTTGTCCGGAGTAAGCGGGTATCATTGTAAAATTTATGTTCTCAAATCGGTCTGCCTAGGAATACTGACGCAATTTTCCATGCCGCGATATTCCCGCATTTCGTCATTTACCTATTATTTATCGCCAACGCGCCGATTAAGTCACCAGTGGTCGAAGACGTGAGGTGCACAAGCCATGCGATTTTGAAGCGTTTGTACTTATTTTTAGCGATGTTATCTAGAAGCCAGTGTTCAATGAACTTGGAACTTTGTATTTTAGTACAAAATTTTGTTCTTTCGTAAATTCAAATACATTTATAAAGCATAAATTTCGATATTGTTCTTTCAATTTTTTTAACATAACAAATATACAATAAAAAAAATAAAGAGTATAATATTATTGCCTTATTATTTTTTAATAACAAAGGAATAATAATATTATATCATTTCTTGAGAATACTTTTTTTAAATTTTCTTTCCTGATTTTTTTCACATTTGTAACTAAATGTGAGAGATAGCAAAGAATCACTTTGTATTTGGTCCTTACTACAAATTGCTTTATTTCTGAATTGACGTTTTTTTTTTATTTTGTTACAACAGTTTAAAACACCGTGTTTGTTTATATTTCGTTGAAACAATATGAAAAACATGAAAGATTATTTATTTCAAAACAGGGCATTTAAAATGTTGAAAGAAGCCAATGAATCGCGATAAGCGATTATATGCGCATATGCTCATGTTTGATATTACGAGATAGTCTTAACGGCGACATTGTCCAAGGCAGAATGATGAATCATGATATTTACATTGGATCAGTATGCACCACGTTGTAACGATCTTTTTATAACTTTTATAATTGTCATATAATGTAATCTTGCTTGGATGGTATGGAAATAATCTCTTTCTGCTGTTTACTTGGTGTTTTGGAGTGACTCGCGTATTTATAACTTTCAAATTACGAAATTAAATCAATTATTCTTGTGCAATATTTTATGACTGCCGTTAAATATAATTTGAGACAAAACTAAAACTTGTCTATCTATCTTAATAAACTTATTAAGAACGATTTCAGTGAAGTATCTAAATATTTAACTTAATACTTAAGATTGATGAACAATGATACAAAACATTTTGACATTCTAATAACTAGCTTGAGCTATATAATTATTTTGATAGTTTAAAAATTATTTTCAAATCTGTTATATCTATACATATATACTAAATTTTTAGATACTTTAACAAAATTGTTTTATCCGTGTAAAATGTTATTTTTTCGATGTGAAACTCCAGAGAGATTTATTTTTAACGAATTTTACATAGAAATTTATGGACGAAAATAAATTTTTTAAATCGCATTTTAATTAAAACTCGACCTACCAACTAATCAGGTATACAATGTAGCAAAATATATCTCTCCGGCTATTATATTTTTTCTTTGAATCATGCATTTTTATTCTCGCATTAATGTAACTAAAATTATAAATTTGCATTTCTTTTTCTTTGACAGGTGAATATCAGTTGAAGAACAAATACAAGGCAGAATGCAAACTCGACAGATTCTAGGTGTATGCCATCGCATGGTGGAACTAGTTGTGAGAGGACTATCACTGTTAGTTGCCTATATCAGAGGGCCGGCAGCATCTCAACCGCCTATCAAAGATTTAACTCTCCTACACAGCACAACCACTTTAGCTTTAAAAATTCGAAACAGACAAGTAAGTCTTTGTACTTTAAAATTCTCTGCTTAATTCCTCATTTAAGGAATAAATCTTGACAATGCGCTTTTGATAAGCTTCTACCAGTTATCTACTCAACGGTCTTCTTATAATCAGTCGTTTTTCGATAAAAAGTTTTTTATATAAAAACATTTAAATATATATAAATATTTCTATATATAATTATATTAGTTTTTTTTGTAAAATTTCTCTTTTATATAAAATAAATAATCATACTGAAAAGACAGAAATTTTTTGCTGGAAAACAACTGATTACAAGAAGATTATTGAATAGATATATGTTTTTATATGAAAAATTTTTTTACCAGGTTTGAATTATCTGATAATACAAATTAAAATTTGATTTATACATTAATCATATGATTAATAACATTTTAAATGCTTATTTTAAATGAAAAAAATTACAACAACTTGCATAAAGGATGTACTTTCTTTATTATATTTTAAATTTAGTACATTTTTTTATTTTGTTAACCATCTTTATTTTTCTGAAGTATAAAAGAATATCTGTGTCGCTGTAAATACTTTAATAAAATGACCAGGGAAAACCTTATTAACTAGGCAATGTCGCTGCGCACTTCCGCCTATGCTAAATTAATAACGTAATTACATATTATTCACAGTTAACTTCGGAAGATGTGGTATCTTCGTACATAGAAAGAATAAAAGAGATCCAACCGATACTCAACTGTGTAGTTGCGGAACGCTTTGATGAAGCTCTTAAAGAAGCGAAAAAATGCGACGAACTGTTAAAATCTCAGGATGCCCCATCCGTGGAGTTTCTGGCCAAAGAGAAACCATTATTCGGCATACCTTTTACCACCAAGGTAACTTTTGATTCTTATTTTATTCATACTTTAATTCCATTAGAGATGATAGATCAAGCGATTAGGTTTTCTTGTTTGTTATCTATTAACATAATATGATTATAATTGAAGAATTCCATTTGTATTATTACATTACAGGATTGTATCGCGATCGAAAACATGCAGCAAACAGCCGGGCTTGTTGCACGTAAGAATACTGTCGTTGATAAAGACGCAGAAGTGATAAAATTATTAAGGTCAGCTGGAGCCATACCTCTGGCCTTGACAAATGTCTCAGAACTAGCTATGTGGTGGGAAAGCAGCAATTGTCTATTTGGTATTACTAAAAACCCTTACAATACAAGGTATGATTGATACATCATCATCAGTACAATATAATCAGTTACATCATAAAACATCAGTTACATTAAAAACATGATTGTTTATTGAAACATTATGACAAAAGATACGTTTGAGAAAATCATATTAATTTTTCTTTATAATGTACAAGTAAATTGTAAAGAATAATTGTGTGTATAATTTTTAATGATAAATATTTTATTTAATTTAATGCCCAATATATATTACATGTATGTTATAAATATGTATATTATATGTATTTTTTTAAAATATGCCACTGTTAGACGAGATGACTTTTAAGTATCACTTGAATCGAAGTGCATGGCAAAAATCATAACAAGATTTAATTCTACAGGAACTTCTTATTTCATCGTTATCCACTTTCAGACATATTGTAGGCGGTTCTTCGGGTGGTGAAGGTTGTTTACAAGCAGCAGCTGGAGCACCATTTGGAATTGGCTCAGATATTGGTGGCTCTATTCGTATGCCAGCATTCTTCAATGGAATTTTTGGCCATAAGCCATCTAAGGGTGAGAAAGATTCAATACTTGGATAATGCATGTTTCTTGTTATTAACTCAGCTAGCCAGGCCTGTTAAAATCACATATCGTGAAAGCTTTACAGCAAGGATTATTTCAATTTTGACAACAATTTTATTACAAGTAATTCTCTGTTGCTTTGTCTTCTAAAAGTTTTGAGCGAATTTACGGCAAAAGTTTTCATCACACGATGCTGCAAATAACAGAGAAAGACTTGTACATAAAGATTACGTAGAGAAATTACAAAATTTGCTCCGACATGATAAAATGCAAAATTTAAGCAAATAACAGAGCAAATCTTGCTACATGATATGACAATAAATTTATAGCAGGAACAGAAAATCTTGTTAAGCACAGAATAACGGCAAATTAATAGCAAGAACAAAATAAAACTTGCCGAGCACACTTTTGCAACAAGGTTGCAAATTGCGACAAGGTGTGTCTGTAAACAGCTTAGTTTTTGCTGGCAAGGCTTGTCGCAAATAGTATGACGCACATTTTATGCAAATAACAGGGTTGCATTATCGGGTTTTAAACTTTATTTCTGGGTGACTTTACTATTTATCTCGAGATGGCGCATTTCTCGTGAAAAAGATTTATCTACTGGATTAATAAAAGGGGCTCGTCGAGAACAGAGAACCAAGTACGATTGCATCATTTACATATGATATTGGACTAATCAGTCCAATATTTTATTTTTGTTGATTTTAACTTCGATAAGTTTTGTCCTGTTCTTGCCACAAATTTGCTATCATATTGTGCATGGCAAGGTTTGTTTTTGCCACAAATTTGCTATCATGCTATGTACAGCAAGGTTTGCTCTATTCTTGCCACAAATTTGCTATCATATTATGTACAGCAAGTTTTGCCTTGTTCTTGCTGCAAATTTGTTGTTATGCTTTACTAGCAAATTTACGCGCAAAGTTTACGTCATTTTGCTAGCTGGGAACGTGTAATGAAAATATCATTTTTGTTGTAGGAATTGTCTCGAATGATGGCCAATACCCTAGTGCACATAGTTTCGACCAAGATCAATTACTTGGCATTGGACCAATGTGTAGATATGCGCAAGATTTGTTGTTAATTTTTAAAATTATTGCAGACAAAAATACTGATTTATTGAAATTAAATCAGAAAGTAGACATTTCGCGAATCAAGGCAAGTTGGTTTAATATTAAAATAAAAATAATAATTTCTTGATTTTAATTTTAATTTATGCATGCTTTTGCAGTGAAATATTAATTAATCATACAATAACCAGAAAACTATATTTCTATGTGACTTTAGATTTATTATATGGAAGATGATGGTGGTCAATACCTAATTTCACCAGTGGACCCAGAAATAAAAGCTGCTATGAAAAGAGTGGTGGATTATTTTGAAAAAGCGCACAAAGTTAAAGCCGTGAAATTAAATGTCAAAATGTTAAAAAAGAGCGTAGCCCTCTGGTTAGCGAACATGGCATGCAAAGACGAAAAAGACTTTTCATACGAACTGACCAATAGGAAAGGTCAACTTAATATCTGGTTAGAATGCATTAAATGGATGTTATTTCTGAGCAATCATACCTTTGTCGCTCTTCTCACTGCCATGTTCGAAAAATTCGGCTTAAAACATGGGAGTGAGAAACATGTTCGACTTATTCAACAGAGTAAAGATCTTTTTCAACAATTTAAGGTATTACTGAATTGAATCATTATGTCGTACTATTTTGTCAAAATATATTTTGAATGTCACGATTTTTCTGTATATGAAAAAATATATAATGTTTTATGATATTTTTTAAGGATATTTTAGGAGAGGATGGTGTATTTTTGTATCCAACACATCCCACTGCAGCTCCAATGCACCATGAACCATTATGCAAACCGTTTAATTTTTCTTACACTGCAATCATTAATGTGTTGGGCCTACCAGCTACAGCTTGTCCATTAGGTTTAAATAAACAAGGGCTTCCTATTGGAATACAGGTGTGTATTAGATGTTTGATTTTTATGTTACTAGTGTCTTATTTGTATTTTAAACTAATATTTTTATTAACACTTTGCGATTTGCGATGTTACACGTACATCCGATTGAGACAAAGTATGGTTATTGATACGAGCTGAACCACACATTTTTTATCATAAACACATGTAATATAAAAGCACTTATTAAAGTATTTTCAAACATAAGGGATTTATTTTTAAACACAATTAAAAAATTTCGCCTTCAGCTCGTGCGTTTACTTCCCGCGTTTATGGGAAATAGCCGATTCACCGCACTTGTTAAATAATATACTACTATAATCGGGCTGTGCCGTCAACCGTGAACCGATAACATCGAAAAAGTGATTTTAAAAACAGATCAAAAATTGCCTGTTTTGTCACCCTTGTTGAATTCAGACCTAAATTTGGTGCTAAATGGTAGTTTATCATGAGACAGTAATTCTCCAAAATTTTCAAATTAAGCCCACTTTTTATTACTGAGATATGAAGGGTCAAATTTGTCATTACACACCGAGGGTAGGCTATTTTAATCTTTCTACGCAAATTACCCGGTGGTTATAGCTGATAGCAAAAAATGTTGCAGACAAAAGTTGATTTTGGCGGGACAATATCATGGGCTGTTTTCCAACAAGGTACACAAATGACACAGTGTTACACTGCTCGACATGATAAAAAGACTACGAGCATGTAAAATATGTCAGTGTTACCAATTTACAAAAAATTTTATATTTAACATGTGAGGACTAATGTGATAATTTCTAATAACAATATTTTCTTGATGATTATTAACATTAACATTATTATTATTATTATTGTTTCTCAACTAAGTCTAGAGTTCTAATTTTTTAAACAAAAACATTACCCCTTTAACTCCTCATATCTCAGCAATAAAAAGTAAACTCGATTTGAAAATCTTGGAGGATTAACGTCTTATGATAAACTATCATTTAGCATCTTTAAGTCCGAATTTAAGGGTAATGAAACAGGCCATTTTTGGAGTTATTTTTTGCTCAACGGCACAATGTCATCGAAAAACGGAAAATCGTGTTAAAGGTTGTCTTGTATTTTAAATGATGTATTTTTTATTATGTAGGTCGTAGCAGGACTTTATCAAGACCATTTGACGTTCGCTGTTGCGGAAGAATTGGAACGAGGTTTCGGAGGCTGGGTACCACCAGCAATAGTAGCTTGACGTCAATACTATCATAGACAATAATTCTATGAATGACACACATAAAGCCTCATCTTACCAAACCCTGCCATCTTTTTCTTGCAAAGTATTGTATTCAAGATTTTCATTCAAACACTATCGAGGTAAAGTACAAATTATATACGGATATGTATATGATAAATGTATATATATGTGTGTGTGTGTATATATTATATATATATATATATATATATATATATGTACACTTGACATGCATTTACTATAAAATTTCTTACAAATATTTCATATTTCATAAGTTTCATAATGTATAAGTTTATATGATATGATTATGTTGTGATTCTTGCATTTATAAAATTCCAAAAAATTGATATTTAAACAAAGAGAATGTGTATCAATTTTGTGAGCAAGTATTGCTTATCAGGACTCCTTAAAATAATACAATGATATTGTGATCAATATTAATATAATTAATTGTACCTACGATATTATTTAATTCAACATAAAATAAAATAATCATGTGTACATACACTCTTTCTCTTATAGGAAAAATAAAATTTAATTCCCAAAATGAGACATTAAATATTTGTATAACACAGAAAATGTCTATATAATAATATTCAATTTTATGTTGAATTCCAGTATTTATATCTCAGATTTCTATGTAGAATTTTCTATTTTCATACATAATGTATATGAACTCAGATGGTAGCAGGGTGTTTCTGGTAACATGTGATAAGACATTCGATGTTATTTAAGACGTGTATTGATGTTGAGAATTTATACAGATATATTTTATCTACCGAAAGAAATAAATTTTTATTATATTATTTTATCACAATTATATTCTCCTTATATCCATTGTTCTTTTTTCAGCAGCCCTGACATATTGAACAACATACTTTATTAATATACATATTTTTAATTTCTTTGAAGTAAGATAATTTTGTAGCTTAATTAAATATTTTTATAGTAGTTAGTATAAAATATAGAATATATATTGTCAATAAAGAAAAATACAGATTGTAAGTTGTTTGAAATACAATTTTAAGTTAAATATATTGTTGCGTCCAGAGCTATAGCAAGAAAAATAAAACATAACACTTGCACAATTGCACTTCACATACGCAATATTCGCACAACTTCAGGAACGCAATAATATTATATTTCATCAAAATGTAAGCTAGAATTTTGATTTTCAAAATGTTTGCCACATATTCATGATTTGCTCTTTCATATTGAATAATTTATTACATATATACAAATATGTAAAATACAAATATGCAAAAAATAAATTTCATTGATAAAATGAACAGTTATTGAAACAAATTTCAGTATTTGTTTAAAATATAGCATCCGAATTTTAAAAAAGTTGAGGGAAATATATTTTAGTTCGTTAATACTATTTAAAACTTTATTCACATCACTTAAAAAGTATATAGATTATATCGAAAATATTTATTGTGCTAATACATACGAAGCTCTGAATAAGACTATTGCTAAATGTATATGATATTTATATGTATGTTTTATGAAATCTCTTATACTCTTATACTCATTCATTATTCAATTCCCATAAAAAGAAACCTATCATGTATAATGAAAAAAGCAATTAACCGTATATAAATCAGATATGTTCCGAAACATGTCTGATTCTTGTATTAAAATATGTAAGAATGATTATGAAGTACCATGAACAGCCCTTATTTTTCTATTACAGCCTCTTTGATACTAATTAGATGTTTTAGGAAGAGCTGCCTTTATAATTAATAAAATAGGTACCGCAGTTTCAACAATTGTCATAATTAAGCAAAACATGCCTAAGAATCGATCATAACACAATAGAATATATCGTATTCTCTTTTGTGCGTGTAAACTTTAATTCAAATTTAACATTTTTAACAATTAACGATAAAAACGTTCGAAGACTTTTCAGTACGCTTTAAATACTTACTTCTAGTAGTATTTTAAGATCAATATAAAAATTTCACTTTCTGGTTTTATGTATTCCAAGCGGAAATCTGCAACCAGAAGAGCACCGAACCACACAAATTACATCCAGAAAATTATATCTAAAAAATAGTCTATAAGGAAATCTGTTGTTAATATCGATAAAATTATGATTGCTCCCGAGATTGCTTAAGCTGTTACTCACAGATTTGTATTACTTAAAAAAAACTCGTTCAACAGGAAGAGATAGATTTCTATTAGCAACCATTACAAATACTTAGATTTATGGAGATCAGCGTTATGTTATAAGATTCGTTTTTTCCGACGGCGTTGCTTCATTGTTGCCGGTAGCGATGAGAGCCTTCTCTTCCAATCTATTATCCAACGAATTGTCCTTGCTGCTCTCGCTGCACGATCTGCTGGAGATCATCTCGAACTCGTTCAGGTTGACATCCGCGTCGAGGAACGTTAAGTCATTCGTGTTTCTGATCTGGTTTGTTCTGTCGTCGGCATGACGCGTCTCATCTTTGTTTCCGTTACTGATTTGTTCATGTAATTGTTCTTCGACACTGTTTTTTGTCGCAAATTCAGTCATTTCTTTCTCTTTATTTGATCGCTTATTTATCACATTTAAGTCTATGTCCGTCTGCATTTTCCCGGAAGTGTGCGTCGCAGAATTGTCAGAATTGTTCAGGGATGTTTTGTCCACGTTCGTCAAGACGTTTGAGCCGTCGCTTCTCGGATGATTTCTACTTGCGGTTTCCGATCCGTCTCGAAGGTTGGCCGGTTCTTGCTGGCTGCTTCTTGACTGGTCGACCTGACGTTCTTTTCCCTTTTTGGCGGCGGCGGCAGCGGCGAGCTCGGCCTCTTTCATCGCCGAGTGGATGACCGGCTCGGCCCACAATCCCGGGTTGAAGGCTGGTCCCGTTCCACCGAGTTCCGCTGGCAGAATGTCCGTCGGTAGATGTTCGTGAAGCGTACTGAGATTGTTGCCGTGCAGATAAATCTGTGAAGAGAGAAACGATAGTGTTTTTGAGCTTGACTCTAACATGTCTGAACAATAATTTGTAGCCATTTAAAGATATTCCCGAGGGTACCAATTTCCCGAGACATTCATCTCTTACTCTATTAATTTTTCTTGCAGATTACGTCATAAGCAGCAGAAATCGATTATACTATTGTATATTATATCTTCTAGATTTGATAAAAACTAGGATAGGAAGTCGAAGCTGAATTATCAAGTCTAAGTAATCCACTTGTGAATAATAAATTTTAGTTACAAGAAATACTTACAAAAAATTTTACAGCTATAATTATCTTCCATTACGTGCGCTGAAGAAGTATATGCATATCGTTTAGACATGTCCTACCTTATTTCGCGTCTTCTCGTCTAAGAATGGCTTCACCAGGGCTAGAGTCGCCTGGACGTAGAGCGGAGCCGAGAGGAAGTGTATCGCCTTGAATCGGGCAGGGAATCGCCCACGTAGAGCAGCTATTAGGTTTCGCAGAGCCGTTGCTCCCAGTGCACCGCCCTGTCGTAACGAGAATCCACCCCAGTCTACCACGGCGACAAAACCGGATTGCTGCCAAAAAGAAAAAAACAAGCGTAGGTCATCGTTAAGTGGGATGTAGTAATGCCAGTGTGGACGTCGAGTCTAGCTGGTTGTCTAGGTTTTAATTGGATAAAACAACATTGGTTGCCATCGACTGAATTGAAAATGTTTAAGTTAAGCCTCGTTAGAGGTATACATTATTTTACCGAAATTCGAAACTCGTCGCATATATTTTTTTATTAATATTGAATTTTACGTAATATTAAACTATTGTTTTTTATTCGCTGTTATCTGTATTGTGTATGTAATATTTAAAATATTGAATAGACCTTATATTTTTGTTTTCACGCTTTATATGTCCAAAGCCAGAAAAAATAGCTTCCAAATAATTTCTTTAAAAAATTGTTGCTTTAACAATTTAACAAGAGCAGCCATTTCATAATAATATTTCGTAAGATAAGCAATCGATTACTAAATAAATGAGTGTCGCACCTGATTTCGAGGATCTTGAATAAGTGTTTCCAGGACTAAGAAGATTGCTCGTTGAACGGCCAATGCAGGCACGGCTACAGGATCCCATTGCGACGCTAAAATAATCAGTACACATCTGCCCTTCCTATTGATTTATGGAAAAACAAAAAACATGAAACTATAAGATATTTGATTAATAAGTATTAATAAATAAACTTTTATTTTATGTCACGTATTATTAAAACAAATTAAGAAAAATAAGATTTTAAAAAGCTGTCAATTTTGAATAATTTGTTCAGTGTTTTTGGAGCCCTGGTAAGAATATATATAAATCAGAGCGTAAATCGAATGTAAAGGGAGAGTAATAGAAGCGTTAACGAAACTTCTGTGAAGCGTAAATTGAAACAATGAAATGTAAAAGGTGCGTTAATGCTTTATTACTTTCCCTTTACATTCGACTTACGCCACTTACGCTTATATTTTCACCAGAGAGGCTGATCCAGTCTTGTGACTGAAGAGTTAGGCGGGAATTGAGGCGTTTAAGTTAATTAACACCGCGTTTTAGCTCTTTGGTCCACAGATTTATTTGATTGACAACCGATTATGAAAGTTTATAATCCATATAATTTGCACCGCACCGTTTATCTCTATCTTAGGGATTTTCCCATTAATAGATTCTCGGAATTGAGTCGGTTCTTCAAGAAACTATTTTGGAATGCTTCATAGGAATGCCAAAAGAGCATGGTAATCTTTGAGAGACATCATATTAAACAATAATAACGGTATGAAAGAGCAATGATGTAAACAGACTTTGTCAGGTCAGAATATGATCCAGTAATTGTCATTAACTGTGTTTATTATTGATTAGAGATATCCCTCGAAAACCTTGAGGCTTCAGAATCCAGGCCTGTCTAATTATACCAAATAGATTTGAATAAATTCTAAAATATAATTGTAAGATCTCTCCCCAACAAAACTCAAATTATCAGAATTATTATAAAATTGTTTTACTTTCAGATGTTAAAATAATTGCTTTTAATAAAATGTTAGAATAATTACTTGGACCCGTCGCAAATGTGTCATTTTTTAAAAATCACAGTCTACAGTGTAAAAGCAACCATTTTTTTTATATGTCCTTCTTTTTTAATTGGCACGAATTGCAATTTCTATTGGCTAAAAATTTTTACGTTTGAATTAAACAATTACTTGGTAATATGTAGTAAACATGTTGAAAAGTAACCTTGATTTTTTTCTAGATTTTCAGGAAGCCTAAAAAAACTTACAAAAAAATTGAGCCAGACAAAAAAGGACCCAGACTGCCTACGCAAACTAAGTCTAAATATATGATTGCCTATGGAGAATTAATATTTATGCAGAGAGAACTTTTGTTAGTCACGCATTTTCCGGCACGTACGCGGCACGTGCTGATAACGGCGAAAAGGATAAGAATAAATTAGCAGCACGTCAAATTAATGTGCTAGAGGAGATTATTGTTCGTACCTGTCACGTGCGGGAAGAACACCCGGTATTCCCGCACGAAGCGCGCGTTGCAGCGCCGGGTCCCGGGCGGTGAGATTGCCGAAGATATCCTGGCGATGTATAATTTGCGCCTGATAAGCGGCTATCAGGGCCGCCGCCTGATCGGCGTTATACTTCCGGGCTAGCAGGAAACGCGTGATATACTCATCCGTGCAGTGTTCCAGGTCTAGAAACGTAAAAGACCGAGATCGATTGTCATTACAATGCTACCCGTGAAACATTGTGCGCGACCGGAAGTAATTCGAATGCGAATATTCCCCGGAAGTGCGTACGCAACACGGGCCAAACATATTAATATTCCTCCTCAATCGTATTGACTACGTTTACCTTTTATGTTTTTAAAATTAAACAAAGAATTACTAATTTTCATTTGCAACTGCAGAAACCATTGTTGATATCTTTAATTGATTGCACGATAGAACAGCCTGATTTTTATTTTTTGTCTCTTATTTGTTTTATTCTAGAGCTGTCCAAAAAGCAGTACTCGTAATCTGATCTCTTGTATATTTACTAAACAAAACAAAAATCTTTTATTCAAATTTCAGAGCAGATCTAATTTTAAGAACCGATTGATAAAATTAAATCTGCTCTGACATAATTTAATGTATAATTTGATTTTTGATACAAAGATTTTTTTCTCGATAAAAATTATCTTAAATATAATCTTGAGACATGCAAATATTTTATTATCTTACATATAAAATAAAAATTATTTTACTTTAGCTCTTTATTTATTATAAGTATAACTATTTAAATTATTAGACAAAATATAAGACAAAAATAAGACAAAAGATCCGCGTAAGGAATAAAATCAATTTTGTCGGAAGATTTTTGAAGCTAGAAAGACTAATTTTTTCAAAGAGTTGGAGGAATCTGATTTTTCTTTACGCGACAAACAATTTAACGACAAACTATGACAGATTTGTTTAAGCATTAAAATTACACGCTTAGAAGGTTTTCACAAACAAATTGGTTCCAGTACACATATATTCGTTATGTATATAACATGTTTTATCTGATACAATTCAATCTTACCTACATTCGGCATTTGCCGAAGTATAGATCTGACAATTTTAATAGCCAGCTTGCCATCAGTCTTCTCGAGCTTGTGCTCTGCATAGGTATTGTACCTCAAGTGACCCTGAGCAGAATGCCACGGCATGTATTCGCATTCGGATATGTATATATACTCGGACATTTTGCTCCACTTTTTGCTTCACACGCGTTAATAATCTGAAACATTACGATACAAAACGTTTTTAAATAAAAGATTGAAAGAGTCTAGAGCAAAAGGGATATAAGTATAAGTACACTGTAATTTTTATTTCAAATTAATGACATTTAGAAGAAATTTCAACTTTAATAGATTTTCAATCAAAAAGACATTTTTTCGTTATTTTAAGATGTGTCATAATACTTCCACAATATTGATTTTTAACATTCTTGAAGCATTCAGTTTAAGATCTGAGGAAATTCGACGTTAAAAATTCGTAAATAAAAAACTTGTGTCTGCCATATGTTCACTTTTATTGAATTTAACTTAATTCAAGCTTAAATAAGAAAAGAAATTCGAGACAGAAACGATAGGTCAATCGCTCGAAGGTTTATTCCTCCTGAGAGAATACGCGTGCAGAAACATTTATCACGGAATCATTGGTATTCAGATTTTATTATTGACTCATCAGTTGTCAGATATACATGGCACTTGAAGACGATGCTGTTTGTTATCATTAACGAGACGGACAACGAACGTACAAGCGATGTACGAAGAGAAACGTGTCCGCCGGCAAAGCGCGACGCGCTCTGAATCATACGTGATGCGTCGCGTTCAAGACGACTGCACACCGGGCAACAAAGAGGACGTGTGTAATGTCCGATGATGGCTGATTCGCGAAGTGGCCTAGTGTGTAGCTAGGAGCCGCTCCCACTGTATAAATAACGCCCGATTTATCTCGCAAACGTTTCTCGCTCAGAAACCGATAATTTGAGCGATTGTGCGTCTCAACGTCGGAAGGTACATCGAGAAAAAAAGTTGCTAATTTGACTAAATCTTTCAACTTGATTAAATTTCTCCAGTTCAAGTACGTATTTTAGTTAAATATATAAATACTTAAATTGAATTCAAATATTTTATATATATTTGTAAGTTAAGTACAATAAACGCTTGAACTGAAGAAATTTAATCGAGTTAAAAGATTTATTCAAATTAACAATCTTTTTTTCAGTGCAACGTCAAATAACGCGACTCATATTTGTTAACTAAAAGATAAATTGAATCTAAAAAGCGTCTATAGGTGAACGGGAGGATAGCGTTAGATAAACCGCGTGATAAATTCAATTCGATAGATTTTATCTCGCCTCTTCCTCATGCTAATAACGATGCCCGGCACATTGCCCCAAGGATGATTCACAGAGAATCGTCCTTGTGTATGAAGCATGTCATGCGAACATTCTTCTGGTCGGTTCAGATAATTATTTCGCGAAAGTTTTGCATGACCTTGCAACCGACAAGCAAGCAAGCGATCGATTCGCGATCCCTTACACTTTCCAAGCAGCTAGCTCGTCGAGGCACAGTTGTGTATCGATTGCCTCGGGACATGACAGCGAACAAAAATTAGATCTTTTTCGACATAACGCAAAAAGCCGCGACTTCGCGGACATTCGATTTCAGAAAACAAAATTAAAAACGTACATCTTTATTAAAAAATTTTATTTTCAGCACGTTTAATAAATAAACTGCATAATTTTGCAATTAGTACAATTATTTGAAAAATGCCATTTTTTTATTGCAGGATTTCAATGCTTTATAAAATTGTTTAATATATTAATTATTAAATATACATTTTCAGCTTTATGTAACTGCCGATACCGGTTGTAAGACTTGAAACATACTCTCTAAGTTACAATTAGTGAAAAGTCGAAGAAATCAGTAAAAATACACCAACTTTCAGTGCTATATTTATAACTTATTAATCAGTAAAATAAATGCACCAATCTTTCAGTGATAATACACTAATTCTGAAGCTGAATTTACTCAAAGACAGTGAATGCTCAATGACAGTTATAAGTATAGCACTGCAAATCAGTGAATAATACACTGATTGCCATTTAGAGAGTACATATCGATGTAATATTCAACTGATTATTGTTTGCATAATTTTGATTAGCATTGCTAATGAAACAGCGTGGTAATTAAGTAAATTGGAGAGAGCTGAGATAAACCGCAAATGTTGATTGAAACTGAGAAACTGAGAACGGTCAATATTCTGATCGGCGAGTCGGAGTTAGTTTCAAATACGGTACTTAGGTGTCTCGTAATAAACAACATAAATCATTAAAATTATTACGCAGCTAACCTCTTCAATGTAGATCTCGAATTTTTTATATTGCAGAAAAATTCCATACGAAATCTAATTATTTCGACAAATTATAATATATTAAATGTATTTGATTAATAAATGTTTAATTGAGAAAAGATAAACACGGTATCTGAGTGAGCCAAATTAGATCTGCTTAATCTACCTAATTAATTTTCTTTTTTGTAAACTCTATTTATATGTATATACAGGATTACCGAAATAAATTGAGAAATAATGTGAGAATAAAATCTTTATTCTAATTATTTAAAAGCAAAATATATTTTTTATAAAAAATGTATTTATAAATACATATAAACAAAAAAGATTTTTAAACTCAGACATTGGGCCTTATTATATACTGATTAATATAATAAAGTCTAAATTAAAAATAAATTAAAAAGACAAAAAAACTGAATATTATTTGCTGAATTGATTGCAAAATAATTAATAATTACAAACACCTTAGAGTTTACTCTGCTCTAAACATCAATTATCTTCAATTAATTTTGTAATTTTTAGCTATTTAAGCTACAATTTCAGTATCTCAAATAGCATGATTGAAAATCATTATTTTCTGATGTAAGCTTTATAAGTTTATAACAAACAATTAACAATGATAAAAAAATAAATCATAAAGGATGTGCACGTTGTAAAAAAATACACTTATTAAAAAAATTTATATATACATATTATTTTCTACAATCAGAAGGTGAATTTTTATAAAACAGTTAATATATACTCCATTTATTACCAGATTTTTTGCACTTAAAAAGCGCGTTGCTACAGGTTTTAATAACACATTTTTTAAGTATATATTCTAGGCGTAAAATATTTTTTTAAATAAGTCAATATATTCAAAAGTCAGCCTTATTTAATCTAAGCTTTACTTGCTCGCAATCAGTCATGTCAGACAGAAATGCAAACAAGAGCAAAAATTACACATAAAGTATTTGTTTCATGCACGTCATTCATCACATCAAATTTTTTGTCACTTTGGCAAAGTTTACCGAACAAATAATTATTGCCTCGGCAACGCGCGGTAGAAGTGCTCAGCTACCATGCAAATTGAAAGTCACGGAAAAAAAAACACGTTATTATGGCATAAGAAAGTTTACGTAAGGATGCAGAGGACGATGTCTCGGTGAGAAAAATTGACGTAAAATATAGAGAGGCGCAAGGTACACCATACTTACAACGTACAGAGAGCCTTTTACGTGTAACTCCCGGAACCCGGGGGAGAGAATCCTGATTCTCTGTGCGCTCCTAATCGGGAAGCGTCGTGGCGAACTCGACGGAGGACAAAATCTTCAATACATATCACCTGCGCGCCCGAGCGAACTGTGCGCGCAATGAAGAGTTGCTTCGACTCGCAGCGGCGCGGCGCCCGGTCATTCATTCGAAAGTGTCAGAGCGTTGAGAAACACGAGACGAAGAGCGAGGGGTAATAACCACAACGGGATTATATGGTAGGAGAGAGAAAAAAAAAGACGGCACGGAAAGAGCTCGAGCTATCGAAAGAAAGAGAGAGAGAGAGAGAGAGAGAGCAAAAGAGAGAGGAAAGCCCGAAGCCAGTTACCAACTCGCCGCTGACTCACCGGCTCCGTGTTCTCCTTGTATCCGCGCTATTATGATCTCATCGTTTCGTTCCGAAAAATTGTCCAGGGTCCACACTACACCGTACACGAGGGACGATCGCGTTGCGCGCGGCTGGCGCCGTGATTATCGACGAGCAAAACGTTGTCGGGACGAGACGTGAGTGGGTGGTCAAAAGTAATACGTACTTCGTATATCGGAACACGCAAACCGAGACATTGATTTTCGGCAAACCTTATCTCCGGCATTATAGAATAGTATTAAATTTTTCTAGAATATGCAAGTCTTTCATTTACATAACATCAATATAATCATTTGAAAGATAAACATCCTTGTTTCGAATAAGATCACACAATGGTTGAATAGTCACTAATAGATGGTTATTCTTTTACTATTATTGTTAAAAAGTTTATACTAAAAGAATAGTACAACATTATCTCAGATAGAGCGATAAGTGACAAAGCCCAGTATTCACAGTTGAATCTTATTTCAAGCCATCTCAAATAATATTTTAAGATGCTAATACGGCTCTATGATTAGTTGATGACACTTTAAGACAATACCTAAAACGATAAATACCAGCCAAAGTCATTATTACATCTTTGATGTTCTTGTTATTCTACTTGGATCATTAATGACTATTCAAACATTGTATTATATAATCTTACTCCAAACAAGAATGAAAGACTGTATTAAAGACATATATTAATGACTTATTAATAAAAAAAAGTATTTTCTAGTTTACATTACTTTATTCATTTGTAGATAATTTTTTATGAAAAATTCAATATAGATGATACAGAAATATAGATTCTTGCTTCAAACTTGCAAGTTTTATGTTGCGCATGAAGTATTGTGCATAATAGCTTGCAAACCGCATTCGTCGCAGAACAATCAACATGTCATTAGTAGCGTTTGATCGATTTGAAGATGCACAGAGAACTAACAGATGTCTGTTATGAAGCCTTCATTATTATACATACAATAGCATGCGAAAATGTATTGAGGCACCGCATCTCAAACGCGCAAAGTTTAATGTAGCTTTTCATTAACTGTACGATGCGCGCATTCCTTTGTATATCCTGACTGACATATTGCGTCGCATCATAATATATGATGCAATGCGGATAAAGAACGAGCGCAAAGTAGACTGCGCGAGAAAAAACGCCGCGTAACGCAAGCTAATCTTCATAAATTTAAAACGGTTTTACTATCGCGGCACAAATATACTTTGCGCTTCAACGACGCTTTAATTGTATTCTCGGTTAACGATCATACCGTAATCTACGGAGTTAATAAAAATTTTCTAATATATAGATTATATAATCTTACGTGTGGATTTCTATAGATATACATATCTGAAAATGAAATAACTATTACCATCACCCAGTGTTGAAATAGTGAATGTATTGTAAATTACATAATTGAATTAGAAGGTGCATTAAAAATTAAACTTACTCTAGAAATAAATCGCATATGCAGTTTACATCATGATGCGAAAGGTAGATAAAAAATATATAAGTTTAAGTAATAATATACTTGGAGTAACAAGGCCAATGAACGAGCAAACAAGACGTAAAAATGTAACTCATAAGTCTATATTGTCATTTGTTTACCGTGTGAACTTGAACGTTTCAATCTTCTTGGTTTTCCTTAGCGGTTTCATTAACGTTAAATAAAATAATTAGAATATTTGAATTAAATATGAGTTGTTTCTCTAATTTTTTAAGTAATAATAATAAAAGATATATAATTTTATGTACGCTCCTCTAAAATATCTAAAAAGAAATTAATGATTACTAACATCGTTGCTCAATTTTCAAAAACCAAACGTAAAATTGTTGAATTGAATTAGAAGATGAATTAAAGGGGTATTTACGAGTGTCAAAACGATGAGTCCATCTTTGTGAACTTTTGTGGAAAAACTGAAAAGGATAAAGATCATATTTCTCTTTATTTTAATTTTATTTAAATTTTAGTAAAAAATAATATAAAATAACATTATTTAAATTTAAAATCATATTGTTAAAACCGTATAACCATTATATCTTAAAGACAGCTCCCCATTTTACATATTTTTTTCGGTGTTAAAAACTAGTACTTGACGTAAGATTTTTTACATTGCTTAGTTTTGTCACAGTAGAAACGAATAAAAATTTTCATTTATAATAAAAATTCACGATGTTAATGTTATTTAATCAGTTACAATTTTGTTCAAAGACAATATTTTGAAAAACAGCTCAAACACTAGATTTATGTTTTAATTTTATAAAGTTTGTACTATTTTGTTTACTGAAATGTCTTTACTGATAATTTATTTATTGAAACAGCAGCAGTCATTAAAATATTGTTTTTAAAAACATGAAAGAAAAATTTAAATAAAAAAGAGAGAAAGAGAGAGATGCCTTTTATATTATATTTTAATTAAATTAAAATGCCAACTACAGAAAGGTATAATTTTTACAACAAAATAAACACAATTGCTCTTTTTATTTTTCCACAAAAAAATTCGCAAAGTTGAGTCTTGTTTTGATTCGTGTATGTGCTCTTAAGTATGTTTTTCGCGTTGTTTCAGAACTAAAACTTCATTATTAGTGTCTATCTATGGACACGTGATGTACAGTATGTATTCAAATATGTATTACTCTCAACCGTATGTCAAGTCTTCTGCTTTAGCCTCTACGCTTATAAAGTTTCAACTTTTTTAATCACTTATTGAATATTATTAGAATTACAGGATTATGAATACAAAATACTTGGCGTGCAATTATGTTAAGTATTGTATAAAGTGGCAAGGCTAAAGAATGCATGAATTATAGATAAATGTAGATAAATGCACCTTCTCGATAACTTTTGCCAGTTAATCCAGTAATATGTACGTCAAATGCAACAGAATTATAAAATTGGATATAGAAGCATAGAATTGACGTACAATTTTTTGGATTTCACCGACGATTTCTGTAACAATTGTGCAAACGTTCTTGTTTTGTGCGCGGAAGTAATTCGGCTTTGTCTGAAAAGCGGTTTCGTGTTAGTCCGTCTGACGCATGACGATGCAATAGTATAAGGTACATGCATATCACAGGTCTGTGCGAGGAAGAAGTTGCGTAATGTGTAACGGTAAAAACGCCGTATGGCAGCAATAAGGAGTTACCCGTTTCTTCCATTCGTGCAGTGAGAGTCTATACCGTTCGTTCATTATAAGTCCAATAATTGGCACATCAAAAATATTTTGCAATTTGCGCAGCACATTAGTTTCACTTAAAACATTTTAGATGCGAAACATTTTATGTTGGGCTGTTTCTAAAGATTTCGTATTAATAATAAGCTACGAAGAAATAAATTATAAAGTTCTGTTAATAAAAAATAAAAAATGACTTTTAAAATAATATACTGAATGTATAATGATTTTGTGCAATGATAGAGAATAAAATACATAAAAAGTCCTAAAATTTCTTAAAATTTAAATACAAGTTTTTTGATTATTATATTATTTCTAAAATAAAAAAGCAATATATACATAATAATCAAGTACGAATATTATTAAACAAAACAGAATATTATACGACAAAGTATATCGTAATTTCTAAGAAAATTATAAAATATTTCTAAAAAAAATTGTATAGAAAAATATTATATAAAAAATATCTAAAATATTTATTAACGCGCGCGCGCGCGCGCACACACACACACACACACACACACACACACACACACACACACACACACACACACACACACACACAACAGAAAGAAAAAGTACACAATAAAATTTAAAATAAAGTACATATATAGAGAATGAATAAAATAATATGAAACATAACTAGGACACAATACTACTTTTTATCAATAAGAGATTAATCCACAATTTGTCTTTAGATTTTATTCTTTGTTTAAAATAAAATTATACAATGTTTGAATAGCAGAACTGCTAAAAAAATCGTTTCAAGATAGAATTGGCATTATTTAAACATTATATTCTTTTTCCGAACAAGGATGTTTATTTTCTAATTAATTATATTGATGCTAGAAAGAAAAAAATTTGTTTCTTACATTATTTTACAAAATTTACTTTTTGTCTTTAAAAAAATTTAAATATTAATGAGTCATTGTGGGCAATTTTTGAAGAGAAAAATAATTTTTTTTCTCTCATATCTTTTAAAAGATTCTGCTAAAAGAATGTTATAACAGTTGGTGACTACTTAAGCTACTACTTATAATCTTATTCCAAACGAGGATAAAATATGTGTTAAAGATATGAAATAATGAACCAATCTTTTATTAACAAAATAAATAATAATTTCCCAGTATTTATTTTGTGTATCCTCTATGTAAGAATTTTGAAATAAATTGAAAATATTCATAAAATTTACCAGATTTAAACGTAAATAAATTAAACAACATTTATATAACATTATGTAAATTATAGCTTTAAATATTTCTTTTTTCTTATATCTGAGGTTTTATCTCTAAAATGCTAAAAGTTTTTAGTGGTCTTACAAATGTCTCGTTTTGCATAAATCGCGTTATCACCGTAAAAAGGGCTTGTAACGTCCGTTAAATAAGCACTGATAAAAGCAGCGATACTACTCACGTAACTAGCATTAAAGCCGATAATGGGGGCCGATCGATTTCCGTGTCGGTTTAGATATCACTTCTAGTTGTCCTTTTACTGTGTACACGTACGCATGCTTCGCGAGTATTTGGCTGTTTCACGAGTGATATTGCGTTTTAAAAACATCTTTAAAAAAAGAAACAGATATTTAAAAAAACTCTTCATACAAGGTTTCCAAAGCGAGCGTGTACAAATGTGTGCAAATTTTTCATGAAATAAAAAAACGGCAAAACATGCATCACTTTTATAAAATACACCTATAAATTTCACAATATATTTCTTAAATTTGCTTAGATAATCTTTTACAGTAGTATGATTGTACGTTTCTGTATGATGCACTTTCACCAATTTTATCTAATTGCAGCACGCACAATTACACATTGTAATGATAAATTTTATGACACGTTATTATGAAGATTGTTCAAGAAGTACTGCAAATTTTATTGTGGCTACTAGATGGTATTTCAAATAGTCAGAATAAAAAATTGCAGCCTTGAGTCTCAACAAAGCTTCTGACTCACGTGATAAAAAGTCACTGAAATATTTACCGGAAAGTGTTACAATGCTGAAATCAGAAGTAGGTAATCAAGTACGAAAATTATAAATATAAAAAAGTAGTACAAAAAAATTGCAAAATGTAAATATGAAATATATAAAGTAAATATGCATAAATTTTCATATTTAATTACAAACTTCTTTTTATTATATTATGTATACATTTATATGTATTAATGTATTTATTTATATTTATTTATTTATAATACATACGATTTACAAGAATTTATTCGAAGAAGTTTGTGCAGAAGAAGGTTGTCAGGACCATATCGATGACAAAAACCACTGCAAATGTCCAAGGTTTAATCAATATATAGCTTAACACTTATAACTACTGATTTGCAAGAACTTTCGTTAGACTTTGGAGGATCGTCAGAAGCACGGAAAATCACATCGCAATTAAGAACGTTACACGTACGGCCGTGGAGATTGATCGAGACCCGACAATTAATGTTGGCGCATCGCTATCGGGAATTCCCGCGTCGCGTTCCGCGGATTTGCGCGCGTGCCGATTGAACCACTGCGTGCGCGCGTCAACTATGGAGAAAATGTCGCTCGAAACATCCGTTGCGAAAACAGTGATGCCGGGTAGAAGAATTTCTCCCACCACTATCTGATCGTCCCCGCTACTTTGTTTAACGAGCCACGTGACTACCATGACAGACTCGAGTTTACATATTTAACATTAATTCTTTCCTCTTATTTTTACTGTATTTTTCCTAATTTTGTTTTAAGCTTGTTAAATAAAATTATACTATAATAATTGTAAATTATAGAAAAAGAATGTTCAATTACATTTATATATTCTATTTATTTTATTGTAAAATATTAAAGTAATTTCCTACAGTTTTTTTGTTTTTACAGCAAGAAATGCTGGTATTTCCACAACATGTTGCAGTAGATGAAGTAATTCAATAAATTTCATCACCATTTATAAATGATTAATTAATTTAAAGACAATTTATAAATTTTATGTTGATTGTTTTATATCTCATTCTTTTTTAATGAATGACTGACCTAAGAATACCAACAACACGATTGAATAGACACGCTACTGAGAGCCATGTGACCGCTGTGCGCTACTGCGCATGCACAAAAAATCTCCCGTCTGACATCGTTGCGCGATTCGAAATATGCGGAGGACGCGACACGACCAACTAATACGACTAAAACCCATCGCTCGATGAATACAATGATAGATTGACCGTGTTGGTTCAGGGACGTGACTAGAAAAAAGTCAGGTAAACAAATTGAAGATAATTATCCGCGGCGGCTCGGTTAATCAATATAGAAATATTATCATCTTCAAACATTTATCCCCTCAATATGTCAACTGCATGGATTGATCATGGAATTTACATTAATTTATGTAAATCAGTTATCAACAATTGAACAACTGTATAATTCATAAGTAAAGTGTACAATTGACACAGATTTTAAGACATTAAATATTAATATTATTTTATAATGTACGTATCTCATTGTATTATTTCATAACTTGATAAGTCTTAATTCATCTCTTGTTTAAACAAAGTTTGTTTTTGTCGCGTTTTTGTATAAACATATTTTTATATCTAATTTTAATAGTTACATCTGTTTTGTTTTTTGTAGCATTGGTTGCATTAGTTTTTATTATTAATCTGTCATATTTATAAATATTATAATTGAATCAATTTCTTTAATCAGTTGTATATTTTTGTAAATTAACTATAACTTATAAACTAACATCCGAAATCACCATGTTCTTTTTCAAAAGTGATATCTTTTAATAAACAAAGAATTATCCTTTATAAAAAAATTTTATAGTGCTTTTAATTTGGCTTGATTATATCACAAAATCATTTAAATATCATAAATTATATAAAAATTTTTCTGTAATATTCTGAAAAAATACAAAAAATAGATTATATAAGTAAAAAAACTATTATGACGTTGAAAAATAATCAGGGAAATTAAAAATTTTTTTAATATATCTGATGAGTACCTATGAATATTTCTCTTCTCTAGTGTCAATAAAGTCAGTCTCTGTACTTTTTAATGTATTTCTGACAAGTATAAGCAATAACAAACAGTGGTTAACTACAATTTCATTTGAAAAACAAAAAATTAGAAAATTATGCTTTTGTGCAGTCGTCTCATGACTTTCATCAGCAGCACTAAGTTTTAAAAACTCTATACGTGCAAAATAACTAATATCATCGACATAAAGCATGGACTGCGCAATGACAGAGAAAACATGTCCGACCAAAAGAGGGAGACAGCAACTGGTCCGGGTCAAGCGCTGTCTCTGTCTAAACAGTAGCATAATGGGCACTAGACAGAGAAAGCAATTGACCCGTATCACATCTCTTCTTTGTCTTTCTGCCGAACACTTTTCAAGGGCTTTTTGCAAGAAATGCGCAGTCCATGCTTTATGTCAATGACTAATATGCACCGTTGTTATTATAGGAAAGAATTAATAATGTGCTTTCAGAAATGAGCTAGTTTTTGATATAAGAGAATAATTTATCTGAAAATTTCATACGCATGGGTGAGTACGGAATCATGTGAGTGCGGTCCGAGGATAAAAACAGGGCACTAGTTTAGTTGCAGGCTAGCATGCAATGATAGGTGGTGCTGTAGTCAAATGTTCGGTGAAATGCTTTATTGGATCATACGATAATATCGACCTAATTAGACTTGTAGCCGATTTGCATTTTTTAGTCAATTTTCACGAGTATTTCTCTAGTTTCGTAGCTTTTTGACTACTTGTGGAAACGAAAGGTAAAATGAAAGCGGGTTTGGCTCGCGAGTTGAGTTTGGACAGGCTTGATATATGTTATACATTCACGCGCGCGCGCGTGCTTTGAAAGTTACAACACGACTGCAGAAGTCGATAACAAAAGTATAATTTTCTAATTTTTTTGTTTTTTAAATAAAATTGTAGTTAGCCGCGGTTTGTTATTGTTTGTACTTTACTTCTGGAGAAGGATTTCTAATTCTGTAAACTTAATAAAAAGATTTTTTCCTTAGAAAAAAAGTAGAAAGTTGTCAAATATAGTTTGATAGTCAAAAATGTGGAAGTATATAATATTTTATAAAAAAACTTATTAGACAATTTTTTTACATTTATTTCTGATGAAAAGACCATCACCGTTCCGCAATTTTCATCGAGCAGGAATTATTATGTATAAAAAAATAATGTATTCCTAATTCATGTGGAGTACCGCTAATGGTAATGCAAAAAAATAGAGTTTACATTCGTAGTGATTAAAAAAGTGATTACAAAAGAAAAAACAATGTAACTATTACGTTTGACCTGACTGGCCTCAAATAAACAAATAGCGCACAACTGTTTCGACCGTTGATTTCGGTCCTTATCAAGTACTTAGATACGTAAAAATTATGTGGTACCCATTTTGAGTTATAATATGTGTCTAGATATCGTTTAACAAGCAATATAAACGAAGTAAATTACAGAAGAGTTGCCCTAAAAATATAAATCAATAATAATGTTTACAAATCAAAAGTGTGGTCAAGTTTACATGGTAACATAAAAATCGTAAATGTTGACATTATTGACACGATTATTAGGATATTTTTACAATTAAACATATAAGTAAATATTTTCAATGGAATTTGTCTTCATTTTCAAAGAAGTATATGCTTTGAAGTTGGGGCGAACAAACATCATGCTTGCGATTAAAAATATCTTTTGTTTAGCAGACAGTTTGCGGCTCTTTCGTTTTAGGCTCTTTAGTATGTCGGAATTACTGCAGTGTACTATTAAAACTTACAAACTTTTTCTTTGGGATGCGTTTGAATATGTTCAACCTTATAATATTTAATATAAAGAAAAAACTGAACCTCTTTTACGTTTAAAGAAGCTTATGTAGCATAAGGGATTTCCGCTGCTAAATCAAAATGAACAGATTTTCATGAAACTTTGTAGAGAAGTTCAAATTAGTGATATAAATTGACTGTCAAAATTTCAGAAAGTTGAACTAGCTAGTTATTTAAATATTAAATATTTTATTAACATGGGCTCTTATGGAAATCGATGAATTTTCAGGATTTTTCAATTTTTTTTGTCGTATTAAACATAGAAGTAATAAACAGATGTTAATGAAACTTTACAATAATACATCTTAGCTGTCCAGAAAAGTACTGTTAAATTTTTGAAACGATGCACTTGCTCGTTTGAGTGAAATAATTAATAAGATAAAAAAAGTTTATAATAATCGAAGTAATACAGCACGTAAGTGTGGTAAATATGTGCTAGTGATATAACATAAATTTCAAATTGTTGTATTTAGTTATGTCTAAGGATGGTATAATAGTAAAGAATCTTTATTCTCAATTTAGAAAAAAATTATTTCAGTAATAAAGGTAGTACTTTATAGTCGATTTTTTCTTATATTCATCATTACTAACTTTAAACCATATACAGCAAAAAATAGAAGGCAACAAAATAGTCATGAATTTATTGAATATTTTTCTTTACTTGAACCCCTGTGCCACTTGTTGTGCCGGGCCTGAATAAATATCTTTTTAATAAAAAGATTAAAAATATTTTTATAATTTTTATTGAAATTGATGAATGATAAACAATCAGACACAAAAATTCACCTGTTCTAAATCTATGCTAAACTTAAGCTAAATTTCCGCTCAATATTGCTACTGTTTTGATAAGACCATTCTTTAAATTATATAAAATACCTAATATCTTCGACTTTTTCTGCAAAAATTATTATTACTTATAAATAAGCATTTATCTTTATTTTTATTACGCAAATATAATATAATACATGTAATAGCTTTGTTAATGACTTACTTATCTTTAATTGCAAGTCATCACAAAGTGTGTTCTCACTTGCACTCCAACATGATATTATGCGATATGTGTTCTGAAGAGAAAAATATCTGTTATTTGTATCCGGGAGCAGAGATCCAGAGAATTATACAATTTAAGACATACTGACCTCTTGTATCACATATACATGACTTTTTATAAACATTATATCATATCATTTGTTGGCATTGCGATAGCTGCCTTTTCAACTTGTTCTTTAAAAGAAAAGAATTCGTTAATTTGGGAATCATCAAATTATATTATATAATAAAATATAAAATGTAATCGTATAAAACACAAGTTTAATTATATTTATTACATTTCTATTGATAGTTTATATATATATTCTATTCAACATTTACTTCTTAGTATTACTACTTTTCAATTTTATTTACGTTTTACTTAAATTAATATTCTGATTTATAGTGTTTGCATATTATTTAATAATTATTTTAAAATTTATTAAAAATTGAATGTAGTTTACGTGCTTTAATTTAATACATAAATTTTTTATAAAATGTAGCAAAAATTTTTTTCCCTCTCATACATCTATATCTTTGGCAAATATAAAATAGTAGTACTTTTCCTCATTTAATAATTCAAATATAATTTTTAAAATATTCTTTTAAATAAATTTTTTGATTTAAAAAATCTCAATTATTTATTTTTTATTTCAGATATTATTAAAATCGTTCTTTTGTTAAAGACCTTATTTTTTCTTTCCTGTTTATCATTATTCTTCTTTTTTAATTTTAATTAAAGATTTCAAAGATTTCAAAAATTTTCTACAACTCACTTCTTTGCTCATTTTAATTGCGCTATAGTTCTTGCGCTCAACACTTCACAATTTTTGTCGCGCGCACGATTGGTGCATTCGCGCATCGTCGATCGTGGTAGGCACATCATCGTCGCCGTTGTCGTCGCCGTCATCTTTATCGTCATCGCCGTTGTCGCATTGATAAACGCGAACAGTAATCGCGAAACGCTGCAGCTGAGTATCCGCGACCCGTTTCGGCCCGGAGTTTTATCAAGTTCAGACGCGGCGATCAATGCTACGTCATTCCGTTGATAACCGTTTACGGATCACGTCGCCGTTGCTATTGAACTTTTAATAGTACGCGCTGGTTCGGTGCCGGGCAGTCGGTCGGTGTTCGATTGTCAGTGCACATCCGACAGCCGTGTTTGACACGCGACTCCTGGGGAGTGGTCATTTAACGACATAATAAACGAGGTAATGTGGACGCAATTCTATTTAATGAGTCAAACGCTTTTTTTTCTTCCACTGTTAAATTTATTGCTGAATGTAAAATTCGCATACATAAAATTCGATATCAATTACGTTAAAATGTTGACTCAATTTGCTCTTTATCATCTTTCTGTTTATTTTGAATGTTATTAGAAATTAAAACGTATACGGAAATAATGTAATATTCTGAGTTTTATTAAGATAAAACGCGCGCCTTCACGGCTTTGATAATTATACTAATTGTTGGTTATATTAATTATAGTAATTGTTATTCCTACATTATAGTTATTATACTTATATTTATATTATTATTGCGATAATTGCGAGGCGTACAAGAGTGGGTTAAGTTATCAAGGAATTTTTTTAGAGTTCTTTCTGTACTCGTTATAAAAAAAAATCCGTTCAAATACGATACCGGGAACACAGCCTTTATCATCTTATTATCATAAAGGGTTATTAAATGTAATAAGTGCCTTTGACCATCAAAGTATGGCGATCATTTATATAACGGTCGGCAGAACTGATTAAAATTTACATACGATTATAATACCGTATTATTACGGCCGAAGGTTTTCAATAAAAAAACGTATTCCTTTCCATATCGTAGACGCGTCGTGTAGAAAACTTTGTAGTTCAGTAACCGTTTTATTTCTCGGTTAAAATTTCCGCTCCGAGAATACAATCTGTGTGCACGTCTGCATAAATCCGTGTGTGTATTTCCATTGCGACGAGATTACAGATTTACGTGATTCTTTGTCGTAGAAGTCACGGAAGAAATACCGTTGAATGACAAGTTAAATAACTGCTCTGAGAAGCACTCGTCTGCATCATCTTGCACGCGAAAGACACGGAATAGATTGCGAAATGTTATCTAAGAGCCTAATTCGGCCGCTCTCAATAATACGTGACTTTAAGATGACACAAAACCTTATTGAATCTTACTTGAAAGTCTGTTTTTTTAGTTACATGAACATACGTAAACAATTTGTTTAACGATAATCGCTCGGGGATAAGTGGCACGCATCATATACATTAAAATTTCAAGAATGAAGGAATCGAATCAAAAGTAAAAAAATTAAATCTTTTTATGTTGATTTTTTGTAATAAATTATGTGCATAAACTTTATGCTGCTTCATATGGATACAGGATTACGTAAACGAAAGCAATTTTGCACAGTCATATTTATCCGATATTGCTTCAATCAAAACGTATTGGTTTGATCAAAGTATGTTTCAAGACTTATTGTTAGTCAGCAATCACAGTTTATCAATAATTAATACTTTTATCTACGTATACACGAAATTTGTGATTTTTAATTAAACGAAAAATTTATCATCAAAATTTGATATTGTAAAAGTCAAATTTTTCTAAAAGTTTGTATATTATGTAATTCTGTCTACTATGTATAGAAACTTTTTTACTCAGATTGAGTCTATTTCAGTCGAGTATACTTGTAGTTTAATCAACTTAATTTCTCCATACATCAGGGCGCGTAGGTATGTATAATTATATTATATGTATCCAACGTAAAAAGTTAATTAATTTTGTACTTTTTTTCAATGTTAAAAATACAAATATTTATTACTTATAAAGATTATTTATTACTTAAAAATGTTTATTACTAAAAAAATATAATAAATAAGTAATAATGTAATAATATCAAATAATGTGTATACATTGCAAGAAAGTCTGGTTTAAAAATTGAAAATCTAATAAATTTAATTAGTACATCTATTAAAAAAATAACCAAATGTTTTTTTTATAAACTACAGGTGAACTTGACTTTTTCCTGCTAAATACCAAAATTTTTTAATGTAATAATACTAGGAACGATGTTCATATATTTTGTTCTTATATTGAAATTATCTCAAGTCAATCTTAAAATATTATTAACTAATTACAGAATTGTATTAGCAACTTAAGAACTGTATTTAAGATTTTTTAAAACATTAATTTTAAGAATAAACTATGAATATCGTTTTAAATTTATTTACTATAATAAATAAAATTTATTGGTATTATTCAGTTTAGGGAAGGCAGCCCCGATAACCTTGACCTTGATATATGTTATTAAGGCCTCTTGAGTGACCTTCAAAAGATTTTAGCTGTTGCTCGTGATTCGTTAAAAAGTTATTAACAAAAAAGTTTTATAAATACGATACATAATTATTCAGTATAGGAGTACATCACATGGGTTTGCGACTTTCCACGCGTAGCGAGGTCTACCCACATTCTCTCCCCCTCCCCGCTTACAAAGCGAAACGACGTCCACGCTTGTACATACTATACACAAGGGTTTGCGACTTCAGATTTGAAATTGTGGCCAAATAGCGACTTTAAAATGTTTGGGTTAGGTTTGGGTTAGGTTAGATTAGGAAGAAATATGGGCAGGGGGGGCAAAAGTAGGGGCCGACCCAGCAAACACGTTTTGGCACGGTTATATCATTTTCTGGTCACTATGTAAATATCTTTGTTATATAACAACGAGATGGCTTTGTGATACAACCGTGGCAACTTAATATAGTAATAACATTTTTGTTACAATTCATTATTATATATTTGTTACGTAACCCAGATCTATAAATTATATGTAATTAAATCACATCCATGTTTTGTTCCATGATTAAGACGTAACAAATACAAAATGTAAGTTACATCATAGAGCCATTTATTGAAAGCTGTAAATTTTACATGATTTCGTTACGTCTATATAATGTGTACCGTGTTCTGTAACGATTATATCACAAAACTCTAAAATTGTTTGTTCTTTGAAAATGACATCACTGAAATGTAATACAATTCACATAAATAACGCATCAAACTCTTTAGTTCCACGCCAGCTGTTATGAAAGTTTGTCACAAAAATTTCGATACCTGATACCTGGATATAGTCCATAGATAATTATTTTTGTGCCAATGAATAGTATTTTTAACTATATTAAATGTTTAATAATTAGTGCATATATACAATAATTGTCGTGACAATTAGATTCTCACTTGACGCGATCCACTCCGCGTGTCTCCTTAATCGAGGACACATGTAAACAATAAGTTATAATAAGATAAGTATGTAATGTACTGCAATACGCGCGCGTATAATTTGTCTCTTTACCCTTACTTTCTTTCTTTTTTTTTCATCACTGCAGGTATTTATTTTTAGAATATATTATATTCGTTAACGTCTATAATTTAATAATAAAAAACATAACCTCAAAATATTGTACTATAAAAATGCGGTAAAGTTTTAAATTATTCTTCTAGGTCCACATAAACTATATATATATAATAAAATTATATTTATTTAACTGAGAGACATTTTCCACAGTTACAAGAATATAAATATTATATTTTGCAACGCTTACAAAAAAATTAAACTATTAAAATATTGTTCACAATTCAGTAAATTATTGTAATTAATCAGTAATATATTTCATTCTTAATATTGGTGCAAATAGTGTTTTAGCAATTTTAACTAGTTTTTCTTTCTCGGACAAGTATATCATATATCATCGACTAAATTAGAAAATCTCATAACTCCATTTTTGGACAAAATTGAGATTATGTGCATATTGATGTACATATAATATATTATAACGATATGCACATAATGTCTCAATTTTGTCCAAAAATGAAATTATAAGGTTTTCTAATTTAGCCGACGATATATACAATTACATATTTGTGAAGTCACAGTGCCAAGTTCCATATTATAATGGTTTCATAAATATTTTGTCATTGTTATGTAGTTGTTACATAACAATCATGAGATTTTTTTCATGTAATTAATATATCACCGTTACAGCAAATATTTTGTCACTGTTATGTAGTTGTTACATAACAATTATGAGATTTTTTTCATGTAATTAACATCACTGTTACAGCAAACTGTGACGACAAATTTGAGAACATTCTCCGCTTCATTCGCGTAACATCCGACATAATTGTTACATCACAAGGAACCGGAGATATGTAATTTTTATATCTTTGTGACGTAAACGTGTTTGCTGGGGAGCCCTTCCCTCGCCCACACGTTCTTTGCATCACACTTTGCATATGGATTAGCAAACATGCAAATCACGCATTTCATATGATATAAAATATATATATTCTAGAAATTAAGATAGATAATAGTGATTGTGTGAATTTAATTCTTTCTACATCAAATGATAATGAACTCAGAAGGGTGATCTTGATAACATATGTCAAGATCAAGGTCATCGAACCTGCCTCCCTAAACTAAATAATTACCAATTCATTTAATTAGATTAACATTACTTTTTAATAAAGGATGTTTTAGTTAACACAAATAAAAATTTTATAAATTTAACTGGAAAATACTAATTAGATCTTTATAGTTAAATTTCAAACGTTCCAGCTAATTTGGAGCATTACAAATCTGTTATAAAATATATATCGAGTTCAATGATAATCAAAAATTTATAATATTATCATAACATTATCATAATAATTAAAACTTTTTTCTTAATATAACAATGTTGAAGATAATTAATTAATTAATTAATACAAAATAGATTATAATACTAATGAATAAAGTATTATTGTTTAATAAAGTGTTGATAATTGTTATTAAATAAATTTATTAAGTAAATTAACATTTACAATTTAATATTTTTAACGTCTTTTTTCGGACAATCTATGATTTGTTTTAAATTTCAGAATACTTTTTTATGTACTGTATTATATTAAGAATTATAAATAAAATCTTAAATCTGGCGCAAATCATAGACCGTCTAAAATAAACTCAATATCACAAAAAACATTTATTTTATACTTCTTTAAGGTAAGAAATGTGGTACAAAATTGGTTAATTAATGTACGCGCCTGTAAACAAAAATTTGCGATCGTTGAACTGCTGCTCTAAGCTATATTTTATATTCTGGCTGAACAAAGCAGATAGCAAAATATGTACAGAGTACCTCAAATATTGCAGAGTTGAAAGCTTATTAATATTAAATACATATAACATATATACGATTAGGAAAAATTAATTTTCTTTTATATAATCTCTCTTTTATTCAATATTTTTGCATTTATAATTATAACATGCATTTGTATCGAATATCGATACGTCCGTATCACATGATTTTATACTATTACTTCAGTATTTTATATTATTGCTCTCACGCTCGTCTTGGTTTCATCATACTAATGCGCATATATTAAATTTGACAGAATTTTATCAAGATGCCACACGCTCTAAACACCCTGGTCCATCTGATCAATGTAGCGGCTTACAGCTTCACACTATATTGTGCTTTCCATATGCACATTCCTATACTTGCAGAAAGGTTCAACAAATTTGACCCTGGCCAACTCAAATACTTAACGATATGGAATGTAGTAAGTATTTTGGTTTTAATTATAAACTTATACTCTCTCTTTTCTTTAGACAAAGTATTAAGAAAGATATAATACGAGAATAAATCTTTCAGCATTTATCCGCACTTTTTATTATAATATTACATTGAGAAAAATTTTCAGAGAATAATGATTAGATTAGCGTATCCAAAAGTAACAAACGGATATTTAGATCAGATAAAATCCGACTACGGTTCAATAAGAATGAAATCATCAGAATATATCCGAAAATAAACGGAAAATAAATACCTATTTATCACTTTTTAAATGACTAATTCGTTTTTTCAAACATTCCGATGATTTTATTCCTAATATTTGTTTGTTACTTTTTGTAAGGATAATTTGATCGGACAGTTTTCTCAGTGTGGATTGAATATATTATTCATTTCAGACACGTCTTGACGTACTTTATGCTTACATTTACATTGTTAAAGTTTTAACCTTGTTCATTTGAATTTCACACATTTTGCTTTTGTTAAAAATAAATATAATTACATTGCTCTTTGTTTGCACCAAAGAAAAAAAACGAGCGGTGATTTGCTTTTTATGAGCTGAAAATGTATACAGGCTCAAATAGAAAGCTTTCAGCATAACATGAAGACAGTATTTTATCACAATGAAATAGATTGAAAAGTTTAACAACGATAAGCATGAAAAGGGGCGGGATTCTGATTTTGAAGGACCAACTCTCTGATTTGTTTAATAGACTATTTGTTTAGTCTATTAAACAAAAGTTGCTATTTAAGATTTATTTTGAGCTTAAAATTAAAAGATATCGACGTTATTACCATATTATTGTTGTTTCTTCTTTACTTCTTATTTTATAACTTTATTTTTTCATAACGCGCGCGCGACGTTCGATCTTAAGAACGAAAATGAGATTGTTACAAATTTTTAAGGTGTGTCATTCATAATCTCTAAAGTAGAAAATTATTAACAAATTATTATCATATGTTTATGATATGTGTATTACTGCATATATATATATATTGCATATTGTACTTCTAATAGTTATAAATATTAAAAATAACAGTTATTTTATCATATTTAACATTTTATAATATTAGTACTTTTAAAATGCTTTTAACAATCAATTATGGCTAAAACTTTTAATAATTTCAAACTAATTTCGTCTCTAATAAAAGCGTTATTGAGAAGTTATGAAATTAAATAATAAGAATGGCAATACACATAACATAAACACATTTCAATTTCTAGTCCAAATTCTACGTAACAATACCATAAGAGATTGTTCTTCGAATTATCACATAAAAGATACGTACGTGGCTGATCACGTAACTCGAAAATTATTTTTCTGATGACATAAACAATTTTATACAATAACTAAATGCGTTATAAAGCATTAAAAATGCATTTAAAAAAGGACTATATGTGGACAAATAATACACGTATTTCTAAAAATTCGCTATTAAAGTTAAATATTATTTATAATCAATTTTAAAAATAGAAAAAGAAAGAGAAAGAGAAGGAGAGGAAAAGATAGTGCGGATAAATATTGATTTACTTTCATATATGTAAGAATATATGTATTATTTATTATAATATATTCTAAAATATATGTAAAATATAAAATTTATTCTTTACATGTACATTACGATCACTGAAAATTCAGTAAAATTAATAAAAATATATTAATATTCAGTAGTATACTTATAACTTGTCAATTAGTGATATATACTAATTTATTTGGACAGTAAATAAAATAAATTTTTATCTTATGCAATAATAAAAAATCTTTATTTTCTTGATATTTTATATGTAAAAAACTACAATGCACACAGAAACCTATTATTAGATCTTACTTGTATAAATTTTTATTTTTATTTTTAATTAGTCTTAATATACAGGACATCCTTCTGATAAAGATCTTTACAATTTCAGAAACGTCTTTAAAAAAAAATTTTTTTTTACGTTATGAATATTTATTATCTACAACCGAGTTTTGTAAAAATGACTGGCAACTTTAGGAATATATAAATATTGTTATCATTTTCTACCTAGATTGGTCCATCAGAGTTTGAAATTGAAATTGAACGATTCTTACATAGAGTAAGCTTCTATATATCGAATCTATCAAATTTTTGTACAGTCGATTAATTCACGAATCGATTGTCTGAATTCTATCAGTGACATACATAAATATAACTTCATCTTTTTAGTCGTTGTAAATTTACATTGTAAATTAACTTTTTGCATATAAATATAATAGGATTTTTATTAAGATTTCATTGTGATTACAAGTTTGATTTAGCCATGAGTCAGCATATCACCAATTCCATAAATTGGACAGCATATATTGTATTTTTATTCCTTCTAAATTTTGTTTTTATTATAATATAAAGATACGTATTATCAAACTAAATTTGTTGATACAATGTTCGAAATTTTTAAATTTTCACAACTTTTCCAAAAAAAAAAAGATAATTTCAAGTAATTGTGCTTTTACGTGGTTTACGACATGGGTTTTATAACCAATGATTACTTATTTTAAAACAGCCTTATGATATTTTACGTATGAATAAATCATTTTTTAAGTAATACATAATTTTTACAGCAAATATGTATTTTTTCATATTTTTCTTGAAGTTTTAACCTTCCTCAAAAAATTACAAATTATTAAAAATGCAATATTTATCATTTTTTAAATAACACGAGGTAAACAGTGTGCCTTTTTATCTCGTCAATGTTTCAAAAATAAATAAAATTTATTATCGCGTGTAGTTTATCACGCGCCGAAGAATTGCGTCAAAAGAATACAACGTTAATACAATAAGATATAAGCAGCGGAATGTTAAAATATGACTGCAAATGTCATATATTTTATGGTCCTTGAAATTCGAATCGAATTGTATTAAATAACGCTATATGACAAATCTCAGAAAAATTTTTAATGAAGCACAGTTTTGGAGAAGTAAAGTTAAAACAATCAAATTCCCAATAGTGTCCAAGCATATTACTAATATTTATTATATATCTCATATTATCTTAAAATTTTTCTGAGATTTATTATTCTCATCATATAACATCATTGACATACAATTTTATTAAAATTTTAGAGGTTACAAAATAAGCAAATAACCGTATTTTTGTAATTACTCTGTTTCTTCATACATAAAGTGTGATAAATTTGCTTTAAAATAAAACATTATCGAGTTATCTTAAATTGTTTAAAAGTTAGAGTGTTTAAAAAATATCGCCAGAATTTTTAAATTCATCATATTTTGAAAAGTATTATGATTATAGCGTTAAAATTTAATATAGATGCACTGATAGAAAAACACGTGATATTTGCGACTATAATTACATAGTAAAATAATTAAGAATATTATTTGTATAGTAACTGTTACGATAATATTACTAATAAAAACCATACACTTAAAATGGTACCAACTATGAAAAAAATGTACTGTGAATTGTACAGTTCTAAAATATATAATATGGTTATTATTACTAATATAATAATAATAATTACACATATAATATTATAATAATAATTACACTATAAAAATGATATTGCTGTAATTATTTTACTATGCAATTATAGTCATATATACATACAATATATTTTTCCATCAATGTGCATATCTTAATATTACATATGAGAACAAAAACATATTTTTAAAAATAAATATTAAACAGAACATAAATATTAAAATAAAAAAATACACATTTATTTTCTATCCGATTTGTTGATGTAGAATTGCATATATGTATACCTGTAAAGTATACATATTGCGTGTATAAATAAGTAAATATTAATCTTTTCATCATCATTACATATTATGACTTCAGGATAAAAAATTATATAAATTTTGCATTATATTTACATAATCAATATTAATTGCCTTGTAAATGACTTTGTCACGCTTCATTGCACACTAAATGTTTTCATATAGTGCTTAAGTGCATAAAATATCAATTTGAACAACTTTCAAAAAACATGATTCTTAATTGCTCTGCATTAATAAATGAATTATATAATTTATACTCCTCTCTTTTTGTATTTTGTATTTCGAATGAAAATATATGTTATGATAACAGAAAATCTATTAGGCATTTATTTAAAGCCGCTAGATTTTAGTATACAACCAAACATATCTACTAATTTTTTTTAAATAGGTGTTGTGTAGATTGAGCTATTTCTTGTTATCAACTTGCTGATAAGTTACGTATATTTGTTACGTATATTTGTGTTAACATGTTTGAATACACATTTTTGTTTGTATGCACATACAATATTTTAAAATCAGAATATATTAGTTAGTTAATGAAAAAAGACAATCGAGATTGTGTGTGAATTCAATTCTTTATTTTTATTAAAAAAAATAAGTGTCAAGAATACATGATAATTTTTTCTGCGCAGTTAAAATATCTCGATATCAGATATATCTTTGATAACCAACCAATCAATAGAAAAGAAATGTTTTGCTATGTATTTCTCATTAGTCACTAGCGCATTAATATATTTAATTACTAATAACGTAGAATAGAGGGGAACTAACAAGACCTTTTGTAAGTCGACCAAATTAGACCAGACTTAACAAAGGATGGAGAAATACGGCTATTGTATCTCCTTCACTGTTATGTCACTAACTTCGTAATTCCAAGTTTCTAGAAAGTCTAGACCTTGTTGAGAATAGTAAATTGGTCTCTCTTCCTTTCTCTCTCTCTCTCTCTCTCTCTCTCTCTCTCTCTCTCTCTCTCTCTCTCTCTCTCTCACTTTTTTTTCTTTTTTTCCTGTATATTGTTTTCCAAAGACACCTTTATTAAAAAATAAATTAAGTAAAGTTTGTGTGCCAAAGAAATACACATCTTAAATATGCATTTTACATTTCTAAACGTGAAAAATAGATCAAGAATACATAAGAAGCGCAACAACCGATTTGAAATGAAATACAAAAAAAGAAAAAAGCATAAAACTGTATCAAGCTGTGCATCGGAGGCTCGAAGAAAATCTAACGAGCCGAGCATGCGAGACTCGTCGAGAGGAAGAAATGACGCAATTCCCGCACAAACAGTAAGTCGAGGAGATATACGCCTACACCGAGGCGGTATCTCCGTGCGAGGCAGCAAGGTTCGTGAATAGTTAATGCAACAAAACACGCCAGAGGCCGATGTCCTTGATCGGTGATCGGCTTCGAGTCGGCTCCCCGCTGTCTCAATTCACTAGAATGATATCGATCGCGCGACGAGAGGCGTTCTTCCGTCTCGACATCGGGTCGCGGAGTTTACGACCCGGGGACCAGCCTCGAGGAAAGTGGGAAAGCGGGCGCGCGCGCGAGGCTAGGACGGGGAGGCTAGGGCGCCTGCGAGACCTAAATCCACCACTGCGCACCGCCACGTTCTCTCCCTTCCATCCTTTTTTCTCCTGAACGGCACAGCGGCCGCATGAACCAGTGCCAAACGCACGCATGCTGCGGTCTTTTCTCTCCCTTCCCACCCGCCGCCGCGCGTTTTACTCCGT
This sequence comes from Monomorium pharaonis, assembly GCF_013373865.1. Classification (NCBI taxonomy): domain Eukaryota; kingdom Metazoa; phylum Arthropoda; class Insecta; order Hymenoptera; family Formicidae; genus Monomorium; species Monomorium pharaonis. Next base: position 26,627,574 of record NC_050468.1, on the reverse strand, counting down.
GATCCGCATCCGTCAGTAAGTCGCGGGCCGCCGACACGCGAGGTGTTACCTTTGTGCTGAGTACCACGTGAGGACACGCGGAACTTGACTCTCGGTGTTTCGCGCTCCGAAAGAGAGACGGAGAGAGAAAAAACGCGATAAAAAGACGAGGGGGGAAAGAAAAAAAGAGAAAAACCAAGAACGGAGCAGACACCGCGCTCACAGACGCATACCGACCGCATTTAAGAATCCGAGCGCGCGTTTCCCATACCAAGTAAGGGTAGATCGATCAGTATCCCGAGGTTGTAGAGAGATGTGCGTAAGACTGATTAAAAATAGAGTTCTCTCTCTCTCTCTCTCTCTCTCTCTCTCTCCGCCTCTTTTTTTCAACCTCTCTCTCGCTCGCTCTCATTTTACGGGTGTGTCGATGGACGACGATAAAAGTAGAACGCGGTTCACCCCCGCGCACGGCAGGCAAGGTGTTGCGTGATCTCGATGAACCGGAGTTCGGAGTACCCGTTCACGTTCGCAAGAGTGATCTCATATGCACGCACGCACACACGCGACGACGGCGTTGAATGCGTCGGTCGACCTAATACCTTCGCGCGGAACGAGTCTTGCGCGCGCGACGACGACCCTCGCCGCGAGAGGAGGTTAGGGTAGTATCCGCCGCGCCGCGTTCCCCGGGACAATCGCACAGGGCAATTGTTGCGCGTCGAAGCCCCGGCGGGGTAGGGTCCCCCAGCGCAATTTCAACCCGAATCCGCAAACCGCACGACGACGACGTCAGCGTAAAAGACACGTGGTGCGAGCGTGACAGTATAGTATTGCCTCACGCGAGAGTAAATATAGGGGGATAATTGAGGAATGAAGTATTTTTTTTGCGGCGCGGAGTCAAGGATTCCAAATCGTAGGCTTCCTAGGAGAGGAGGCGGGGGGGGGGAAGGGGGGGAAGTACAAACCTCTGTGAAAAGTTTGAGAAATTACCTAACGACGTACCCGCTCTATTATTACCAGGCTTGTGTGGAGCCTACGCTTGGAATTTTCTACGATTTATTCTACGAAAGCATCAGTTATTATTTATTTGGTTAATTTTTAATGAAAGACCTGTTTCATATGGCATACTTTTTCGTTTCGTATAGAATCATATTTTAAATGCATTGTTGCTTTTGATTTTAAACGACGGACCTATGGATGAAATTAAAATCTCGAGTTTGCGAAAAGGGCAAGGCCGCCAACTTTTAGAGTCTTAAAAAAACTCGTTTTGAATTTTTTATTTATAAAAAAATTAATTATTATTTATTTATTTATTCAATTTTAAACAGGTCTATAAAATCATAATTACAAATTTTTAAAAAAGACACAAAAAGGAGACCAACATAAACTTTTTAAATATTTCTCATCATTTATTCCTTTCACTATAAATTCGTAATGTCTGCAATTTAAGCATTCTACGATGTTTTTATCTAGAAAAAAATCATTATTATTATTATTTAGTCAATTTTAAATTATAAATTTATGGATAACAAATTTTTTCAATTTCTTATTTGTTTTTACATTATTATTTATTTATTCAATTTTAATCAAATCTGCATTTATAGAATATATGAAGATCATAGTACAATCTTCTTCCTGTTTTATATAGAATTATATTAGTGCTTTTAATTATGCGGAAATTTCCGAGATTGTGTCGTTGCAATTATCTGAAAGGACAAGAAGTCGCAGTCACAATACATTCACAATTTATCTTCCGGTTTTTTGTTCGAAAATTCCTGTAACAGGTTGCTTAAAAGAAGATACGCATGGTAGGAAAGTCGTAATAAATCATTACATCACGAAACTAACGAAAGTAATTTTAATAAATCATCATATCACTGTCACTGTTCGTTTACGCCGTAAATGCCAAAGCGGCACTTAATTCTTGACGTGAAAAGAAAAAGTAAGTGACGACTTGAAAAGGTCTATGATTTATGATTTTTAATTAAGTTGAAATATTCGTGCGTTATAGCAATTATTTAAAGGGCGATTCAAAAAATCGTATGTCGCAGTATGTCGCACATTACCTTCTGATTGTTCTGTTTTGATTAAAAATAATATTTTAAGAATTGTTGATCCGCGGCTTTGTTATATTGTTGAAAAAAATATAGTTATTTGAAAATACAATATCATTTTTCTTTATATTGAAATATATTCGAAAAACGACGGAAATTAAAATAACACGTAAAATTATATCCTCTTTGTATAACATAAAATATCGTTTTCTCTTTGTTAACTTATTTTTAATTATTATAGATTTAACTTTCTTATTATTAGATTAAAATATATACATAACATAGTCTCTGCGATGTACTACGATCAAAGAAAGACTGTTTTAAAAGACTTCATAGTTTTATAGTTTCCATACTTTTTTCTCAAAAGAAAAACATTCTTTCGAAAATTTATCATATTTTCCACATTAATAATCATTTTTTCGTTATTTTCTGTACTTTATATTTAATTGTTTCTATTTTTCCGAAATATTTTATAATATGTTCCTTCGAGTTTTTTTTTTTTTTTTCAATTTATTCGAAACTTTTTTTATAATTGTACGTTGTTCTGTATTTCCACTCGAAAATTTGTCCACGTTCGCACTTATCTACTCTAACTGGCTCTTTAACTTGCATGCAATCGACAGACAGCAACACCACAAGTTGACAGCTTCTGTCGACAGCACGTGTAGCCGCAAAGGGTTTAAACGAGAATGAGTATCGGACGACGAGTGTATCGGCAAGCATCGTATAGCAAATACTATTGTCGGGTGGGTAATCGCGTTCTAGATTCGTGAATTATAAAGTCTCTGCCGCGCAAAGTGAGTTATGTAACGTAATAGCCTAGCAACGGGTCACCTAATATTTCTTTTGAACGCTTCGCAGTTCATATTAAATCCGTGTAAGAGAATTGCCCTATATTAATTTTACGCTTCGCTAGTACGGCTAAAAAAAAAAAGAGGAAACGAGCTCACCCACGAACAAGTGAGCCCCGATGACCTGGTAAAAATATATAAGACGATATTAAAGACGGGATTTGATGGGCTGAAGTCACAATACACCTGCGTAATAAGCCTTGACATAATCACGAGCGCATTCATACTTATACCGTATTCACGAGCATTAATTTAGATTTAATTAATTTTTCTTCTTTTTATCTTTTTATCTAAATTATTTAAAGTCTAGAGAAACATGTCCGAAACAAAATTATGTTTCTTGTTGTGTAAATTAACGCTCGTGAATACGGTATAAGTGATTACGTTAAGGCTTACGCAGGTGTATTGTGTACTTCGACACAAATCCCGTCTCTAATATCGTCTTTTATATACATGTATATATATATATATATATATATATATATATATATATATATAATTCGATGAACGTCGTATCCATTTTGATATCCGTGGTTTTTATTAACTTTATGTTTTTTAAATATATTTTTTTACTTAAATTCTTGTCCCTCGCTTGAATATCTTTGTTATTATGCAATCTGTCTTTATTCAACCTCTCAATGTCACGAGAAAGCGTCTTCCTTTATAATTACAGACCTTTATAATTGTGATAACAACCTGTAAGAAAGTTTCGATGAATTCAGGCTAATACTAGTCTGTCATAATGTACTTTGCGCTTACACAAAGTGCTTTTACGTTGCATAATGCGATTAGGAGGGTCATTTAGGCGAACGATATAACGCTTCTTCGATCCTCCAAGCTATTGTTTTACCTTTCAATTTCTACGTGATATAATATTTTGTTCCCACTGCTTCGTGTGCACTGAGAGCGAGTGTAATCACCTTTCCTCACGAGAAGTAGTACAAGATAGAAATCAAGCGTGAAAAGGTACGAAGAAATAAATGAATAGTGAGGTAACGAGAGGCATCACACTTCTCATTTTATATAGAAAAGACCGATTTATATAACGATTTATGTACATTTCTATACATAAAACGTATGTATTTTTGATATCTATTTTAATTGAGCAAATCTTATTTCGAACAAGATCATCGTTAAAATACGCGCAATTTGAAAATTAGAAAGAAGAAATGTGAGCGTCGCTGATTTATGTAAATTATGTGAAATCAAATGAAAGAGATAAACAAAGATATACAAAGAGAGAGAGAGAAAGAGAGAGAGAGAGAGAGAGAGAGAGAGAGAGAGAGAGAAAGAGCGCGAAAAGGAGATACCATGTATAAAACATTTAGTTATTAGTGTTTTAGATTAATTAACAAAATCAGAACATCACGTTTTCTTCAGTCTTCCGCTATGCTATTTTCGAATCTTAATTATTATATATATATATATATATATATATATATATATATATGTATATAATATTGTTTGATATATATATATATATATATATATATATATCGCGGAATTGTTTGAGCTATATATATCAAATATAATTCAAATGCAATTCATTTTTACTTTCTTATAAGTTTTCTTTGACTTTTTCCGTAATCATTAATGACGAAATTGACTTCATCAGTTATTTCATTGATTATTTTTAGATTTATTTTATATAGCATGTATCATTTAAAATAAATGCAAAGGAAAAAAAAATTAATATTTGTTATGTACGTGATACCTTTTTTTCGTCAAGAGTACTTAGTTACGTATACATTATATAACTCAGCTATATATTCACTTGCATAATGTACGCACGTGTTAGGAAATTATCAACTGAAACTTTCCATCTTCGTACGATCTGCCGTTTGCATATTTGTCACTTTTTCAACAATAATTCTCGATCTTGGTGGTACTTGTACATTAAAACTTTATACGATCAGTCGAATAGCTGAATGGACCGTTGATCGATCACACAGATGCAAGCAAAAAAGGATTGTGTAAAAATGAACAGAAAATAAAATAACTTTTTTCATTAAAATATTCAATTTTCTATTTATGTTTCTTGGAAAAAGTAAAGACAAATAAAACACTCACGCACATACAAATAAATAAACATATATGTATATAGGTAGATGTATTTGAACATTTGAATATAACTGTGTTATAATTTCATAATTCATTGTTATTGCTATCATAAAACTATTGATAATAAAAATAAAAATAAATAGTTTTTATTTTTTTTATATCATATTTTATACCATCAGTACCAATAGAATGTTTCTAAATTAATCGTTTTATTTCTATCATTTAATCATAATTCTTGGCTCAATGAATAGAAACAAATCGTATGATGCTACTGTTCATCGCAATCTTAAATTTTTACATAATCAGATCCGCGAAATACCATGTCTAATAAATGATTACTGAGATTGCGCTTAGAGAGATGTTCTTGCTCTCTCTCTCTCTCTCTCTCTCTCTCTCTCTCTCTCTCTCTCTCTCTCTCTCTCTCTCTCTCTCTCTCTCTCTCTCTCTCTCTCTCTCCCTCTATTTTCCATTAGTGCAGCGATTTCTCTTGGTTGCCTGTCATTTTTCTTCGAGAGAAGATTTGTTAATAATCCAGTGAAAGACTTAAAAAAAAAAAGTAATGTATGCCATAATGTATGCCAAGAAATTGCCGCAATTAGAGCTGAGACTTCGGTCGCGGTAATGGAAAATGCGGTTTGAGAGAGTAATGATTTTCAGGCACAGTTTAAACGGTCATTTAATAGAATGCACTATCCCAGATTCGATTATGTAAAATTTCCCATGATCAGATTTCACACACGTGGCTCAGCGCCACCGGGCGCGAGAGTTCGAACGAGTCCTCTAACGATTCTAACTGGAGAAAATAATTTAGAGAGAGAGAGAGAGAGAGAGAGAGAGAGAGAGAGAGAGAGAGAGAGAGAACAAGTTATGAGATTGTTTCGCGAAGGGAAGTATAAGTCGACGAGTACGCGGGGTCTTTCTGTTCTTGCTGTCGCGGTGCCTTATGGTCTCCCCAAAAAAGAGTTAATTGCACGTTTCAGACTTAACTTTTAAACAGCCGTGAGATGCGAGAGGGCCTAGCGATCGGATTCCATGCGGCTACCTTTCTGCTGTACGCTTTCGCGGTTTATTACGATTACACGTACACGATCGTGCCGGACAATGTCACGAGCATGCACAACGCCTACGGTGGAAAGTTCAAGTTCCTAACGTTCTGGGATGCGGTTAGTATCGACGTGCGAGTTGAGCGCTTCTTCTTCTTCTTCTTCTTCTTCTTCTTCTGTTTCATTGATGAAGCTGCGAAGTCCTTTCGTTCGGTAACCACATGCACGCTGCACACAGACGAGCACAAGCTCATGTTGTCCGTGTCGGTCCCTCACTGTCACTGTAAAATTCCGTTACGTCTTGGAGAATCTCCAAGCCGAAGGAAACGAAACTGTTATTACGCTCGTGATTACGCAAATTTGATCGGAAAGTCCAGACCAATGTAACGAAATATCGATCACGAGCCGCTTCAAGATTCGATAGAAATTATTGCAATGTGACTTTATTAATTATTATTCAGATATTATTATCTTCTAAATTTTATATATATTGATTTATCATAAATATATTTGCAAAGACCGGCGCTTCCGCGAGTGCCATTTGTGCTGTGTGATGCGTAATGAGGTATTAATTTTACATATGGAAACGTCTGCAGTTGCAACGATCATTAGTCACGACACTTTTTCATTCCTGGTTTTTCTTCCTGCTCTTCGAACAAAGAAAAAGAATTACTGTATTTTTTATAGAGCAGCAAACCAATGAGAAACTCTAATACTCTTCTCGCAAAAACTGATTCTCTACGATCGTAGATTTAGTACGCAATGTATCCTTATTGCCATGTTACGTAATAGTGAAAACCGACACGTCCACCTAGTGGCTAACAGGCGAACGCAAAAATCAAATAACGATGATATAATATTCTTCGAATCAGCAAGATAGAAAACGGGATATACTCATTGATAATGATTATCAGTACAATCAGTAATTACAAAAGAATCCTTTCAGCGTTTATACTGGGTGATAATCAGGAAACCAAATAACTGTCATTTTGTAATAAATGAATAGAATGAAATGGATCGTACACACTGGAAGGAGAAACCCTTCATTTTTATTAGCGCAAAAAGTATATGAACATAAAAGTAAATATTATCAAAAAATGTCAACATTGCGAGTTGCTTGGATCAGTGCGATATCTGATTTTTGGAATAATACAATAATTGAAGGGTTGTCGAAAAATTAATAATTACACTTTTTAACATTGAATGTATTTTTGCACTATACGTGTTAAAAAATGATAGTTTTTCTTTATTTTATTTCGTTTACTATTCGATTCCGCGAAAATAACTTTTGCTTTCAGCAACTTTCCGATTGTCATCCTTGTTGTATCTTAATTAGTAACTCAAGCAGTACACAACAGTGTCACTCAATGTGTACTTCATAAAAGAAAAAGTCTATGTTCTATAGAAAATTAAGAATGTAAAAAAATAATAATCATTATCTTGAGGACCACCAAAGTGGCTAAGCTCAAACTTTCTAAGTGTATGTACATTCTGATGAACGAACGTTTTGATGAACACGTTCAAGACACAATTGCACATTAGAATTGTGTATCTTTCAATTGATATTTATCTCACGAAGGCACAAAAAATTTGCTTGTTAGAGACGAGTGCAGCTCTCTGTTTCACTCAATTTGTCCCGTTGAGCCAAAAGCGTGACTCTACATTTGACGAGAGATTGCGTTCGAGCATTTTGTCACTTACCGTCGAACGATGACACACACTTGACCATTTCACGCTTAAATTACCGCCATCAAGCAGCCTGTAAAGAGCAAAATTCAATTGTTCAAGCACCACTCCATATTATGCAGCGAAACGGACGCACGTGTCAAAACTGCTTATGTGCAGCGTTAGTCGATAATTACGCTGATATGTACGTTTAATTCGAATTAATCATTTCATCTAACAAAACGAAAAGCATAACTAAGATTTAAGATTTTTTAATTAACTTGAATTTTACTCGCGTTCATTTTTTAATCGAGCAAGCAGACAATCGTTATCGTAATATCGATTAAAATTTCCGATAAAAATATAAAATGAAATTTAATAATTTTTAATTTTAATTGAAATAATGTTGACTATACTTCTGAAGATGCCCATACTCCGATTTAATTCAAATTTTGAAAATAGGCTTTTAGATAAAGGAAACATGTGAGAAAGATTATCGGCGATTGACGGACTTTTTTTTAATGTCAGTAAGTAGGGAATTGATCATTTTTCAATCTTCACCTTACTAAATAAATAAGTTTACAATATAGTAAAAATAATGGACACTGAAAAGATTAGCAAGATCTCTACGCAATAAAACGTATCATGAACCACAAACAAAAACATCATAGCACATGCTGCTTTGATTTGTAAAACCTTTCTTGTTTCTCTCATTACTCACTTCTAATAATTTACGACCAGTATTGATATTCACATTGTTTATAAGTTATTTTCTGTTTCTATAATAAACGTTAGTTTTATCATAGAAGCTGAGATAGAATGATAAAAAATTTGAACTAAATCGGAGCATGGGTGTTTTCGAAAGTTTCGTCATAATTTTTAATTGCTAAGAATTTTTGTTATTTATTTTTAAGGAATTTTTAAGAATCTCAATTTAGATGCTAATTGTTCATAATATCGAGTGTAGTGCAAATAATTAGGTCACTTCCTCTTCTCCTCTGTCAACGGGTTGAAGTGCTACTCGTGGTGACTTGCACGTGACAAATATCATCGTTCGATTGACACGTGATAAGCTAGAGGTGTAGAACAAGTGTTTTAACGGGTAAATACTTGATCTTAAAACATCAATGTTAAGTTTAAATGTTCAAGCGAAATCGTATAAATTGTATGATATATGGAAAATATTTAGCAAGTTATACAAATATTTAGATATTATGCAACATTGCCAATTCAATGGCGTGTTACATATTCAGTTATACACAGTATAAATATTGTAACATTAAAAAAGGTTGGCAAAAATTCAATTATGTTGCTTAAAAAAATTTTAATAACAACCTGAAAGAATTGAAAAATTTAAACTGTAAAGCGTAATATAAGTCGTACTTTAAAGTCGTAGTTTTAAATTTATATTTTATATTTTGTTATATTTATATTTGTAAAAGTGTTTTTTCTAGAAGTAAAATTTAGTCTTTTTGTATGCATTTTATGTTTAAAATATTCAAGTTTTTGAAACCTGTTCATTAGTTGTCTTGTTCATTCAAGGCTTATTTAGATCTAAAAGTAACAATTGTTACTCATTAAAAATATTAAGCAAATAAATTGTTATAAAAATAAAAACCCGATAAAAATATTTGATTATGATAAAGAAAATAATTAACAAGAAGTTAAAAAATGTGTTGATTGTTTAAGTAAAAAACAAGGGATTAATTTAAAAAATAGAAACAATTCATAATGACATCTCGATACTTTTCTTAGTACATTTATATTATTATAATACATTGCACGTGTACAGAATGTATAATAAATGCACAGTAAAAATACAAGTCATTAAATATTATCGCTTATGTTAACAATGTTGTTATCGATGGTCTTGAAATGTTAAACTATGCAAATAATAATTTCTGCTACTTAAATTGGAAATGGTGAAACTCAATACTTTAAGATTTCATCGATTTACTTTTATCGATGAAGGAAATAAGAGAAACATTAAGCACAATGATGTGTACACACACACACACACACACACACACACACACACACACACACACACACACACACACAAATTATATATATATGATTACATTTTTTATCTTATAACAATACTTTATATACGCTATCTGTGCGAATAAATGTATTCTTAGTTTGTCTTTTATACTATTTAAGTTTTAAGTAGCAAATAAAATGTAACAAATAAAAAGAGTCACTTCACATCCGTTAAAAACTTGCATTGATTAGTCTTATTAATTTTATGTAAAAATCTGTTAAAAAATCTTAATTATTAATATATTTAGAATTAATATATTTAAATAGATTTAATAATAAGAATACGTAGCAATAACATCATAATTAATTTTAAGCGATACTTATTGTATTATGATATTAATTACAGTGATAATTAATCCTTATTTACATGTTAATTAAAACACTGAAATATATCATTTGTGTTCCAGATTCTACAAGCATTATTCTTTTTGATATGTCTCGTAAACGATTTATTTGGTACGAATGCTGTAAACCCCAAGAAACCGCCCTTCACGCGGAAATTAAAAGATTATTTCCACGCAAGCCTAGGGTTTCCCATTGCTATGGTGAGTATAAATTAAATTTTTTCGTAAGATTACATTTATACCAAATTGAAAAGGGAAAAGTAGATAATTACAATACATCCAAATAAATTTTTACACAAATGTTTATTAGAGTTTTATTTATTAGTATATGTTTATTTTATTAGTATATGTAAAAAATTTTGATTTAATTTGTAATGCTTATAAAATTTGTAACTAAAATGGAAAAAAAAAACGTTATTTTACAAGAATAAAAAACAAATAACTTAAACCAATAAAAGAGTTATGGTTAAATTTTACATAGATACTTGAACATAATAAAACGTAATAGAAATAATAATAGAACGTTCTATGAAATGAATTTAACTCCATTAAAGAAGACAGAGATATCATTTTCAAAGCACTAAATGACAAAAGGTCATTTGCGACAAAAAGAAAAATTGATTTTATGTTTTGCGAACTATACAATGCAGTTTGACTGAATTGCAACATTCGCAATTTAAATATATTAGCATAAATTTATTATTTAATATAATGCGTACATAAAAACAAATTTTTTATTTCATATTTTTCTAATATTGTCTCACGAACGCGTTGCACAAAAACGCAAATGCGATCCATATGTTGCGTTGTCAAACTTAAATATGTAGATCTCATAATATTAAAATTTTTTTAATTTTATAAAACTTCTATTATTATTTCTATTACTTTTTATTAATTTCTATGTTTTATATCTACAAGTACCTATGTAAAATTACAGCATAATTCTTTTATTAGTTGAAAAGTTTTTTGTTTTTGATTCTTGTAAAATAAAGTTTTTTTAGTTTTATTTATTTACAAATTTGATAAGAAAATTATGAATTAAATCAAATTTTATATATATATAAAATTTTAATAAACATATGTATAAAAATTTATTTGGATTTATTTAGTTTATTTGGATTTTGTTTAGAAGTTATTTACCTAAAATTGTAATAAAATAGGGCTATTTTTGTTGCAGTTTATAAACCAAAACCGTAACTATTAAGCTTATAAATCAAAATTTTTTATTATTTCTTAAAAAAAAAATAAAACTAAGAACTGTGTAATTTTTAAACTTTAATAACTTTTATCTGATATTATAGAGTCAAAACATTTTCGAAACCATTCTATATAAGACGCAGGTCGTAGGTTACAAATGCGGATGCGATAATCTATCATCAACGATGGTATTAACGTTTTTGTTTGGCTGTCGCATCCGCGTTTTGCATCTTATGTAAAATGGCCTTTATGAAAAATACTGCTTAAATATATGTAAAGATTATGCCTGATCAATAAGGGTTACAGCAAAACTTTTATTTCAAAAATTCAGAGAGAAATACAATAAAAATATGAATTAATTTTTCTAATTATAATATACTTAAAGCACATCGAAATATTTTACCCAATATTTTACAAATTTAAACATTTCTTTACAATTTTTTCTGACCAAAGTTCATGCAATACTATAGAACTATGATTTTTAATATGTCCTTATCCTTAAATATTTTATCGATAAAAAATTCTTATCAAAATTCTTATCTGCGGACTTTCCCGTGTCTGCACGTATAGTTTCGAGAAAAAGGAAGGGGAGCATTACGGTTTCCTTGATCACATCAAATTTCCATCTCTTTTTCATAATTTCAGAATTTTTTATCAAGGAAAGAATTTGAGGGTGTGAGGAGATATTGAAAGAAAATGAGTATAAAGAAATGTTTAGACTTGTAAAAATAATAAAATCAATGTTTTTCAATGTTTACGACTGTTAAGATAATCGAACAAGATAAAGCACTCTGAGCAAACTAATTATATTACACGTGTTATATATTTGCTATACATTGAAAACACATTAGAATTCAACATGACTTATACACTGAAAAAAAAGGTAATATATTCAATAAGATGTGTATATTCAATAAGATATACTCAATACAATAATATATACATATACTATTGCAGTATCAACATTATACTTGCATTAATAGCAAATATTATTGCATTGAGTATTTTATGTAGTTGGCAGTCTGCAATTACATATGTTATTGGCTATAGTACTTTTTTTTCTATGTACGTGCAATCAGTTGAGGATATTAAAAAAAAACGACCAACAATATTGATACATTATATTATTTGCGATATAACAACAGCTATGAATGATTGATAAAAAATTAATGTTGACACATTGCTGTTATTAAAAATAGAATTTATGAGTTTAACTTAACAGACATAATGCTGTCTCATCTTCGAATTAGTCTGCATTACTTGTTGAAATAATTGTTGGCAACATGACTCAACATCAAGACATTTAACTATATCTAGATATAGAAAGATAAATATTTGTGGATAGGGATTTTATTTAACTTTCTTCTAATATTTTAAAATAAATATTTTGATGTATAATAAAATACTTTGATTTACATTTTATTTAATAAGCATCTTCGTTATACGCCTTTATCTAATTTTGAAAAACTTCGTATTTTTACTTTAAAAAATTAAATAACGGCATTAACTTTTTTATTAGCTAAAGAATAAAGAATACTTTATTTATTTTATTTTTGGTTTCTATAGAAATATATTGTTTATAATGAAGATTGAGATAAGTTTTATTATATACGTTAGATTTTATATAATTTTTTATTTGCGAAAATAGTGCTTAAATGTAAAAGTATAATGCCGATTTCGTTGCCTTGCAGTTCGTTGGCGTGACCTTCTGGGCGTTAATGTTCGTGGACCGTGAATTGGTATTGCCGAAAGCGTTGGACCCATACTTTCCATGGTGGTTAAACCATTTAATGCACACGATGATCATGGTGACGACTATGTTGGAGATAATCGTCGCACCGCGGCAATATCCCAAGCGATCTTGTGGCCTCGGAATACTCGCTACCTTCATGCTCACGTATTTAATCTGGTAAATGAAACGGATTTACGCATATTCGCTTTTCTTTATTGTAATAATAACGCGTTACGGAGATGAGAGTGTCAGCAGCTTTATATAATACAATAAAATTCAAAGGGAGGATGGAAAGTATATATATTTCAACACAGTAATTCTGCATATCAAAGATAGAAGTTCTGGAGAAACTCTTTATAACATAATACACACAAAGAAAAAAGAAAGTAAACGGTTTACTATTTCTCAATTTCAGGATACACGTAATCTATTATAAAAGCGGCGTTTGGGTGTATCCCGTGATGGAGGTGTTGACGCAGCCACTACGGGTTTTATTCTTTGCCGTACTACTGACATTCTGCACGATCCTATACTTCGTTGGGGATACGCTGAACAACATCATCTGGGGTAACGAAAACACAAAGCATAAAAAGTCACACGCCAAATCCAAGTAGCCTCGCCCAAGCGTTCCTAACGGGTGATAAAAAGCCACCACGGTCTCTGCCTGCCGCCTGCGGTGTTGGTGAATAAACAAAATGGATCTTTTCTACACCCTCCGTTGCAGCATGCACAATGTATAATATGTCAGAAGTAAATGTCATTTAGAATATTAGTGCTATGTATGTGCATGCGAGGCGCAGTATAAGGTATAACAGTGAGGACTTGCGTGATCGTTAACCCGGCGCGGTGGAGATAACACGAATGAACAGGAGCAGCATGCAAGGTGCAACGCATTTCCAACGCGATCACGGACCAAGGGGGACTAATCCGTGGGTATAGTGTATTTTTCTTCTCATTTCCCTTTTTTTCTTCTTGCGCGCCAAACGAATAAAACGATGCCTCATATCAATCCCTCATCTTCCCTTCCGCTCATGATAATACTTATTTTTGTACTTTCGTAGCGAACGACCTATTATAAATATATATTATTGTTTTTACAAAAAAAGTTGTAATACGGTGCACGTAGAATACGTGTGTAATATAATGCATATAATGTACGATGTAGCATACGTAAAAATTTGCCCGAACTAAAGTCCAGGTATATTTGTGTGATCGAGTGTAGGAAAAAAATACGTAGCGGTAACGGAGAGCGTGGAGCCGGATATGAAAACGTAGAAACGGCAGACGGACGAGAGGGAATCGTAAATGTACCGATCGTAACGTTACCGATCATCCGGAGAACACGCTTGCTGAGGACATTTTCTTGCTACAAGTGAGAAGTGCCTTGGCGAAACCTAGTACCGTTTACGGAAAGAAGATTTTAACTCCGACGTTGAGACGAAAATATATCATTACCTATGTATATAATTATTGGTATAGCTTAATTCAACGAGTAATTTAATTATATGTATGGCCTAAAAATTGATATTGATTGTAGCAACATATATTTTCCTAGAAATTTTATTATATATATATATATATATATATATATATATATATATATATATGTTCAATGGATAGACATTTTTTATGTTTCTTGCCAGAATGGAATTTAAATTAAAACATGTATGTTAGAATTAGGCATTGCTTACAGAATGTGTCTCGCAATGGTTCGATACGTTACAATAAAAATATAAATGACAGTCTTTTTATTTTTTATTTTTCTCAGAAAAGCGGAAAAAGAAAAATATCTTAAACAATACAATCAATGAACTTTAACATGTTGATTAAGAAAGTAATATACATTTTCATATTCCGCATGTACACATATTGTAACAATGAAATTTTAGAGATGTTTAAAAAATATTGAAAGAATAATTAGTCTAATGTATAATAAATATGATACAAGTATGTAAAATATAGAAAGAAAGTTTACTTCATAAATATATATTAATAATTACAAAATATATATAAAATACAATGAGATACAAAGAGAGACACTTATGATTAATTCTAATAGAAAAATTTGTACTAGTAAATATTTGACAAATACGATTTACAGTTTCGTATTAGCAATATATGTATAGATATATCGCTTACTTTTATATATAAATAAATATATATAAAAGTAATTCGATCTACTTTTCTGTGACTATAAAATGTGGTTATTCTAAAAGCAAGCTATTAATTAATTATTAAAATGAAGAATGTTCATTGTTCTGTATTCTACAAATATGCTTCAAATTATAATCATATTAAATGGGTAAATAGATTTTATTTCCAAAGAGTAGCCACTAGTTTATAGATCACTAATGTCGACGATTGTAAAACGCATTTTATTCAGCCATTTGTTTAAAAAAATAAATGTATAGATATATTCGCGCACACATGCATATACACACATATAGAATATCTCACCGCCGTAGAATGTTTGAACATACATTCTTACAAAACATTGGAAGACATACAATATTAAAAATACAATAGTATCCGCTCTTACGACGAAAAAATATGTACAAGGTGATATATTTAAGATTCTAGTGTCATCACAAATTAAAAATTAATTATCTAGCACTCGATGCGAGTTGTCAGTTATGGATACCGTATTAAGATTTGATTACTATTTTTTAGCGTATAATAAAATGTAGAAAAATATTTATATGCATTGTTATACCTATACATCTCAAGCGATATTATTTAAACTGATTGTCATAGTACATTATTGCATAGTACAGCGTGTATATCATTTATAAATGAAAACATTTACTTAATTTTATCGTTATAAATATTATAATGACGATGAAAGTGATAAGAAAAGAAAAATATAGTTCGCGATCAACAATGCAATAATTTTTACTATTTCGATAAATCATCCGTTTATAGAGCATATTTCATTATATATGCGCATTTTCAATAGATTAAAAAAAAATAGTTCTCAGTCTTACGTCATAATATTTTTACTTTTTTTCAATTGTGGTGATATTTGGGTCCCCTTGGAACTGCAGTGTCTGCTGTTAATTATCTCGTCAATACTCTGCTTTAACTCTTCCATCTCCAATATATCCAGCGGTAATGACGTCTGCGTCGCTATCTCCCTAGCATTAGTCTGTCCATCACCTTGCAGTAATCTCGTTAACTCTGGATAACACGAGGTGAGACTAGAATCTAAGTCGCCCATCACAGCTTTTCTGTACGCCTCCTTCTTCTCATTTTCGTTTTTCGCCTTTATATCACTAGCCTCCTGAAGCAGATGCTTCAAAAGAGCTTCATCCTGCAAAACATACTTGCTCCTATGACCACTTTCGCGATTTCTACCACTTTCATGATATGTCTTCTTATTGCTACGCTCTTTATTTTTGTTACGTTCGTGTGCATTCTCTGGATCTAACATTTTGACTTCATCCTCCGATTGACTACTCTCGCTGTCGCTGCCCTGTTCATCTTCTTTCTCCACATTGCCTACTTCTATGTCGGCATCCTTACCAGCCACATCTTGTCTCTTTTCATCGCTGCTTAAATTTTCATCACTGCCGCTCTGCCGTCTCAACAAAAAAGGCAACAGCATGCCCGTGTTTTTAGTATTAATATTTTTCAAGGTTCGCTCATCCAATCCGGCGTTTCCCAGCCTCCTGCCCATATTGGGCATTTGAATCGGCACTTGAGTCATTAATTGACTATCTTGAGAAGTGGTGCTGCCTCTCCTAGAAAGCGGATCAATTTTGGCTGATCGGGATTTCCCAAAGTCACGCCTGTTTTTCCCACGCCGACCACGCGACCGGTTTGCGACCTTTCTCGTCGTCTTCACCTGTGCAATCTGCACGGATATTTGCGAGTCGAGAGAATTTCGTCTGGATTCCATGGAAACACATCGGAAGCTGTAACTAATCTCCGAATCTCCCGAGTTTCGTCTATTACTAGACACAGATCCTGTAGTACCGCCAACTAGCGCGCACCTTCGCGTTACTAATTTGGGCAAGGCGGCCGCCCAAGTGGTACTGAAGTCTTGTGATGCCGCGGAATTGAGATCGAAGTTTAATCCAACTGGATCCGCGTGAGTGTTGTGAAAGCTTATGGATAGACGACCAGCCTTATTAAATGTCTTTCGATTCGCGAATAAATGCGCGATAAGTTTATGCTTGCTCAGTCTTATCGGAGGCTCTTCGGACTCACGATTGAAAATCCTGCAAATGAGGAGAAGACATATGCTACTCAGAATCGCATTGGTAGCGATAACGGCAAGTTAACATGATAAATATTTAGTGTGAATTGAAATTTACCTTCTCAGAAATCGACACCATGTATCGACCGTCGAACTCGTCCAAATCCATGAAGACATAAGTACGCCGGTGGCAAATAATGCAAGCAAATGCAATTGCAATTTAGCTGTGCTGGGCCTCATGTCCATTTTACATTCAGAGACATCTGCATACTGCGTCGTAATCGTGCATCTTAAGATAAATTCAATTAAATTAGATTATTTGTATCAGAATTCATATATATTTATAGAAAATTTAAAATAATATAAGATATATTTTTTATTACACAGGATAATCCTTAATTATTGTCTAAATTATCCTACTATTAAAAAAATTTTTTTAAGGTGATATTTACACATTAATTTAAATTGAAAACTTCGTATGACCATATTATCTACTAAAATAATTTAGTCAAAAGATACAGGATTTGAAATTAAAGAAAAAATTTTTTTTTCTTAAATTTTGAAAACTTATAACTCTTAATAATGAAAGTTATTAGAAACTTTATGCTACTTTATCCTATTTATCACCAAAAAATTCAAACTTGCAATAAACTTTATCTTGAATTAATAAAAGAAATCATCCTTTAAAATCTTTTAGAATACTTAAGAATTATGCTGTAATAGTAAAGTTTGCTTACATCATATAACTTCTGAAGTTTTCCTGCCACTGTTGTGAGTTTTGAATCTCGTAAATGTGACAGTAAAATGTTACAACAACAGCTGCAAGAGTAGCTATAGAAAAGAGCCCCATTCTGACAATGGTTTGTTTTATCTTTGAACTTGCTCTTTCAGATATGATCTCTTGACTGCTTATTTTTAAACGAATAAGCGTATAGAGTCCTAAAATACATGTAATGTTTTAAGTGCAAGAATAATTTTTTTATATTTATTATACAATATACATAATTCATTAAAATACTCACAATTTAGATTAATACAGAAAGCATTGAAAAACGTATTAAAATTTATTATTTTCATATAAATATACAATATTACAATTATACTAAAAAACTGATAAGACGCGACACCTACCTCTGCACAAAAAATATCCTCCTATTAGCACAGCAAGTAACACGGGACATAGCACAAAAATCTTCGCTGCATGATCGGCGTAACCCACAAAGCAAATTCCCGTCATGCTATTGCCATCAATACGGCCTAACGCCATGATCGCGACCGTCAGGACGAGTGGTACGCACCAAGCGATCAAATGAAAGTAAGCACTCTTTTTGTCTATCCGATCTTGTATTGTGCCAAGTGCACGAAAGCTCATGTGCCAAGCGTACGTCAATATAACAAACCATACTACAGCTGCCATTAGAGAATAATACACTAAGACGAAAACAACGACGCAAGATAGATTCTCCCCACTGTAAAAATAAATATTTTATAACACCAAGTTGATGTGAAAAAATTATCACATATTATATGTTAAACATTACCTTGGTTCTCTTGTCCTTAACGTTCCATCTTTGCGACATATAATCACATCTCTGCTGCCAGGAGTGAACTGAACCAACCAGCCAATGCATGATACCATGAAACAACTATTTATGTAAAATATCACCAAAGCTGGATACTTGTTTGCGCTTCTCCAATCTATGAGAAATGTTACCTAAAACACACAAATACAAAATAAAGATTATATAATAGATGTGTATTATTTATAAACAACTTTCATGCATCACTTACAACAGTGAACAAATTGAAGGTGCAGCAAATGCCTGCAGCCCATATGATAAACGAATGCATTTGATTGTGCTCGTCAGTTGTATACAGTGGATCGTAACATTGTGTACCACAGCCCTCCACTCCATCAAAAATCGAGAGAGCATTGTCAGTGGGTACAAGAGGTTTCAGACATTTGCCTGAGATATTAAATTTCAATTCTCTCATATCGTTTTGGCACAGTCGTGGAAACAGCTCCGTATTTTCGCACTTTGCGAAACTCGGCCATATCGTGTGATTCATTAACATCCTGCAGGGCCCTGACACCATCTTACACATTTCTGGAGATGGCAACTCAACTGTATCATTAATGCACTTTGGCATGAATATCGAGCACAGAAAAGGTTGCACAACTGCCCAGCATTTTGGGACGTGTTTCAAAGCTTGCAATAAATACAGTCTTTCCTAAAAATAAAGAAAAATGCATATAGAAAAATATATAATGTATCCTCATTATAGAACATTGTTATATAATAAACTTATTTAAAAAATATGTTAAAAGTTAAAATAAAAATATATTCAAATACAGCTGACATAATATAACATATTCTTATATGTTAATGTTTCACATCTACCTATGCATAAAGACGATATCTGAACCATCTCAAATATAAATTTTTGATACAAATCTCAAATCTCCAAGTTTACGTAAGTGCAAAGTAAGTTTATTTATTAAAAAAAGCGTTGTAACAATTAAAATTCCAACTCAAATGTATAACTTTTCGCAAAGGTTATATTTGTAGAAAAAATGCAAGAGTTAGCACAACTATTGCATTAGCACAATGCAAATACATAAATAATAATCTTATCTACCTCAACAATATCTTGAGTTACTCGCTCTGGTATAAGATCCAATGTGGTGGAAGTGTAAGGTAATTTTGTACCCATACAGGTACTCTTAGACAGTGGAATACATTTAGCGGATCTACGGCAGTTTGAGATATCTGGTGACAATTTGCCCATGGGATATCTGTCTAACAGATAATTAGAATCTTTGAGTCTATGAGCAAGGCCCAATTCTCTGTCCTTCCATGTGCTGTTTTCACCACTGCCATTATCTGTAAATCCACGTTCATGTTCCAAAGATGAGCCCAAGTTGCAAGGCAGCAGACAACAGAAGATCAACAAGAGTATCATCTACAAATAAAAAACGAATTTTTCCACATTCAGAAAGGAATTGATTTAAAATAATCTTACATTCATTTTCATCAATATTGATTAATTTTCATCTTAGCTTGATTTACTCTTTATTTTTTTTTATTTTTAAGAATTTAAAAAAGGCGAAGAGTAAGTTAAATTAACATTAAAGTTAATCTATATTGATGGACATTAATGTATCTTAATATATAGCAGACAGAAGCCGGTCTTTCTTACTCTTTAAGAAGACAAAAAAAATTGCATTCTCTTTCTCTTTCTCTCCCTTTCACAAGTTCGTATAACACCTTAGTCACTAAGTTCATTCGACGATTATTAATTAATCAGGCAAAGAAACGTCACACGTGGGAATAGATGCGCGTGTAAACAATGAGAATTAACGAGGGACGATAACGCGTACCTTCGAGCCGTCGGATTCACCGAGCGTTTCCGGCTAACCATGAGGCTTGTATTTTGCGTTCGAACGGAGCGTCTTGCATCTTCTACACGACAGTGAGCTCCACTCGAAGAAGCACACAAACCAACCAAGCCGGACCACACAACGCGTCACGTTCCCGGTCGGCGCACCACCACGCACCACGGCGGACCACCCACGACGCGCCTCCCCCACGCCTTTCGCATAAGTTTGAATGCACGCTACCGGTCGGCCATGTGCATTACTCACTGATGGCAGCACTGATGTTGCTATACGAGGTGGCGGTGGCGCGAGAAAATCAAGGCCGAATCTCCGAATCTCCTCGCCGAATACCGGGGACGGTAGGGCGGCAAGCAGCGGCAAGGATCGAGACCCTACGAAGAATCGGTCAGGATAATTTTGATTCGTGTATCAATTAATAAAAAAGCGATGCGCTAAAATTGTTAGAAAACCTTAAAAAACTTTAATTTGTTTTTTAAAAGAAAAATTTAAAAAATTCTTTTAATTATAAATTTTCATATTATTCAATGTTTCCAGCAAAATTTTATGTAATCTAATCATTTAATGCAAACTAATGTATAGAAGAGCTATGTAAGTAAATGTAAAACTAAAGATCCGGCCTGTAACAAGCAGAGACTCGATCGCCATCAAATTTCGTTAAATTCGCAGCGAAAACGAACAAGCGGTACTGCTGAAACTGATCGAGCGACGGAAAGAATCATATGTGACGACCTTTGTCGCTCATAATTTAGAGGCTACAATTTTGTAGTTTAAACGGGGTTCAATTACAAAGTATTTGCTGCTGTGTAAACGCTGTAAAACAGATACACAACAACAGTGCTGCTGCATCGCACTGACAAGCTCCCTGATAAATGTCTATCTTTGAAATTTTGGAGTAACCATTTATTTGTAACAAGTCCTCCAGTTATACGGATAATATGCGAAAATAATTTAGAAATTTTGCACCTTTTAATTTTATATATAGTAAAGTAGCTTTAATAGCTATAAAATCCATATTTGTCATGATTTTCAAACAGTGGTGGTGCACCTCAAAACTTTTTTTATAAATGTCTATTTGTCAGAGATATCAACAATATATTACAGAAAGAGTGACATTAATTTTGATTTTCAATTTCACGTTCTAGAATGATTCAATTACAATTTAATATTCAATTGCAATATTTTGACAAAAAATGAATGCAATTGATTTAGCAGGCTCATGGCGTGAGGATAAACGCTCCTTGAAATTTTTTTCGCTTGCAATATAGTTACCTAACTCGTGCAGGAATAAATTCGTCGACACGTGATAATATGGGTACAAGTACTGTGGCAGCGGCACAAGTTGACCCAGCAACAACTACTGCAATTTCTGCTGATTCAGCGATTGTTGTGGCTAAGCCGACTGATCTAGCAACGATGACAGCCTCCACCTCTATCGCTGTCACCATCGCTGGAGACGCTAGATAATTTAAGCCAGCGTCTGTTTGTTACATTGAAGGTCCCGAATTCGATTCCAAGCAGAACCGGAAAAATCTTATATGTTCGCTCCTCTTCAATGGCATATCAAGAATATTCTACATATGTCTCAAAACCTTTTTATCTTATATTTGTTTTATATAAAAAAATGTATCTATTGGACATAAACTCTAGTTTAAGTTGTGAAACTGAAGACATTTAACTGAAGTTAAACTATAGGTTTCTGTGTACAACCTATGCACCACAGATATGGAAAGAAGGCCCAGATCTGATTTGGCCTGTAGTGTCATCGGGGGCGTTACAAGGCAGTACGCAGTATACGCTCTAGCGTAGGGCGCAAAATTTAGAAGGTGCTATGCAGCGATGCCAATTGAGATGCTCACGCCAGCAGGACGGCACGAACAGTGGAAGATCTGTTATCTCTCTCTTTTTCTGGGTAACGCTAAAAGCAGGAATTTTTTAGTTTTTTGTCTTTTCAACTTTGTATTGGGGTGCATAATCATTTTCCAGCGTAGGGGCGTCTACATCAGTCGTAACGGCTCCGAGTGTCATTCATGACGATGATGAAAATTTCTTATAGATATATTATGTGATAAATATGATAAATGCATCAATGGCAAACACATACCACATTTAAAAGCACACCTGATAAAAAAACATTCACAAATAGTATAAGAATTACAAGAAGGAATTAGAACAAAACTTCTAGAAGTTTCTAGTCTCTTCTTATAATTAGTAGTTCCTAAATGTGGTATTTGTTTGCATTTGTCCACTACTGGTTGTTGTATCATTATGTCTGTGTTATTTATTTGTATATTTTGAAATCCTTAGTTATGTCCACATTATATTGGCAACGTGATTTTTTAAGCTACTTATCCCATAAAATAAGTATATTGATTTCGCAATTGTTAACAATATATCTTGCCTTAAAATATCCTGCATCAAAAATTCGGTAATATAAAATTTTAATTAAATTCTAAAATTTTGATTTTTTATCAATGCTGCTTTTTTTTATCAATGTCTTAAATAAGATATTATAATCATTAACAGATTAATTTTTGTATATAAATAAGATTTAAAAAATTCTAATTATATATGTATAGAATGTTTTATTTATAAATTAAAAAATTTTCACATCTTTTTTTTAGTTATATTATCAAGAATAGATTATGTATACTATTTATAAAATGATTATGAAAGCTTTTCACACGCGCGCGCGCGCGGGCGCGCGCATGCACGCACGCACGCACACACACGCACACGCACGCACACACACACACACACACACACACACACACACACACACACACACACACACACACACACACACACACACACATCCACGGATAGATTTTCTTAGAGAAAGATTACTAGAGATTAAAATACCCCAAAAAGAGTAAAACTGTTATTTTCCCTAGTTATTCTCTCAAAAAATTTGTTTTTATCTATATTAAAAATTTTAATTATATAATTATAAATATATTCAAATTGCATATTCATCTTTTATTTATAATTTGTCACAAACACATAAGCACATAAAAGAAACAAAAATTAAATTTTTATAAATATTGTGGTAAAAAATTCTTTAAAAATAATTAAATTTTCTAATATTAGAGTATAGTCATTGCACGTGTAAAAGAATTATATATATATATACATATATATAAGTTTTTTATAGATACATATTTTTTTAAGTTTTTAATCAAAGTTACTATATTTACTATATACGAACAATGGTCTAGTTTTCACCGAAGCAACTAACTTATATCTATAAGATACCAATTCTATAACTCAAATGAGATCACTCATTTCTCATTTTTATTTCAAAACAAAAAAATTGTTAGACACTGTAGATTCATTTCATTTCTACTTCAATTCATTTCTACTCTATTTCAAAAATAAATTTGATCTGCAGCGAATCAAATTGACGCTTTCAATGAAAATTAAATCAGAGTTTATATCATAGTAACATCTTATTTATCACGATTAACTAGTTATATATTGAGAGTATTAATTTTTTCTAACAAGTTTTTAACATCGTCCTGAATCTGATCTGAAGTATTGGACAACGAAAGACGCGAGCAGAAATTGCTTAATGTTTCTACCTGTTTTTCTTGCATATTCTTTTGTTTTTGCAGATATGCCATTAACATATTAATTACTTCATGCATCTCCTCCTTGGCGTTAAGTATATCCTCACTGTTATAGAGTCGTTGGATCATTTTTAATTTTGTTTTCGCTAATTGTAATGGATTGTTACCATACGAATCTAATGCGAGAACGTCAGTACCAGCTGTCAAAAGTAGTGTCACTACTGATACTTTACTGTTGACTGTGGCCAGATGCAGCGGTGTGTTTCCTATGCAGTCACGCTGATTTGGGTCTGCACCGTATTCTAACAATAAATGAACTATTTCTGTATAACCCCTGCGATAAAGAAAGTTTAAATGATAATTGATTTCAGTTGTTACTGTTACCAAAATATCTCAAAAAAGATATTATAGGTTTTCTATTTTGTTGCTGATTTTTTGGAAGATTTTTAGCAAATTTAAAAAACTATGCAAAAAATTTTTCAAATTTATTTTTTATCCTTTATTTATTATTGCTTAAAAATTAATTTTCTATTTTTTAAATAAAAAACGAATAACAATTTATTAATAATGTGCTTGATTTCTGTATGATTCATCAGTTACCATATTTCTGGATCTTCTAATGAATTAAAATTAAAAACTCAGATTTTAATTAGAACATCTTCAATTTTGCGATACTGGAATCAGAATTATCTGAGTAATATAATCTTTTATATTTTTTTAGGGCTCAAAAATATATAAAAATATAATGAAAATCAAACTTTTCTGTTACATAAATAATATTTATTTAATAAATAATAAATAAATAATATATAAATAAATAATTAAATAATATTTATTTATTTAATAGACGAAATAAAAAATTTTAGTTACAACAATAAAGTTTATGCTTCTATTAAAATTACACTTCAGTTTTTAATTTCAGTTTATTAGGAGATCCAAAACTATCATTATCTTTGGACTGTGTAGAAGTTAAATAAATCTATTGTTAATAAACAATTTTATACACAAATTATAAAATATAATGTATAATTGTAAAAAGTACATCAAGTAAATGTTTCAAAAATATACAAAATAAAGAATCTAAATATAAGGTGCTTAATTTCATATTTGAAAAAAAGAAATAAAATAATTCAGGTATTCTTTTTATTAAAGACAAAGAAAATAAATTTTTAAACAATTGATATTAAGATAAATAAAAGATTTTAAAATTTTTGAAAAATATTTAGCAACTTTCTAAAAAAAAATTCTAAAAACTTAAAATCAATGCGGCAAAGTAGAAAAGCTTAATAATTTTATTTGTAAATTGGTTTAATTTTTTTTCAAACGTATTCAATTTTATAAGAAAACATTATATAGTTTCTCTTGGATCATTTTAAATGTAAAAATTACCTGCAAGCTGAAATATGAAGAGGTGTTCGACCATGATCATCATGATTGTTAGGTGATATACCTGAGATTAAAAGGTGTTTTACCAAGGCTATATTATTTGTAGTAGCAGCTAACCGCATTCTTCGTTGCATGGCCGTCAAAACTGGCAAATTAATTACAGGATAAGAGGATACAGGATGGAATTTTCTTTTATCTTTGCGTAGTATCCTTGAACGCACAATACGCAAATCTTTTATCTTTGAATGGTAGAAGTACGGATCAGCTGTAGTATTAAAATTGTTATTATTATTATATACAATAACATTTAATATTTCTATCAATAAATCATTTATAAAGTAACATTGATATAAAACAAATTATTTTAAATTATTTTAAAATTCTCAAAAAATAATATAGCAAAAAGAAATATGTGATCATTATTTCCTTTAAAAACTTAAATAAAAGATACAAAACGTCTAGAATATAAATGAAAGAAGTTTGTAAAAATACTCACAGGCTTTTACTAACTCACTTTTGTGCTTCATATCATTTTCATAAGGAAACATATGAAACATCATCTGAAATATAATATCTTTTTAATCCAATAATATTCCACTATAATAATAAAATAATAATAATCCAATATAGTAATAAAATAATATTTATAATTATCATATTTTTAATCATAAGCGGTTTATTTCATAAATGGTTACATTCAGCAGAAAAGTACTAAAAATCTATATTATTAATATGCAATTTAAAGCATTTTACTAAACAAATTCTCTTTCATTGCCTTTTATTTATTTTTTCCTTTTCAGAGAAATCTTTTAGACTAGCTCTTACAACTCATAGTTGATACATTGTAACTATTACCTTGTTGCATGAAAGCTTATTCTTTACCACCATAATCTCTCCCTCAGACGAGTTCTGCCTGGCCTCATCCGAAGCAAGCTCAGGATAGGGGGATACCATTAAACAACTGTTCCAATCACACATTGGAAATTCTTCACTAGACTCTGTATTAAAAGTTGTAATATCGCTGCTGATGACCGAGCTAGTAGCGAGTTGTTGTGGTTGTTGCTGTTGTTGTTGTTGCTGCTGCTGCTGCTGCTGACCTCCTTGCTGGACAGTCGAGCTGTCATTCGAATCATTCCCCATTTCCACTCCCGAATCCACTGATGTCATGTTTACATAAGCTGCATTCCAACATTCACCTGTATTGATAATCTGTAATATATGTAATGTAATTTGTAAATTGTCAATATTGATAGTACATATATCGAAACGAATCCATTGGAGGATGCAACACTAGTGTTGTGATTGAGCCACATTACCTCTCGCTCACGCGAGTTTGCTATCTCATCCATCGGTACGATCTGTCAACTCAGTTTAGTTAAATTGATTTCCTTTAAAAGATTCTGGGGACGATTTGATCATAATCCAACAAGAAATTATGTTAGAATGCAGAATCAGGTTTGGAAAACAAAAATATGTGGGAATACAATAGCAGTGATTACATTAGTAACCTTCAAACATTTTTCAGGAGAAAATACATCTGAATGCGTTCACAATATTGATGATCTGTCATGATCTGTCAAATCAGTCGAATGTCTCTCACAGAGATTTTATCAGAAATGAACTTGTGAACGAACGTGATAAACAATCAAACGAGTTTTCGCTTTTTCCTGAAACTACTTTTTCTCCCCTCTTTCTTTCGCGAAACCTCCATAGATTTTTAAAACGTTCTAGATCGTCAACACTAGTGCGTTAACAACGGGATTACACCTACGTATTCACGACGTAAATCGCGCTGGTGTGTAGCCAGCCTAAGGTCTTATTTTAGTTTTAAGAATTAGAAAGAGAATAAGTTAAACGAGATTAAAGAATCTACATCGATGGAAAGAGACCCAGAATCATAATTTAGTTTAAACAGAGTTTAATTAATCATGTCCAATGGAAAATTTGTTTTGTATAAAGTAAAAAACAAATTCATTTGTTGGACATGGTTAGTTAAACTCCAGTTGGTAATACAGAAGTTTGCTAAGGCAAAGTTAAAAATTATCAAATTCTTACTTACCAACATAAACAAATTTTTTTAGTTATCAAAAATTAATCCTTTTGGCATATTTTCTAGAATCTTAGTTATTTTCAAAATTTAAACTAAATTGAAGCATGGACATTTTTGGAAGTACAACTAACTAAATAATTTGTAAAACTGGACCTTAAATGTATCACATGAAAATAATGACATGAATACCGCCCTAAGTCTTTCGTTTCTCAGTCGAGCACATGCCTTAAATCGTTCATATAATACTACTTGCACAGTGTTAATTAGCGCTTTTAATTATTACATACGATTATTCTTTCCGATTGCAGTCACAATATGTCGAAACTTATACCTGGAAAACTGGCATTTGTCACCGGTTCGTAATAAAGTTTATTTAAATATTACTTTACCTGAGAGATACTTAATTGTTAATTTAGAAAGAAAGATAAAGATATTGGGCACATGTTTACCTGATAAATAAATTTACTAAAAAGTTAAAACAATTGGATTTTAATATTATTGATATTAGCTTTTATATATGGTTAATTAAGAACCTTTTTTATGTATCAGCTCATATTAAATTTAAACAATTTAAATTATAACAATTTTTTTTAATAATAATGTTCTATTAATTTATATTTTATTTATATTATACATTATTCATAATTGTAAGAAGTTGTTAGTGAACAAAATCATTACTCAGCAAAATTCTATTAGATGATAGATTAAATATAAGATTTTTTTACTGCTGCATCGAAATTTTTCTTTTTAATTTCGCCAAATCTCAAACATATTACCTATTGCTTTTTTAGATATATGGAGAAAATATGTACACTATAGTTTAATTATAAAATGAACATTTATATAACAGATTGCTTTTTTTTAGATTTGTATGTATTATATATTGATAAATGTGAATTACGTTTAAAAAAATATATAAGTTAATCTTTTGTTTTATATTTTGCTGAGACTATTTTTTTGTGTAAAAATTAAGATTTAAAAAACAAAATACTTTTTTTTTTACTTTGAAATCAGCAATTAAAAGCGTTAAAAGTTTCGTATTTAAAGGTTAGGAAATCTGTTATACCAACAAAACAAAAAACATATGCTACACCTACACTACAAAATAACGCGCGAAATATCAAATACAATATATAATTTTAAAACCAAATAAATATAGTTTTATCAAAATGAAAGATAAGAGATCTAAAGAAATTAGATTTTACATTTGTGAAAAAGAAAGGGGAAAAATTATATTATTCATATCATAAGCTAATTTGCAACATTACAGAAAGGAATTTATATTTTGAAATATTTACCAAATCTTAAATAAAATCTTAAATAAAATTCTAAATAGATAGAGTAATTTTGAAACTTATATACAATAAATCTTGATTTTTAAAATTATGTTACAGGTGCTGGAAGTGGCATTGGAAGAGAGGTGTGTCGAGTTTTTGCCCGGGAAGGTGCTACTGTTGTTGCAACTGATCAAAATATTAAAACTGCTGAGGAAACTGTTGCCACTTTAGAAGGTCTATATGATTCTATTAATTAATTAATGTCTTTATTTTAAAAATTGAAAATATATATTTATTTTTATACTCCTATATTTTTGCATTATTAAAAAAAATTTATTAACTAAAATTTTGTTTATTATATTTTCTAATTCTTAACAATGTTATTAATTATACAATATTTATTAAAATTATTGTTATATTTATTAATATTATTATATTTACTCTAAAATTATTTATTACATTATTATTGTTTCAATATTAACTATACTTTTGTTCTCTGTTGCAGGTGCTGGACATGCTGCATTAAATGTTCAAGTCACTGATCGGAATAGTGTTGAAACGGCATTTAAACATGTCTTGAAGCAATTTTCAAGACCACCTACCATTATTGTCAATTCAGCAGGCATTACACGGGATAATTTTTTAGTAAAGCTCAGTGATAATAACTTTGATGATGTAATCAACGTTAATTTAAAGGGTACTTTTCTAGTTATGCAAACTGCTGTCAAAGCAATGATGGAGGCAAATGCAACTAAGAATTCTTCGATTATCAATATCAGTTCAATTGTTGGTAAACGTGGAAACATTGGACAAAGTAACTACTGCGCATCAAAAGCTGGAGTGGTTGCTATGACAAAGAGTGCTTCCATGGAGTTTGGACAGTATGAATCAGATACACTTATTGATTATATACTGATTGAGTTTATTTAAATTGTTTTATAATATGAAACATAAATGTATTGTATTTTCTTTAGGTTTGGAATTCGGGTAAACGTCGTATTGCCTGGTTTTATAGATACTCCTATAACTGCAACTGTACCTGACAAAGTTAAAGATTTATTTATAAAAAATATACCGTTGCAAAGACTTGGAAAGCCGCAAGAAGTGGCAGAAGTTATTGCATTTTTAGCTTCTGATAAAAGTTCTTATGTAAATGGAGCATCTATTGAAGTTACTGGAGGAATGTATTAAGTTTTACGGTTTATTATGACATTTAATAATATAATAACAGGGACAACAGGAAAGTTAATATAAAATGTTAACAAATGCTACATCTTCAAACATACATATGTTAATACAAAACTTAAGGTATGTTTTTTTATGTCTGTTTGGCTCACATTAAATTAACATTCCATGAGTACTTTAGGAATATTTAACGTTAGATGAATAGATTGATTTTGATCATTGTTAAAATTTATTTTTTAATTGTTTTAAAATCGTTGGTTAAAAAAATAAAATGTCAATTAAGCGTATCAATAACGCGCAATGGAGAATGAAAGTACTACAATTTGATAAAAAAATAAAAATTAAAATATTTATGCTTACCATTATATATTGTATACTATTGTTATATATTGAAAGTATAGATTTTTAATATATTGTAAATAGATATATTTTTTATTGTACTTTAAAATTAATTTTTATTATTAACATATATTAAATGTTAATAATAAAAATTAATTTTTAATTAATTGTAAATACATAAATAATTACAATACATAAATAATTAATGTAAATACATAAATAAAAGAGTTGTTTACAAAAAAGTTATACTTATTTGTTAATATTTTAATGAAATTTTAGTAATAACGTCACATATATTAAAAATATTACATATTTAGTGACTTAACATATTTTTCAATAATTATGCATAAAATATAATTTAAAAAATTATATTTTATGCATAATTATATTTATCATCAAGATTCGATGCAGGTAGGCAATCTACTTCATTGATGTGTTTAAAATCTAATAAAGTTGTAAGTTGTATAAAATAATTTTTATATAATTTAAAAGCATATCTCTTACACAATGATAGTTAATTATAATGCTCATATTACGTGATTTAATTTCTTTATTTTTTAATAAGTAGTTTTGTATAGAATATATGATAAACTACTTTGCTATTTTTTCTTCTTAAACAATTTTTTTTTTACATTTGCATAGCATATTTATAAATTAAACTATTTATGGAATAGAAAGCATTATATTATTATCATAGACATTAAGCATAGATATTTTTGAAAATCGTATCAGCAAATAGTAGATGAATATAATCACATCATGTACTAATGCTACTTAAATATCTATAAAGCAACGTTTTTTCTCACGACGTAGAAGTTTCTTCTTATCTTTCTTTTACGACATTATGACTGACAAGCAGGCCATCGTCAAAGAATCCCGCAAAAAGAAGAAGTTTCGGCATGACTGAACAGCCAATGATAGTTTGTTAAAGAATTAGTAAGAGAGAAAGAGAAGACGTCCTCTAATAGTATGAAATTTCACAGTGAAACTTCTAGGTTCCGTCGTTAATCCGGCACGAAGTCATGCGAAGCGACGCTGAAAGTTTTGCAATTCATAATCCGAAACAACATGGCCCGTGTGCTGCATCTTATTTTCTGTAAATTATTTCTATCAGCTACTTTATTGCTTATTAATTGAAACAAATAAACAGGTAAACTATTAATTAAATTCTCGATTGTTAATTAAAAATATCTTCGAACGACAGTATTGTTATAAATCCAAATTAATAAAAATAATTCTATATCGACTTTTTTAATGCCTTGGAGTAATGTTGCATCTTCTGAGCATGCTGACATAAAGAAATTTTTTATAGTTTTCTTCTACCGTTTCATGTATCACTTGCTTATCAAAAAGATCTTATATTCTTATATCAAGATTGTTAATCTAATCTACAATTAATCTACTAATTAGATAAATTTGTTGAACTAAAGAAAGAAAGTAAGATTGGGTTTTTCTTACCGGATAATGCTATGTATGAGACCGGAATTATAATTGTGCAACACTCTTAAATGTGTAATAACGTGTATTTTCCAGGATGAATAATTTCTCGAATATAAAATCATTTATCAATGCAAAATTAATTTCTTTCGAAAGCTTAAGACAAAGTAATAAATTTTTAAGAGTAAAAAAATTTTTATAAGAAAGTTTAAAAGAGAAACATATAATAATCGTTTTGTCGACCATATTTTATATATATGTATATATATATATATATATATATATATATATATATCCTATTTATTTATATAAAATTTATACATATATATAGAAAGAAAATTTAGGCCCTCTCCTCGACCAGCATTTTAACGATAGATTTAAAATGAATTCCACGTATAACGGAACATCTCGACCGTAGGATTATGAATTTTAATGGTGAATTGTTCAGGAAATCAAAGACATTGATCTTTAACAAAGATTTATACACAAAAGTAGTTTTTAGTTACGCTATTCAATTACTATGCTATTCAATCCAAGAAAAACTCGTAAATTTGATTTAAATTGACTAAGAAAAGTCTCTCTTTCTGATTGTTAACTGACTAGAACGCACGCGAGCACGTGTCGATGAGCTCGCATCGCCTTGCGCGCACCGACCACTCTAAAGGTTTTCGATTTTCACTCCACAGGGAGACTTCGCCCCACCATCATCTTCATTATAATACCGCAAGAACATTTCAGAACCATTGGTCGGACCACGGCCGACCTGTACGATACAGTTGATCCGTGGTCATCTAGCAGGATAGAGGGACACATTTGAAAACGCGCGTAGTCGATCTCTTTATTCTTTCTTTTCCTCCTTTCTTCCTAAGAGCCGGACGTGACAACAACAACAACAACAACGACGCCTCAAAGTTACCATGAGCTTTAAAAAATCGCATTATCAGAATTCTCTGACAAACAACTCGGAAACAAAGATGCAAATATCTATATAGTTTTGTTCAAATTGACACAATTAACGTGACTCAGTCGTTCAACGAGGATTCAGTCGTCCAAATGCTGAAACAAATACGCAAGTTTACGATAAATTAATGACGTTTCTGCAAGCAATGTCACGGGCATCCTGACAGACGATCGCTATTTCATTTACTTAAAGACCCGTCAAGGAATTTTGTGCTTTTTTTTTATCTGTCAGGAAATCAAGAAGATCATCGATTGCCGGAAGAGGAGAAAATTTTCGCTAATTCTGGCAATCTGCTCCAAAGATCCGCCTAAATCGCCTATTATGTGGAACCGATGAATTTCGTTTCAAATTTTTTATAAACACTGTATACATCGTAAATCTTTTTCTGTGAACATTTGTGAAATAAACATACGGAGCATAATGCATCCGCCGCTTGTAACTTTGCTCATATTCTCCGCAATCTATGTATACGCCGAAGAAATACCTACCATTCCGGAAGAAGAATCAGTTCTACGAGTACGAAGCTTACCAATGACAATTAATGTGGTTGAGAAAAACTGGACTAGCCTGTCGGAGATGCTGGATATTTTTAGTGCGCGTAATTTAGTAAAAAATTGGATCGAAGAAAAATATCCCATCGGAGTACAATGTAGCAAAGACATTACAACGTACGTAAATGCTTTGAAAAATGAAGAACTGTGGGCTCTTAAAGGTAAGTCAGTTTTTTCATTTGTTTATTATTATTAGTTTTTTTTAGTTTTATTATTAATTTTCGTTTAAACTGCGATTATTTTTTAATCCCATTTTTTTATTTTTACAAATTAATTGATGCTTTTCCTTCTTGCAAATAAAAAAATTTTTTTTTAATAAATTAAGATTTCTTTAAAAATAAAATAGAGATATATAAACAGTAAATATTATATATATACATATATATGTATATATATATATAATATATATCTAATCAAATGTCCGCCTTTTTAAACTTGCGCGTTGATAAGCGTATAACGCATTAAAAATTAGAAGTAAATTTCTTATTCTTATAAAAAGTTTAGAAAGATATTAATTAAAAAAGTAAAGCAGCTAGCAACAAATTCGTAAATAAAACAGACCATTTTTTTTTTAAGAACTTTTATTCAGAATTTGAAAGAATTATTTAAAAAC
The DNA here is from genome assembly GCF_013373865.1 of Monomorium pharaonis. Lineage (NCBI taxonomy): Eukaryota > Metazoa > Arthropoda > Insecta > Hymenoptera > Formicidae > Monomorium > Monomorium pharaonis. The sequence goes on along the minus strand of NC_050468.1, from coordinate 26,593,645 downwards.
TTATACATTTATAATAAAATTTTTAATCGATTAATTTAGTGAAGTTTATTTGATATTTATAAAAATAATAATATTGTTCGTTATTAAATTTTTTAAATAAAAAATTTTTAATTAAATATTTTAATTATATCTTAATTATATTCTTTATAATTTTGTAATTTATGAAATTATTAGCTAACGTAAACTATATTTACAAAATTATCACAGTGTTAATATTAATAAATTATCTGAATGTTTAAATGGTAATTATAATTAAATTATATGTATAAACACTGCTTAGCAATGCTACTTTGTATATTAAACTTGTCCGAAGCTTGGTAAAAGAACTGGTACTGCAAAACTACAAGTTTACTTGGAGTTCTAAAGGTTCGAACGTAACGAAGAGGATGACCTTCATCCCTTTTTTTCGACACAAACAAGTTTTCCTTTGTTTGTGAAACAAGTTGCCTGTTATAGAAAATTGTTTGCAATGTGTACTTATCAACTTCATCACAATGTGATACATATTAAAGAAAACAATGTACATACATCGTTGGTAGACCGTTATATTTTGTAGAATTAATGGCTGTAATTTAAATTACAAACTTGTATTTTCTAATTCGACGTTATCAATGCCTTTCATTGCGTTACATAATTGTTATATCTCCTCTTCTGCATCATAGTAGGTATTTAATAACACTTACATTATTGCTTTACATAATCAATTACGTTACGCTAGGCGTAAGATATTTAATTTTTGATCTGATTACATCGCACACTCTCTGTGTCTCGTATCGAACGGTTTTGTAGGTGCCGCGTGTATATGTAACTTCCTATGCATTACAACTTTCTCCCTCATGCAGCTTTCTACGTTACATTGCGCTGTAGATAATCATGCTAAATCATTCGGTGAGATGCGAGTTATTCGAATGATCCCCTTCCAGTTGCATCACGATTGTGGGAACAAAATGCTTGGACGGCATATCTCGAAATTGTCCGCCGTTTATTGTAATGACAGATTTTTCCTTTTTAATTTTGCGGTATCTTAATTTGAGAGCTCTATCGAGGTACTTAATATTAAGTATGACGAGGCTACCAAATTATGGCACGCTTCGTAACTTTCCCCGAGCAAATACCCGATTTCGGGTTTGTTAAGAAGTTTACCGTTAAGATTGAAATCGGTTAAAGTTCGAGAATACACTTGATCTGTTCTCGCGCCGTCCGGCTCACGTACGTCGGAAGAAATGGGACACGCCGACGTCAAAGTCTCGTGTTGAGGAACCAACCAGGAGCATACTCGCTAAACAACGTTCTGCTTTCCGGTTTCCTCCCGTTTGCCTACTTTCGTCGCGAGGTTTCACTTTTAGCGACACAAGAAAGAGCTTATCAAACGTGTCGGCTTCACGTGAAACAGTCGACGCGACTTCATTTAACGAGTCACGCCTTCGGCGCTTCACTTTCTTCGATCAATTGGTATTTTCACACGCTCGTTGAACATTAGATTGTTTTATAAATCATTGTTATTTTTTTACAAACGAAAAATCTTAAAAACATCTTAATTAATATTTACTCAAATACCAGTACATTTTTATCTAGAATATAAAATGCTTAATGATGTGTATTTTTCATAATATAATATTATTTTTTTAAAAACATGTGCTATTGAAAGAATATCTTTTATATTTTTCAATTTTTGAAGTATAATTCTGATTTCATTAAAAAGTTTAAGAAGAAATGTATAGGACTCAATTTCCTTTAAAAATTGACATAAGTGAAATAATAATGAAATGTATAATCTGGTTAAGCATTGCGGAATTTTCTTAAGACGCGAAAGCTGCGATGAGTTGTTACGTACTTTCCCTTTCAAAACGTTATGCCATCTGAAAGTATTGTGGCAAAAATAAAAAGATGCAGATAGTTTGATTAGAAATCACGTATTATTTGATATATAAATATAAATATAAATGTGTGCGTGCGTGCATGCGTGTAAGTGTGTGTGTGTGTGTGTGTGTGTGTGTGTGTGTGTGTGTGTGTGTGTGTGTGTGTGTGTGTGTGTGTGTGTGTGTGTGTGTGTGTGTGTGTGTGTGTGTGTGTGTGTGTGAGAGAGAAAGTATTTATTGGTTATATGTATAATTTTGTATATGTTATGTAATGGTGAAGTAAAAAATTTATAAATACCAAAAGTAAAGTTTAAGTATATTCAAGAATTGCATAATATAAGTATTTAAGTGCAGATATTGTTTATATAAAATAATGTCATAATACTATATCGTAATATTCTTAATTATTAAGAGATATTCAAATGCATGTTAAATATAAATACTTTCTTATTATGAATATTTTAATATCTTAATTTAAAGTTTGTATATTGTATATGTATTAGTGCGGAAGAGAAATTTCACGTCTTCTATATCTAATCATATAAGATATTAAAACTATGTTGCACATATTTTTATTTATTAATTTTTTGCGTACACGTGCGAATTTCTTCACTGACAGGAAGACTTAAGAGAAAATCTGACGTCTGCCGTTCAGGTAAAGGTTCTAAGTGGGTCAGGGTTTACCTTCTCGTGCTTCATTCTTGCGATAACAAAATTCCAACGATTTTCAAAGTAAATTAATAAAAAAATCGGCAATGATTCGCAAAAAAAAAAAACAATAGACAAGCATTTCACAGAACTTGTCCAAACAAAAAACGTAAATCAATAAGTATATTGAACTTCATTAAATGCGTGAATGAATACAAACGGGATCCAAATTTATAGTTAATTCAACATTTTACCCTTATCTTATATATCAGAAGGACAAAGTTCAATATACTCGCGTTCGCTTGCGATCATTCGTCCTTGCCAGCTTAGCTTGAGTCCACCTTGAAGCAACGCTTGTCGACAACCGGAAAGCATTCTCCTTAACTGGCCACTACTTTCACCCTCCGCGAGCCTACAACCTGTATCACCGTTGTGGTATTCGTGAATTTTGCGAACTTCATGCGCGAGGAAAGGTGAAAGGCGTCGCTGTGCCGTACCGAGAAAACATTGTCGGAGGAAAGCATTATCGTTACGATGCCTAGAAGGGCCATTTGTCTCAAACGACGCCGCTCTTTCGACATACAATACGCGTTATTTTCTCGCGCACCATCCGTCTGCATTTGCCCGCGCGCGCTGTTCTGTCTGGAAAATGTCACTTCCTAGTTTCTATCATTACAGATCCAAATCTACTAAAAAAAGATTATTGAGTTATACACATAAAATGGACATTTTTTGCTAAGCAAAAGCGTGGTACAAGTCACATTTTTTATTTATTTGCAGAGATAAAAATGCCATTTTTTTATTTGTAAAAAAAACTTAAGCCAAAGTATTTTGCTCTTTCAAGTGCCTCTATTCTCTATAGTTACTATACAAAAAAATTGTAACATAGCAATACATACTGAATTTTTTGCATTCTGCAAAATATAACATTTTTATAGAGTTATTATGCTACATTTAATAATTTTAATTGTGTACTGCAAATTATTTTAAAAATTGTAAAAATTTCCGTTAAAAATCCTGAACACGTGTGCGTGTGTATTGCACAACGCTAAACAAAATACTCAATTTATTCGTTTATTTGATCGAACAAACTAGCAATTGTAATATGACACAAAGGAGAAATTAACATTTTGGATCTTGATTGCTCCGCGATTTCTCTCGTGCCCTTGAAAAATGACGATCACAAGATTCACTCAAGTTACGTAAACGATCTCTCTAAGTGATTAGATAAACAAAATTATATATGCTAAGTACATATACGTACGTTTTTATAATGGAATCATAAGGACGAAGATACTCCTCGACTAGCATTAGAAAGTGGCGAGCCGAAATTGCAATTATTGAAATTATACTATTTGAAAAAGGGGAAGAATTACATGATGGCAGCGGCGGCGGCGGTCGCTGGGGATGAAATCATGAGCTTTCGCTTTCGCGGAAACACGTTTCTATTACGGACAAGGCGACTTGTTCACCGTAATATCCTGTTTATTTGCACGTATCGTCGCGGTTATGCACAAGTACGGTTATTCACGAGATTTACTATGTGCGATGACTCGCATTCTCTGCGAATATTACGTTTACGTAAAGTGGAGCGTGCTTTAATAACCTAAAATTATATAAAAGGATGATAACATCTGGTCAGTTATATTACGACCAGTATTAATTAAAAGGTATATATAATTAAATTAAAACTTAATTGACATTTTCTTTCGAGAGCTAAAAAAAAAATGAAAATTCCGTTTACCAACAATTACGAGCAATTTTTTTAGACACGCGAATTTGTCTCCGTTATTCTAGTAGATGTATGATTAATGTAATCCTAAAATTATTTTAACTTTATTAGTTATACGAGTACGCAGAAACGATGTACTCCATTTTTATGTTTTTCTGGTTAAAGCTGATTAAGTAATATTTCTGCGTTACAATATTACGTTATATACAGCGAAACATTAATCATAGATCCACAGGCGACAGTGATTGACGATAAAATTAAGCGGAATTAATTACTACCAATCAAACGACACCGATTCGAAAAATGTCGTTAAACAGGATTATCGTCCGCATTTTTCATGTATTTTAACGGCAGTCTTAGATAATTTCACAACAAAAATACGTCCAAATTTGTATTACTTTTATTTAGTAATTATCGGAAAATACGATTGCGCGAAGAAAGAGAAAAAGAGCGGAGCTGGTAAAAATAAAAGGAGAGACAGAGAAATCAGAGAGAGAGAGAGAGAAAGAGAGAGAGAGAGAGAGAGAGAGAGAGACTTACTATTTTCAGCAACTTCTGAAAAACTTATTTAATTAGAGGGTAGGCAGATATGGTGAAATAGATGGGCTGCGTGTTGATAATTATGCTTTACGAAGAAATTAAGTCGACACGTAACTATAGGTGTCGATTAAAATGGATAATACTATTATGATGTTAAGTCACTTTACCATAGCGTAATAGGTATTTGCTGCGTAAGAGGTACAAAATAAATGATAAAATATGCAAGCCTTTACTTTGCTTACATTAGTAACATAAAAGTTTGTGGAATAACATTCTTAATGTATGAACTCATCAAAATTTTTGTGCTGTCTGCACAAGTTCTTTGATGTAAAAGAAAATTTTCTTGGTATCCTAATTTTTCAAAAAAATTAATTCTATGCGTTTGAGATCGAGTTGCCCAATTGACACAAACAAGAGTCTATCATTGCAATTGATTGTTTCGCTAGCGATCAATTGTAGGTTCACCATATGAAATGTATGTACTAATCTATTGTTGCAATAGAGTAATCACAAATGACAGCTAAGGCGTTGCATTAGAAACGGATCGCGTTTCACTTTCATATATAGAGGTTATTACATTTCTGCATATGTCAGAAAAAAGAAAGTTATCGCATCTCTTCAGCGCGTACGTTTCACAATCCATACTCGTCAATCATCGAATGTCAACGATGGTTGGCTAATCGAATATTCTGGGGTTCGTTTGTGTATCACACATCTTTGACGAAAAATGCAAAAATAAGGGAATTTTTATTCTAAATAATAGAATATTTACAATCTCAATGATCTCTACTTTGTAATTAAGCTCACTTTTATTAAGATGATTTAAGGAAATAAACGGGCAATTGAAAGTTGGCGCTGTAATAAGTGCGCAATTCAAAGTAATTTGAGGAATAAATCTGTTTCTTATTTTGATACATTTAAATTTTAATGAAACTTTATACTTATTTAATGGTTGATCATATATGCAAAATCGATCATACTTGGTTAAACGCTGATCTTTATGTCTTTGCATCATCATATTTTAGCCTACGATTTCACCAACATTCCTATCAAAAATTAACGTGTTCGAATAAAAACAACTGATATCATCTTGCAGAAAGAAAACATTAACATAAACTGTTAAACTAAAATTAACATAAACTGTTTTCTAAAATATAGTCCATAAGCGTCGCAATATTCTGTATAATATTCTGTATATATAGGTTGAAAATTTTATTTGGAAGTCCATCTGACAATCTGTTAGAAAGTAACACAAATATTGCGTAAAAAATTAAAACAAAATAATCGCTTTGAAACAAATTTTAGAATATATTTTTTCAGTAAAAATAAAATTTATAATATGTTGCGTAACAAATTTTACGCACAAACATAATAAAAATAATTATAAATTTGTCTAACAAGAATAAACATGATATTTAAGAGCAAAAAATATATGGAAGGATCAAGAAAATTTTAAATTCGTCAAAAGAAACAGAAATTTTTATTCAAGATTATAAATTCCAGATATGTGTAACGATCTTTTTGAATTCCGATCAGACAGATTGGACACTTTCACCAGAACGTTGCGTGAAACAAAGACATCATATGTGGGTTTTCTTTTCAAATAATCAAGGACGCCTATTTGGCATCCTTAGTGCAAACTACGTCAATATAAAAATATAATCCAATGTCAAACGTATATTAATATTGCCAATGTCGATTAGATATTACAACATTAGCATATCAATCAGGTATGGAAATGCGTTTCTCTTTCCAAATCACTTTCTCCGTTATATATAGTTGTATATATGCATGACATGTATACACACACACACACACACACATACGCGCGCACGCAAGTTTTGCTTTTAATGTTTGCAGTAACTAAAAAACGCATATATATACATTTGTATTTATGTTAAAATAATCTCGATCTTTGTTAAAATTTGTGTTGAATTTTTCATATATCTAAGTGTTAATTAACTTAATGTGATTTTTATTTTATGTTAAATTAATATTTCTCAATCTTATATAAAATAACTCAATTTCTAGATAAATAAATAACATTTAAAAAAATGTAATTTTAAGATGTAAATTTTAAAATAAATAAATAAAACATACAGAAAATGAGTAAAATGTATTATACACCATATTATAAATTTTACAAAAAAACATGTTTTCACAATTTGTTTCAAAGTGATGTAGATGTGTTAATTTTTTACGCAATATTTGCGGTCCTTTTTAACGTATGCATCTCATGTTAAATTTATACAAAATTTGAGTAGCCCGTTTGGGACATGCAGTGTATATTAAATTTAGCACAATGGTTTTTTAACTGAATAAAAGCAAAAAAAGCTAAATATATTTTTATATAACTAAAAATATATTTAATAATTAAAATGTTAAATTAAGTCAATCAAGATTTACTTCGACCAAAAAAATGCATTGCTTATTTTTTATGTTATGCACATATAAGTCTAATACATACATAAGCTATTAAACTGTAATAATTGTAAAGTTTAAACAAATGTATACAATAGAACACTATGTATTCCTCAAGATGTTTGGTTTGCGATTACATCACTCAACTTAATAATTCTAGAGACATCATCGTTTGGATTGAATTCTTATACCCGAAATAATTTCTATTGCAACATTCGCACAAACGTTAACTGTACGCGATCTTATGTCACGACCAAGCACGACTTTGATTTCTCATTACGCAATTATCTATTAATAGTATCGATTGTGACATATTGCAGAAATATGGAATGTTGAAGACGATAAATTGAGCATGAAATGAGAATTCTGACTCTTAAAATATTTTCTAAAATTGTACTTTTATATATTATATATATATATATATATGTATATATAGGAGAAAATACGTACGCCAAAGTGCAATGTCATTATCTTCGCACGTTCACTTTCTTTTACAGCTTTCGATACTCGAGCATTAGTATGTATGTAGCGTTTATTGATTGGGTCATTTTCATTCTTTTTATGAAATTTGCAAATCTAGTAATAAGTTCGAATAATTAATAAATACCTGAAACTTTCAGATATAATTAACTGTCCGTAATTTTTTTTTTATTACTTTTAGACTGCAACTATGGATCTGTTGCACCAAATGCCATTTTCTTTATTTTAAAGTAAAAAAAATCTAAAATAATTCACAAAATATCTGTCAAGATTATAATTAACAATGCCATAGTAATTTTGTACAAAATTGTTCGTTAAATTTTATTTTTATTAAATATTTTAATAAATTCTGAATATGAGTAAAGAAGAAAATAGTCTTTTTTTGTAATATATAACTTTTTTTAATACAAACAATTCTTTTAAAGATTTTTATTTCAAAGTTTAATGTTAAAAAGATAGTGTTAATCAATATAATCAATATAAGAAAATTAAATTATTTGGGAGACACAAAATAACAATTTTTTAACATGGATTGATAAAAAAAGGTTAACAATCAGAATTAAAATATAAAATAATATACAAACTTGTGAATATATTTAATATTCAACAAAATTTTATAACGGATATATAAAAGTTTGTTTATATTTTAAATTAAAAAAAAAGAAATAATTTGTCAAAATCTTTTATAAGGAGATATTATTCTGATCACAAATAACATTTTTCATAAATAATTAGCAACATTATTACTTCCAGAAAAACCGATTTGGCCTGCTCAACAATAGTCTGATAATCTGATGTTTGACAATGACTTTATGACGACAAATTCTCTTCATTATCTACACTTTTTTGAGAAAACAAAAACATGCAAATTTATCGCTTTTAAAGTTACAAATAAATATTATTTTAACTTGGACATTTCAAATCCATAATTATAATTATGGATTTTGGAAACGAAGGGTTAATCTTGGAACGCTATTCTGAATGAATTTTTACTAAAACGCTATAAATTCAAGTTTAGTGTATGTTTCGTTATTACATTTCTTTTTAAATAACATAAAATAATGCTAATATAATTCTTCTACATTAAATTTTTTTTAATAATCTTTGCTATCTACAGAAAAAAAATTAAAAAATTTTTAAATATAAAAAAATTATGTCGGTATAAATTCTTAATCAAGTTAGTATTAATGTAAGAAAAATATTAATATAAGTAGCATATTCTAGAGTTAAAATATTATATAATCATCTAAAAATTATTTTTGTATTCGGGAATGTAATTGTTCAGAATTTAAAACAGTTAATCAAAATATTATTGTAAAGCACATGCAATGTGCTAAAATGTAATAAATAAAAATACATATATATTAAGTATTTAATATATTAAGCTTATATTTAATATATAAATTAATAAAAAAAGATTATTTAATAAAATTATTTCAAAAATAGTCTTGTAGTATATATATATATATATACATACATATACATATATTTTTTTTTTGCATTAAAATTTTACTAAATATTGACAAAATATATAAATACATTCTATTGTAAAATTATATTGTGAGATATTTTAAATATTTTGAAGTATAAATTTCGTAATATTAAATTTAGAATTAATTTACAATTTAATTATTTTTCAGTTGTGGTTGCATGCCTGTGGCTGCAGTAGTCGACGTTATCGATGTTTTTCATTCCGCATATTTTTCAATATTTTGTTTCGTCTTCCATCCCTTGCTTTTGACTTAGTAAAATTTTATGAGCAGCAGTATGACACAGCTCAAGTAATTGGTTTTTTCAAATTTTATTGGATTACGCAAAATATTTTCAATCAAATTTACATCTAAAATTAATTTTAAAATTGGACAAATTTACTCTTTTTCCGAAATTGTAAATAATTGTTTTTTGCGTGATATTTTATACATTTTGTTTTACAAATCGTTTTGACAATTGAAAAATAAATTAGACATTTTGCACATTATTTGCTGTAGATAAATAAAATGTAAAATAGTATTACAATGGTTTACCTCAAGACTCATTGAAATAAATGCAGCATCATACATTTATCTTGACGGAAATAAATTGAACTGTAAGGTAAGCGGGAACTTGACTTTAGAATATTTTGCAATAAAACTGAGTCATGGCACAAAATTTATTGTTATGCTAATGACAACATAAATCTGGATTGTGTCACATTCATTAAACAATGATTGTAAATAACTGATAAGTGAAATCGAAGTTGAAATCGAAGATTGAAAGGAAATATGAAATCTCCCCAATTTTTCCTCTTTTATTTTTACTATTTCTTTTATATTTTCGTAACAATTCAAAATGTTTGTATAATTATATATAGTTTTGAAATATTAAAAATAAATATTATTTAACTAATTTTTATTAGTATAAATATAAAATCAAAATTAAATTTATTTGTAAAGTTATAAAATAGAAATATTTAAATAAGTTGATAATATTTTCCTCAGCTTAATTTTACATTTTTATAAATTTGTGTAATTTCCGTTCTAATTAACAAAATTAATCTTTTTCTTCTAAAGTGAAAATTGAAGCTTTATATTAAGTATTTTATATAAAAATCTATTAACAGTACTTTGTAAAAAGATACAATATATCCAATTTTTGTATAAGTTTCGTCATGTTTAAAAAGGATAATTTTATAAATCATACTTATCAGGGAAAAATACAATTAACAAACTATATTAGAAGAGTTAAATTAAAAATAATTTCTTAGATGTTTTTTATACTATTATTCTTGTTTTATCATCAAACTTAAAAAAAATTATTTTACTATTGGTGATTAAAATTATTTTGTGTAATCCAATAAAATTCGAAAAAATCACCGGAGCTATACATCATATTGTTGCTCATAAAATTTTATTGAACCGAAAGCAAGGGATGAGATATGAGACGAAATATTGAAAGTTATCCGGAACAAGTCTCATGAATGTTTACAAAAAACACCGATGACGTCGACTACAGCTGCAGCCACAGGCATGCAGCCGCAATGACGTAACGGGATCACGATCAAGCTAAGACCTATGTAACACAGTCGTAAATCCACCGTCGTACTGATGATTAGATAATATCTTTTACTTCCTGAATAGAAAGTATATGTTTCGTTGGAGCCACTTCGAAATCGAACGTAAGACTCCCGCTGTCTCTGCGCCTTCCCAATGACGACCGTCATTGCGTTACGTTGTTCACGATAACAAGGATACTTTATTGCATCACTCGCAAAAAAAGCTCGCATGCTCGCGGGCGAGCGCGTATGTGGCGGTTACGCAGCCTGGTTATTTAATCAAATAGAAATTACGCATCGTGTTCCCGGCATTTAAGCAAATATTACTAATTTCATATTAGATAATAACCAATGATGTCAGCTAATTTATGAACGCTATTACATACCGTAACATTTCGCGGTTTATTTAGGGTAAGTTAATATATTTTTTAATCAAATTAAGGTAAAGTAAATAGTTTATCAAATTAATTTAGCTACTGTAAAAGTTCTATAGATAAAAAATTAATTTAGTTAAAAAAAATAAGATTAATTAAAGTTTAATTAAAAATTAAATTAAATTAAATTAAGAGTTAATTTTGAAAAATATTACTTGTATTAAATCAGAAAATTTAAAAATCAGATTACTCTAAATAATAAAACAAGTCATCAAACAAATTATTATTTTATTTGTAAATTTAGTTTATGTAAAATAACAAAAAATATTGTTCTTTACATAAAAACATATTCTTATCTCTTATATTTTTTTACATGTATATCTTTTACAACTTTTAACTTAAGAAAAAGACAATAAGTTAAAGTTCATGTGCTTTTTAACTTTGAAATAACTAATCAAAGTTAAAATTAACTAAGTTAAGTTAAACATTATAACTTTTCAACTTTATTATTTAACTTTCAATTTTTTAACTAATTTTTATCCAACTTTGTAAAAAAATAACGAACATTTCTGGTTCTCTACATAATACATCACAGACTTCATCGCAGGCTTTATGTAGTCAAATTTAAGACGAAATTTACGAATTTATTTCGGGAAAAAGAATAATGGCTACAGTTTTCTTTCGGTTTACACGTTTTTTACTAGAAAAGTGTTACTAGAAGAAATTTCATAAAAAATACCATCTGGTATACCTTACTTTGTTTTCTAATAATATTTCTTAAATGAAAGCTAAAACTAGAATTTAAAAAACAAATGTAAGCTAGAAAGTATTTTCTATGAAGTGGTATATAGCAGTTTCTATAATACTTGTTCTTTTTAACTGCACTGCTGTAGTAGTGCAATAAGTTAAAGTAAGACAAATGTATATTTTCTCATTCTAACTTATTACAGTGCAGCAGTGAAAAAGAACAGATCAACTGTTTTCTATTTTATAATAATGTTTTCAAAACATGTAATAAAAAGTGAACATCTAAGAAATTAAGCAAATACAATGTGGTAGTTGCAGCGCCAAAAACATACCAATCTTTAAAAATTTAAGTTGCAATATATTTTATTGCAAGTTTTAGCTCCTTCTTTGAATCGTCTTCAGCATAGTTTATCATGGAAACAATATAAACTGCGGTTTGTTGCTAACCTTGAGGCGGAAAACTCTTTTATAGAACAGCCTTTACAAAAGAATCTTGATATGCGAGCTGTGTCAAGCGGATATAGTAGACATAATTTCCACTGTAAATAGATTAAAACTTGTAAACAACGAATATCATTCTCGTATAATGAAATATAACAACGAAAGATTATAATTCTTTTAATTACTGATCTTGAATTGTTTTCTTTTTATTAAAATTATCTTAATTTTATTATCTATATGTTTTAATCTATTTAATTTTATTTACAGTGGAAACCATATCCACTATATCTGTACTTAACAGCTCGCATATAATATACCGAGACTCACATTATATATATATATATAAAATACTCAAAAAAATATATAATACTTAAAGCAAATCGAATCAAAATTGCCGTTGTTGATTTTAATACATTTAATCTTTTTAAGAAGAACTTTTCAATGAATTTTGGATTTTAATTAATATTTTATTCAATATAGAACTTAAATTTGTAATAAACAAAATTCTCGCTTGCAATCTAATAACAAGTTTGCCATTTGAAAGATGTACAGTTACAAAAATTGTATTAAATTTAATATATATATATATTGCGTGTCCCAAACAGTTTCATTGAAATTTCGTATTAATTTAACATAAGAGTTAAATATATTAGAATAAATAAAAATCATAAATATTATGTAAAAAATTAACACACAAATTTTAACAAGAACCAGTTTTAATATAAATATAAAATGTTCTCCACTGGCTCTCCGCACTATATATTTAAATAAAGAATAAGTTTATTTGAATTTAAATATTTCTGAACTTATTTTTTTATTTAAAATTATAAAATGTATGTAACATTCCTTAATTATGATTTTTTTCTTGTTTCAGTTGATGATGCATCCGGTAGATTCACAAATGGATTTTTCTGGGGTAATTCTTATTTTACGGGATCAGCCACTGAATGTGAATATATCGGAAAAAATCCATCATATACATATTTTAAAAACGTACAAGATTCCAAAGTTAGTATGTTTGAGGAAGTTCGTGAATTTAATACAGAACCACGAAAAAGAATCAATACAGGTCTTAGCGGAGCTGATTCTTGGATGGAAACAAATACCGTTGAAATACCTTTTCAGTTAGGATTTTATATGCTAAAACTTTCTATAAATATATCTTATACACCAGTAAGTATCATTGATATGCTACAAATTTATGTGTATAATTGTGAATAAAAACAAATTTCTATGTTAATTGATTCTCTCTTTATTTTTTATTTCACACACACACACACACACAAATATGAAAAAGATCTTGCATTTTTAAAAAGAATTGTTCAGATTGAACATTATTGTATGAAAATTTTTAATATAAAAAATAAATATTGTTTTTTAGACAAGACTGATTCACCTAGGTGTTTGCTTGCCATTCTCGTGTACTGCCTCTGATGTTGCTGTTATCGGAAAATTAGCTGCTGGCGAATTTGCAACCAAACATTTAACAATTGAAAAAGTTAGAGACCAACACAAATCATATGATATGTACACAGATCCGGTTTTCTGGATTCTATTGTAAGTTTACATATATACACTCAAAAACATAAAAAGAATAAATCACTCGAAAAATAACCCTTATTAGAGTGGAAAATTCACTCTATTAAAATAAATTTTAACTCTTAAAAAATTATTTCAAAAATTGTAGTAGTAATATTTCCGCTCTAAGAAATTTAGAGAGTAAATATTTATTATTTTTATTAACGTTATTGTGTATTCGATGACAAGAACTAATATCTTTTGATTACCAATTAAATATGCGCGAGTCAGTAGAGGCAAAAATCAGAATTTAATATGTTTCAGCGGTGTTAGCGTGGTGGTCCTGATACTGTTGATCATCGGCACTGGATACGATTATCATCTTACGAAAAAGTTAGCACGCAAGAAAAATGTAATCTATGATTTGGAGAAGCATGGAAAACTTGATCATCTTACTAATGGAGATCCAAAGGTTATAAATGGTAAAAAAGTCAATGTTCATAAATTGTTCGATCATTTATCAATCTACATACTCCTTCGAGACAAAATAATATCAATATATTAAAAGTAATAAAAATGTCTTGTGTGTTCTTTATGAAGAAATTTAAAGTATTTATGTTTTTATAAACCTTTTAATCAAATATATTTTTATATATTTCTTAGTAAATTTAAATTAAATTTAAAATTAATATTCTTATCTTTATCTTTCTTTTTAGTGAATACCTTTTTAATAAAAATTTGTTTAAATACCGTTATTTATTCTCGGTTTTATTCTCTATTAAACATAAAATCTTTATAACTTATCTTATAAATTTCAATTTAAAGTTTGCTAAAGAAGCATTTAAAATTGAATAAAGAATACAATTGCATTAATATATTTTCATAGAACTTAATTTATTTGAAAATCATTCAATTAGAAATTAATAGTTTAAAACTTTTATTTTAAAAAATATCAATTTCGAAAAAATAAGAATTATATAGATAGACAAATATATGAAGAATCTAAACATAATGTGAATTACAGAAATAAGAATTACACAAGAACCTTGTCTGATTTTCAATATAATAACTGTTTTTTACAATGAAATTGACTGTTAATTCATCATGTATTGATATTAACTCGTACCGTATAATTCTGAAAACATGATAATTTTAGAAAGCAATTAACATAATTATGGGTATCTCATGCGATAAAAATACAGACTAATATAAAAGCACGATTACCACTTACAGACCATCAAGACAAGACAAAGACGATATTAAAAGTAGTCATACAATTTATTATTATATTCCGTAGATGTTCAAGGTAAGGTCTACCTTCCTGTTCCAGTGGCAGATTCTAGTAGCAACGGTACGCAGTCGGTTAATAATAACAACAGTGAGAATGATTTGCAATCGTCTACCAAAGAAGAACAAAATCTTAGTACGTTAACTTTTTTTTCTTATTCATTAAGTATCCTCAAAATAAAAACAAATATCATTCTCATAAAAAAACAAATTACAATCTAGTTTACAAATAAATATTTAACATTTAAATATTTTGTATAAAAAAATAAGCAGAATTAAATTTTCATTTATATTTAACATATTGACTTAATTTAATATACGATTACTTTAAAATTACTAAAAAACAAATTATTTATAACATTTATATTCTAACGGCCGGTTTTGCCATCTCCGGTTATCTTAACCGACCGATTATTCCATCTGAATTGACCAATCGTATTTGTTAATTTTGCTTAATCACAAATTCCAATGGAATAATCAGTCAGTTAAGGTAATCGGAGATGGTGAAATCGGCCCTAAATATTATTTTTCTAAATTAATTTTTCCTTGTTGTAAAACTTAAACGATTATAACAATCTTTTGTAAAAATAAACGAAATTAATAAGATTATTTCTCTTCTGCGAAATTTAGATAAGAATTTATACAAGATGTTCGATAACAAATAGAAGAAAATTTAAGGGATGATTCTAAATGACAAAATAAGACAAAAATTAAAGACAAAAATAGTGATTCAGGCTTCGTTTTTTAAATTAATTGGTGTAAATAAGCTAGTAGGAATCAGCGCCATAACTATTCAGTAGTTATACAACTATTGTTAAATTTATTATTAAATTAATTATGCACTTATTTTATTAATGCAATTACGTTAAATAAATGTATTTGTCTAGAGAATCAATTCTTAAATTTTCTCATTTCTCACCTCAATATCTTATATATAACAAAATAAATCTTTATTTGTTCTCTTTAATTAACAACTTTGGAGTTAGTGCCACTTTTTGAATTTCGAAAAAATTAATTAAAGTTTTGGTTGTCTTCGCAAGAATTCTCAGTCAGTTTAAAAAAAAATTCAGTTGTTTAAGAGGATGCTAAACTGCCCATCAAATTTGATCCAGATCGATAGTGTAGAGTCATTCGTTTATCCTTGTTTATAAAATTTGTTTCAAAATACAAATTATGTAGCTTATACGTACAAATAAAAGGTATCCCTCACTTCAGAATAGATTGAAGAATAAGACTATATTCGTCAAATTACGATTAAAAGCTGTAAAAAAGTTTTTTGTATGATCAAATTTTCAAAAATCTGTAGTGAAAACGTTTAGATAAATAAAATTTGATCACACAAATAACTTTTTTTATGGCTTCTAATCGTAATTTGACGAATATAGTCTTATTCCTCAATCTATTCTGAACTGAGGTATGCCATTTGTACGTATAAGCTACATAATGTTTGTATTTTAAACCAAATATTTTTATGAACAAAAATAAACCAACGACTCTACGTTATCGACCTCAATCAAGTTTGACGGGCAGTTTAGCATCCTCTTAACGCAATTTAAAAAAATAAGAGATTAATTTCACGCCGCTTCCCTCCACTTATCAAAAAAACAAAGTTTTTCTTGTAAATTCTGAAAGATTTCGACGAGTTCTAGAGTTCACTACAGAGTTCAAAAAAAGTTCAATTAATTCCAAAAATTAAAGTAGAACAAAAAATTTCAAAGTTCTGCTAATTTTTGAGTATCTAGGATTTTAACACAAGTTTTTCCCCGCACGAGTTTCATCGACAAAATTACAGCCCCCTCATTTTTCGAATGATGTTTATATCACTTTAAATGACTGAACTCTTTCTATAATTGACTAAAAACTTTCAAACTTTTGCGGGGCAACCGGAATTCCAATTTTTCCGAAATTTAAAAAAGTGAGGCTAAATTTAGTCTTTAATTAGTATATTCATTGCGATACGAATAAGCTTTTGAATATTTCATTATTTTTTGCAGGTATCTTCGAAGAACTTCTTCTTTCTTTTTCCGTTTCCGCTAATATGAAGATTATTTGCGACCGTAATGTAGGCAGAGACACAATTAGCACCGTGCACGGGCTTAGAGCAATTTCGATGGCCTGGGTCATTCTCGGTCATACGTGCATTATCGTTTTTAAATACTCGGACAATATGGAATATCGCAAAGTAGTGGAAAAGCGATTTCTCTTTCAGACCATCACAAATGGAGCTTTCAGCGTTGATACATTTTTCTTTATGGGTGGTTTGCTCGTTAGCTTCCTATATTTCAGAACTAATGCGAAGGGAGATCTGAAGAGGCTCACGCAGGGTACACGAGGCTTTGCTGCAGGCACCTTAAAATTCATCGGGCTCCTTTTGTACCGATTTTGTAGGCTCACCACGCCGTACATGTTCGTGCTGGGTGTAGTGGAGATTTCGATGAAATATTTCTACACAAATTCTGTTTTTGAGCCTCCTACGGCTGATCATTATAACTGTCCCAATTATTGGTGGAGAAATTTGCTCTATATCAATACTTGGTTTCCTGTCGAGCAAATGGTACGTTTCATTTTATTTATTTTTTATTTTTTATAATAGAATCTATAATTTTTTAAATATTTTAGACCTTGGTTCCATAATAATTCTTTTTTCGAACTATAAATAAAATATATAACACGATATCTTATAAAAATAATTATAAAGTACATATTTAACTATTTTCAACGAACAAAGATGTAATTTTATATTGTGATATTCCAGTGTATGCTTTGGAGTTGGTATTTAGCGGACGATACGCAGTTTTACATTGTGGGGGGAGTAATTTTAATATTGGCTACGAATCACTTCAAAATCGCAGCTTTCGCATTAGTCAGTCTACTAATAAGCTCATGGGCAACTACCGGTTATATCGCTCTAGTTAATAATCACATGCCAAGCTTGGACGATCCGTTGGCTCTCTTCGATAAGATCTACGACAAGCCATGGACAAGATTGGGTCCTTATCTGATCGGCATGACCGTCGGCTACTTTCTCTTCAAGACTGATTGTAAAGTGAAAATGTCTAAGGTACGATCTAATTGCAAAAGAGAAAGAAACTGCAATAAACACGTCTAAAAAAATTAACGTTTAAAAGATTGACACGTATCTTTATGACATTTACGTTACCTGAATATTTTTTTTCCATGCAAAAAAATAGAAATTTAGTTTCTATTACTTAGGCGTAGTTCCACAACTCCGTTTAACGACAATTCAATTAACATTGTCCAATAAAAGACTTTATTTTATATAAAATAAATTCATCTATTGGACTCGATTAGTTAAACTCCGGTTAAATTAAGTTGTGGAACTGAGCCTTAGGAAAAATTTTAAACGTTATTATTTCTAGACTACCGTCGTCGTGGGATGGCTCTTGTCTTCCGCGTGTCTCTTAAGTTTGCTCTATGGTCTATACGAAACAGAACTTGCACCTGTTACTGCAGCTGCATATTCATCTTTGAGTCATAGCGCGTGGGCGCTAGGTCTAGCATGGATCGTAATAGCGTGTAGTACTGGCTACGGTGGTGAGAAATAAATACATACATCTTTGGTCAAAAGTATTAGACACCAAATATTAGATTAACTATAATAAATATTAGATCAATTGGATCACATCGAGATATTAAGTCGATATTTTTTTCAGGATATGTAAATAAGATTCTATCGTGGCCGCTCTTGTATCCGTTCAGTAGAGTGACTTATTGCTCTTATCTAGTTCATCCGCTTGTGATTCGTCTAACAGCAATGAATCTAGACTCTCCATTTCATCTAGGAAAGGATGTAATGGTAAGTCGGGCCAAAAAGAAAACTTTAATTAATGACGAGTAGTCATAAAACATTTTATTTTTCAGATGATAACTTTTCTGGGGCAGCTGATGTTGTCATATGCGTTGTCCTTTGTAGTATCAATTGCCTTTGAAGCACCGGTGGTCAGTATGCTAAAGATTGTCTCACCGAAGAAACGGAAACGTATACAATAGAAATTAAAGTATATTTAACGCACGTCATACACCCGTATAATTGTTTATACGATATTATTTACACATTATGTATAAATTTCATAATCTACGAAGAACAATAATAAATCGCGAACACATTATTCCATATACGCATACGTATTTTAATATCATGTATTTGATTTCTTTCAAATATGTAACAATGTAGACTTCTTTGTGTATCGCTAGGTGTAAAATAAATTATTTCCCTCTTTGTATATATAAATTCTAATATCGATAATGTTAAAAAAGTTTTATTAATAAAAAGAATTGCTCCAAAAAGAAGACTAAATATATACAATAACGTCGACTTATTTGTACTAAATGCAAAAACAATGAACAAAGTTTATTCTTTTGTAATAATCAATATCTTTTTTGATTGTAATCAACATCTTTTCTTTTGTTGAATAAAATACAAAATATTTTATTTTCCTTTTCTTACTTAAGTTGCTCATCATGCATAATTTTTAACATTAATAATAAATGTTACCGTCTGAAAAATGTGATCCTCCTTTTCCTTACAAAGCACCTTCTATCGCGACTTCTGTGTTAACGTCGATGAAATACGGACCCTCATTAACAAACTGCTTGAATTTCTGCATAGTGTCCGCGTCAAATATATCTCGCTCCGCCTGAGATAAACATTTAACGACTTCGTACTTTGCGTCCTTACACTCTTTAAACGATTCGATATTTCTATCTAATAGGAACTCCACTAAACCGGGACACGTGGATATGTATTCTTGCCCCCATACTTGAGAACTGATAACAACCAATACTTCTAAACCGGCTTGTCTGATGTCGGCAAATGGTTGTTTGCATATCGCCACGATCATATCTAATGGATCGTCGCACAGCGAGTCAAACCACAGCTTCATTAAGGATAAAATCCTATTGTCTTGTTCCACCTTCTTGACCTCGAGAATAAGGGCGAGACTGTTCAAGCCGCGAATTCTCAAAGCAGTGGGCATTCTCTGTATTATCTCGGCAATTTTTTTAAGAACGCTTGGCATCGCATCTCCCAAAGCTTGTAATGCATACTTGCCTTCGATGCTCGCAGCTACAAATCCCAGAGTGTCCAACGCGGGACCAAGAATGTTCTGATCTCCGCTGTCTATCACGTCAAAAAGCGCAGAAATTATCACAGGATATCTGGAGAATAATTCATTGGGCCAGTGGCGTGCAACGTTACCAAAGAACTTCATCAGTCCAGGGATCAAAAGATTCGACAAGGGATTCTCATTAATCTGCGCTATTTTTTGAACTAATTTGCTCAACACCTCTTGCTGCTCCAGATAGCTTAGACCCTCCTCAAACATGGCTAATTGAGTCAGTATCTCCAGAGCATTCAACTGAAGCAGTATATCTTCATTCTCCAATATATTGATCAAACTGTTCAGAAAGCCTGATTGAGCCGATACTTCCAGAGCCTCCTGTGAAATCTTGGCTATGTCCACAATTACTTCGTAAACACGAAAGCCAATAGTATCATTCTGTAGCAGCCTGGCAAATGTTCTCAGGAGCTCGCCCTTGTACAGAATATGCAAACCATTTGGATTCTCTCCGATTTTCTTTACTATGCTCATCGCGCATTCAGCGACATTTAAGTCATTGTCGCCAATTCTGTTTATAATTGAAATCAAAAGAGTGGTGTCTGCGAGCAACTGAAATATTTTTTGCGGATGCAAAGCTGTGCGCAAAAATTCATGTAGCACAAGCAATCTTACGCTGGCATTTGGATTAGTTATTAAAGCAGACACTTCAACTATATATCTCTGATAAATTTCTCCTGGCTCTAGCATGTTGAACAGGATGGTTAGAATGTCACATATCTGTTCTACAACCTCTCTGTAAAAAAAATAAAAGTAGAATTCCTTTTGTTCTTAGTAGAAAATTTCGAAAGTATTATATAACACAATTAAAAGATAAGTTAAAATTAATAAAATTAAAAAAAATAATTATGTATAAGTAATTAGGTAAGTTGATATTTTTATATAAATTTAGTTAAACTTAATAGCTTATAAAATTTAATTATGTTAAAAGTTGCATATTATATAAACAAACAACTAACTTTAAAAGTTAAAATAAAATTTTATTAAAATAAAAGTTAATTTTAAAAAGCATTATTTATTTTAAATTATAATTTTTAAAAAATTCAATAATTAAATAATTAAATATAAATCATTAAATAAATTTAATATTTTATTTATAATTTAAGTTTGTAAAAAATTTTTTTTATATAGATACTTTTTTGTTTACATAAGGAAATTACTAAATATTTTTTGTTTACATAAGGAAATTTTTAACTCAGAAAAAAGTTAAATTTAATAATAATATTGTTTACAGATCATACAGAATCAAGAAGTTTTTGGAATTGTCTGATATTTTATTATAAACAGATGAAATAAAATAAATTAAATCCTATATGAAATAATAATTTCAACATTATTTAACATATACAAAATAATAGTTTCAACTTTGCAGATTTTAACTATTAATAATAATTATTAATACTGACAATAACATTCTACATTCGGAAATAAATTATTAAAGGCTTACACGACTATAGGTAATCGTTTTTGGCGATCGTTTGGTACATGTACCAAACTGTACCAGAATCAATAAGATAAAAGTTTACTTATATCTTATTAGTTTTAGTACAGTTTGGTACGCTTTGATACATGTACCAAACAATCGCCAAAATCGCCTTATAATTCACTCATCATCGTCAATAAAAATAGTAGAAATTTTTCACTTGTCATCGTACCTGTCGTTTGAGGTTAACTGCGAGTAAAATGGTCCGTAATCAATGCTACGGGCGACCTGTTCGGCATCCCGGTTGTTCAATACACTGAATTTTATCTTAATATCCGTGAGAATGTCCTTTTTGTCCTCAACATTGTTTAATTCGCATAAACGTAAAATCTTTGCTTGATACCACTCCGTCATGGTCGACTCATTCGGACTCATCCAGACTCAACTGACAGCTTATCGCTGAATCACTAAACTATCACTGAACTCGTATCGTGTTAAATGACGTTAATAAAGCAGACTTATTTAGGTCAAAGAAACATGTTTGAGAAAAAGTGGCGTTTACGCTTTTTCTTTACTAAATTAACAAACGCATCGGCTAAATCGCCAAATTGTCGCTGTTTCAACATTATGGGTTTGTTCGAGTCGCATGCTCCAACATACTCCTATTTGCCAACTGATTAAGGGCCGGTTTACAATAAGTCGTTAGTCATTGGTCGTAAGAAATCTAAAAAATCACAGTTGATCTTAGAGAACAATAATCGAACATAATTGGTTAAATTTTTTACGACCAACGACCAACGACTCATTGTAGACTCTGGGCTCAATGCAATTGGCCAATGAGCGCGCTAGGACGAATAATGCCCAGTCTACAATGAGTCGTTGGTCGTTGGTCGTAAGAAATTTAACCAATCACAGTTGATCTTAGAGAAGAATAACCGAACATAATTGGTTAAATTTCTTACGACCAACGACCAACGACTCATTGTAGACTGGGCATAAAAGTATGACTATGCGACTTGGGCTGCGTTCCGTTTCAACGCATGATGCGCATAATGCATTGTTCATCCTTGTTTAACGTTTGACAAACAACAAGGATGAACGATGCATCATGCGTATTATGCGTGAAACGGAACGCACCCTTGAACAAATCTTAAGATGCCTTTTCACGCTGACGCTTGACGCTCATTTTCAGCGTCAAAAGACATCACATGACTAAAAATGACAAATGGGTATCTTTACATTTCAAAACGTCCTTTCCGAGGAAAATTTTACTCGATGTAATATAGGATACGTTACGTGTACTATATATTTTGAGTAAAATTTTCCTCGGAAAGGACGTTTTGGAATGTAGCCCAGATACACTAGGGCAGTGATCATGTAACTTTTTTCTTAGGGCAAAAACGTGAAAAGTGAAAAATTTCATGTAACTCTAATCTCTTTCTATTGGTGTCAAATAGAAAGAGACAGTAACTTGAAACTTGAAACTTTTCACGTTTCCGCCCTAGGGGAAAATTACATGATCGATACCCAGAATGTCATTCTATCTTTGTTCAACTTTCCGTAAGTAACAAAGATGGAATGACATTCTGATGTATCTGGCTGCATCCGTTGCGAATTTAAGAACGCATCCCTTCAGGGTGCGTTCGGGGAGACGCTATTAGCGCTACCAGCACTAGAAAAGTAGATATTCTCACGTCCGCTATTTTTCTTCAAACTAGCAAGTAACTAGCATAATGTTTTATATATATAATACATCGCAATAACCTTTAGGCCCGGTTCCACAACTCACGGTTAAATTAACTGGCCGATTATTCCATTGGAATTGACCAATCGTATTTGTCGTTAAGCAAAATTAACAAATACGATTGGTCAATTCCAATGGAATAATTGGCCAGTTAATTTAACCATGAGTTGTGGAACCGGGCCTAATGCCCAGTCTACAATGAGTCGTTGGTCGTTGGTCGTAAGAAATTTAACCAATTATGTTCGGTTATTCTTCTCTAAGATCAACTGTGATTGGTTAAATTTCTTACGACCAACGACCAACGACTCATTGTAGACTAGGCATAAAAGTAGAACAAGGATAAACTGATGCTGATAGCGCTAATAGAGTCTCCCCGAACACACCCTCAGTGTGCGTCATGTGCGTCGGCCATAAGATAGTTAGAGTGGGAAAGGAAAGGAGAGAGGGAGGGAGGAGAGAGAGAGAGAGAGAGAGAGAGAGAGAGAGAGAGAGAGAGAGAGAGAGAGAGAGAGAGAGAGAGAGAGAGAGAGTGAGTGAGTGAGTGAGTGAGTGAGTGAGTGATGGTGCGTGAATAGAGAGGAGTGAAGAGGAGTCAATAAGAAAATTTGAGAAAAAAAGAATTGTGCAAAGGCTATACAATCTTGTTTCAAGAAAACAGACATTCGTGATATTCATTACGATCCGTCCACCGAAATCCTGAAAATGGGAGTTCCAACGTCTGCAAGTACAAAAGTCAACATATTGAACGAGATTCATTATTTGAAAAGTAAGCTTATAACTTTTTAATAACGAGATTAACCTGATTTTCCATTATTTGGATAAAAGTCAAAAGTAAATGTGTAATTTTATCCATTAAAAGATTCTCAGATTTTAATGATAATACATTTTCCGATCAAAATGTTGGCTGCATGTTTGATAAGTAATTGTCAATGTATTCGAGCACAATGTTGCAACAAATTGGTATTAACTGTGTTTGTAGCAAAATCTGTCCATTTGTCCATATAATTTAATTGTCAAATAAGAAACCAGGCAATTATTTTAAAGCCATTTGAATTGAATACATTATTCAAATAATTATAAAATAGCAGATTCTGCAGAAGCATGTTCAATTTTTACATTCAATCTGCCATCATATTTCTAATCGATCATGTTTATTTCTACATGTAAATGCTGACAGAATTTATAGAAGTTACAGAAAACATTTTAATATTAAAAACAAAAATAAAATTTTAGTTCAGAACAGCTCTCGAAAACAGACTATACTAATAATAACAAAATTACTGATAACGAAACTATATAACGACAAAAAAATAATGGCAAGAAAATTATTAATTTATCAGTAAAAATTTGTTACATAACAAATTATTTTATAATCTATTAACATAACAATGATATTATTATGTTATATTGTTTTTAATTAATTAATATATTCTTTATACCTTATAACTTGATAGAAAAATGCACTTGTTCTAAATTTTATGTACAATAAGTTATTAAGATTAAAATGATGAGTTTAAAAAATTTCTTGGTTTTGGTTTAAGTTTGTTTACACATAATTATTAATTTTTATTTTTATAAAATTATTTTAAAAATAAGTTTTATATATGTTTTATTGATACATAGAAAATTGTCAATAGGAGATTAAGATATAGAGCAAACTTTTTATATTGCTCAATATAAACAATATAAAATTACTGTACATTATTAATTGTTTTATATGTATTTACAGGTTGTATACAGGAGCAATATAAACAGAAAAAGCAAATAATATTGCAGTCTAGTGAAAAGGCTAATTCCAGCAGAAAATTTAAATTTGTTAAGTCAAACATTCAATCAAATCAAAAGAGTCTGGTTTCTGATTCCTCTTTGAATTCTAAAATATTACCTGAGTGTTCAATTAAAAACATACATGTAAACTCAAGTTTGCTTGCCACAAATGTTCATGTTAATCCAAATTTTAAACCACAAAAACCAACTGTGCATATCAATCCGAATATGCATACCAAGCCTTTAATACATGTTAATCCAAAAATGATGCGTGACATTTCCAATTTAAATCAAAACTTACAAAATAATATAAGCACTACAAAAATTACAGCAAAAACAAATGTGAATAACATTGAGCAAGGAAATGTCAAGAGATCTATATATGTTAATCCGACATTGTTGAAGAAATTATCTTCTTCCAAAGAAAAGTTGACGGATTCTAAAGAATTAGTTACAACTGAACAACCTGTTTGTTCGAGATTAAAACTTATAAAGAATATCGATAATCGAAAGATTTCTCCGAAGAAGACTAGTAATTCTAACATTGTACTTTTATCACATAGAAAACTTGTTAGAGTATCTCCTGCAAAACACTCACTGAAAACTTCTTCACTGTTCCAACGTAAATTATCAAAATATGTAGAATTAAAAGATAAAAAATTTGAGACACAATTGGAAAAAGTCATGAAACTGAAGCCATTAATAAGTAATACGTTACCATCTACAAGTAAAATATCTAATTTATCAAAATTAAATATCAATAAATCTAATAATAAATCTAAAATGACCAAATATAAAATAGATAGAACTGTGTTACATGTGTCAAAAACTAAAGAAGCTGGTCTCTCAGAAATAACGAAAGTTATGTAAGTAACATATATTATTATATCTTATAAATTATAAAACTTATGAAATTGGAATTTGTATTACAGAAACGACACAAAGAAACTTGTTACTATTGGTGGTATTGTTTATAGAGCTTCCAAAAATAAATTAGTTCGGAGAAACTCTTTATTGAAACGTATGTGTATTGTAGTTTTATGTTTGATTTAATTGCTGTAATAACATAGCTATATACGCGCGCGCGTGCACCCCACACACACACACACACACACACACACACACACACACACACACACACACACACACACACACACACACACACACACACACACACACACAGAGCTAGCGCACGCGCGCGTGTGCATGCGTGTATGTATATGTATATATACATACACATAATCTATTAATTTTCTTATGGAAACTTAGGAAAGCGATCAATTAGTGGAAAAAGCGATAAACTTAATGTTTCTCTTAATGATAAAAAACGACGAATAGGCAAAGAAGTTTTAAATCGCACATTAGAAACAAACATTGGTAGCAAGACAAGACTTACTTTCAATGTATTTCCAAAAACCACTTACAAAAATAGTATCAGGTACAGTAATATATATAAACTTATTATATATTTATATATTTAAACATGAACTAAACTGGGTTTATTGTTATGAACTTTTAATAAAACTCTTTTTGGTTTTTCTTTTAGCAACAAAGCGAAACAAAGAAGTATACGAATCCTACGGAATAAAATGCACAAAAATAACCAGCCTTGCTTAATTTTTCAACGATTCGGATCTTGTCCAAATCATAAAAATGGAGCATGTCCTAAACGGCATGATAAAAAACAAGTGTCGCTCTGCAAAAAGTGAGTTAATATTTAAAACAATTGAATATACATCTATTCTCATCTGTTTTTTTATATGTTGCATAATTATATTATATGCTCTTATTTTTTGGAAAACTGTTTTAACAAAAATTGTTCAATTTTTAGAGAAAAATATTATAATTATATTTGCTCATGCAATTTTTATTTATCCATTATCAAAGTCATATCAAGATCACTGTGTAATTTTTTAAATAAACTCCAATTTTTATTACTTTTTTATATCTTACATGAAGACGTTTTTAAAACATTCCTATAAATTCTATTTCATAAGTAGAATTATTTAAAATTTCGTTAGATTAAAATACATTAATGTTTAATTAATATGAGTTATTACTTTTATATTTGAGTTTTTTTAAGTTTGCAATGTTTAAATAAAATTGTTATTCTAGTTTTGAAGTGTTTTTATAAACTATAATAACATTCAAATATTTATATATTGTCAATTTTCTTTTTTAAAAACAATCTTTTCAAAAACTTAGTTATATTAAAGCTGATCTCTGTATATATTATTATATGTAAATATAAAAATGAATGCGTTAATACAAAAAGTCATAAAATTATTTATTTCTGATAAGGCAAAATTCAAAACAGTAAGTATTAAATTATGTGGTTTCTTAAATATATCTAGCTTTCTGCAAGGAAAATGTTTTTTAAACAAATGCACTTTATCTCACGATGTTGGACCTGAAAAGATGCCTACATGCAAATACTTCCTCGATGGCTGTTGTACAAGAGATGCCTGCCCTTATCTTCATGTTAAAGTCTCATCAAATACTTCAATTTGCATTGATTTTCTACAAGGATATTGTGCTAAGGGAAATAAGGTAATTGCATTCTTTTGTATTTTAACTGAGATATAGAATATTTAATCTACCATAATTTATTTTTATTTTGGTATTTAATTTGCATTATATAAAGGAACCCAGGGCAAAATGAGATAGCAGAGCAAAATGGGACAGTACTATTATTTTTATTGCATGGTGCCACAACCGTGCTGAAAATTCGTTACATTCAACAAAGTTGCTTCAGTTTTATCACGACCTGTTGAAACAGTTCGAATTTTCCGCACGGTTGCGGTACCATGCACACACAATGAAAATAATAGTACTGTCCCATTCTGGGTTCTCCTACACACATAGACACACACACACACACACACCAATGCAAATTTCCTTTAATGAAAGATCTTAAATATACAACCTGTGGGCTACAAGTAATTAATTATAACATTATATGAAATATTTCGTAGCAAATAAACAGGACTTATAATGAGTGTGTTCGAGGAGACGCTATTAGTGCTATCAGCATCAGTTTATCCTTGTTCTACTTTTAATGAGTAATGAAGATGGACTGATGCTGGTAGCGCTAATAGCGTCTCCCCGAACGCACCCACTATCTGATCATTAATATGCAGAAAGTATGTGTTAAAATATAAACATCTATATTTTTTTTGTAGTTAGTAATAATTGATTTATATGATCCGTATAAATATAAATTTGAGATCACTGAAATATAAAAGAAAAAAAAATGATGCTCTAATTACATTAAATAAAAAAAGATCTTTTAATTGTATTAACCAGATGCCTTATGCAAAAAGTCAACGGCTTATAATAATATTTTGTAAAATGTAGAGTACTGATTTATTCTCCTATAGTGCCAACGACGTCACGAGTATCTTTGTCCTGAATTTAACAAGTCGGGAAATTGCAGCAAAGGTGAGTGTTGCCCTTATCCTCATAAATCACATTCCTCTAATTCTGAAAAAAGTGCTAAGTACTTAAGCAAAACACATGATACACAAAAATATCATGCTGCATTTGCTAGAGAAGGTAATTCTGAGATCTCAAACCCGGAAAGCAGATTAAGATATTATGAAATAACCGACGGTTTATCTGAAGATTTTGAGAAAAAGAAAGAGATTCTAATGACCGAACCTGTAAAGCAAATTAACATTAATGAAATTAAACAAAATCAATCTCTAATAAAAGAAAATCAACATGAATTAGAGATAACGATTTACGATCGTAATGTAAAAAGGAAGGTCTCTATTGGCAGTTATATTCCTATTGATCATCTTTAATATTTGTATACATTATTTTTTTAGTAGATAATCTTTTAAGTTAATTTAAGATCGTAATTATTATTAAATTAAATTAAGGCAATTATTTCATTCAAAGCATATGTGTTTGGAGATCTCATTTTTAAACATTGTTACGTATCTATCATGAAATTAGAGATCTTTCATATATAGTTATTCAAAATTAAATGAAATTTATTATCAATTTCTATTTTATATATATATTTAAAGTTTTAAAACGAACAATATATTATTACATTCTATTATAAATAAGTAACTTTTATATTTAACTAAATATGAATTCTTGATATACTATATCAAGTATTTGTATCAAAGTATATGTAAAACACTTGTTACTCCAACAATCGATTATATTTTGGATATATTATAAATACATCACAAATATTAATTTATATAACAAATTATATTGTAAATATATATATTGCAAAAATAATAATTTATTATTTCACAAATTTTTCAAATATATTTGATATGAAACATTTTTTAAAGAATTTTATCATATATTTATGTGTTATCTTTGAACTATTTTCATTTTACATATGCAAACATATGAAATGTCAAAGGAACAACTTAATTAAGAGATTAATAAGTTTTCTTACAATTTTTTTTTTTTTAATATAAGAATAATTGTATATTTTATGTTTGATAAAGTATTTAAGAAATTCAAAGAGAAGGAGAATGATGAAAAATTAATGAAATACATAAATACTTAAATTACTCAATTCATATTTCTTTATTAGTATCTAATGTATATCTAGCTTATAAAATATTTGTTTAGATTCATCAATTGACAAGCTGAACAGATAGTACGATTGCCAATTTTGTTCTTTTATATTTTTTAATTAATACTTTTCTTTTGAAGGATAACTAGCACAGATCTGCCTGAAATTTTTTTATGGGAATAGAGTTGATTTCTTTCATTATTTCATCATTTTTTAGATTAGATTGATCCTTATTTTCTTATGAAATAATGAAGTTTATAACGTCACATAATTGTACATAATATAAAAAGTTTTCATATAAATTAGATTTTATACAGATATAAAATATATGTAAATGCGACAAGTACACACACACACACACACACACACACACACACACACACACACACACACACACACACACACACACACACACACACACACACACACACACACACACACACACACGAGACATATTTATGTATTATATGCATATATAATCACAAATAAAATTTGTATATATATATATATATATTTGGTGTATATTTAAATAAAGAAAAATAAAACTATATAAAGAGAAAACAAATAAGATTTGCATACATTTCTTTGGCTTCCCTAACATGTTAAAATAACATATACATCATTTTTATTTAATTAGCAACACACTAAACTTCATATTTTTTATTAAAAATAGAAAAGGTCTTAAATTCGCATTTTTAATTTCTGTATTCACTCTCTGTATTAGAAATTCTCATAAAATTTTTATATAAAATATATATTATATGAAGTAGTAATTTATAAACATATAGACTCACATTTTTATTACTTATATATGCACAAAATGTTACAACTTTTTTTAGCTACTACATGGAAATTAAAATTGAGTTTATACATTATTTGTATATATATTATTTGATGACATGCACAAAAAATAAATGTAAAGAATTTATAATATAAATAATATCAATTTATATACTTTGATAAAAAAACCATGAAATATACATAGAATTAATTTATTAATATAAAATTTCTGATTGGAAAAGGTTAGACGGTAATTTAACAAATTTTTTAATTGTAAAGTGAATTTTTTTGTATATAAATTAATATTAAAATAAATTGTTTTTTAAAACCTAAAAAATCCTAAAATAAATTCTTTTTTTTTGTTAGTTTTTTAATTATATATAAGAATCCAATTTGTAGAATGATTATAAGCTAATAAAATAGGACTGTGTAATAATAAAGATATATTATTTTGGTTAACAGACGCCGATACTATTAACCATTGTTCAAGCCAGCTTCTCATACTTTCTATAGACATATTTGCAGGATTGACGCCTCTAAAGGATAATGCCTAAAAAATAAATTAATAAAATAATGCTGTATATTTTGTAATATATTTTATCTATTAATGTATCGTATAAAAATGACAAATAAGTGTTTTCTCTTTTGTAAAAATTACAATTAAATGAACAAGTGATTAAATTCTTTTATACTAAAAACCTATGTATCTTGCAATACCGTAAAAAAGTGTTGGGTAAAATTAATTTATCGATTAATAGTTACGATTAAAATTTTAATTCTTCATTATAACAAGTGATTAAAATTTTTTAGTTGTCTCAAAATAGAACTTTGATACCAAATTTTTAATCAATCAAATGAGTTAATTCAAATATTAATAATTGATACAATTATAATTTTTAATTCATTAACCCTCGGAGAACACACCTATTTTTTCGATCACGAAGAACATTGTGGATCAATCTGACCCTACACACACTTTGATCGTCCACCATTTTTAATTGATGAGTGTGATCAGCTTGAAAAAATTTCCAGACGTACTTAGAACATTGTTAAATCAATTGATATAAATAAAAAGTGCTGTTGGAATTATTTACATATTTTAAAAAATTCACAAAAAAATTTTTTTGAAAACGTAATTTACGAAAAAAATTACATTTTTTTATTTTTTAAATATTTCTGGCTAAAAATTTACGTATGTCTTCTTGAAATGTAGTAGAATTTAAAAAAAGTACTTTAGTGTACCTTAAAAAAAAAAAAGATTTATTTTGTTAGGTAATAAAAGTGGTTTTTAAGGTAAAAAAAATCAAACATTTTTGTGAAAAAATTTTAGAAAAATTTATTTCTTATTACATATATGTGAATACTTCATTATTTAAATGACTTGTGATAAAACTTATTTATCGTCGGCTTCACTATAATCTGAATACGATGTGTCAGTGTTTAACTGTACTGACACATTATCTTCCTCAGAAGAACTGTTACCATCGAAATATTCTTGCTCGACACTAAGGCATTCTGAATACGTAGCCGCAAACTATATGCCATCGTGCTCACTATTGAAAAACCGACGCTTAATACACAACAGGGTCAGAATGACTCTGCACCGACTTCAAATAATGCTCAACACCTATTAGGTGTTGTGCTGTACAAAAAGAGCATCTTAACATAGTAGTTACCCCAAACTACAGGTAGAAGGCTTCAGACCCGCTAATTGAAATGCTTTCAAGATATTTTCAATCAAATTCGAGGTAAGGGTCAAATTGACCCTATGTGTTCTCCGAGGGTTAAAAATAATTGATTATTGACAATTAAAAAATTAATTATTAATTAAGTTTTAGTCACTAATTTATAGCTTTAAATGATAACTAAATAATATTGATATAAATATAATAAATAATTTATCAACTAATACCAATTTAAACATTTTTTGATATGACAAACACAATCTATAAGTTTGTAGTCGTTCGTAAAAATTGTAAATATAATTTTTAAAATATGACTAAAAATATTAATTTAATAAGAAACATTTTTTAACCAATGATTTACATTAATAATTGATGAAATCAATCGTGATTAAGTTTCCTGTTAATTTTTAATCAATTATTTTACTCAAGTGGAAACTTATCACAAAATTAAATTTGACAATTTCATTAATTGATTACAATCATATATTTAAAATTTTTTATTATTTCGATTAATAAATAAATTAATCGCTTAATTAATACCCAACACTGTCATGTCATGAAACTAACAAAAGGTATCTACCCATCTCATCGCTTCATTAGACATTTCTTTTACTCCTCCCTCTCGCAAGATAGCGTGATCCATTCGTAATATTAACATACCCCTTTCCATCAGTCTTTTCCTCTTGAAAGGTCTCCACAGTGACATACCATGTATCGCTAATAATTCTTTCTGAAAGGCATATATATATATATATATAGTGTGTGTGTAAGTGTGTGTGTGTGTGTGTGTACACAATAAGCTTTTGAAGAACAAAATCATATTCAAAAGTGCAGTTGCTGGTAGGCTTACCAGATGTCTTCTTTTGAGATTATCAAGGGAATATGGTGGACCTGAAAAAAGCTTAGAACAAGCTATGATATTTTTGGTGGTTGGATGTGTACCACTTCCCAAACAAGCTATAGCATCTCGCCACTTTATCCTGAGTGCTTTGTCCTTGATACTTTTGAGCTCCGCCTGCATGCATCTGAACAACGGCCTGTTGTGTTTCAGCCTGCCCTTGTGTTCAGACAGCATGAATTCTAGCTTCTGCTGTAGCGTCCAGTAGTGCGACGTCAGTAGGTAACGTGGAAAGTACAAGGCTAAGGGAAAAATAATATAGTTCGTAAACGGAAGGGCTGACAGTAGAAACAACGGCGAGAGCTTTCGCAGATCCCTCGGCATCGTGTGCATCAGTTGCAGTTCCTCCCGCGTTAAGCTATCTACCCCGTTCGATCCTTGCCTCTTTATCGCGGTGACGAACCTTTTCACGTCCGTGTATACGCTTCTGCTGCCGACGCTGAACACGCGGTACATTTGCATCGTACGCGGAAACTTCTGCTCTAGCGTGCGTTCGTAATTCTTGATGTAATTTATGTACCTGCTGAACCAATACCGTTTCAAGCTGGTCACTTTGCCTGTCTCTCTTTCCTTCTCCAGATCTTTTACCAGACCTCGTTGTAGTCGTTGTATCGGAGCGCATTTCAAGGGTTCCAATATGTTCACACCCTCGCGTACGAATGTTTTTGATAACGTCTTGTACATTTTAAGATCGTTTTCTCCTCAAAATGATCACAGAACAGATTAATGTGAAAAACTTTTCAGACGATCCACTTCTGAAGATTCTCAGCTCCAAGAAAATTGTTAAAACTTCATATTAATAGGTTCAAGTTATCGCAATTCATTAGAAATTATATTCATCATGATCGTATTATGTGTCAATCTTTAAATTGTTCTGGCTAGGTGCCACTGATTCAGACATTCGGACAATACCTGAACCGGCTGAACCGGAGATGGAAGGGACCGAAAGATTCGAGCGACTCGACTGACCGCAGTGACCGCCACCATTCAGGCATTCACACCTTGGCAGAAAGGCAGAAAGCAGAAAAGCAGAAGCCAATCAGAGGTCGTGCTGGTAGTAAATAAAGCAGTCAGCAGGGTATCGAGCATGTAAAGAGCCATCTACAATGGAGTGTTTTATGACCAGTCTACAATGAGTCGTTGGTCGTTGGTCGTAAGAAATTTAACCAATCACAGTTGATCTTAGAGAAGAATAACCGAACATAATTGGTTAAATTTCTTACGACCAACGACCAACGACTCATTGTAGACTGGGCATTAGTCGTAACAGCGCTAAATCTACGGCCAAGCTGTCTACAATACAGACGACGTAGCAGTAACATACAAGCCAGTCATCGCAGAGAGGCGACCAAAAACTAACCCGGAGCGCCCGAATGCTCATCGTAAGCACGCACCGAACTGGCTCAATGTCTGCTATAGGCCGTAAGCAATAAGGCAGTACGAAATGAAAATATTTTCTACGACTACTACTACGGCCTACGACTCTCCATTGTAGATGGCCCTTAATTTTTCCCCTAGGGCAAAAACGTGAAAAGTGAAAAGTTTCAAGTTACTGTCTCTTTCTATTCAACACCAATAGAAAGAGATAGTTACATGAAACTTTTTACTTTTCACGTTTCCGCCTTAAGGAAAAAATTACATGATCGCTGCCCTGAAATTGTCGATTACCAACGCGAGTTCTGATTGGTTTTCTGCTTTTCCGCTTTCTGCTTTTCTGCCTATGGGTGCGTTCGGGGAGACGCTGTTAGCGCTATCAGCATTAGTTTATCTTTGTTCTACTTTTAATGAGTAATGAAGATGGACTGATGCTGGTAACGCTAATAGCGTCTCCTCGAACGCACTCAAGGTGTGAATTCTCCCTCATGGAGTAAAGCCTTCGGCACACGATACGATTTTTCATGCTAGATTGCATACAAGGCGCCTTACTACATATCCTCATTGGCTTATGATTGGTGACATAATTATCCGAGCCAATCAGGACTCGTATGCGATTTATGCCTGATTTCTTCACTTCCCGATAAAGTTATCCGGAGTAGAGTATAAATCTCAAGTTTAACCAATCACGTACATGGATCTGATAGTTTATCTCCTGGATAATTTTAACCGCAAGATAACTGGACATGAAGAAATCGGGTACTAGAGCATGAACAATCGTATCGTGTGCCGAAGGCTTTACTCCAGGGGCTGTAATCTCTTATGTATTTTTCGTGACCAGCGTTTGTTGCGCCACCGCTGTAAGCGAACCCGCCGAACCGAACTAAAATGCAATATGGCCGTCTAAAATCAACATGGCCGTAGTAATGAGTTCCGTTCAACAAGCAAAGTAAAGTGAAGCAAAGCTTACGAGCGAAGAAGGAGGTTATTTCTTACGAACGGAATAATTTAAAACTGATGGTATGTAATCGCAATTCCGCTTACAGAAACAGCTTTTTTCTCGCTGCGATTTAATTTGTGGTATGGTATAAAGAGACTTTTTTTTAGACACCAGTAACTGTTCCAATGTGTACACCAGCCTTCGACACCATATAGAATAAAGATGCTGTCAGAGGAGTTAGATGAGGGAGCTACAACCAAGAAAAAGCAATCTGTGATCACATTACTTAGCTTCGACAAACGATGACCTAAGTTCAACTGATTGTAGGCTCTTACGTCCACGTGGAATCAGCTGCTCCTTTGCAACTTGCAACAGGCTAAGGCTGCGTTCCGATATTAATTGTCAGTACTGAAAATCTACAGTATATGTGACGTAAACTATAGATTTTCAGTACTGGCAGTGAATATCGAAACGCAGCCTAAGTTACGAAGAAGCAGCTGATTCCACATGAACGTAAGAAAGAGGCTACAATCAGTTGAACTTTGGTCATCGTTTGTCGAAGCTGAAGGAGAAACAACGTGATTTAGAGAATAAGGTGCTCTGTCACATAGAATGTAATTCTATTATAAAAACATGTAATGGTTCCATAAAATAAATAAGTTCAAAAAATTTATTAAATATTAATTTGAATGTGTATGTATGTGCATGTGTGTACGTACGGGTCAATGGATGGGAAGGGGAGTGAGGTGAAAGGGGAAAGAGCGGCCATATTGCATTTTAGTTCGGTTCGGCGGGTTCGCTTACAGCGGTGGCGCAACAAACGCTGGTCACGAAAAATACATAAGAGATTACAGCCCCTGCTTTACTCATGGTGACGCAGTGTACATTGTAACAGCGTATGTACGTTGTAGTTCAGAAAATTCTTTGAAATTATAAATGTAAATCATGCGATCACTGTTTAATGAACTTTGTTCCTATTTATTTTTCAATTTTTCAACATTAAATAGAACAATGTGAAATGGAGGATCATCGGTAAATATTTTGCTTCATGAGTTTTATTAATAGAAATTGGTTACAAACGCAAGTTTAGATAAAATTTGATAAATAGGGTTTAATTTTTTTTTTACAGATTTTGGAATGAAAATGTGTTCTAATGTTTGTGCATAGAACAAAGTTTGGAAAGTGCGAAAGATTATTCAAAGTCGCAAAAAGAGCATAATGCATAAAATTGTTTTTAGGTTAGGAAATATATCGATCAATATATTGGCATCGCGGTACATCTGCGTCTATATATTATACTGCTTTCCATTTATGCCTCGTTTTATAACTTAGTTTAAAATCGCATTTAATTAACCATGTCTAATAGAAGAATTTGTTTTATATAATGTTGTGAAGCTTGATCTTGGTCACTACAAGTATTGTTCTAGCTTTTGGTATTTAATGAATAACAAAGATAGAACGACAATTGTGTCAACTTATGTTATCAAATGGAAAACACTTGCTGTGGTCTATATTTAGAACATGCATATAAAAATATTAGCAAGCTTTTTTATTTTAACTTTATTGTTTATTAAATTTAAAATAAAATAAGGATAGATTGAAAGCGTGTTAACATCTGTATAAGCATGTTTTGGTTATAGGCATGTTTTGATTGTATGTCTAATAGTAAATTTGGTCGCCTTACACTAACATTGAACTTGTGTTGCATTAAACCATATGAGTGCAACATTAAGTCCAAAATAAAGAAACAGAGGATGTTGATCAACCATATTGCACTACAAAAACTTGGACTCAGTGTACACTAGTACGAGCGACCAAATTCACTATTATTAATAATGCAAATTTTTATAGCTCTACAATAGAATATTTATTTATGTCAATCACAGAAGTCCAAAATGGTTCAGAGTCTGCTCCTAAAATGAATTGTTTAACATCAGCATGTAAATTTCCTCTGGAATGATTTGCATAAATCAACAATATAAGCAGAACTTTAGATTTGTAAGTATATAAGTATCTTGGATTTGTTAACTGTGAAAAAGAAAGTTAAAGATAATGTATTATCTCTATTTTAGGGAAAGAAAATGATAGCATCTGTGTCTACTAAAAAATTGAGGTTAGCAACTTTATCAATGATGAGGAAGTTCTATATTGTCATCTGCTTTAATCTACATCTAATTTTACACTAATCTATTTAGATAAGAAATAGTGCAGTTGCGAATCTTGAAACTAATTGACTAAACTTCTTGTAGTAAAAATAAATTTTTTATTGAACTAAATATGCACTTTTTAGAATGAGATATATAATATTAAACTAAGATCTTTTAGTTCATTGCATTTTTAAAATTTTAGAACTACTCTGTATTTGTTTAACAAAAGATTTCATTTTTTTTAAGGTTGCTGCAGAAGGTTGGGGTGACTATCATTCAAATGGTTAATAATTTAGCAAGTATTTCTTAAAAAAATTATTTACAATGAGAATTCTATAGAATAAACATTGAAAATTTAAAGCAAACTTATTGGAAATTGTACATCAAAAATTTTTGCAATTCTGCTTCCAATTACTTACCTTATATTTGACAAATAAGAACTTGTGTAGTATTAAATTTATATTCAGAGA
Organism: Monomorium pharaonis; assembly: GCF_013373865.1. Lineage (NCBI taxonomy): Eukaryota > Metazoa > Arthropoda > Insecta > Hymenoptera > Formicidae > Monomorium > Monomorium pharaonis. Next base: position 26,555,655 of record NC_050468.1, on the reverse strand, counting down.
ATTGAAATGAATTAAAGATAAATTTTATCACACTGAAATTTTTTAGTGAAGATTTTACAGTGTTAGAAAATTAGTATTTTCTAAATTATTATAAAAATAATTGTGGATGTTTTTGTTTTAGGCAAGACTAGTCAAACACTGATGCTTGTTTTTGACATCCTCCAAGATGATTTTTAGTAAGCTAAGCGAAAATTAGCTAAAGTTCTGCAACTGTTAATCATGTGAAGAGAAGAGAGATGATTTGAAATACTTTCAAAATTTCTACCTTTTGATTGCGTGAACTAATTTATTTTTCGAAATATTTTCAACATTATGCAACATGTTAAATCAACTATTTTCGAACAGTGAAAACAGTTCACAAAGAAGACAATTCTTTTAAAATTTTAGCAAATATGTTATGGGTTATTTGCGACATTAAGTTATTAATTACATTAAGTACACGATTGTCACCTTTCAATTGGTATTCTGAAAATCCATGATCTGTCTGAGATGTTTTCTATTTAAAAAAAAAAAAAAAAAAAACGATTAAGTTTAGTAAAATTGATATTTTCTTGTAGTGCTTTCTCTAAAAAATAAAGACTATTAAATCTGAACTTCTCATTGGAAATTCTTTCAGAAAATCGAAATCTGTAACTAAAAAAGGAAATGGCTACATTATTTTCTTAATAATTTCTAATGAACTTAAAAATTGTATTAGTAACTAGAAGATTTCTTTCTCCGATTTCTTCCTTAAAGAATCAGGTTTATTAAAAAAGCAGAGTCTTTAATCGAAAATCAAAGGTGGCAATCGTAGTCGAGCCACTTTTATATTGAAGTCAATTGTATTTAGAAAAAGTTAAGATTTTTTAATGATTTATAATAGGTCAATAAATAATATAGATTAGAAATACAAAGTTACTGGATTATATAAAGAATGAATGTAAAAATGAAAATTGTTATGAACAAAATCAATTATATATAGTAAGAAAAATCAAATAGAAATTGTAAAAAATTATGGGTTTAATGATATAACTTCTCGTGGGATTATCATATATATTAATCACGCGCACGTGCGCGCACACGCACACACATACACGCACACACACATACACGCACACACAAATCATGTAATAAAAAAAATATATATATATATAGTAATATTGATCTTGGCTTTGCCCAGGTTCTGGTTCTCGAGTATTGTCAGCCCTGGTATACGTGTAAAGAGGGAGCGATATAAGGGGAAAAGAGGTGGAAATACGGTCGTCCAACCAATGGGAGATCGACTTTCCGTTACCTCTCGGCGATAGTGCCGTAAGTTTCTGACGTCAAGGCGTACCTAGTGACGTCAGAGAACGCGCTACGTGAACGCGCTACGTGTGTTTACAGAAAAATTGAACTTGAACTTGCTCGCGAACTTGACTTAGCAGTGCAGTTTAGTGTTTCGATCGTTGGTGATTAAGTGGATGATCGGACAATCGACAGTGGCAACGATACTGTTGTCTCTATCAAGCGCAGCGGTACTCGAAAGTCATGAAATGCTATGACGACGTAACGAGATCTAAATTTAAATGCTTCATCGAGCGTGTGCGCGTCAAGATGCACGGCGGAGTATTATATTCGCAAAGGAACAATAATCGAGGTTGTACTGGGGACTAATCGTGGATTATCGCTACGTATATTTTAACGTGTTCCACGGACTGATTCCGGCGATTTCGTGGACTTGGTACAAATGGAGCCATGTTATTCAATCGATCGGGATGGTTGACACTTGTGGATGTAAATTTTTGCATCGGCGATTTTCGAGTGATTATTCCGTTTTTGCTAGTTTGCGTTGTGCCAATATTTTGTACAACGATGGTGAAAAGGGACGAGAGGGTGAGACAGGACTAAGAGGTGAAAAAGGAAAAATATGGGCACGTGAAGAGGTCAAGGTGACAGGTAGGAGAGGGGATCATATTGCGAAGGTCGCCAGCGGCACCGGCGCACCACTGACCTTTAAAAGCTGCGTATCGTTCGCTTCTGCCATAATTTGGTTTTAGAGCTTTTTAGAGCAAATCAGACTTTGTTCAGATCAGGCTGAGTACGTACACAACTAACTCAGATGCCAAGACAACTGTCAAGAGCAAAGATTGCTGTCGCTGACAAGTTTTAATAAGTGGAAAATACGGTAAGAAAATAAGGAAATAAACAAGATGATACAATATATATTTATAAAAGATGGTTTTTTAAATTTATTTTACTTTTATATATATATATAGGAGAGAGAGGGGGAATCTTTATAGGGATATTGTGCGATGTAGTTGATAATTGCAAAAAATTGAATCAAACTTTTAGACTACAAATATTTTAGATAATGAGAGCATAATTACATGTCGTATATTGTTATATGATTGCAGAAATTTGATGCAGCACGTGCAACGACAAGAAATATAAAAGAAGAAGATATAAGACTACAGCTGTATAGTGAAGAGCAAAATACAGGCAGACAATAAGAATAAAAGGGAAAGGAGAAATTGGAAAATTAGTAAAAGAACAGTGAGCAAAATAGAGGGATTTAGATTTATTCTAAGAGGAGTGTGTGGGTGCTTCCAAAATAATGATGAAGATAGAATATATTTGTCAAATGAAAGGAGACGAACAATTCGATTTGCCCCTTATGCCACCACAGTTTGGGTGGATGAGTTTGATAAGTTGTATGGTCAATTTATGGCAACAAAGACCAATGATGTTGCCGAAGATGAAGATAAGATGATGGAGCCTGAAGAAGTCAATGATCATTTAGAATTTGTGGATCCGGCGATACCATCAACATCGTCAGCAAGCAATTCATCATCACAATTTACAATGTTGCGCAGAGAGGCCCATGTAGAAGATGAAGTTGATAACATAGAGCTTACATTTCCGACAATGTCATTGGCAAGGTATCGACGGTGGCCACGATTCAGGATGTTGCAAAGAACAGACGCTATTCAAGAAGAGGATGAAGAAGAGATTGAGGACAATGAAAACGATCAAAGCAGTCAGAAAAGTATAAAACTAGCAGTTCCATCAACATCAATATCAGCAAACCATACGATTTCATATCACAATCTTATTCGAGAAAGAAACTACTTGAATTTTGAGATAGATAATATAGGAAAAGTTATGAAATGTTGCAAAAATGCTGTCAAACGCTGGTTATCTGTTATAAATGATGAAGCATTTCCAGAGGAAGAGTATCTACAAGAATATATAGAAGGGACAAACACTCTGCATGAATTACAACGCAAAGAAATGGAGCTTGTGGCTAAACAGGAAAAAATACTGGAATTGGTAAAATTAAGAAGAAACGCTAAAGAAGAAACGCCTAAGAAGGTAGTTACTATATTAATAGTACACCTTCCAAATAATCAACATACCACCATACAAGTACAAAAAGGTCTTACTTTAAGGAACGCAGTGTCCAAAGCTATGCAACGTCGGCACTTGATTATAGATGAATGTGCAGCTTATATTAAAGTTCGTATCACATCTTGTTTTATTTCTTGGGATACGGATATCTCAACTTTGCAATGCAAGGAAGTCTTTGTGGAAACTTTAGAAGCAATTACTGTTCCAGTTTATTATTTGCATCATTTTACACGTAATACGTTTTTAAATCTAAGATTAAGTTACTGTTATTTTTGTGAAAAAAGTGTTCTTTATGGATTTCATTGTAAATTATGTGATAGAAAATATCATATTAAATGTGTGTTTTTTGCGCCTATACTCTGCGAACACATAAAAAGGCGAAGAGCTTATTATGAAAGATTATTGGCTAATAATATGACTACTGGCATTATCCAAATTCGTGCCAGGCCGCCACCAACACCTTCATCTATGGCTAAAAAACGACGTCAAAATCAAGAAAACCAAGAATCTTCTGTCTCTTTGCCGAACGTTGCTATCAATCAAGACAATGAGAGTTCTAAAACAAAAGGAGTTTTCAACACAAAAGACGGAGTTTTCGACACGAAAGATGAAATTTCCAACATGAAAGATGGAGTTTTCAAAACAAAAGCTGAAGTTTCTAAAACGAAAGATGGAGTTTCCAAAACAAAAGAGAGGGTTTTCAAAACGAAAGATGAAGTTTTCACAATGAAAGATGAAGTTTCCACAATAAAAGATGGCGTTTTTACAATGAAAGATGGAGTTTCCACAGTGAAAGATGGAGTTTCCAAAACAAAAGATAGAGTTTCCAACATGAAACCTGGAGTTCCCAACACGAAAGTCGGAGTTTCCAATGTAAAAGTTGGAGTTTCTAACATGAAAGATGGTGTTTCTAGCACAAGAGCTGGGGTTTCTAATATAAAAACTGGGATTTCTAATACAAAAGCTGGATTTTCCAAAACAAAAGTTGGAATTTCTAACATAAAAGATGGCGTTTCCGAAATAAAAGCTGGGGTTTCCAACACGAAAGATGGAGTTTCCAAAACGAAAGATGGTGTTTCCAAAACAAAAGATGGACTTTTCAAAATGAGAGATGGAGTTTTCAAGATAAAAGATGGATTTTTTAAAAGTGGAATTTTTAACATAAGAAAAAAACAGAAAAAGCAAGAAAAATTAACAGATGAAGATAATTCGCATAATTTAGAACGCAAAAAATCTAATGACTCTGAAGATAGTATTTTTAGTCATCAAGATCCTATAAATGATTTTAAAATTGTCGCAAAAGAAGTTACTTATGAACCAGACAAAATCGGGCAGGGAACTTATGGAAGTGTTTACAAGGGTGATTGGCATGGACCTGTTGCAGTGAAAAGACTCAATATTAATATTCCTACTGCCGAGCAAATACGTACTTTTAAAAATGAAGTGAATATTTTACGTAAAGTTCAGCATAAACATGTGTTATTATTTATGGGTTGTGTTTGTAAACCATATTTAGCTATTATTACACAATGGTGCGAAGGACAATCTCTACATCATCGCCTACATGTAGATGAAGATCCATTAGAAATGATTACAATTGTGATAATCCTCAAACAAACTTCAGAAGGCATGGACTACTTACACGCAAGAAATATTCATCATCGAGATTTAAAAAGTTATAATATATTCTTTCACAATGGACTTCACGTGAAGATTGGTGATTTTGGACTTGCGGTAATGAGACCAAATGATAAAAAGAATGAAAGATACATAGAGGAAGGGATAGAAAACGATGAAGAGAATGAAGAGGACGAAAGAGATGACGAAGACCAAGAAAGCGAAAAGGAAAAAGCTGAAAGAGAAAAGGCTGAAAGAGAAGAACAGGCAAGAAAGGAACAAGAAAATAGACTAGCTGGTTCTATTCCTTGGATGGCACCTGAAGTCCTGAGAATGAAAGAAGACTATCCATATAGTTTTCAGTCTGACGTGTATTCATTTGGTATAGTAATGTATGAATTATTTGCTCGTGAGATTCCATATGGACTTGGGGCTGACCCATTGTTTATTTTATATAATGTAGGACGTGGCAGTTTAGCACCCGATTCAAGTAAAATACGTTCTGATACACCTAGAAAACTTAAAGTACTTTATAAACAATGCATTGCGTTTGAGAGAGAAAAACGACCATTGTTTCCCTACATTTTGAAAGTAGTGTATGCTGTTTTTAGAGCTACACCAAAAATAAGAAGAACGACTTCCTTACCACTTAAGACCGATGAGTTAGCTGATACTTATATTGAGAGAGATGAAGATGTTCAAGACTTTCTCACATCTGACGAAGACTATAAGGCTATCTTTTGCTCCAAGACTGGCGTTAATGCAGTTCCTAGCATTTCCGCTGAAGATGTCTTTGCTGATTTTTAAGATTAACAAAAATAGTAGACTAGCTAGAATTGGAACAAGAATAGATTACGTTTCTTAAATTTGTATGTACAGAAAAAAGAAAAAATCTGGTTCAGGGAATTATTTTTTTTTTTCAGGACAAAAATGTAAAAAGTAAAAATTTTTACAATTAAAATAGAAAAATTGTTTACTTTTTATTCTTCCGCTTTAGGAAAAAAGTTACATAATCGTTATCGTGATATAATGAGTAGAATTGCACTAAGCTTTTCCGTTTATAAGTCTTGGTCTTTCCAGCCATTGGTCAATTTGTCCGTCATGAGGGGAAAGATAGAAGAAATTTATCACAAGTGCAGCTTACCATATTGTAAAAGGACAACCATTTTTCTCCAATTATATAAATCTTTTTGCGTCTTCTCTTCCTCACCGATAGGCCGATTGGATAAAAGGGAAAAGCACGGTGTAAATACAGTTTTACTATCTCACAGTTAGAAAAAAAAGGTAAACTTATTAAAGACTTTTTTGTAAAGCAAATAAAGCACATGTGATTGAAATACGCAGTCTGTTCTTATTACGAATCTAGCAATACGTGAGTTTTGTTATTTTTTTAGAAAAAAAATTTAAAGCAAAAGATGTGAAAGGTTTGAAAAAAAGATATATAATGTATGTGTGTATATATGTGATATAAATTTATCCATTAATTTTTTGTATAATTTTTAGAATAGAGATCTAGACCGAACCGCATCTTATAAGCCAATTACTGTTACAAGACTCGTGATTTTTATTTAATATGTTGAATGCCGGACCTAATTTGCTTATCTCTCCGGCAACGCTGGGGCGAAAATTGTATTGTTAGATGTACATCTTGATAAGATATTAAGAGAGTATTTTTAAGAGAGTATTAATGATGTAGACTGTTTGAGTTTAAGCTTATTTTTAAAAATTAAAAAAAAAGGCAGCCATTTTATATCTTGATTATATACTGATATCATTCTTTTATTTCTTAAGATATTATAGTATAAATTTATCAAGCAGAGCAATTTGATCTGAAAATGTTAGTACAACGATTAGTTTTTAATCTATGTTCTCTTCCGTTTTCCGAATCAATGGCCTAAGATAATATTTATGAGCGTATTAAAATATATTTATGAGTGTATTAGGATATATGTATTAAAATTCAACAGGATAATTAATTATACAAATTTCGAAAATTTTTAATGTATTTTTACAAAATCTTTAAATTTAATTAATTCAAATATCTCGCCATTGGTTTAAATTTAAAGCCTCCCCTAGACAATCAATATTGTACAATATTTAAATATTACACAATATTATTGATTATCTAAGGGTTACTTAAGTTAAAGTTCATTATTCGAATGTAACAACGAGCAAAAAGTAGATATTAAATATGTGTGCATGGACTTTTATAATGTATCATCATATAATGTATCAATCTATGTTTATAATTGATGTTAAATTTTTAATACAAAATGTACGCTTTTCTGTATTAAAACAGCATTCGAATTCTTAAGATACAAAAACTTTCAATGCTATTGTAATACATGAAATAGCACAAATTTAAAATCGGTCTAGGAAGAATACATATTGGTATTGGAAAATTATCCTCATCATATTTTAAATGTTTCTCATTCCATTAGAAAAAAAATAAAAACATTAAAAAAATGATAAAAAATATTTTTATATGTATACTTATGAATATGTAAAAAGAAGATAAAAGGTAAGAAATTTATTTATGTACATGTATACATAAAAAAAGAATAAAATATATCTCGGAAAAGGTGGAATAAGATGGACCAGGAGATAAAATGGTTCAGTTGATAGATCTCGTTAGTAATCTTTCTCTCTTAGAAAGTTACCTTTTCTTATTTATGTATATATGTATGAATGTATGTATATATGCATATGTATGTATGTATGTATGTATGAATGATGTATAACATATATGTAACGAAAAATAAAATATATAATTCTTTATAATTTGTATAATGTGTAATTATATATATTTCTGGGAATTCCACCCTCGATTTTCCTTTCGTCTTGTCTTATAATTTTGTTTATAAGAATTAGTAATTTAATAATTAAAGACATATTGCTTTATACATATAGTTATAATTTCTTAAAAATAGGATATAGAAATACAAATTTATGTCATTTTTAAATAAAAAGTATGACAGTATACCTGTAAGATGTGTTTATTTTTAATTTAAAGAGTTTCTTTTTGTTAATAAAAGTACAGAAAAGATATAAAGATCAAAATTTTAATATTATGCTGAAAAGCTATTAATTTAGAAAATATTTTAATTTTATTATCGTACGAAGCGATACTTGTATATTAATTTTTTCATATACCTACGCGTAATTTTTAGCATTTCCCATGTAGCACAAAAATTGCAGTTACATTACATCAATGTTGCAACTAGGGCTGCATTCCGATATTACTGCCAGTACTGAAAATCTATAGTGTACGTAACGGAAACTATAGATTTTCAGTACTGGCAGTAATATCGGAACATAACTAAGGTTGCAAAATTGCAGCAATATTGCTACAATGTAATTGCAATTTTTGTGCTATGTGGGTTGCTATATAGAATGCTTTTAAATGATCAGTCAATCAAGATCTCGTAATGCAATTTTAAATATGGCATTTTCAAAATTAATCTATGATATATTTCTAAAGATTTTGAAAATTTATTTTAATCATTGTATAAGAGCTATAATTGTTTCAATCGCGATCGAATTGTTTAAAAACTTAAAAAACTTTTTTAAAAAATATTTGTAAAAAGATATGGAAGAACATTTTTAAAAATTAAGAGGACAGACCATAATTAATGCATTTTACATGTTTCTGAAATTATTGTTATAACTGTACGTGCAGGTTAGTGTCCAAAGAGATATATTAATAAATCATAAAAATCATTGAATCGCCAGAAGCAAGAAATCTATAAGAAATATTTTTGTAATAATTTAAAGATTTTAAATACATATATGTAATGTATAAAATTTAAAATATGTATGTGATATATGTATATTTATAATAATTTTAATTTTTTGTGTCTTTTAATTAACCTTAATATCGTGCACAATCTTTCAGTGGTAGATTGGTTCTCGATGTTTTTTTTTTAATTAGAGGTTCTATAGAGACGCTCTTAGGTTTCTTTTGTTTGAAATCTGTGCCTGAACTCCAGCCAACTCCAGCACGAGCACAGATCGCAGGTGCACGAGACACGCACGTGGCGCTGTGGGTGGAGTAGTGTCACTAGGGTCACCAGGGGACACCAGGATCGGGGATAAGCAGCAGGGGAGGGAGAAGGAGTGTAGACTGTAGCGTCATCTGTCAATGATTGCGTGCAAGATGGCCGCATCTGTCAAAAGTACGCTGCACTGACAGAAGCGAATGCTACAAGATACATTGCATAAATACAAAGTGGAAACAGGTTCGTATTTGGCGCATCGCATAGGCTTCGATGCAGTTGAAATTTTTGCACATCTCGGAGAATGATAAAGCGAACCCGTACACTTCTGGGCGTGGCATGGCATGATTCGCTTCTGATTCCGGTCATATCCTTAAATTCTTTTTTTGTCGTAAGTTTTCTGTGAAAGTATGCGCCGTTTATGTGGCGCTCTAATGATCCCGTCATTGGTTCTTTAATTATGATTATTTTATCGTTATGTTATCACGAGCATTGCACACTGTGAGGTTATGTCGTAGAGACAGAAAAGATCCTTTAGCGTATAGAAAGGCATTTAAGTGTTACACTATAAATATTGCATTTATAAATTTTTTATGTACTTTAACATGTTTTATATGTTGTGTATATATATATATATACACCGTACCGAAATATACATTATTAAACAAAAATATTTAGAGTATCTTATCTGATTTAATATTTATTGTGCTCGTTATTTTGATTCTATTAACTCGAGATTTTTAAGATAATTACTAAAAATTATTAAAAAATTATTAACTATTTATGCACTTTTTAAATTATTATACATCTTATAATTAATTATGTACAGGTACAAACAATATTTATACATTTATAGATAAATGAAGCTGGAAACAATAATGTTATTGCAACAAACGTAAAGAATTTTCGAACTTTCTTTAATGCAAGTATGGAAAAAAGAGGCAGTGCAGAACTCCTGAGTACAGAACAGAGCAATTCGAAGAATGCCAGTTCAGATTCACTCAACTCAGATAGCAAGAGCAGTTCGCTTAATTCGAAGATGGGTCAGGAATCGGTAAGCTGCAGAGTTTATTTGACTATAATTGATAACACTATATAATTGATGGCATTCTATTATTTATCAAATTTCGAATGAATCTATAAATTTCTTTAGGAGAGTTGGGAGAAAGCTTCACATTCAAAAAGTTTTTCTTCGAGCTCCACTTCAACAGATAATAACATAGTCTCTGCTTTAGAGACTAAAAAAGATAATCAAGTAAAAGTGAGTTTGTAACAAATGCTTCAAGCACAGCACAATTCTTATTTTTATTTATACAATTGTGGCATTTTTTCGTTGATACAAACGTTTAGTGACAGTGGAACAAATGAGGAAACATATATTTTTGTTCATATGTCATGTTCTGTTGTATAAAACATTTTCGTATTATTTCACTTTTACTTTGCAATACCTGTTGTCTTATTCTGTTGAAGTTACAAAGAGCTTTTTTTTATCACAAAATTTATTATTGTACAATACTTTTAGCTGGTTACTTATACTGCTATTTTGGTTAGAATTTGTCTGGAGGGGATACGGGACCACCGCTCTTGAATGGAGAACGAGTGCAAGGCATTGCGCACGAAGTTACCTATTTGTGTCCTTATTCGGGACCTGCCAGAGGGATCTTAAGTGTTACAAACTACAAACTTCACTTTCGTAGTATAGATCGAGAAACGCCTTATGTTGTGGAAGTGCCGTTGGGGGTCGTCAGTCGAATTGAAAAAGTTGGCGGTGCATCGAGTAGAGGAGAGAATTCCTATGGAATTGAAGTATTTTGTAAGGATATGAGGAATCTCAGATTTGCTCATAAGCAGGAGAACCATTCCAGACGAGACGTATTCGAGAAACTACAACAGTATTCTTTTCCATTATCTCACAAGTTACCTCTCTTTGCCTTTGAATACTCTGAGACCTTTTCTGAAAATGGTTGGAATGTTTACGAACCTATTGCAGAATTAAAGAGGATGGTATGTGTCAAGAGAAACATGATATCTAGTTCATAAAAATTGAAAATACATAAGATATTATAATATACGATTTGTTTAAAACTTGATTGTTTCTAATTAAATTTTAGGGTGTAAATAACGATATGTGGAAAATATCCAAAATCAATGACACGTATTCGCTGTGCGACAGTTATCCAGCTGTCTGGGCAGTGCCTGCCGCAGCGACCGACGAAGATCTCCAAGCCTCCGCATCGTTTAGAAGTAGAGGTAGACTTCCGGTTCTTTCATGGATTCATCCGGAAAGCCAAGCGACGATAACTCGTTGCGCTCAGCCATTAGTAGGCGTTGGGGGCAAACGAAGTCGCGAGGATGAAAGGTATGTCCAGCTGATAATGGACGCTAACGCACAAAGTCACAAACTCTTTATTATGGATGCGCGACCGATGCCAAATGCGATAGCAAACAAAGCTAAAGGTGGTGGATATGAAAGCGAAGATGCGTATCAAAACGCGGAATTGGTCTTTCTTGACATTCACAATATACATGTCATGCGAGAAAGTCTCAGAAAATTAAAAGGTATTGACTTTATCGCAATTATATTGATATACAATTTTTTTTAGTTTACATAAAAGCTCTGTTGCAGAATTGTGTTTTCCCACAATTGACGAAGCTCGATGGTTGTCGGGCATAGAATCAACAATGTGGCTTAAACATATCAAATGTGTTCTCGCTGGAGCTGTAAGAATTGTGGACAAAGTCGAAAATCATAAGACTTCCGTCTTAGTTCACTGTTCTGACGGTTGGGATCGAACAGCCCAAGTAAATGTCGTTTAATTATAGTTGACTTATTTTAAGAAATTTTTTCAATTTAATTGATGAAAAAATGTGTTCTTGAGCACAGATTGAATAAAAAGTTTTTATGATTGACTATATTGATTAAAAAATTTATCTTTATTCTATAACTTTTTAAATATAAAATTATATAAATAAGTACATTTTTGATCAGAATATTAAAATTTATTTATAAAAATATATTTCTTTAACTTGAACAGCCAAGCTAGAAAAAATTCTAATTTGATAAATTATAATAATACAAATCTTATTTTGTATTAATTGACTCTGATCACTGATGACCGATGAATGATACATAAATTAAAAAACGAAATGTTACAATATCTATTACATATGCATATTGTTTTTTTTTAGCTTACAGCTCTGGCAATGTTAATGTTAGATCCATATTATAGAACAGTCAAGGGATTTGAGGTTCTAATAGAAAAAGAGTGGCTTAGCTTTGGGCATAAATTTCAACAGGTACATAAAATTTTGTTTAAATTATTTTTATAATATTTTATATTATTGTTATATTATTGTTATATTTGCTATAATGTTTTTTTAGAGGATAGGCCATGGTGATGAACACCATAGTGATGCAGATAGATCGCCAGTATTTTTACAATTTATTGATTGTGTTTGGCAAATAATGCGGCAATTTCCCAATGCTTTCGAATTCAACGAACATTTTCTGATTACTATTCTCGATCATCTTTACTCTTGCAGATTTGGCACATTCTTGTTCAGCAGGTGCTTGTTTATATAAGTTATTTTTCTTATATCTTTATGTACATGAGTTATATGTATAATTATATTTACAGCGAACGTGAAAGAGTCCAAGAGCAAGTGAAACAAAGAACAGTCTCCCTCTGGTCTTATACTAATAGTCAATTACCTCTTTATCTGAATCCTCTTTATCGGTCTGGTACAAACTATCAACTTGTTTTAATGCCAGTTGCTAGTATGCGGTATATCAAACCTTGGAAGAGTCTATATTGTAGATGGAACCCCAGTATGCGACAACAGGTATATATTTAATAGGATTGTTACATTAAACAATTTATGATTTATAGAATATTTTCATTGAAATATCTGCTTTCGTCTGCTTCAAGGATCCTGTTTATCAAAGAACAAGGGAGCTTCTAGTCTTGAAAGAGCAGCTTGAAAAGCAGCTGGAGGAAGGTAGACGTGAACAGGCCTCACGTGCGAATCGATCCATTACCTCATCGGCGCCACCCAGAATACATTCCCCAGTTCACATATAGCATTACGGGGAAGTTTGACCGTCTGATAATTTGTAGTTTTGTAAATGAACTGTAAACTTTTTATCTACTACTTCAAGTCAGTACAAGAGATTTTGACTGAATTCCGCTTGTGGATACTACATATAATACGCCCACTTGATAAAAACGAATTTAGATTCGTGCGCATTCTTGCATTTTATTGAATTAACCGTATGTCCCTTCCACATAATTGTGATTTGTACTCCGTTTATCCCCAAGTTCTATCAAAGTCGAATATGATATATTTTGCCTAAATACGTAAAAAGATATAAGTACGTATTGTAGTAATTTAAAAAATCATTTTTTTGTCACAGATGCGTCGAATGTGGTCCCTTTCGTGTCACTTTTTTTGTAGGTAAAGTTACCGATCTCAATATTTTTATTGGACAGTTTTTGTCCTCCAATAGATTGCGTGAATCATGACGAAAAACATTCTAATACGATTTTTTCACCACGTTTGATTATTTCAGCACTCGTACGCGTTATCTCGCGATATACGTATAGTAACTCGTAGAATTGACCGACGCTTCGTTGCTTTCGCGAATCTGATCTTAGTTAACCTGTTAATTTTATGAGAACCAACACTCAAAGGACCACACATCGACGCATGGGTAATAAAAAATATGGTATGCAACATGGGCATAACAGCCTTGTTACATAATGTACTATTATTTTATTCGGTTTTAATTACTATTACAATATTACAGCATTTTCTTCGCAATCATGTACGCGAATAACCTCAGGTCTCTTACATTTTTTCCTGCTGCGAGATTGGGTAAACATTCGCATTAGTAAATTATACGGTGATTCTGCCATTAAAAATAATGCATAAGCACATAAATAACTAATCATGAAATGTCCTGTGACTATGACGCCCTAAAAATGCAAATTGTGACAATAAGTGGCTTTTTTCGTCGATGTTGAAATTTTTATTGTTGGTGTACTTACCATGGAGAGAAACTCCAAATGAGCAGATGTTTCATTGTGCAGACGAATCGAATGTATGATAAAAGGATTTAAAAGGTAAGCACAGTATGTGAGCCTGCTAAGAGGAATCCAGATTTTGCATTCTAACAATTCCTTAACGATACCTATAATGAAATCAAGCATTTGATGAACAAGAATACATTTTTTTTCTAAATTTTTTTTTATGTCATTGTCTATTATATAAATGCTTATTAAAGTAAATTTAAAGAATACAATTTAATGTAATATAATCATAAAAATAATATAAAAATAATATATTTCAATTTAATTATGTTAATATAATATTAGATTTATTTATTACATATTCAAACATTAAATTTACTAACCTCCATGCTTAGTAAAACAGACTATTATAATCCATGCTATACCTATGGCCCAAACTGTTCTACTTAATGCAACGTAGAAAGCAGTAGACAGAACGGATATATGTCGCTTGTAAAGACCGAATAATACGAAAATGTTGCAAGCACTACCAAGACTCCAATACAAAATTACAGTTTTCTAAAATTTTTTAAATTACAGATTACGTTTGAAATATTGGAGGATAATTAGTGAGAATAATTTAGATCTGAGTTAAATAATTTTTGTATATTTATATATAGTTTTTATAATACATCTTTTTATTGCAACCACATTAAATAAAACAAGAAATCTTTTAGTTCATATAAAATGTTTTATTTTATTTATAAATAATTTTATTTTATAAATAATCAGTTTGAGTAAAAGAGAGAACCTTTAAAAGTATTAAAAAATAACGAATAAATAAAACCCTAATGGCAGATGCATCAGGTGCATAATTAAGTAAACAAAGTGTTTTTTTTCTTTTTTTATAGCTATTTGAAATTTGTTTTCTGAATTATTAAAAATAACAATTTGTAATTATCACATCTAAATATGAATCAGTAATTTGCATACTTTACAGCTGTTTCAACTTATGGTTGGTTACGTTTTTATAAAACAAAGTTTTTTACTTAAGCAATACTTTACCTTTTTTAAAACTATTTGTTTGTTTAGTCTCGTTACAATGTAACCTGTAATCATTCCAATAATATATGGACCAATTCGGACCCATGGTGGATAGTATAAGATATTATAAAATCTAAATTGTTCGTCCAAGCTGCAATAAAAGTACGTTTATTTATTTAATTAATTTAATGATTAATAATATAACTTTGCAACTTACGTCGGGACATATTCGTTAATATACGAGATATAACCGCTTAATATAATTGAACCCATTAGAAGCAAACCTAATATGGCAACAGCCGTATAAAAATATCTGAAAGCAATTTATATTTATTTAAATCATTGACATCGGAACTGTCAAAAGAGATAGACTGAGCATCATATATGTAATAAGATTATAATAGTCTTATATAGGCGATTTTTGGCGATCGTTTGGAACATGTACCAAACTGTACCAGAACCAATAAGATGAAAGTTTACTTATAGGTCTGTTTTTTATTTTGCGAAATTTGCGCGTGCGCAAAACTGTCAAGGTACATCAAGTAGCACTGTAATGTTTTCAACCTCTTCCGAGTCCAACTAGCAATATACGAGTATTACATATATGCCGAGCATTAGTTGAGCATGATAGATTTAGATTTTGTGCATTTTTTTGTGCGCAGTAATTGAAGGCAAACCGTTATTTTTGAAACCATCTTTATGATAATTTTTTTAAATAACATTAAATGGATCTCTCATTCAGGATGTTATAGTGTTGTCTGATTTCTGAGTCAACTACGACGCGCATGGACGGATCAAAAATCGGACAGCATTGTGATATCTTTTATGAGACATCAAGCTAACATTTAGCAATTTAGCTGATGTCATAAGGATAACATTTGCAAAAAATTTAAGTGAGACTCTTCAATGAGATATCTCAAAGATCTCTCTTAGGTTGTGTTCCGATATTACTGCCAGTACTGAAAATCTATAGTTTCCGTTACGTACACTCCCTATAAGCGCATAATATTATTTAATATTTTAAGTATATTCTTAAAATATTAAATGTACACTTAATATTCTAAGAATATACTGAAATAATACTTAATATTAAATAATATTATGCACTTATAGGGCTATAGATCTTCAGTAATATCGGAATGCAACCTTATATAGTAGACGTCTCTGGTAAATGTTATTATTTTAATATCATTTCCAAGATATCTAAATGTTTTCTTAAAAAAGCTCTCTTAAAGTTTTCATTCTGACAAGTGTGTTGTCTGGGTTTATTAGTCATTCAGCCATGTGTAGCTGTGCCACGAATAAAGTTGACGTTTTACGAAAATAACCAAAGGTTTCGATGCATGATAATTGCACGTGACTGAATGAACCAATGAATCCAGTAAACTTTAACTAATATTTGGTTATTTTTTTAAAATTGATATTACAGAATACAACCAAAACAAATAAATAATATAAATTAAATAAAAAATATTTTATTTTTAAGTAATCGGAATTCTTACAAATAATTAATTAGATTTCAGAAGTTTGCTAAGATTACTACTACACAATGGCTACATTCAGCAGACTCAACAGTTGAGCATTACTAGATTTTCCGTTGAACAATGCCGTTAATTTATTGATTCTATAAGTCAGAACCAATCATGATCGATTGCTACTTAGCTGCTGAGTCTGTTGAATGCGCCCATTGGGTACATCGTACCCCGATATGACAAGATAGAGTTAAATGTTTAAAAAACAAATAGAAATTAAACATTTTAATATTTTAAAATTAAACACTTTTTTTCTTAATGTGTAATAGCTATTTAACTTACATTGATGACAGAATCAAGAGTGCCAAACCGACTATATGGAATTGCATATCGCTGGCCAAGTACCAACTCCAGGACATACACTGTAAAAAAACAAAAATATTTCAGAATAGAGGAAATATTTTGCGTATTTCCGAATATGATCTTAGGTCGATATATAATAATAATAATAATAATTTAAGTGACGTTCGTACCATCGTATTGTGATCGAACAGATTATTTATGTACAAGAGATTCCTCCACCAATATTTCGCGCAAGTTTCGTGCGGTTTTTCTTCGACATAGAATTGCGAGGTCTTGTCGTACCAAGCTGAGTTCAATTGTATTATTCCTATCATTATCATATAAGACGGTGTCAATCTAAAAATAAATATTTAGTTTAATTTTAAAAACGCGAAAGGAGCATTTATTATTATCTAACTCATGATAATTTTTTAATCGCATTCTTTTCTTCTATACTCATTATTGTATCGTATATTATGCTGTACCGTTTCACGCTTACAGCGTAGTCTTTGTTTATTGTCCGTTTATGAATTTAAGATAATGAAGAAACGTACCGGATAAATCTTCTTATTACGCGAACAAAAAATTCATTTAGCTTCTTTCCATAATTAAACGATTTATTCCGTGTTTTGTCCGTTGTATTCTCTTTTAGATACCCATACGTCAATAAAAACCCGCCTATAAAGAAATAGGTGTCGACCGATACGGTTGCGTTACTTAATACTTGAATGGGAAGACCTTGGGAGAATCTCATAAGCCATACTTTATTATCTACATGTTCAAAATGACGTCCATTATGCATTTGAGAAATGACACATTAGGAGAAGTAAACAATCAATTCTGCAATTTTCACCACATTTACCCATGTAATCCAGTGTGTATAATATGGAGTGTCCCATGATTATCCAGAGCATGCTCAGAAATCTTAGGCCATGAATAATAGGTATCATGTCGATGTTTAATTCTGTGTTAAATATTATCTTCGTACTTGTATAAATGGAGAAACACATTAGTACGCTCCCAATTCTACTTTCCTCATGTTGTGTTGACAAATTTGTCATTTCCATTTCTTCAACTGCATTTTTTACGTCTAAATTATAGTAAAAAATTTTTAGCATTTATATTGATGTAAAAATCGTGAAAAGTGTTTATCAAGAAAAATTGGAAAGAAAGGATATCACTCTATAGAAGTAAATAATATGGAATACAGGAGGGAAAAATATTTTTTATGAAATTTTGTTTTCATACAACGCAAACATCTTCAAGGAACGTTGAATTTTTAAACATGATTAGAGAATGTTCTAAGGACTTTCGAACGTTTTAAGAATATATTTCGGACATTCTAGATACATCTTTTGGTCTCTGAATTAAAATGATATTGCTTAAGAGCAATTTGCACAGAGTATGAGCACGATTTTTTTTTAATATGAGGAATATAGTACAGGAACGATATTTAGGTAGTCTATTGCTCAAGAAATTTTAAACATATACTTACTAACGGCAGTTTTATTCTTTGCTTTTAAATATTTTTGATATATGAATATATCGTATATTGTGCCACTTATCATCATAAAAAAGGTAAGCACTAAAACAACACTAAAACAATAAGATTAATTATTCAAATATCTCTTCCATTGCTTCTTCAAATCCTCAGAAGTTATGCGAAAATTTAATATGTGTTACTATTGCACGAGTCGACCTTAAGACAAAGGAAAAGAATGCAGATAAATATTTTTATTACGCACATATGATTCGTAATAAGAGTCGAGCCCCTGCGTGATTCGATTGTTATAAGTAACGCAATTATAGGTACACTGTGTGAACATTCGCCGAGAGGCATGTCTTTCCAGATAGCACAGAGAGTTCAAAAGAACTCAATTGTATGTCGTCACTTATGTCACCAATTATGAATTCTTTTTGAATATTTTTTCAATTATTTTTTAAAAATAATTCTTTTTGCATCTCAAAAAGAATTCATAATTGGTGACATAAAATTGAATTCTTTTTGAATCTATGTGCTATTTGGATTCTCTTCTGAACTGTGTTCGGAAACATCACTTGAGTTTATGGAATGTTAAACAAGGATAAAATTATACCTGAAGATATCCGGATGATGTTTCTGAACGCAGGTTAGATGTTGCTCAAGGCCGACTCTTATATTATTTTATTTGTAATTAATTTTGCTGTTTTTGTGTTTTTCCACATACCATATGAGAGGTACCGCACCTCTCAGTAGCCATTGATGATCGTCCTTTAAATCTTTTACCTGGATCACGGTGAAGTCCATAGAATAGAGATCATTGATTGAGAGAATTCTATCACGAAATATTTTTTCTAGAATGAAGCTTATATCCTTTATGGAACAGGACGCAGGCAAACAGAGACCGAGCGTAATCAGATCCTAAGACAAAAAGTCTTATATAGTATATCTTAATAACGAATATCAAGATATTAATATTATTACTATTTTTAGATATTTTAAACTATTAATTTTATAATAAAGAATTTGAATATCCGTTACAGATATTTTGTCGAAAATTTACATATGCTCGAACAAGCTATAGATGCGAATTGTAGCGTAACTTTCTCTTTTAATTTTACGATTTATGACATTATGTGCCATATGATTTACAAATTGTTGCGCTTAGTATCGTTTAGATCTATTTGCAATTAATATCAGTGATAGAATTATTTTAATTTTCTTGCTTTAATTTTATAGCAATGAAATTTATATACTGAGATAATTATTTATTGCTACCAAAAGATTTTTACTGGAATTAAAAAAATGATTTATTTGTATACTTCTAACTAAATATTTATTTGAAACAAATATTAATATATTTTATTGATAAAAAAGTCTTTTTTAAATTGAAAAAATATTTTCTTAAAAAATTTAAAACAAAACTAATTTTTTAAATGTAAATAAATTTTGTATATGTATTTACAAAATAATTTATTTCCTATATTGCTTATTCTTAAAATACATAAATTTTATTTAACTATAATTTTTATATTTAAAATATCAATTTCTTTATTTTAAAAATTTGTTAATTTTTTTTACATTGCAATATTTCAAATTAAAAACAACTTTTTTAAATTAAAAGACTCAGATTAAAAAGAAATTATTTTATATATTTAAAAAGTATTTCTTAATTATATAACTGTTTTTTTTATCTAACAAATATTTCTTTTATAAAAGAAGCATATTTAATGAAGTACATTTGTTTTCTAATAAATCTTTTTCTTAGTATAGATCGTAATATATGTAAAAAAATATAAAAGCATTCAATTTAGATTGAATCAACCTTGTTGCTACAATTTGCTGATAAAATGAATATTAAGAGATACAGTAAAATCATTGATTTAAAATACAGTTCAAGTCTAGTTAGTCGCAAGAAAAATAAACTTACTTCGTTTAGTAAACCAGTATGATACTGAAGAGTACTATTGTGTTTGAGATAAGCAACAAAGTAATTCACATCGAATGGCGGGAACTCGTGCTGAGGATTGCGGTAGTGTGTGCTATTTAATATACGCCGTTCTGCAATCTCCAACGGATTCCTGTTCAATATATCGAGACACTGGCTACGACTGCCCAGCCAAAAATTATTTCCATAAAAGAAACCCGACTTAGGACCACCGCTAGAATCTAATACTTGAAGACAAAAATACAATACTTGAAAATAAAAAATTGTTATTTACGCAAAAATATTAAATTTTTTTCATCACTAATTAATTACGGAAACATTTGAGAAGCCAGGATCGTTAATTGTAAAAGATAACTTTTAGATATCTTACATTCTATGTGTTTCATACGCGTAAAGGCCCATCTACATAAGTCGCAGCACGCTAGACGCAATTCGCACACGCAAACAAAACGCAGGACATATTTATACGGTAAAAATCCGTCTACATAGATCGCAACATGCCAGACGCAATTCGCAGGCGCGTAAGCAAAGTGACGTCATTGCGTGCACGCGTATTCGCAAATTCTGCTCTACGCGACGAGTTGAATCAATTTAACTTTCTGTGTTGCGGTAGCTGCGTTGACCAAGCACAGAACTAATCCAATAGAAAAATTAAAAATTAAAGTTAAAAAATTATGTACTCCTAACTTAATTTTATTTATTTAAATAATTTAATTTATAATTTTAATTAATGATTTTTAAAATACATAAACTTTAACTTTTTTCTAATTTAAAAACTTATTTGTGCTGAAAAAATTATTTAAAAAAGTACATTTTTAGATAAAAAACAATATTTTTTTATATAAACATAATTTATAAAAATTTCAATCTTGAACAATCGTTCAAGTTTTTATCTGCATGTTCTAACCGTTTCCTTCTCACTACGACAAGTATGCCTATAGTTGATAGTTTTTATTGAACACGATACCCGAGCTAGTTACATAATATTCTTTTTATAGATACAGAAGAGACATTATGTTAAATTAGGTAATTACACGTAATATATCGTTTTAATAAAATATACGCATTATATATATGTATTATATATTGTATTACATATAACGTATGTATACATTGTATGTGTGTATATATATATATATATATATATATATATATATATATATATATATATAACGTCTTACAATTAAAATAGCATTATAATGAATTTTTAGTATTTTGTTCTAAATACTTATTAAGAATAAATAAAAAATTTCTTGTAAAGTCTTATTTTTACATTTTTTACCCTTAAAAAATTATTCTATTTTCAAACATCTTTAAAAAATCTTTAATTTCTCAAAGTTAAATCGAAATCTTTTTTCTTAAAATATAACTGTTTATCTTTAATCTCTGATAATAAGGTTTACGTGAATACCTACATTAGAATCAAAATAATTTGTTTTTAAATTTGATTTTTAAAAGGTAGTAATGGCCATTTTTACTATAAAATATTTTTTTGGTTTGCAAGTTACTCTATTGCAATTAAACCGCAATGGTGCAATTACACTGCAAAATATTAAAGCATCATTGCTATTGGATTGCAGCAGCGATGAAATATTCGCTTTTAAAAATTGCAACGAGATCATAGCAATATTGCAATGCAATAAATTTGCAATGAAACAATGTTGCTATATTCAGCGAATAATGTTACGAATATTTTTATTTAGACATAAATGTGTTACTTATATACTATATTTTAATTAAATATTTTTATTTGTAATTATTTTGTACATTTTAGTATACGTTTTATTATTATCAATTAAAACGGAAATCGATTAATTTATCGTTAACATCTATTATGTTCAAATACTGAAAAAATTATACTTTTTAGTATTTCATTATTAAAATATATTGTGATATAAAATTATTTTATTATTATTATATTAAAATTATTACTAGAATAAGTATGGTGTTAAGACAATAGGATATAGAGAAAGGTGTGGATGGATGGGGGATTGTATTACTAAAGTGAATAAAGTATTAATTAATTATTTGAAATTATAAAATATTAATAAATATTTCAATTTTGCAACGTTTCCGAATTATGTCATTGCTACGAATGCGCTGGTATATTGCGGATTTATCATCTTGCTACGCATTTATGTCGTTCCTTGTGCTGTTGTTTGCTAGCATTCGATGTCGGAAATAAAATATTTGTACGTTTCAACATTATGCTAGTATTACTTAAGATCAGTGTCGAATGCTAGCAAACAATAGCACAAGAGACGACATAAATGCGTAGCAAGATGCTAACATCTTTATTAGCAACATGAAAACAATTTGTACTCATACATACATTTGCGGCTGTCTGGGATATTAATCACATAATTTTTTGACATAAGGACTTACTATCTTGTCTTTTACCTCACTGACTAATTACTTAATTACTTATTTTTACACATTTTTGTATTATATGTTTTTTATTTCAACTGTTTGACATGTGAAGTTTTAATAGGAACCTTTGTATATAACGTAACCGCTCAATCTGTCGATTATTTATTTATATTTATTAAAATGTGTGCGATTTATTTATTTTGTTAAATAAAATTCATTAAGATATTAAATTTGTTTAAAATTTAACTAATTTTATTTCATGAAACCGTTAAGAAAGTTCAAATAAGTTAAAATGTTCAGGTTGATATTGTGAACAAATAATATAAACTTAAGATTTATAATTTTATTTTTATTTTGCTTATTAATTAGCCTTGATTTTGAATAAAATTTTAAAATTATAAATTAGTTAATGTGCTAAGACTCTTTCACTGGGTCTGTTCGCGTCACATGTCCCGACATGCTCCTATTCACCCTAACGCACTCCAATACGTTGATTCCGATGACGCCAATCTATTAGAGTGTCGGAGTGAGTTGTAGCATGTCGGGGCATGGCGACGCAAACAAACCAACTATTTCGACACAGCTCTATGATTGGACAACGCAGCTATATACCGTAGAAAGTTAAACTCGTCGCGGCGGATTTGCGAATGCGTGCGCGTTGTGTGCGAGAAACATCACCTTGTATGTGCGTCTGCGAATTGCGTTGGCGTATTGCGACCTATGTAGACGGGCCTTAACACTTTTCCCTGCGACTGAGAAACTATTTCTTTGTGTAACATGAAGATAGGTGATTCGATTAAGTGTCTTAACGGAAAGTTACGCGTGTGACATAATTGTAGTGGTATTACACTTATGGAGAATATGTTACATAATGTATGAATATAAATGACGTTCATGACGTTCACATGCTTTGGACAGGCTATCCTGTGCTATCCTGTCCAAATGAAGAAAAAAAACATGTTTCAGATCTTATCTAACCGCCCGAGTTTTATATTTCGAATATATATCAAAATATAAAAATAGGGCGGTTTATATGATATTTCGAAATATATATGATTATATATGGACAATTTTTCATACTTAACTTTTTTTAAAAGAAGCAATGCAAAAATTATTTTTTAAATTAGTTTCTATTTTTTTAGTATGATTTTTTAGTATTATTTTTTTATATCAAACAAATATTTTACAAAAGAAAGGAAACTAATATAAACATATATGGACAATTTTTTATATATATTTATATATGTTTTTATACAAAACATTTATTTCCGGGCAATAGGTAATAAATGCCATATTTTTCAAAGTTGTAATTTTTAATAAACAACTTACTGCGTTATAATAATAAAACTTATTGTGTCATATTTTAAAGAAGCTTAAGAACAGCGTAAAAACCCGATATAAAATAGTTCTTTGACTTTTATTTAAATAATATTTTAAAAGATGAATCACTGTTTTATTTAATCGATTTTTTAAACCCGATCAACTTGATCAATTAAACTTATCGCTTAGAAGTAAAAGGTATTATATTTTACGTAAATTCATGTTCTACAAGACTGCATTAATTACATATAATATACATATAATTAAAAAACTTAGTAAATTACATGTATATATGCAGGGTTGGGAACTAACGAGTTACTTGTAACGAAGTTACAGTTACAGTTACTTTTTTTGGTAACTAATAACTATTTTGATAGTTACTTTAGTAATTACTTTTGTTGGAACATGCGCTAAAATGTTTAATCAACAATCTGAAAAAGTCGAGGAAAAAGTCTATACAAGAAGAATTGCATCGATTCTTAAAATTAAATAATTGCAGTATTAATATGCTAAATAATTACACTGCAATTAAGCAACTTTTTATTAACACAGACATTCCGAGTTCTGCATTTGTGGAATATATGTTTAGCATTGGTGGCTCTATAATGACACCACAAAGAGGTCATTTTAATGATCATATATTTGAATATCAAATTCTATAAAATTAATAAAAATTTTTATAAAAATTTTGTAACAAAAAATATATGAATTAATGTATGACAGCCAATGTATTGTTATATTTCATTTAATTCTGATAACAGTAATATATATGATTTAGACTTTACAAAGTTCTCATTTAGTGAGATATAACTAGTTATATATAATACATAAAATAACTTGTTAAAGCACAAAATTAAGCACATAATATACAACAGTTACTAAAGTATAAAATGCAAGATTCTTATTTCTTATATTTAAAATAATGTACAATTATTTAAGAAAAAAGTAACTGAAAAGTAACGACTCATTATTTTTTTAGTAACTGTAACTGTAACGAGTTATTTTTCAAAATCGATAACTTGTAACTGTAATTAGTTACTTTTTCAATGAAAAAACTGTAACTGTAACTAGTTACTTTCACAAAGTAATTTTCTCAACCTTGTATATATGTAATATGTCTATATTACATAGATATATTTTGTGTAATGTACAAGATTTTTAATTATACAGAGATATTATATATAGGTTTACTTTCATAAACGTCATTATATCTACCAATCTAACTAGTCTACTTTATTTTTTTTATAGAGATAAAAAAACAAGATTGATTCGATTTCAATAATTAATCTCTTATCTTTATAATTACTTATCTTATAATAACTTATCTTATAATGAAATAATTCAATATAAAATGTCAGAGATTTTGATTAACTCTCCTGACTTTGCATTTGGTAATTATGCTGAAAATTAAATTTTGCTTACTTTTTAAGCCCCATAATATTCGTTGATCAACAGCATCTCGAAAATCTTGTAATTCTATTCCACATGTTGCCGAATCGAGAAGATTGGCTTTTGAAGCGATGGCATAGGCAGGCAGTGAATGAATACTGTTGTTTTCATTATTGAACTCACTGTGAAATTGTGCAGAGACGCAGAATAAAATTGCGGAATAGCAAATGTACAAAATGAATATAAGTCGCTGAAGCGACATAATGCATGTTTTAACAAAATCACAGTCACTTTTATTTCTTTATTACTGTAAACTTTCTTTCTCTTTGAAGAATACCGATACCAATTATCAAGTTAATTTCAGAGATAAACAGAACGAAAGGTTGCTCACATAACGAATTTTAATGTGCAAATCTAAAATTATTCTTTTTGTCGAATTAATAGTAATAAAGATTTTTTGCAACAAATCGTAAAGAAACACTGTTTATTAGCTTCATTCGCGCAAATAACATAACATTTTAGCGTTGGCGTTTTTGTTAACGGCTACTTTCTTTTAATTTTTACAATAAAGATTAATATTGATCAGCGAGATTCGACGATCGGGACTGGTCTGTATGTATATGGGGAAGTTGACGTGAATTTATAGTCGTGAATTTATAGAAAGCGAAACGTCCTCCCCATCGACTTTTTTACTACTATAACGGAGTCCCACATTCCCCATGAAGAGATTGTGCTAAGATGATTTGTCATAACGCAACAGTTTTGTCAGAATATAATTCTTAAATAATATTTGTTAAAGATTAGACAAATATTGAAACATAAATATTTTGCAATTATTTCAGCACTTAAAATTATCACATTAAAAATCTTCAACATTTTCACAATATAATGCAGCAATAATAATGTGCAATATTTACAGCATTTAATTTTCAATATTTAATTCAAAATTAATATTAAAAGTATTACAATAAATTTAACAAATATCGCTTATTTATTAGACATTTAATAAAGATTAAAAAAGAGGCATTTTGTCTGACAGATTAGTTGCGTCTGTTGGAGAGTTAAGTATCTCATTGATAGTAATAGCGGTCAGAAACTCTGAAATCATTCCTACATTATAATGCACAAATATTGAAACATGCAATATTCCATCCGATATTTGTTAAATTTATTGTAATACTTTTAATATTAATTTTGAATTAAATATTGAAAATTAAATGCTGTAAATATTGCACATTATTATTGCTGCATTATATTGTGAAAATGTTGAAGATTTTTAATGTGATAATTTTAAGTGCTGAAATAATTGCAAAATATTTATGTTTCAATATTTGTGCATTATAATTTAGGAATAATTGGGGTAGGTGTTCTTCTTCATCGCTAATTTGAGTTTAGGAAATAGCCAGAAGTCGCACGGTCGCGGTGGTCGACCTTTATGATGCGTTTTTTGGCCAAAAACTCGGGTACAATTACACATTTGTGTGACGATGTGGAACAAATCGTGCGCAGATCTTTCTCTTTCCCAAATCCTTGATCAGAATGCGATGAATCACACTCTTAGGAATGCCAGTCATCTCCTTAATAAGTCTCGCGGACACACAACTGTCAGAGCGCAGAATTTGGCTGACTTTCTCAACGTTTTTTTTATTCCTCGAGGTTCTCGGCTTCGGTGAGCGTTCATCATCTTCAAGGTCTTCACGACCATCACGAAATCTAGCAAACCAGCGAAATACTTGTGCACGGGATAGACACTGGTCACCGTAAACGTTTTTCATCGAATGTTTCTTAAGCAGTTTTGCCCAACTTAAAACAAAACTTGATATTCGCTCTTTGTTCCATAGCGATTTTTCGGCAAACTAACACATTGGACGTTTGGTTATAATATGTCATAACTATTGAGGGCCGATTTCACCAACTCCGGTTACCTTAACCGGTCGGTTATTTCATTGGAATTGACCAATCGCATTTGTTAATTTTTTATGTACACTGAAGATGACTAAAACCCATAGCCGAAACGTATGTTCTAATGAATAAATTCAAGAATTAAGTACATACACAGCGCACTAATTTCTGTGCTGAAATCTTACTGGCCTTTATTCGTCGTTTAGTTTGACAAAAAAATATAAAATTTATCACGTGCAAGTGGAATAAATAATTTTATTTTAAATTGGAAAGTTCAACATTTTGAAAATTATTAGATTTAAGTTTTTCATTTTTTTATAAAATAAACAAGAATTATTTAATGCTACCTGCAATTTTTTCATAAATTTCTGTGTGGATTCTGTGGGACTACAGACAACGCTGCTATTCCCATTATTGCGACATATTATTTCAATATCCGTTGAACACATATTTTTTAGGCTTCCGTAATTAAGATCAACAGTGCCCTCGAGCTACAAATTACTTTTCCTTCGACACAGGCCAAACCTATAAAGTATACTGACAAAATGGTTCGTTCAATGATTTATCAGCGTAGACGCAACCGAGTTCACCAGCAGAATGACTAATCAATAATCATATAATCCGGAATGATTTCTAAAAATATCAAGAGGTCCACTAAGCCAATCTATAAATCAAATATGTACAAATTATTTCACAACCACACATTATATGTATTTATTATAAAATTAATTAATTATGGAACAGTAAAATATAATTTAAAATATATTCTTGTAAACGACATATATCTTTATAAAATTGAAGTATAATTTAACACCCTTAAATAATAAGAAAATAGTTCAAATATGAGTAAAATGTCATAAAAAGTTTATATTTTTGTTTTAACAATAAATAATATAATTAACATGTATTTATAGCTTTGTAATATAATACAATATCTTACCTGAATAGCAAAGATACAACAAAACTCATATAAAGCATTTTCGCCTATTTCTTCATCATATTTTTGTCAAAATGTCAATAACACTTATACCGTATGGTCTTAAAGTAACATTGCATATTCTTATCGTTTTTGCAAACACTTGAAAGTTTAATAAAGTTTGTCCTAATTTTAAAATTATATATATATATTGTATATTAAACTGTATATTAAAAATGACTAAGAAATACATCAAAACGTTTACAATTCTTAAATTGTGTTACTCTAAAGTTTGAAGTAATTAAACGGTCTACAAACAGCACTTGACAATTTTTTTCTTGTAAGTTTTGAATTAAAAATTTGAATTAATTTATTAGTATTAGTTATTCATTAATCGTACATTATACTTATGTCTTATTGTTTTAATTGTAATAACTAAATATTATAAAAATTTATCCTTTAATTAATTTTTATATTCTAATACGATAGAATGACTGATTGAACTATTGTCATGTAAAATAAGTTTCTCTGTATTGGGGGGGGGGGGAGTGTATATGTACATGTACAAATAATTTTACATGTGGGTATACAAACGCACACACACGTACACATACATATATGTGTGCATAAATGCACAAAATAAAAATTATTTAAGAAATAATAAATAAAAGCAAAAATTATCTTTTACTTTAGCAATCTGAATCATGCCACTCACCTGTTCAGTATGACTGAGATTAGATTTCACGGAACCAATCATTAAAGGGGTTTCTCTATTTTTACACAAAACGTTCTGGATTGCATTAACTTCCTGAGGATCGCCAACTTTCGTACCGGTACCACCTGTTTCAATGTAATCCAAGCAAGATGTCAGTATTCCGCACTCATTGTAAAATTCCGTTAGTAGAGTACTCTGCATGAAAGACGATGGGAATATTATTCCTTTTTCTTTGTAACCATCGCTGTTTACTTTAATATGTGGCCATGTAGCATAAATCCTTTTTGCATTCTTTGCTTTTTGAAGATATATCACTGTCACCGCTTCACTACGCACAAAACCATTTGCAGCACTATCAAAAGGTCTGCAATGACTATTAGGCGATACCTGTAAGATAAAAATTCATTTTAAAAGGCTTTACTTTATATTGACTAAGCTTATTTATTTAAAAAACTTAAAGACTTAACTGTTTTGTCCATTCTAAATGTTACGCAACTTGATCAGAAATTTTTTTATAATTTTTATTTAAAACTTATAAAATATTTATTTAACTTATGGAAAATATTTCATCGAATTTTAATCTATATGAATAGAGAAATAAGTCTTTAATTCCTATGCATTGAGTAATATTTATACATATAATAACTAATAATAAATTTAAAAAATACCAAGTTGAGTAAATATAACAGATTAATAGTTGGACTAAAACATAAATTTGTAGTCCCAACTATCGCGTCTTCGCATATTCCTGACATAATGTAATTGCAACTAAGTGACACGACATAAAGGCTAGAACTGCAGGCTGTATCGATTATATGTGATGGTCCTTTCAGATCCAAGTAGTATGATATCATGTTTACTATTGTCGATTTACTACATCCAATAACATTCAGACCGCTTAACTAATAATAAGAATATTACCGTGTTACAAAATGCTAGTATACACATAATTACAAGTTTAATTGTCTTTTTTACTGTATTTATATATTAATTACAATATTTTTTTTTTATCTTAACTTTTTCATAGAAATTTCTTTTGCGTTTCAATTAAGTATAATCCCATAATTACAGCAGTATTTTTTCCTCGTAATTGTTTTGGGTTAACTCCCGCATCGATAATTGCTTCATAAGAATGTTCCATTAACAGTCTCATTTCAGGCGTGAGTGTGTGGGCTTGATCAAAAAATAATTCAGTATTCTTGTTAAATTTATTTACATTGTTAATTGTTCCCATACAGCTTGTTATATCCGGAAGACAATCTAATAAGAAATGGAGAAGTCCAATAAGAATGTTAAGCGCCCTGTTTTTTTTTTTTTTTTTTTTTTTTTTGGTAAAATTTTAGTTTAAAATACACTTTCTCGATATATAAATGTGCATAAATTATAATTGTTATAGGAATAACAAGCACACTGTAACTATCCAACAGCCAATCAAAAGTTGCACTATATAAATTTTTACGAGAGTAAATGTAAAAACTATAATAAAATTATAAATAATAAAATTATCACCTATTTCCCATCGATTATATGATTTGCTCTAACAAGATCAATTTTATTAAATAGATTTTCTTGCCATGCAAAGGCGTATACTTTTTCATTATATTAATTCCTATTTTTGTGTATATATCTTTTTTATGCGTACACGCATTTTTTAAATAGTTCATTTTTGAGAATTAATTTGGCATGGCGTCTCCCGACTGTTTTTTAAAATGTTTTATTAATATAATTTTTACAATTTAAATTTTTTAATTTACTTTTTTCAATGTTTTAGTTAAAATAAATTTAATTTAGTTTTAAAGTATTTTCTGTATTTTTGATTATACTTTTTATTAATATTAATTATATTTTATTTACTATATTAATAATAAATTTTAATATAATAATTTATTATATATTATATTATTTAATTAACATATTATTTATATTAATAATTTTAAACTAATAATTTTAAAGCTTCTATTTTTATACCTCTTTTGTTTTGTTGGTAATTTATAACTTTATTTAAAAATATTTTTTGTGTTATTTTATCTTTAATTTTATTTTTCAGAAGTTTTGTACTTGTTAAAATTATTTTGTTTTTAATTTTTTTGTAACTTTTTTATTTTACATCAAAATTTTATAGTATTTTAGATATTATCTTCAATTTTATCGTAATTTTTTAACTGCATTTTTGAAAATATATTTTTTAGTTTACTTTTTAAAATATTTTTTAACTTTTTTAAGACTAGTTTTTGGCGGCAGTTGGGAGTCTTTTTTTTCTTAAAAACTTTTTTATTTAAAACTTTTAAAAGTTAAGCGATGTGACACTATGTATAAATTATAATACGTATTAAATCAACTTAAAACATTTATAAGATGTTTTAATAAATGAAACTGATGATTGAAGATGTATCTTTAAAAAGTCAACAGGCGAAGATTTGTTTCTTAAGAGGTAATTTGTTGCTGATAAATAAATACTTGGATGAGTCAGGGGAGTTAATATGTATTTTTTAACTAAATTAAATTTAATAGCTTTTTGAAATTAGGTTATTTAAAAAATTGCACAAATTAAAAACTTACCGTTAAAAATTGTGTTAAGAGTGAGTAGACATAATATTTTGAATGGAATGAGAA
The DNA here is from genome assembly GCF_013373865.1 of Monomorium pharaonis. NCBI lineage: Eukaryota > Metazoa > Arthropoda > Insecta > Hymenoptera > Formicidae > Monomorium > Monomorium pharaonis. Next base: position 26,524,154 of record NC_050468.1, on the reverse strand, counting down.
AGAGATAGATAGATAGATAGATAGATAGATAGATAGATAGATAGTTAGATAGAGAGAAAGAGAGAGAGAGAAAGAGAGAGAGAATAATTCAATAAATTTTTTATTCTTTAATATATTTAAGATGTTAAGATAAACTTGATACATAAGTGTATCAGATACATAGTATAATACAGCGTGTATTTTACTTACATTGATATAGAATTTTTAAAACTATAATTATATTATACTATTATTATTAATGTAATTATATTAATTATATACTGCAGTTCTTGTTCTGTTTAGAAATCATAGGGCTAAGTTAAAATTCAATAATTTTCTAACTTTTTACCGGTTACTATCCAATCCGGATTCCATTCAAACGCCGCTAATCCATTTATAGAAAAGTTAGTTGTACAATAAAAATGTAAATTTGCATATTTTGATTTATTAAAGAAAACTATAAATAATGATCTTGACATTAAACATAATGTTACAAAGAAAAAACGGAACAAGACTATATTTGATAGAAGTACAGAGAATATTGAAACCAGTTATGGTACTCTTAATAAAGGGTACATAAATCATCTATCAAAACGATTACCAAATCTCAAATTTATTACAGAAAACAGTAAGATAAAGCTATAGAATTTTAATCTTCTGCAGAAAAATACAAAATTTATAATAAGGAATCAGAAGAACGTATAATTAATACAAAGAAACGTCTCCCAAAAAGAGAATATCCATGTATCATCTGTTTTGCCTAGATTTTTAGAAGTGCGGTATTAAATTGTCTGATGGTATACATACATCTTGGTAAGTATCTCTCTTTTATACAAAAAAACACATTTTTGTTTTAAATAGCTTTATTTTTTATTATTGTAAGATAAGATTATATAACAAATTATTTTTTAATAAAATATAATATAATACTTCTAAATCATTATTGTTACGTTAGTTTTTGGTTTGACACTAATGTAAAATTTTTTTCTGTCGCATCTCGTTATTATTTCTTTTATAATGTACTACTATTTTATTCGGTTTTAATTACTATTACAATATTACAGCATTTTCTTCACAATCATGTATGCGAAATTATAACCTCAGGTCTCTTATATTTTTTCCTGCTACGAGATTGGATAAACATTCGCATTAGTAAGATGTACGGTGATTCTGCCATTAAGGACAATGCGTAAGCACACAAATAACTAATCATGAAGTGTCCTGTGACTATGGCGCACTAAAAATGCAAATTGTGACAATAAGTGGCTTTTTTCATCGATGTTGAAATTTTTATTGTTGGTGTACTTACCATGGAGAGAAACTCCAAATGAGCAGATGTTTCATTGTGCAGACGAATCGAATGTATGATAAAAGGATTTAAAAGGTAAGCACAGTACGTGAGCCTGCTAAGAGGAATCCAGATTTTGCATTCTAACAGCTCCTTAACGATACCTATAATGAAGTCAAGCATTTGATGAACAAGAATAAATTTTTTTTTCTAAATTATATTATTTCTTTTTATGTCACTGTCTATTATAAAATGCTTATTAAAATAAATTTAAAAAATACGATTTAATGTAATAATAAATCATAAAAATAATATATTTCAATTTATTTGTGTTAATATAATATTAGATTTATTTATTATATATTCAAAAATTAAATTTACTAACCTCCATGCTTAGTAAAACAGACTATTACGATCCATGCTATACCTATGGCCCAAACTGTTCTACTTAATGCAACGTAGATAGCAGTAGACAGAATGGATATATGTCGCTTGTAAAGACCGAATAATACAAAAATGTTGCAAGTACTACCAAGACACCAATACAAAATCGCAGTGTTCTAAAATTTTTTAAATTACAGATTATGTTTAAAATATTAGAGGATAATTAGTGAGAATAATTTAGATCTGAGTTAAATAATTTTTGTATATTTATATATAGTTTTTATAATACATTTTTTTTATTGCAACCACATTAAATAAAACAAGAAATCTTTTAGTTTATATAAAATGTTTTATTTTATTTATAAATAATTTTATTTTATAAATAATCAGTTTAAGTAAAAGAAAGAACCTTTAAAAGTATTAAAAAATAACGAATAAATAAAACCCTAATGGCAGATATATCAGGTGCATAATTAAGTAAACAAGATGTTTTGTTTTAATTTTTCATATCTATTTGAAATTTGTTTTCTGAATTATTAGAAATAATAATTTGTAATTATCACATCTAAATATGAATCAGTAACCTACATACTTTACAGTTGTTTCAACTTATGGTTGGTTACTTATGGTTTTTTGTAAAATAAAGTTTTTTACTTAAGCAATACTTTACCTTTTTCAAAACTATTTGTTTGTTTAGTCTCGTTACAATGTAACCTGTAATCATTCCAATAATATATGGACCAATTCGGACCCATGGTGGATAGTATAAGATATTTAAAAATCTATACTGTTCGTCCAAGCTGCAATAAAAGTACGTTTACTTATTTAATTAATTTAATGATTAATAAAATAACTTTGCAACTTACGTCGGGACATATTCGTTAATATACGAGATATAACCGCTTAATATAATTGAGCCCATTAGAAGCAAACCTAATATGGCAACAGCCGTGTAAAAATATCTGAAAGCAATTTATATTTATTTAAATCATTGACATCGGAACTGTCAGAAGAAATAGATCGAGCATTAAGGCCATCACACAATGCCAGGCAACAGGCAATAGGAAGTAAAAAAAGAGAAAAAAGAGAGAAAAAGAGAAGAAGATCCTTTCTCCCTTTCTCTCCCATTATTTCTGTTCCTATTGCCTGTTGCCTGGCATTGTGTTTAGGCTCTTAGTTATCATTTTAGGCAAGGTGTCATGTTATCAGTAAGGGGGCGAGTACATCTCGTTCGATCGGTTTTGGTTGTATTTGGTAATATTTGGTTTAGTCGTTTTATTAGCCATTCAGCCATGTGTAGCTGTGCCACGTCGAATAAAGTTGACGTTTTAAAATAACCAAAGGTTTTGATGCATGATAGTTGCACGTGACTAAACGAACCAATGAATCCAGTAAATTCCAACTAATATTTGGTTATCTTTTTTAATTAATACTTCAGAATACAACCAAAACAAATAAATAATATAAATTAAATAAAAAATATTTTATTTTTAAGTAATTGGAATTCTTACAAATAATTATATTTCAGAAATTTGCTAAAATTACTACTACACATTGGGTACATCGTACCTCGATATGACAAGCTAGAGTTAAATATTTAAAAAAGAAGTAGAAATTAAACATTTTAATATTTTAAAATTAAACACTTTTTCTTAATGCGTAACAGTTATTTAACTTACATTGACGACAGAATCAAGAGCGCCAAACCGATTACATAGAATTGCATATCGTTGGCCAAGTACCAACTCCAGGACATACACTGTAAGAAAACAAAAATATTTCAGAATAGAAGAAATATTTCGCATATTTCCAAATGTGATTTTAGGTCGATATATAATAATAATAATTTAAGTGACGTTTGTACCATCGTATTGTGATCGAACAGATTATTTATGTACAAGAGATTCCTCCACCAATATTTCGCGCAAGTTTCGTGCGGTTTTTCTTCGACATAGAATTGCGAGGTCTTGTCGTACCAAGCTGAGTTCAATTGTATTATTCCTATCATTATCATATAAGGCGGTGTCAATCTAAAAATAAATATTTAGTTTAATTTTAAAAACGCGAAAGTAGCATTTATTATTATCTAACTCATGTTGAGTTGAATTTTTTAATGGCTTTCTTTTCTTTTATACTCATTATTGTATCATTTATTATGCTGTACCGTTTCACGCTTACAGCGCAGTCTTTGTTTATTGTCTGTTTATGAATTTAAGATAATGAAGAAACGTACCGGATAAATCTTCTTATTACGCAAACAAAGAACTCATTTAGCTTCTCTCCATAATTAAACGATTTATTCCGTTCTTTGTCCGTTGTATTCTCCTTTAGATACATATACGCCAATAAAAGTCCGCTTATAAAGAAATAGGTGTCGACCGATACGGTTGCGTTACTTAATACTTGAATGGGAAGACCTTGGGAGAATCTCACAAGCCACACTTTATTATCTACATGTTCAAAATAACGTCCATTATGCATTTGAGAAATGACACATTAGGAGAAGTAAACAATCAATTCTGCAATTTTCACCACATTTACCCATGTAATCCAGTGTGTATAATATGGAGTGTCCCATGATTATCCAGAGCATGCTCAGAAATCTTAAGCCATGAATAACAGGTATCATGTCGATGTTTAAATCCGTGTTAAATATTATCTTCGTACTTGTATAAATGGAGAAACACATTAGTACGCTCCCGATTCTACTTTTCTCATGTTGTATCGACAAATTTGTCATTTCCATCTCTTCAACTGCATTTTTTACATCTAAATTATAGTTAAAAATTTTTAGCATTTATATTGATGTAAAAATCGTGAAAAGTGTTTATCAAGAAAGATTGGAAAGAAAGGATATCACTCTGTAGAAGTAAATAATATGGAATACAGGAGGGAAAAATATTTTTTATGAAATTTCATTTCCATACAACGCAACATCTTCAAGGAACGTTGAATCTTTAAACACGATTAGAGAACGTTCTAAGAACTTTCGAACGTTTTAAGAATATACCTCGGACATTCTAGATACATCTTTCGGTCTCTGAATTAAAATGATATTGCTTAAGAGCAATTTGCATAGAGTATGAGCGCGATTTTTTTTAATGTGTAGAATATGGTCGATATTTAGGTAGTTTATTGCTCATGAAAAACAGGATATTTAGGTAGTCTATTGCTCAAGAAATTTTAAATATATACTTACTAACGGGAGCTTTACTCTTTGCTTTTAAATATTTTTGGTATATGAATATATCGTATATTGTGCCACTTATTATCATAAAAAAGGTAAGCACTAAAACAGCACTAAAAAAAAAAAACAATAAGATTAATATATCCAAATATCTTTTCCATTGCTTCTTCAAATCCTCAGAAGCTATGCGAAAATTTAATGTTACTATTGCGTATATATATGTTACGAGTCGACCTTAAGACAAAGAAGAAGAATGTAGATAAATCTTTTTATTATACACATACATAACTCATATGATGTCGAGCCCTGCGTAATTCGATCGTTACAAGTAACGCAATTATAGGTACACTGTATGTGAACATTAGCCGAGAGGCCAGGGTTGGCTGGAAAATTCCAGTGGGTGGAAAAAATCATGGTAAATTCCGGTTTTTACCGTTCCAGACTTTATCCAAGTGGAACAAACTGGCAAAAACTAAAATAACTAATGAACACCGGCGAATCGGTATCACGTCTTTTCTCTTATCGCGTGATCCTCATTTTTTTCGCTTCCTCTCGTCCGCCTCCTCCGCGCATACAGTAACACAACTAAAGCCCATTTCTACCAACGTAGATTAACTTTAATCTCGGATTAACTTACTCTTTATCTCTTTTTAATTTTTGGAACTAGAATGAGATAACAAGTAAATTAAACCGAGGTTAAAGTTAATCTACGTTGGTAGAAACGGGCATAACACGTACAGCGCTTCGTGTGTGGGTAATCGCGCACGGAGGAACACCATTCCTGCCGGTGCATGCACATGCTTAATAAAAGACGCTAGCAACGCAACCGCACAACGTGCTTGTTTTTTAACTCCATGACCAAACGACTCACGGGTCTCACGGGCTTATACTTTCTGACTCCTTTCATGCAGTTGTTTAAATAATTATATTCTTTTAATAAGAAAAAATTATATATAATAAAAGTAGGTAATATAATAGAAAAATAAAAAATAGTAAAAATTAAAATTTTTTATTTACCAACAAATCTGGTTCAAATTTACCATTTAATAATTTAGAATTTAGTTAATATATATCTCTTTTTTATATATCGTTTTTTTTCTCGCAGATACTTGCGTACAGAAGTATTATTATATACATAGTTAAGATTATAAGGATACATCTAGGACATCGCTTGTGAATTAAGATCGATAAAATATCGATAAGAAGATTTTATATTTCTTTTATAATAAATCATACTTTATAATAAATAATATTCAACTACCTAACAAATAATTATTTCTACATATTTTATTATTAAATTAATTTATTAGATTAATCATCGTGAGATTTAATTTGCATAAGTTCGCAATTAAAGAACAGTCTGTGAATTAGAATTCCCGATTACAATGTTGATTCTCACCGACTGTAGACGAGCCAGTTTTTGCCGGTTTTTTCCAGAAAATACCACTGGTATGGACTTTATCAAAAAAAGTGCAATTTTACCAATGCTGCAAGAGGCATGTCTTCTCTTCTGAATTATGTTTGGAAACATCACCTGAGTTTATGGAATGTTAAACAAGGATAAAATTATACCTAAAGGTATCTGGATGATGTTTCTGAACGCAGATTAGATGTTGCTCAAGGCCGACTCTTATATTATTTTATTTGTAATTAATTTTGCTGTTTTTGTGTTTTTCCACATACCATATGAGAGGTACCGCACCTCTCAGTAGCCATTGATGATCGTCCTTTAAATCTTTTACCTCGATCACGGTGAGGTCCATAGAATAGAGATCATTGATTAAGAGAATTCTATCACGAAATATTTTTTCTAGAATGAAGCTTATATCCTTGATGGAACAGGACGCAGGCAAACAGAGACCGAGCGTAATCAGATCCTAAGACAAAAAGTTTTATATAGTATATCTTAATAACGAATATCAAGATATTAATATTATTACTATTCTTAGATATTTTAAACTATTAATTTTATAATTAAGAATATCCATTACAGATATTTTGTCGAAAGTTTATATATGCGCTTACAAGCTATAGATGCGAATTGTAACATAACTTTCTCTTTTAATTTTGATTTATGACATTATGTGCCATATGATTTACAAATTGTTGCGTTTAGTATCGTTTAGATCCATGTACAATTAATATCAGTGATAGAACTATTTTAATTTTTTTGCTTTAATTTTATAGCAATAAAATTTATATACTGAGATAATTATTTATTACTATCAAAAAATTTTTAATGGAATTAAAAAAATTATTTATTTGTATACTCCTAACTAAATATTTATTTGAAACAAATATTAATATATTTTATTGATAAAAGTCTTTTTTAAATCGAAAAAATATTTTCTTAAAAAATTTAAAATAAAACTAATTTTTTAAATGTAAATAAATGTTGTATATGTATTTACAACATAATTTATTTATATATTGCTTATTTTAAAAATACATAAATTTTTATTTAACTACAATTTTTATATTAAAAAAATCAATTTCTTTATTTTTAAAAGTTGTTTATTTTTTTTACATTGCAATATTTCAAATCAAAAACAAGTTTTAAATTAAAAGACTCAGATTTAAAAAAAATTATTTTATATGTTTAAAAAGAATTTCTTAATTATATAACTTTTTTTATCTAACAAATATTTCTTTTATAAAAGAAGCACATTTAATGAAGTACATTTGTTTTTTAATAAATATTTTTCTTAGTATATAGATCGTAATATGTAAAAAAATATAAAAATTATTCAATTTAGATTGAATCAACCTTGTTGTACAATTTGATGATAAAATGAATATTATGAGATCTGCAATAAAATCATTAATTTAAAATACAATGTAGTTAAAACACAATGTAGTTAAAGTCTAGTTAGTCTCAAGAAAAATAAACTTACTTCGTTTAGTAAACCAATATGATACTGAAGAGTACTATTGTGTTTGAGATAAGCAACAAAATAATTCACATCGAATGGCGGAAACTCGTGCTGAGGATCATGGTAGTGTGTCCTATTTAATATATGTCGTTCTGCAATCTCCAATGGATTCCTGTTCAATATATCGAGACACTGGCTACGACTGCCCAGCCAAAAATTATTTCCATAAAAGAAACCCGACTTAGGACCACCGTTAGAATCTAATACTTGAAGACAAAAATACAATACTTGAAAATAAAAAAATTGTTATTTACGCAAAAATATTGAATTTTTTTCATTACTAATATAATTACTGAAACATTTGAGAAGCCAGGATCGCTAATTGCAAAAGATAAGACTTTTAGATATCTTACGTTATTTAGATTCTCGACGTTGTTTTTAATTTCATTAACTTAACATTCGCAATTTGCTTTATTAATTTAAAAAATTATTACAAAACACAATTTGTGAAATTATAAAATACACATTATTCTATACATAATAACGTATACGTTATTATGGATTAAAAAAGAAAGAAATAAATAAAAAAATCATTACATACAGTAATAATAAGTATAAAATATTGTCACACTAACTGAAATAACAGATATTAATTAAAAACGATAAAAAAATAACATTTTTATCGATATTTCAAGACTTATTCTTTAAATAACTTTCACTCAGATCGCTACCGTTATACATGTAATGATAGTATTAACAAATATTCAGAAGAACTCGAAGTACATGCACGAATATCAATTAAACATATTGTGTACTTAAAAGAGTGTGTACTTTCAGCTCCAAACGTTACAGGCACCATACATAGCGCGTGCCTCAATCCGCGAGAGAACCCTTGAAATGAAATAAGAGAAAATCGTGCGGTGTTGTACGCGTAACAAACACTTTTCCCTCGCACATGCGGCTGAGAAACTAGTTCCTTGTGTAACATGAAGAAAGTTGATTCGGTTAAGTGTCTTAACGGAAAGTTACGCGTGTGACATAATTTTAGTGGTATTACATTTATGGAGAATATGTTATATAATGTATGAATATAAATGACGTTCGTGCAATTCACACGCCTTGGATAGGCTATCCTCCAATGGGGAAGAAAACATGTTTCAGATCTTACCTAACCGCCCGCAAAAATATTTTATATAAAAACATATATAAATATGTATAAAAAATTTCCACATATGTTTATATTAGTTTTCTTTCTTTTGTAAAATGTCCGTTTGATATAAAAAAAATAATAGTCATATTGAAAAGATAAAAACTAATTAAAAAAATAATTTTTGCATTGCTTTTTATAAAAAAAAGTATGAAAAATTGTCCATATATAATTATATATATTCCGGAATATTAATGCAGTCTTGTAGAACGTGAATTATTATAAAATATAATACTCTTTATTCCTAAGCGATAAGTTTAATCAAGTTGATCGGGTTAAAAAATCGATTAAGTAAAACGATATTTCGAAATATATGATTATATATGGACAATTTTTCATACTTAACTTTTTTAAAAGAAGCAATGCAAAAATTATTTTTTAAATTAGTTCCTTTTTTTTCAGTATGACTATTACTTTTTTATTAAACAGATATTTTACAAAAGAAGAGAAACTAATGAAAAACATATATAGACATTTTTTATATATATTTATATATGTTTTTATATAAAATATTTTTTTCCGGGCGAATAGGTAATAAATGCTTTTTCAAAGTTAATTGTAATTTTTAATTAAACAACTTATCGCAATAATGAAATGTATTGTGTCATATTTTAAGGAAACTTAAGAACAGCGCAAAAAACCCGATATAAAATAATTCTTTGTATTGACTTTTATTTAAATAATATTTTAAAAGATGAATCACTGTTTTACTTAATCGATTTTTTAAATCGATCAACTTGATCAATTAAACGATCAACTTGATCCATTAAACGATCAACTTGATCAATTAAACTTATCGCTTAGAAGTAAAGGGTATTATGTTTTACATAAATTCGCGTTCTACAAGACTGCATTAATTATATATAATGTATACATAATTAAAAAACCTGGTAAATTACATGTACATGTGTGATATGTCTATATTACGTATATTACGTGTAATATACAAGATTTTTAATTACACAGAGATATTATATATGTTTACCTTTATAAACGTCATTATAACTACTAATCTAACTAGTCTACTTTATTTTTTATAGAGATAAAAAAACGAGATTGATTTAATTTTAATAATTAAACTCTTATCTTTATAATTAATTATCTTATAATAATTCACGCAATGAAATAATTCAACATAAAATAAACGTGAAAGATTTTGATTAGCTCTCCTGACTTTGCATTTGGTAATTATGCTGAAAATTAAATTTTGCTTACTTTTTAAGCCCCATAATATCCGTTGATCAACAGCATCTCGGAAATCTTGTAATTCTATTCCACATGTTGCCGAACCGAGAAGAGCGGCTCTTGAAGCGATGGCATAGGCAGGCAGTGAATGAATACTGTTGTTATTTTCATTAGAACTGTGAAATTGTGCAGAGACGCAGAATAAAACTGCGGAATAGCAGATGTACAAAATGAATATAAGTCGCTGACGCGACATAATGCATGTTTTAACAAAATCACAGTCACTTTTATTTCTTTATTACTGCAAACTTTCTTTCTTTTTGAAGAATACCGATACCAATTATCAAGTCAATTTCAGAGATAAACAGAACGAAAGGTTGCTCACATAACGAATTTTAATGTGCAAATCTAAAATTATTCTTTTTGTCGAATTAATAGTAATAAAGATTTTTCCCAACGAATCGTAAAAAAACGCTATTTATTAACTTCATTTGCGCAAATAATATAACATTTTAGCGTTAGCGTTTTTGTTAACGGCTACTTTCTTTTAATTTTTACAATAAAGATTAATATTGGTCAGCGAGATTCGACGACCGGGACAAGACTGGTCTATATAGGGAGAAGTTAACGCAGAATTTGCAGTGGAAAGCGAAACGTCCTCCCCGTCGACTTTTTCACTGCTATAACGAAGCCCCACCACGTTATTGTGTCTCGGTATGAATTCAGAAATTATCCTTTATAAAATTGTATTTTCATTGTTAGCTTTTCGTTGATGGCGTTTTGAAATTCTTCTTCATTGTGAATATTTATACTTAATTTACATTAATGATGTTATGGAAATAATATTTCGCATAACTCCGCAATAGTATTGCGGAAAAACACATAATTTGTTTGTAACAGTCACGTTATTTTTTTTTTATATTATATGCACAATATTATTAAATTAAGTTTAAGTTAATATTCACGTTAAAGAAAATAGACTCTGTGGAATTAAAACATTGTCTTTTGTTTGTTCAATGTTATGTGATATATCAAAGACATATTTTTATAATTACATTGACACTTAATTCTTCACTTGTTATTGGCTTAAATAATATCTGATTTGTTGATTTCATACGAACTACTTAATATTTTTCTTTAAAAATTTTTTTTATTTTTAAGTAGAGATAAAAGAAATAAACGGTTAAAACAGGATCTTAATGGTTGTTGTAACTTATATATTTTTCTAGTTTATTCGAACTGCACACCGTTGGAATCTAGTTGAGGTAATCTTTTTCACAATAAATTTTCCTTAATGTTTTGGGATGAAGAGTTATATATCTTAGTCTAAATTGATAATATTGTGATATTACCAATCTAGTTTTATTTTAATTAGCTGCGTCGAAAGTCCGATAATAATGGCGTGCAGTTTGACTGAATTAGAAAAATGTATAAATTATATAACAAGCATTAAGATCCTGTTTGACCGTTTATTTGCCTATTTTAACTTGAATTATGTTATTCACATATATGGTCTTACATATTATTATAATATTTTTTATTTCATTTCCGGGATTTAGTTATTAAACTTTCAAAAATGTGCATGTAAAAACAAAGAGAAAAGAACTCAATAATTTAAAAAAAAGGAAGATTACTTATTATATTTAAGAGTAAATATTGAAAATATTGGGAAAATGTATAATGTAAAACAAAGCGTCTAACGATAATAATATCGTACTTTAATATTCTTTTAAGAAGATGCTGTAGTGCTCCTCAAACCGAGAACTGGAATTTTTGAAAAATGACAATCTTTAATTTGAGATTTAAGTAAGTTATTATCCAATTAATCTACGAGATAATTAAAATGGATATACACGCGAGAAGGGAAGTATATAGAGAAGAAGTGAAGAGCCAGTAATTGCATTGAGAATCTCCATCCTTTCTTTCACTTATATGCTCACCTTAATTACTATCTGTTACTTGAGGGATAATTTACAATTAGACTAAATCTCCAATTAGAGATTATTGTTTTTCACCGCGGCCTTTAGATCACCTTATGCATCTCAATACTTTCTTTTATTTATATTATTATTATGTTTTATAAGAAATTTTCGCTCGGAGAATATTTATAAATAATTACGTAAGATCATAAATAAATACAAACCGTTATTTTTTTTAATTTAAAAAAGTAGACACTGTTGAAGGTAAAGTAATAATATGTTTAGAATGTTATTATAAAAAAGGCAATTTAATAAATGATGTCTGTTTGATGCTCTGGCTCTTATTAACTTATTGTCATTTTTAAAGTTAATTTATTATAATGAAATTAGCGTAATCTCAAATGAAATTTCTTTGCTATCTATATAAATATTTTTTATTTATATCTTCTAGAGAACTTTTTGAAAATAAAATAGAATATAGGTTTAGCATTAAAAAAAAACCTAAATACATTGTGTAAATAAAACAAATAATCCATACAGCGAAATATATTGGAGATGTAATCAGATATCTGTGTACTTACAATTTTAAATCAATTTTAAGATATCTTATTGTCAGATATTTATAGAATTCTACAGGACATTATTATTTGATATCACGTATTGTCTATAAGGGGATATTTCTGAAATATTTGCATATAACATGTATATACGTAAAATTTTACAAAAATGTTTGGAAAGCAAAAAGATACAAAATGGGAGAAAGTTTTCTGGAAGGCATAATATAATCATTGTGACAACTTATTAACGCACAACACATTGTTATACTAACGCGATGTTCAGATATTTCACGTCTTATGAAGTCTGCAGTGTCTGCACATTGCTTATTTAGTTGACTCGCGAACACATTGACCGAGCGTGACACAATTGCTTCAATTCAACAAGAAATGAGCAAAGAAAGGTAAATGTTTAATTCTAATTGTTTATATCTTTATATCATATTTCTATTATATCATGTTTCTATTTATATTGATTTATAATATATAAGTATAATAATAATACATAAATTTCCAAATCAATATTATATTCTTTATATAATATCAGTTATGTATATCTTCTGATTTATAAATGTTATCTCATGATAATGTAATCTTACGAAATGAAATATTACATTATGAATTATTCAATTGTCACGCATTAATAAGTTGTCAAACAATAATTTTATTATGTTTTCTGCAAAACTCCGTGCCGTTTCTGTATCTTTATTTGCTTATCAAAACATTTCACATACGGCAAAAACGATCATTTTTACTGTTTGTAATTGTAGGTAATTGTATGAATTATTATGAATATAAAGACAATTATTGGAAACTAAATATTTTGTCAGAGTAAAGAAAATAATTGGTGAAAAGTCATAACATTTTAAAAGCTTATATTTTATGCAAGAAGTATTAATCTAAAAGATAAAAATAGTTAAAAATGCCCGTTTGATACTTCTAGTGTTAATTAAACAAAAATATATGTTAATTAATTAAACAAAGAACATAAAAAAGTATATGTTTTTAATTTAAAATATTATATTTTTTATTAATATTTATATAATCCTTATTTTCTAAATATATCTGTAAGGGAATAGGGGAATGTGGCGCATCTAAGAAAAAGTTGAATATTTCTTGAGAAAAATGTTTTAAATATAATAAAACAAAGAATAAAATTAAATTTGAGTATTTTCTCTATCGGCATATAATAGATTTAATAATATATTTACAGTATAATGCACTACGGTTTCTACGTTAAAAAATCATTAGGATGAATGCTGTTTTCTGATTTTATATTAGGCCTGTTCTTTGTAAGTGCATTAGTGCAATACGTTAGACAAATATATTTTTTCTCATTGTAACCATTATTATAACTATTGCACTAGTACAATAGTGCAGCGACAAAAAACAGGCCTCTTGAATTGCAGTTAAAAAAATTCAATAAGTGTTTAATTATTATTGAAGATAAGCTTAAACAATTAACCAAAGTGCATTATAAAATTTTTTATACAGATTATCGAAATAGTTATAAATTAGATGTCCATATATATTTATATATGTTTACACTAGTTTTTTTTGTAAATTTTCTGTTTTATATGTATATATTCCAGTAATTTGTTCTTGCATCTCAGGAGCAAGAACAAATCCTCTAGAAGGGATATGTTGGGAATAACAGAACGAAATCCTAGAAGGAAAAGAAGAAATTAAAATTTTTTTAGATGCGGCATATACATCGGAGTTATTCTTTATATATTCAGTGCCAATCAAAAGTTTGGAAATGTTTGCGAATTTTTCGGGTTTCACAAAAAGTTAAATTCTTAAAATACTATAATTTGACAAAACATTATTAAACAAAATTTAGCATAATAATAATAGTTTATGTTTTATTGTATACGTTTTGAATACTATTAAGATTTATATTTAATAAATAAAATAATTTTCTAAATAAATGTTTTTAAATATTTACAGAAATAAATGTAATAAATAAAAATAAGCTTCCGAATTTTACACCTCTAAAATTTATATTAAATCTTAAAAAAAAAACTGTAACCATTTTTTTAAACATAATTATTTTAAACGTAACAATCCTGCGCGTGTAACGATCAATTGTCCGTTAAATATTTCATAAACAATAAAAATGAAATGATACTTAAAGCGTTGTCATCGCTAAAGTAAAACTAGTTATAGTGTTACTATGTTAATATTCTGATTAACATTTTTTCTTAAATTATCTTGAAATTAAAAACATTCTTAATAGAATAATTGACGTAAATTAATGTATATATTTTAAGGATAACGTTAAAATTATATATAGGATGTCCCGCATCAGATATGCAATATTTCATGGAAAGATAGACGGTGATCAAGGTGAACATAAAAGTCCACTATAGTTTTTGGATATCTCTAATTGCTGAGATATTAATTTTTCAAATTGTACGAATGAGAGCGCGCCGAGAAAAGCGCTGAGCCGCTCGAGCTATAGCACTACTGTGTCAAGCATTGGTTACCCGGCAGGTCAAGCGGCTCAGCGCTTCCCTCGGTGCGCTTTCATTCGTACCATTTTAAAAATTAATACCTCGCCTATTATTGGAGATATCCAAAAACTATAGTAGACTTTTATGTTTACCTTAATCCCGTTTATCTTTCCATGTTAGTAATCACAAATGTTTGCTTAAAATTCTACGATTGCTGATTATGAAATTGAGATCTATGGAAATTTTGTTGAATATAAAAAAGAAACTTACCTGCGTGCTAAGCTGAAAGAAACGCAGAAACCAGTTTAAAGTTTAAAATTGTAATAATTACTACAGAGTAGTCCGTTTTTAAATGTCATTAAAAAACGTTGATTATATAAGCGATTTCACATTCTTACTTCTGTGTTTGAACAGATTTGCGCAAAGATAACATTATTACATTTTGAAGATTATCATAGCTTTTACATGTAAACGAAAGACAGTGTTTTTTTTAATTAAAATAATTTTATTAACTCTTTAGTGTGGAGAGGCCAAATTACCATTTTTGTTTCTTTTCAATCCATTATATAGTGTCATCACATTTTTATAAATAACATTCAAAGTATTAAATATATATTTTGTAATTTTAAGTTCAATCATATTGACGAATGGAAATACTTTTAAATTTAAACTATTAATTATTAACGAAGTTATTGTACAACATGTAAATAAAACACACATTAATAATTTACCTTCTATATTGATTTTATAAGTAGAAATGTATAAAAGAAGTCATACACGCGTGTTAACTTTTGCGATATTTTGTCTATTAGAAAAATTGCGACAGAAGTGTTTAGATAAAAGAATATAGAAACTGATTTGGGCATTTCCCGTTACTTGTCGAGTAAACTTTTTTGAAGATTTTTAAAATTATTTACATACCTACGAGTATAGATACTGATTTTTTAAATATTTTATTAAAGATGATGAATAGCGCGCCGTTCGCTAGCGCATCTGTTTGTTTGCATAAACACAAATTATACACATTCTTATTGTACTTGTAAAAATTCTTATGCTTAGAACATATGTTTTTATTCATAGATATATTAATTTAATTTAATTACAAACATCTTTTAACAGAATCTACAGGTAAGAATATAATGACCACTATTGACAACATGGAAAAATAGTTTTAATGAAAATGTTTTTTTTATAAATAAATCGAAAATTTTTATTATGAATATGAATTAACTCATTTTTTACAAAGTATTGAAAAATTTGATGAGATAAAAGACTCTGCACAAACTTTATGAAACTTGATGGGTTCAGTATGTCATAGTTCTTAACTCATTGATCAAAAGTTTCCACGGGCACAAAACTTAAAAATAACTAGTTTTTTTGTTACGACCGTTTAAAGTGTTGCATTTGAGCATTGTTTGAATAATGTTCCAAATCATTTTCAGTTAGTTAAGTCAACAGATTAAGGGTCGGTTGTTCCAACTTCTTGGTAAACTTACCTATCAGATAAATATATGTTTGTCTTTATTTATTTAAGAAAAGAAATGAAGATAGATACATGCTTACCTGTATAGATTCACATATATTATATGAATCTATTGTATAAAACCGTTTATGTTGTTAACTTAATTATTATTTTATATATGCTTATGACATCTAATCTGTAATTTATATAATTTACTAATTTATTAATTTATATGCAAATATGCATTTATTAATTTTTCTTTAATGAATTGTTTTTATATAATTTTGTAAAATATTTGTGTTTTTATAAGAAAAGCTTTTTGTCAGAAACTTTATCCTTAAGCTGAAGTTTAAGTTTGTTATATTTAAAATAATTGAATTACGTTTATTTTATTATCAATACTAGCTATGCCCTGCCATGCGTTGCTGTGGCTCTCTATTTTTATGCTACGTTTTTTTCAAATTTTCTTTGCTTTCATTGTTTAACTTTCAAGAGCCTTGCTTTACTGTTGCTCTTTTTATTTTATTTTTGAATAAGCATTTATCTATCTTTAATAAATCTAATATTCATTTACTCATGTACTTTTAACTTTTTTTTCTAAAAGCTGCCATGGATTTAGAAATCCATTCAAAAGACTGTTTTAAATAAGTTCCTTTTTTTCAATAAAATAACAGCCACCTTTATTTTTCTTATTACCTTAATTTAAACACAATAAAAACATTCTTCGCCTCTCCCGATCTCTCCCGTCTCTCCTGGTCTCTCCCCGTCTCTCCCGGTCTCTCCCGGTCTCTACCCGTCTCTCCCGGTTTCTACCCGTCTCTTCCCGTCTCTCCCCGTCACTCCCGGTCTCTCCCCGTCTCTCCTGGTCTCTCCTCGTCTCTCCTGGTCTCTCCTCGTCTCTTTCCATCTCTACTCATCTTTCCCAGTCTCTCCCCGTTTCTCTCCGTCTCTCCCGGTCTCTCCCCGTCTCTCCCGGTCTCTCCCCGTTTCTCCTCGTCTCTCCCTATCTCTACCCGTCTCTCCCGGTCTCTCCCCGTTTCTCCCCGTCTCTCCCTATCTCTACCCGTCTCTCCCCGTTTCTCCCGGTCTCTCCCCGTCTCTTCCAGTCTCTTTCCGTCTCTCCCCGTCTCTCCCGGTCTCTTCCCGTCTCTCCCGGTCTTTCCCCGTCTCTCCCCGTCTCAATGTGTCAAAATTTCAATAATATTAATGAAAAACTATTTTTTACACTTAAATTATGGCCATCATTTTTGAAACACCCGATATATCCAAAATCAAACCCCATAAGAACACTCCCGTTTTCGAATGCAACATTGTGTCAAAATTTCAAATCCTGCCATTGATTCTAAATTGTCATATACACGCTAAAAGAAACATTCTCAAATTAAAGGCCTGCATTTATGAAACGACCAGTAATAAATCTAATATTCATTTATTCACATACTTCTAACTAAATTCAATACAACGTTGTGTCAGAATTACAAAAAAATATCATTTAAAAAATATTGTTTAAAATTAAATTATGGCCATCATTTTTGAAACACACGTATTTCCAAAATCAGACCCCATAACACTCTCGGTTACGAATGCAACGTTGTATCAAAATTTCAAAGCAATCGGTGAAAAACTTACGAAGATCTTAGATGAGAAACAAACATTTACATTTTTATTTATATAGAAGATAGACTAGCGTGACGAATTACATTGTGAAAGCGCTTGTGTAATAAAGCATAATATAATGCATATGTAAAATGTCCCAACTTTCCCATGACAACAGTTAATATCAGACTACTAAAGTCATTTCCCAGATAGCAAGTTTATTTATCTTTATTTTAACGTCAAAATGACTTACTTTACTATCTGAATTCAGAATAAAAATTCTACCAAAATGTTAAAGCTATAATGGTTTTCAAATATAAGGTATTTGCATGGTTGATTAAAAATGTCAAAAATTTGCGCGTTTAAGTATTACATACAGCAATGTCATACAATAACATAACATAATTAATTAATAATCCGTATATAAATATGATAATATTAAGAAAGAATTACAACAAAATTAAATCAATATAAAAAATACAATAGAATTGATGTTTAAGACTAAAATAATTACTTTAGAGTCAGATTAAAGTGTGTAATATCTAAATAGGTATGTAGGTTATCTACTGTAAAGAAAATAAAGTAGCAAGCGACTAACACTACAACATTACTTGAAAAACCGCAAATTATTCATTATTTTTATAATTGCAAGTCAATAAAATTATAATTACACGTGGTACGTACGGCGCTGTATTGCCAGCTATCATAATTTCAAAAATATTTTAAAAAACATATTTTTAAGGATATTTTTACAAAAAATATAAACTTAAAAACGTCTTAAGAACATCTTTTGGTAATGTCTTTTAAAATAATTTCTTTCAGCTAGCTTAAAAAGAATATTTTTAAGATATTATTAAAAGTTCTCTTGAAAATATCTTTTTGATAACATATCTAAAACACGTCTCCTTTAAGACGTCTTTGTGAAGTCTTTTGAATATGCGTGTTGTTTAAGGATAGGATATTTTTTTAATTTTTTGAATGATCCCGTTGTCATTTATAAAAATTTAAAATAATAATCTAAAATAATGATTGTTTTAGGTTGGTTAAAAGTATATTTTTAACACGATTTCTTACTTCGCCGAAAAAAAGCAATTAAAAAACATAACAAAAAGATATTCGTTTCAAGTTGTCTTTTTCGTCTTGCTAAAAAGATGTCTTAGCGACATCTTTTCGCTTTGTCGAAAAGATAATTTTAAAAATAACAACTTTTCGTTACCTTTTAGTATTATGTCAGTATCTGGGAGACTTCAAACTTTATGTAATATTATATGTAAATATAAAAATCAAACAATCAAATTCCTCTTTTTTTAATATGAGATAACAAGCTATTAATTTCTTATTACAAAACAAATGTTTACTTTGTGAAAAATACTTCAATTTTGTATATTATATAATTATTTGTCAAATAATTATTATCGAGTGTAGTGTTCACATAGGAAATGACATTCGATTTAAAAGTTTAAAGTAATTACATGGATCACGTAGAAAAATAATCGGATTAGATTTTCAATTCTTTTGTTACGATTTCAATTCTTTTGATACATCACGTTCTTTACGCGTATGATATTTGATTTCGTAATATCTTACTTAAGAATGCGTATACAAAATGAACGTGTGACTTATCACACGCATCAGTATTATACGTACATCTATTATATGATCAACAGATTTTATACATGATAAAATGTACATCCTTTACACATATGATTTAAAATACGATTTGTAAAATGCAGACACTCATGAACTTTTATGATAAGTTTTCTCAGATAAATATAATATTGAAAGATTTTCAATATTAAGTGTTCCAATTCTAGCATTTTTTTGTCGTTTCTACAGAAAAATGCTAGAATTGGGACACTTTTGTAAATTTTTGTAGTTTTTTTAGAATTTTGTAGAAAATTTTTCCGCCAGGATAGGCACTGGCTACTCGCTCGATTTCATTTTTTATACACTCAGGAAAAGACTGACCACCAAATTCCATTACATAACTTATTGGTTCACCGAACAGTAACACGAAAAGAGTGTTACAACTGCGGCAAAAAAACAAAGAATAAATTTTTCACGATCCTCTATTGATTCTAACATTGCAGAAAAATTTATTAATTACTTTAAGAGGATTCCTAATATTGGTCTATCTTTTTCTGATATATCTGGACAAACTTAATAAATTTAAAATACTTTAACCACTTCCGCACAAAATTAACTGCTTAAACTGTGAGGCATCATGTTGGCCAAACGAGTAGACAATTTTACGAAAGAATTGATGAGCGTAGAAGTCACATAAAATGAAATGATACACAGACGTGTTATCATAGAATATCTACTAAATTTTTCTCACGATTATGATTAGGATAATGTGTCACTTCTAGATAAAGAAAATCATCTGTATGAATTTCATTTCTGAAATAATTTCCATTAAAAAATAAAAGTAAAGTAAAAAGTTTGAATTTAATGCACATTATGTAAGAACTAATAGTACTTTTATATAAAAATTTATTTTAAAATTAATAAAAAATATAACATTAACTGCAAATGTTGTGTACGTAACTTTATCGGAAATAACAATTTTTAACAAAATTGTTCTTCAATTATTATATGATTGTATTGATTTCTTAATATTGATAAAATTTTTATCAAATAACGAATGTCACACGCATTGTTTTTTTCCCGATTCATACAGATATTATAAAGAAAAGGATTCTTCAATAAATGAGACATAAATAATTTTCAGAATGTTATTATCAGCACATGGAAGTTTCGTATTCGTCTCACAAAGTAAAGATTATACGCAAAATGTCAACAATTGCGAATCGAAGAAGGCGACCTCGGGCGCGACCCGCGGGCTTGCGTGATGGCCGCCTCTCCAAAATAAAGATAAAGTATTTTTTTGCTTACATATGATAATAATACAGGTAATAACGGTATTTATTATTACGGTATCGTAAAATATCACAACATTAATATCTGCCGAGCGAATGAAATAAACGATCTGTGACGGCCTCTTGCGAAAAAAGTCAGCAAACGAGTGAAATCCGACTTTTTGCACCTATCCTCTTGTCTTGATATACAAAAAAAAAAAGAGGAATCATTGGTGTCTCACCCGGAAGAGATACTTGCACGTAAAGTCGCTCCCTTACGAGAAGTTCTGTTCAATAAATTAACTAATCGTCAATTGACGAGTGTGACACGTTTCGCCACGAAGAAATCGCGTCTCTTGATCATCGCGCATGTATTTTATAAATAAAAAGCTGTACGCGGACAGCATTTCGAGTGAAAAAACAACTTTCGCACACATCCACAGGAAAGCTTACACATAAACTTGCGTTTTAACTCACAACCACTGTGATTAAAGATGAATAATATGACTACTATACAGCGGGTTCAGTTTTTATTTTAATAATAAATGGCACTATATTATTATTTTCAGTTAAATTAGGATTGACAAATTCTACTTATACTCCACAATTATTTTTATTATTTTCATAGAAATTAAGAAAAATGTTAGAAACAGTGCACAAAAATATATATTAATGAATATGTGCAAAATGTATTGGCATAATTAAATAATTAGATAATAAGTTAATATTTTGATTTAATGCAAAATTATATATTTTCTAGATTTCATGGGGTTTTAAAATAATTGCAATTTTTCAAACGTTTAAATTTACTTTCGTCAAACCGAACCCCTACAAACTTCTTTCAAACCTTTAAAAGTTCTGTCTTAAAGTTACTACACGTATATTGAGCAATCTTTCTGTTATTTTACAAAATATGCGATATGAGAATGGGCTCGATCTTTGTAGCGGTTGAGAGTTAACTCGAAAGTCACTTTCATGAAAAAATTCGTTCGAGTGACACGTCGTTACAAGTCGTGATCGTATAAAATCGAGAGTAGTATCGAACGGCACTCGGATATATGATCTAGAAGGAAGGAAAATGTTCGTACGTAAAAATGAAGAAAAAACGCAACAATGGAAGGAACGTATCGATCTATTTATAAGAAAAACGCACAGCGCGACGGCTGCTTATTATCAAATCTGCGATTCACGGTCGAATATACGAATCTGCCGTCGGAACGTCGGCGATTATCATCGCCATTTTATACAGTCTTCCCGGTTTGGCATAATTAGATCTTAAGAGTGGAACTCACTGAGAAACCCCTTGGAAACTTTCAGGCAGGAAGTTACTCACAAGCAAGATCGATAGAATAAGTCAAACCGGCGAATTACTTTGGAGAGCGCTCTGAAGAAGCGTTTTGTGCATACGATTTTATCGATTCGTATTTCTATTTCTGTTATTTCATTTTTCTGCGACAAGCCACGAGGACCGAAACGCTCAGACTAATTTCTGAAACGGGCCTCATGGACGCTGGAAGTACTCGCTATCCTCTGCAACGATTCAGGCATACCTAAGCGCACGCATTAACGATCCATTTGGCAGGCATACAAAAAAACTTTCAGAAAACACACACACGCGCATTCACGCGCGCACGTACGCATATCTGTGCATATACAAGTACACGCGCGCGTTCACATGTTTTTTGATACATCAGCACAATGTACACTAGCAATTACAGATTACTCGAGTACGGAGAGAATGCGTATACAACACCAGCGATCTAACTACGTAACAGTTACTACAACTATATACACCGATACCGGATAGCCGGTCGCGCCAAGTTCACCGGGCCTTTGGAGAAGGTTCGACGAAACGGTGATCCATCTTCGTCGAGCTTGATAATACAAAATAATAATACGTCCTATATATGTATATTTAGTCGTGAAACATTTATATTATACAGAAAAATATCTTTAACCTTTTTCCATAAAAAAAAAGTGAATCGGCTAGTTCAGAAATATAACAATTAAAAAAATCGGAATTATTCAGAAAGTTATCAAAACTGTGCCATTTTTTAAGGTACAGTTATTTAAAAACAGTAATATATTTATACAAATCATAGATCTATGCTTTTATAGTTCCATAAACATATTCTGCATAAACATATTTTGAAATTATAAATTTATATTGTTTTCTCTCTTTCTGTCCAACTGACCGATTCATTATTTTTAACTTGAGAATATATGAAATGATTTAAAAACATTTTTAGATTAAGAATTTAGAACACGACAAAAAATATCAGAAACGGTAAAAAAATATATGCTACAATACGTAAAGCAGAAATAAATTGTTAATACGCAGACATAATAAAACTACAATTTAAAAGCGAGATATCGGCACAGAATGTAATTTCCCGGAATGTCTCTTAAAAATCACTTTGAGCCATCCTAGGGAAACATTCCTCGTTCGGCTAATATTGTCAGAAATGCTGTCAAGAATACTTTCATACAAAGATATAATCACGATATATGTCTCAATTTGATATTTCTTTTCACGCTGACTTCGAGTTGCTTTACAGTATATGTCCACGTTAGCAAGATATCGTCGTTATATTGCTATAAGTAGATAAATAAAGTTGGCGTTTACTTCGCTCGATGTTACTTCCCATTGCGAAGTTTCGTCGGACCTTGACCGTGTTTTGTCTTACTATTTTTCTGTAACTATACTCTTTTACTACGCTTCCCTGTTGGCTAAACTTTATTGACTAACACTCCCCTTCCAAGCAAAATGCTTAACGGATATCATTGTGCTTCGTTTACCAGGAAGAAAATATGTATATATATTTGTTTTTTTAAAGTAGCTTCGAAACATATGTGTTCATTTACATTCATCTTTAAGTTGTGCTTTGCATGCAGCTGAGATTATAAATCGTGAACGGCAAAACTGTATATAGATTTTGTTCGTTGTATGAGATTTTGCAAAATCCACATACGAAAATTATTTCAATCAGCCGAGTGTTGAGAGTAATTAACAATCTCGCAACCTGCATACGGCTGTCCAATTATCCACGTTCAATATGCACTTATAAGGTGATTAGCATCAGCCTCGGTCTTGCGAATCCGTACAATGGATTTCACATAAAGTAATCGATTTCAAACGTACTATTTTGACGGATATTAGTTCAACTATGGATATCGTCGTGGTGTGGTTTTTTTTGTACGAAGGAAAGCGAAAATTTAAAAACGATCTGGTGAGGACGATGTCACATTTGGCTGCTCCTCTCAAGTCAACGATTCCCTTCTCCCATCGTTATCATCTCTTCTAACTACCGCGGCTCGTAGGCTTCGTAGACGAGCTCTGGCACCAGAGCCAATGAAAACGTGGCGCTGGCCTGTCGTGGATATTGCCGTCTTGTGGTGATGGCTTCGTGTTACCTATTGTTTTCTTCCATTACCACTTGCTTGAACACACCAGCGGGCATTTGGCTTTTCACCTCGTGACTACCAAGTGCAGTCGTGCCGTCTTTCGCAATAAAGAGTTGAAGACCAGTTGCTGCAAAAGGCAAATTTCTATTTGATTCCAAAATTCGTAATCTTTTAAATATTTATTTTTGAAAATTCAGCCATATTAAAATATTAATACAATTATTTTTACTTTTTAAAATAAACAAATTTTTTTAAGTAAATAAAAAAAGAAGCAAAATTCTGCATTAAAATGTAACTGTCATTTTTTAATGAATATAGTAAATTAGAAGAAAAACGTACTCTCAGAACTTTCAAGATCCGTCTGCTCTAAATTCGTTGCTTTAAGCAGTTCGTCGATAAGGGAATCAGGATTCGGCCTGGTGACTTCAACTCTACAGAGGACAGGATTACCAGCACTATCTTCCGCTTTTTTTCTACGCTCCAGAGCAGCCTTTGCACGGTCCAAGGATCCAGTTTCGCTGAGACCCGAACCACCAGAAGGATTTCTGCGGATAATAATGTAAAAATTAACTTCACTATCATCACATATTGCGAGATGTTCTAACATGTTAAATCAAACACTAAGTATAAAAAGCAAAAATAAAGTATCGGCACTACTCTGTTCGGCGCAAAATCAGAAGATTATAAAAAACTAAATAGCGCGGATATAAACGATATAAATATTAACGATGAGGACGAAGCTGATACACAGTTTGTAAACATTAATTTTATTCCTCGGCTCATTGGCCATATAAATTATAAAAAATTGATTATTAATCCAATAAAAGATGTAAATTTCTCTTCCATTACGGTGCGTATTAATTTCTTTGCAATTATTCGCTTACACGGTAGATATAAACCGTAATTACAACTTACTGCATGCTTTTACCTTGCTTAATGAAATGATCAATTAAGCCTTGCTTGAAAGCAAGATTTGATCGATCGTTCCTGTCCATATCTGTTGCATTTAAAATTTATTTATTCAATTTTAGCTAAAATAAATAAATTCAAGATAGTGTAATGATATATCCCTAAGGTATAAAGCCTTTATTTAATATTTTAATTTCATACTGCATTGATTTCTTATGCTAGAGTGATATGTCGTAGTTTTATTTACAAGCAATAAATATAATACGTCACGTACGTAATCAATAAATAACTATGTAGTGTTTAAAATTCTTCTAAATTAAAGGAAATGTTGTTCCTAGGCAATGGACTTTTCATGCCAATGTGCTCACAGTCAACGTTCGAATACGTGAAACACACTTACTTAAAGTAGGGGAAATATCATTCAATCGTGAATGTCCGATAAACATACAAAGAAATAAACGCGTTTTCTTCCAGTGAATACTAACAGTCAATTTAATACATTATACAAGGGAAATTTCTCATGCAAGTGATAATTAAGATGATTAAACATACCCGTAAAAATTTAAGGAAAAAACGATTAATTAAGCAAGTGAGAAAGAAAGAGAGAGAGAGAGAGAGAGAGAGAAAGAGAGAGAGAGAGAGATATCACACAGAAAAAAGAGTAAATACACTAAATATATAGTGTTAATTAAAATAAGGAATTAAAATAAACAAGATAAACTTGATAGAACAAATTTGTTAACAAATGCAGATTGTTGCATAACAAATTATCTGAGAATAAAGCTAAAACAATAATATGTATTACATTAATAATGTGTTACTAATAATTATTAATAATTTGAACCAATAAAAATAGCAAATATTATAAATATTTGAAAAATTATAGAAATATTTAAAAAACCATCTCAATCAAACAAATGAAACAATTATTTGTTACATTTTTTAATTTTAAAGATTTAGATATTTTCAAATATTGACCATAGAAATTCTGATAAAGCAAAAATTTATTTTAAATTTTATTGAGAAATAATAATGTGCTAATTTGCACTTTTTTAAAGTCTGACCTGTCTCTAGTTAAATTGGAAATTCTTTTATTAAAAAGAATTTAGAATTGGTAAAACAAAATCTGTTATTGAAATTTAATATGGTATTTAATATGAAATAAATTACGTTTACCAATAAAACAATTCACACAAGCATATCCAAGTAAGATAGTATACCATTTCTGATAGCTTAATGAGATGAATGTGGTGCATGAAAGTATCATTGAGTAAATTTTTGCGGAAGAATTGCATATGTGCGAGAAGCGTGCATTTAGGAGCTGTAAATCATGCAGATGTGAATTCTTGCGGAAAAATTGCGTAACAAGATTGCAAGAGAATTATAGGGTGTGCCACAGAACATTAAAACAAATTGTTGCTCCCATTGAATTAGCTTGGACACAATAACTTACAGAAAAGTAAATTTTAACGACAAACATTATTTGTGCACGCTTAATTGTTAGTTCTCATCAGATAATGATCAGCGTTTGATCCCAGAGAAATGTAAATTGCGATAAAGCGGTAAAATTAGATTTTGTTCATGGCTCACTCATTCATAAGAGCCAACTCGAAGAACATTTCAGTCTCATTAAGATCTGCCGGTTCTCGGAAATTTTTGACTGAACAATTCAAGGTCTACTTCAGCACACTTTCATTCCGCTGTGCGATTAAAACAAACAATAATTTATATTTCCCTTACGTTAAATAATTTACCAGTTAAAGTCAGAGAGATAAAATGCTTTGCATATTAGGAAATTTATACGTATGATCAAA
Organism: Monomorium pharaonis; assembly: GCF_013373865.1. Classification (NCBI taxonomy): domain Eukaryota; kingdom Metazoa; phylum Arthropoda; class Insecta; order Hymenoptera; family Formicidae; genus Monomorium; species Monomorium pharaonis. The sequence goes on along the minus strand of NC_050468.1, from coordinate 26,497,078 downwards.
AAATTTTACATAGATGAAGAAAAAATAATTGCCATAAATAATCAATCTAAAATCTAAACTTGTTTATTCATAAATAATATTTAATTTGCCCCTATTTTTCTGTTACAATAAATAAATATATCGTTAATGATTCGATAACAGTTGATTTAGTTCTGAACTTCCACATTACAATTTAAATATTGATTATATAGAAGTTAATATTAATTCTGTAGATCGACGACCTCGTTTGGCGACTGCCTTTTATTGTTTTCTAAACCGTTTGCTCAATTTGTAGACTTGGCCTATGGAATAATAATCGACGGTCAAAAATAAAAAATTCAAAATAGTAGAGTCAATATAAATTAAATTTCGGACAAAATTTAAAAAAAGTGATAACTCGTTTTATGGAATTTTTTATGTCGCTAAATAAGATTACTAAGTTTCTAGTTTTGTTTTACTTAAAGCCGAGTAGCACAGACATTTAACGCCTCAACTTCCAAATGTTGATTATGAGTCCTGTGATATAAGTTTCTCGTCTGTTGCAAATTGCTTTTTGAATTTTGATATTTTCAGATTACGTTCATATTCAACGATCCTAACAACTTTCTAAACACAAGTTACATGATAATTAGATTATCTTTTAAATTCAGTTTATGTTGAATTTTAAATTTTAGAGTTCCGAGGCCAGAATTGCGAAGGTTTCACCCCGAAAACCCTTGTAAAAACAAAGTTTCACAAGTTACTTTATTAGAAATTTCCGGTCCTCAAAGGATTAACAGTCATTTGCGTAAAATGTGAATTGGAAGCTATGAAGAGGAAACAGCAAGAAACTACATTTTGCATGCATCAAACTAATTATTGTCTGCTCAGTATTAAATAATATTTATATTCTGACGCACGTGTGAAAAATTCTTTATATAAAAATTAAAAGTTGCTGTATTTTTGCAATGGTGAAAAGCAAAGACGTGCGCATGAAGGAAGGATATACGTAAGACGAAAGCATGGACTGACGGTGGGGTAATGCTGTTTCGATGCTGCGAGTTCGGTGGCGCGATTTCTGGTACCCCTAACGAGGACTCTTCAGAGTCCGCTGGACTGGTGGCGACCGTAGCCAGCTTGCCCCCCGTCCCGTCCAGCAACTTCCGGTGGCCTCCGCCAATACCCCTGTAAGGATTCATAAAGCCATCCAAACTAGAAGCATAGCTGCCGCACAACACTATATACCTCCATCCTTATTTCTTTATTTGCACACAGATAATCAGCTTGTTTAATTAAAAATAATTAAATTTAAATCAATAATGTTGCTTCTGATTATATAAATTACATTGCATTTCATGTGTTTATTCGTTGAGCTGCATTCTCAATTGTTTATTATTTATCTTTGTAACAAATCGAGAAAAACAATCATATGAGATTTTTTAGAGAAATCAAAATCCAAACATAAGTCACTTTTCTAATTAATAACTCAACATTTTTCTCTGTTACCTCTTTACAAGATATTTATGTTGCAGTTATATAAATTTTATTTTATTGGTAGTTGAGAAATTACTTAAATAAGTCTCAATATAATCTTGAAAGGTAATAACGAACACACGTTAATAATATTAAAGCACACATATAACTTTTGTAAACAAAATATTTTAAAGAATATGAGAACGGATTATATATCTCATGGGAACAACAATAAATTTTTAACAAGACATATATTCTTTGGTTTTATGTTTGTAAGGTAGACGCACAATTCCCTTACTGTGTTATCAGATCACTTTCCTTACTTGGAACTGCTATGTAATATGTAGGATATATTTAATTAGCTCACATCAAAGGCATAGAAATGAAAAATGGCCCGAGCATAGTTATCATGGTTAATGAAAAATGAGTTATTGCGTTTATATGATGAAAGTAAGATATAAAAGATAATTAAGCAATGGCGCAATTATTAAATTAAATTTAAACTTGTTAAAAAATTCACCAATTTTCACAGAATGAATGAAATGCATGCCCCTATATAATTTGATATATGTATATTAATTTGTGATCGATTACGTATGATATAATATTAATTTCTTGCGGTAGATATAAGCGAATCGATTACGCGCAAATAAACTGTAAACGAATTTGTTATCGAGTTATTAATATTTGGTTCGTCTCAAGCCTCACTCTACTCTCTAAATAAAATTAAATAAAATTTACTGCAAAATAAAAGACATCGAGAAAATAAATACATAAATCGACTTAAATGGTTGATAATAAAACAAAAGTGATAAATATAACTTGATTGGAAATATGCTTTTAACTTTCTTAACGTAGAAAACGCAATGTGTTGTACAAGAAAGAGAAATGTTGAAGGGATTGCTCTTTCGAATATCTACTAGCTCGTCAGGACAGAATCACCAATTACTCTGGTATGCCGGACATATAGCTGTCGTTAATGATTTGTAAGTGAGATGACCTAACTTTCCAGTAAAGACCATTTAGTACAAGGATAAAATGCAACGCAATGTTTGCTAGTCAAACGCGTTGTCGTAAATATTCAGAGAAATTTCTTTCTGGATATCTCCTTCCAATACGCGTTCTTGCGGCCGAGAGAGTATTAATCATTCAAGATAAAGTTAGATATTGCGATGTAGAATCGTCTCGAAGAGACGTTTAAAACAGGAAATACAGCTAGGCAAAGACGCTGAGGAAAACTGGGAGAAAAAGAGGAAAAGAGACGCTCCTCCAAGATCGTCTCCCACAAAAGAATAGCGAAATTGAATACTCGCTGACAAATGAAACCTACCTGAGGGTTTGAGCTGTCGTCGTGGGACGTAGCGGGGCTCTTTGATTGTCGGGCCTATGGAGAGGATCGGGAGAGGACACGGCTCTGGCCTGATCGACCAGTCGCAACACCGGGCTCGTCTTGCCCTTCTCAATGCAGTCACAGGTTTTCGACATGCCGCGCCAGCCCGCGGCACTAATTCTCGGCTTCGCGATCGGAAAGACGTTACTCTGTTGTCCGTTACTCTCCTTGGCGATCGCGGTCATCATCGCGTTACGTTCGTTACGCGCCTCAAAACTATTCCTCTCGTAATTCTTGCGCGAATGTCGCGGTACGTCTGGCACCCTGAAGATACCGGACGCTACCCGGGTGTCTGTGTTCGCGCCATCGCAATAATCATGCGAATCGGTCTCGTTTAAGAAACCGTTTCCAATTCCGCAAAATAATTGCTGTTGCTGCTGCTGCTTTCCGATCGAATAAATGTTCTTCGCGACGGACGCGATAATATCGGTTTTCATCGGATTTTCCACATCTGTCGGACTACTACGCGAAGAAAGAGGGCTCGATGCCGACCAGAACCGAGCTCTGGAGGCCATGTGCGACAGAGAGGACGGGTGCAGTGGCAGAGACTCGATACAGACATCGGGTCGACAGGTGATCGGTTGTGTGGATAGGTTCTGAGAGGAGTTGGGAATTCGTGGTGCCCATACCGGCCAGGAAGGTGACCTATAAAGATCACAACACAAATGTACAAGCATGCAAAAATAATAAACTCATGTACATAATAAAAATAATGAAAAAAAAAGAAAGAAAGACATACGTAAAATAAAAAAAAGATAGTGAGTCCAGAGTCTCGTAGTTATGGTCGAGAAATTGAGAATGAAGAGATTGCTTGAGGCTGGAGCAAAAACAGAAGATTTTCTCACGTTATTGATTCGCTCTCCTGTTAATCCATCTTGTCAGACTCTTTTTATATTGCCATATAATTCCATTCATGTTATTAATTTAAAAATAAAACAGTTAGTTATTAGAAAGTTTACATGAGCTTACTTAATAAGCACGTTTTATCGATTAGCGTATAGGTTGATATCGTTAAAGGTCGAAGATAGAATATCTTTGTTGAGTTAAGATAAAGGCGAATAATATTTAAAGCAAGATATAATGCGATAACTACAGCTTAAGTATCTTGTTAATAAAGCCAAATGTTTTGCATTATAAAAAAGAAATCGTTAATTTGTAGTAAAATTTTATTTAAAATAGAGTTATCGTTCATGCGCGTTATTGATCGTTCGCAGTCATTGCAATGAACGATTATATTCTTTCGTGCAAATTTTTAAATCTTTTCAGTTTTCAACTCATGCTCATTATTGATATTATACAGTAAAATTAGGCAATTTACAAGTAAATTACAAAGAAAGTGCGTTGAATCAAGTATAATAAATCGATTGATAAAATCTTTCCAGAAATGTCATATAATAGACAATTAAAATTTTACATAGCTTTTTATTTTAATTAAACGTAGGAAATGATGCAATATGAAAATTTAGATTGTCTTTGGCAATAAAGAGTTAAAAGGACTCTGGACGTCCTTGTTTGTTACGCTCAACTAGAAAATAATTTTCAAGATTTAAACTTTTCTGAATATCGCATTATTTCATATACATCTACAATACCAGTGAAGATTTCGAAAGTTGTTTAAAGTAGACGAGTAGAATCATCGCATAGCCTTACCTAATGTGACCACTATCACCGCTACTGCTCTGTCTGCTGTGCTGACTGTGTGAATTTAAGGAACCATAGCCGGACCCCTTGCTAAGTTGACTGGTATTGCTGCTGTTGCGCGAGTGCCCGGATTCCGTGTGCGCCTCTACTAGAGCTTCTACTGGGACCGCCGAGGGTACAATCTCGCTGAGAGTCATCGGGTCGTATGTTTCCGTTCCACTGAGAAGTTCTAGTCGCATATACGGCTCATTAAAATATCTTTCTTTGTTCCCCTTTCAGAATTTATTCCGTGTAATTTTATTATATCATCCTCGATGATGTTTTGTAAATAGTTACGTACAGTAGCTATGCTTTTTTTCTCACATACGCTCTAATCAAGATAGAAATTCTTTTTTGTTTACAAATTACAAATATTGAATACATTACGAGATAGAAAACAGAATTACCGGAAGTGAAGAGTGCGGGCCTTTTTTTGGGAAGACTGCCGAAACCACTGCTTGCGCTTGCTATACTTCCTGCCAACGAACCGGTAGACACGTAATCCTCTCGATTGGTACATCTTTCAGACACCGTCACCTCGTCACCGGTAACACCAGGTACACCTTGCACCCCGGGCACTGCCAACTGCGTCTGCTTTAACGATGGGGAAGGGCTGGAGCAGTAATCAATTAATCCAAGTTAATCAAAAGAAGGATTTCACCAAGGTTCTTCTGCTCAAATGCAGACACAGTTGTCGTACAGCAGAAATAATTTAAACGCGAAGGTTAATATCATATTTTCGTGCAAAAAAAAGAATCAAAACAATTTATATATTGTAATAATTATATAATCCAAGAATCTCAGATATTGACTTGTATGTAAACGTTTAAAAATTTAAGAAAATTGCTTTAAACAAATGGATAATATTCTTACACTTTAAATAGAATATCTCCGGAGAGCATATTCATTTTTATAGCTACTCGCAGCATAGAATTATCCTGACGATGTCGCGCATCGTAGCCTTCTAAGAGGCACCTTCTTCGGCAGAGGCCAGCTCCAGCGAATTCGGCCAGGTTTAGATCGGTGAAGCCTAGTTTCTGGAAGGACCTGCCTCCTTTCAATTCCTGCCGCGTAAAAGAGATTTTATGAAAACATGCAGCACTTAAGGTACCCTGACTAATTATGTTTAAATTTGATTGTATATAGTTTCAAGAACACAATCAAAATTAATTTCTATTAAAAAATATACAGCGTCGGAATTCGAATGTTCCGAATATTCCATATAAACAGAGAGATTCATACACTTGTATATTTATTTGAATTAACTAAATAATAAAACTATTCATATATTTTTTTAAATAAAGTAAAGTAAGTATCTATACAAGACAAGAAGTCCAAATTTTTTATTGTTTTCTCTTTTGTATTGTTTTTATTTTACCAATTTTGTAAATGAAATAAAAAATAAATAAGATAAGCAATGTTATTTCGCAACTGATTCTTGCTCTATCGCATTTCACAGTGAGAGTGCAAATGAAGAATAAAACATTCGTGAAAACAAGAGTTGAGAAAAATCTCTGTCTTTTATTGCGTTTCCCAGCTCGGCGATATTCACGCCTTAAAGTAGTAGGAAAGTACGTTTGCTCTCACCTTTCTCACAGATATCCTTAAAATGCACGGATCAAGCACGCCCGTGGACGCGTTGGCGCTCATCTTGCATAAAAATTCGAACTTCGCGTTCCATCTCACCGTATGCTCCTGCACTTCCTCCCTGCAAAGATAGAAAAAGGTTTCGAGTGAAAAACAAGAGATTAATGTCTTCCTGTTATTCGTCGTGTTGCTTTCATTGACCACAGTCATCCGTGTTACAAAATGATTAATAAATTGGATAACAGCACATTAGTTTTTCAATGCCTTGACAAGTCTTAGAATGAATTTTTACTATCTTGAAATATCTGTTTTAAATTGATTAAAAATAATTTCTCTGCGTTCTCCCCGAGTTTAATTCGTTAAACTACTTAATTATCATTGTTAAAAATTCCTCGCAATTCAATAGGTTCGCCAGAAAAGAAAAAAACTGGGAAAAACACTTCACTGAAAACTTCACTGGAAAAAACAAAAAATTACGCGAAAAGATCCACGGTTGAAAGGAAATGCATTCCATAGGACAGTCCGTATGTATACTCGGAGAGAGAATGCATTCTGGGACAGACCGTGTACTTAAGAAAAATGCAAAGTAACGTTCGGAAACCCGAGAGCTCGAGGATTCTTCTAACGTTCGCGCCTCGCCCCGAGGATCGAGAGTAGAGTAGAGTAGAAAAAAAAAAGTTATCGTTAAAACAGAAATATGTAAATTATCCGATGACTCTCGCGTTGTCGTTTTTAATAACGCTTCCCATTTCCCCGCGAGTCCAAGTAGATTTTTCTGTGCGGCAGCGCGTTTCACGCCGAGTATGCATGCACGGGCAGCACGAGGAGAGAGACGGTGGACTCCCCGAGAAGACACGACGCGCCTGTCCGATGCAAATGAAGGCAAATTGGCGCGTATGCATAATACACCGAGTGATCAGCGTTTCAGTTCCGCTGGGAACACGAGGACACCAATGAATCATGACCCGAAATGACGTGCGGGCGTCTTCACCGGCGTCGAGGCCCTTGACCGACATGTGCCGATCACGTCGTTAATGAAACACGTGTCAATTAACGTTCAGCGCGTTTCACTTCCGGCAAGAGCACTTCCGGCACGCACCAGCGCGCATATCGAGCCAGTCGGAAGGGACGGCTCGATAGTAATTTCAAGAACGCGCCGTCCCATCAGCATACTGTCCGAATTTCGTCAACTGATTTCATCCCCAGCAGCCATATGTAACGAGATTCGCGGCACGTCATGCGATAAGCAATGCTATTATTATCGATTTCACTCGCGTTTGCGAATAAAATCCATAATTGATATTGGTACATATTAATGTAACTGACGTGACGTCCCCTCGAGACTAATTACACATTCGATGACGTAAAAAACTGGAATTGCAGACCGCTGATATGCGAATAATTTCTACCTATTGCGATATGCGCAATGTTTCATATATTGTATGATTACTAATGTAACCCTGAGCAGCACTCTTATCAATTTCTGACTTTGCATAATAAACCTTTTTACCATCATTGACCAAACAATTGTGATAAAACGTCATCGAAAGATAATGAAATTATTCACGTGACAATCGACTACAACTAAACGCAAAAAGTCTGTAACAATTACGAAGGTACGACATATAGTGGAGCTGCAAAAAAAATTTTGCAGAACTTAATTGTAATGATATCAGATGAATCGCACCCAACGCGAACCCCACGCGTATCCTTGCTATTTTACCCTGTCTCCCTTCTCTTTCTTTTTTCTCTTCGATACACTCTTTCATCCTACTCGTCTCATGGATATCTTAAATAAGCGTGAAGAGCGATCAAGACGGAGGCCGATATTGACTCATGGTGTATCGAATAATGCGTGATGACATGGGTTTAAAATAAACCCCTATGCACAACGCCCACCCACTCTACAGCGCCCACGTAATCCCGAAGAAACCGCTTTATCGTAAATATCATCGCCAACCCCCTCTTATCGTGCCAGGGAGCCGGAATACCGATAGCGATACGCGGTAATGAGAAGAAAAGAAAGGAAACGGAAATACCGCTCGGAGCGACGAAAACGTGCAAATAATCGCAGAGGGGAATGCAGCACGCACAATTCGAAGGAAAAAAAGGTATTATTTTTTTCTTTTTTTTTCTTAACAGTCGCTGTAACAGAAAGCTAAAAATATCTTCGTGACTGACGTCAATCGAGCGTTTTATAGGCACGCGCGCGTGCGCGCGTATGTGACAGTGTGCTTTATTTTACAATATCGCGATTTTCAGATCAAAAGAGATTTTAAATGGAGATAGTAATCCGCAACGCATCATGTTTGCGTTTTTTTCCTTTAAAATTTCGATAAAAATTTATTGTCGATAGCGGTAAACTGAAAAAGCAATTCGTATCTTACGATAAAGAGTAAAATACGTTTAATAAAAAAGAAATAAATCTTTTAGGGATAAAACAGTAATGATCAATAGCACTTTGATACAATGAAAAGTAACAGAAATAGGATCGCCTACGCGGCTCACAATCAAGCAGTTTAACATGCCCGCCATGGTTGTAAATTGCAACTTCTAATATTATCTGTGTGTGTGTTTGTGTGCGCGCGCGCGCGTGCCATTAATTTTAAATGTCGGCCAATGGATTCTATCGGAACGAAAGGCTCATTAAAACGGAATCTACATTGTGATAAGCGAATTTCGCGAAACATAAAATATGAGAACAAAGAAAGTATACAAAAAAATTAATCTCAAAGCTACGATCATTGTCTTATATACATATAAGCAAGAATATGAGACCTTTAAAAAAATTTGTTAATTTTGAACAGATATAATTTGCTTACGTGAAGAATTTTGTATAGTTTTATCAAAAAATTATTTTGTCATTATTCTCAATAATAAAAATTTTCATTGACCTGAGAAGAAAAAATATTGGATAAAAAATAACAATGTCTTTAAACAAAAAATTAGAATCTTTTAATACTGTTATGATCACAAAGCAATATATTTTGTGCTTCTTAAGAGATTATTATAATTTTATTATAATTATTATCAATATTAAAATGTAAATATAATATTTTGCATAAATTTAAGATTATCCAACTCCTTAAAGAAAATGTTATATTCTTAGTTATATATAAAACAATGATTGTTGAATTAATACTCATTTTTTTGTGTACCAGCTGCAAGTATTTTGATAAAAATCGCGCGACTTAAAATAATGGAAAGTAACCAAAGGGCAAATCATTATTTTTCACATCAAGCAACTCGACCTGAAGCGTACTTGTGAGTAATAAAAGAAGAAAAATAATAGGTAATGCGACACACCGCGATGACGTATTGTGATAACAGCTGATAAGAAGTTATGCGTTCATAGAAACGCATTGCTTGCACGCGATCGTTTCGGTTTTGAGTGTTTTGCAAAGAGTTCTCATACAATATAAACATCTATTAAATATAAAAGTATATCATGTTGTTATGTAATTTTACAAAAAAGATATATCTTATATTGACTTACTGTTCTTCCAATGGCAATTACTTTTTTTTAGTTATGTAATATACAATCGCTCAGACTAAAAAAAAAAAAAAATTAATATTTAATTAAGTAAATAAATTTATTTGTGTTATATATATTATATTTAAAAAATGCTAATTATTATTATATATATGTTTAAAATTATTGCATATTAATAAAATAAATTTTATAAAAAATGCACTAGTAAAATAAAATAAAAATATGAAGAAATATATTAATAAAATGTACAAAAATGTAATTTTTTATTTTTAAATTATAAATTAAATGCAAAAAGAAAATCGTAAAAAATTAATAATTGCATTCTACATGTGATACATTAATGTTTCTATATGTTTTAGGAGTCGTAATTAATTAAGGTTTATTGAAATTTTTACTAACAAATTTTTCTAATAGTTTTAAATTTTATTCTTTTGATATAATAAATTATGATAAATTCATGTTCCTCTACAGCATAAAAATTAAGGCTTTCAGGAAAAAGTAAATAATAAATTTAAATATAAATAAATGTAAAATAGCTTTTTAAATGTATAAATTCATAATTGTTATTAATGTTAACATTTTTTTAAACTCAACAGTCTTCATCAAAATATGCGGTGTGACTATAAATCCTAAACAAACTTCAGATTGACTCATACATTTTTCAGTAGCGTCAATCTCTTTTTTCTTTCTTCGTAATTAAAAAAATTTCTTCTATTTAATTTCGTATGATCAAAAACTACAAATAAAATCTCTGTTGAAATAGTGACGGAACTGAAACTGGAAATATCGATCATCTATTTACATTTCCGAAGATATATAAATTGAGGAATTACTAGAATTTAATAATTATTATTATTCACTTTATCGTTATCCATTAAAAGAAAAACAATCAAAAGAGAACAATCCGATATATGGTTATAACAATCCTGAAAAATATTTGAAACTGTGCCGCGCATAGGAAAACGAGATAGCCGAACCTGAATCAGGACAGTGGGTTAAGAGAACCGGTCCGTGTGATATTAAACGTTATTACGGGATAATAGCAATATGAAATATGGTGTCGCTGCTACATTGATAAGAGACGAGATTGCAGCGATTCGATGGAGAACACAGAATATGACGAAATTTCCATTTTTTGTCGCGCGATGATGAAATGAATCTCGTGCACGTGGAAGCGGAAATCGGTTTTGCGCTTCTACTTTCCTGAGAGTTTCTACAAATTCGACGAAAATTTATTCCACGTAGCTTTCATCGTTCACGTAGAAAATCCGAGCAAATTTATTTCGCCGGTAAGTCGACTTTATTGATACACGCTTCGCCAATAATCTCGTTTGCGTCGCACTGATTTTTATCATAGTAATACATGACATTTTTCAGAGTACATCCGAAAAAAAATACGTCGATCCAATCAGGAATCATCGCAAAGTAGTATTCGTGTCGTAGAGTCGCGTTTGATAAACATGTCCAAAAGTTTTTAAAATTACTCTTGATTACTCTTTATTAATGATTTATAGTGACAGCAAATAACATCATAGTGGAAATAAATGTGATTTTTAACTTTTGACCTGTTCCTATAGCAAAACAAGAAAATATTTTTGTAATAGAAACGAATGCTGCTGATCCAAATTAAATGAAAAGGCAAATAAGTCAAACAGATTTCTTCTGTTATTATGACACTTTTCGCTATATCTGGTTTTATAATTAACGATGTCTTTCGTATTTCCAACAAATAAAGAAAAAACAAATGTCATTTGTATTGCAATGTATGATTTATTAAAATAAAAAATAACGAAAAATAATTTGCAATTTATGGGTCCGTTTTCTTACCAATTCATTAAATAACAAGTTTTTGTTTTAATAAGCGAAACATTTTTCTCAGTGTACCGATCCTTGTTTCGATCGTAATTGTTACCTCTTCTTTCGAAGGTAACAAATAGTAGCTATTCATTCATTAAGACTGACACGTTGTGCACGATGGTGCAACACTGTTGTGCACGATGGTGCAACCTCCTATCTACTTGAGGTAGCCCAATGGTAACTGAGTCACAATCTGCATTTGAATGAAAGTGTTCGCGCTCTCTTATGCAACATCGTTCGCATTAAGACCGTGTCAAAGGAAAAGGGACATCTTCCGACGAGACGTCACGATATTCTTCAAGACACTCACGTGAACGAACGTGATGAGCTATCGAGACGTTGGATTACAAAATAGGAAAATATTGCTGCTGTTGTACATACAAGCTGCTGCTGTTTGCACTTCCTTCGCGCTTACGTTGAGCCTCGCGTAGGTGCATTGTCCTCATCGCGAATGTAAAGAGGATCATAACCACCGGGGGATGCATTGTGCGCCTGCAATCCCCTCTGTTCATAATTCTGTAATGTTTTTCATTTCCAGAGGCTTAACAGTGACATTCGTTGTGTCGGTCGCGTGACAACAACGACAACTCGCGGATTTATCAACTTCACTCGGACGAGCAGCCGCGACATCCGCGGATGTAAATGTAATAAACATGAACGATAGAATATTTGATTAAATTTTTAAGTAATGCATAGAGCAAAACGGACGTAATGTAATAAGAATTATGATATATGTTATATTACGTCATAAGAATGAGATTATGAAAATTATAACGTGGATAAAATTGAATAATGTATTTTTTTTTCTTTATAATTTTTTTAAGATGCTTGCGCATCCAAGTATTATGAAGTTGCTTGTAAATTAATTGCGACATTACGTATTCCAGCTTCAGTTTAAAACTGTTTCAAAATTGAGAGGCAATCGACGCACAATTTGCATAAACTAGAAATTGTAAAAATTCACACAAATATCATTAGACACCAAGATTTACCGAAAAATAGCGTTATTCTTCGCTTAATTAATAATTTAGTTTTTGTAATTTTTTCGTTAATTCTTATGACGCTCAGTCATCATGTTAGAGAAGGATAAAGATATGTAGGATTGTAATGTTATACAAATTGCGATACTTGGAAACTATACTTTCCTTTATATAAAACGTGCCATTACCTAATGCAAACTTACATAAACAATTTTATGTAACAAGTCAAAAGTACACATAAAGATCGTGATATATTTTCACTAGTTACGCATTAAACAAATTTATAATCAAACAAGTTTTTCTTGAGACTCGTCGAGATTGCTCGACGAATAATTAGGAAACGTGATTAAGCGTCCGCAATGAGTTGCAAAATGAACGCTCGTTTTTGTCTCAGACACATAGACGAGTAAGAGGTGTGACGTAAATACGCCCGACATCGTGGGCGAAAGTAAAGCTATAACCAGCAGGATTCTCCAGCAACTTCCCATTGAATTCCGGTATTCATAGGCGAGAATGCCGAGGATGCGGGGATGAGCAGCGTGCTGGCGCCGCGAATGAATCGGCGCGAGCATCAGAAAATACTGTCTAATGAAACGAATTCTGAATGGCGTCCAATAATTTTGCCGCTGATTGCGAGGGAACGCTCGGATGAGCGACCGCACTATTCGCATTGTGAGACCACCGCCGGTTCGATGCCCGTAAAATTGTTTCAAAGCTCTCCCTCCCTCCCTCCCTCCCGTGGGAGCAAAACGCGAGAAAAATTCATCTCCGCGAAGCTTATCGCCCGCATATTCGTGCGCGGCGTTAAGAGCAACTCTAGCAAAAAAAAAATCGCGATTGAAAGCACCTGTTTGCGAGCGTGTCCTCGAAAGAAAAATAAACCAGCGCGCCAACTTTATATGCTTTGCCTGACAAAGTACAATGGGAATCGCGTATACTGAATGATGTTACGTCTTTTTCTTTATTATTCAAGCGATGTGTGTGTGTGTGTGTGTGTGTGTGTGTGTGTGTGTGTGTGTGTGTGTGTGTGTGCGTGTAAAAGATTCATAAAAGAAAAAAGTTGCTCACACACAATAAGAGAATAAAAAGCCTCAAATTTGCGAATGAGTGAAATAAACGTGTAATATAAGTAGATAGAATCAGAATTTTGAAAAGGAAAAATGTCATAATATATTCGTAATATATATTTAATCACAAGCAGTATTTCTTTAATTATCACTATACTTTTATTTCTCTTTTTATAAAATAATAGTAGAAAAAACACGATGTTATAATCAATATCTTCATAATCTTCTCTACGATGCGACAATTTACGTCTGATTAGTTATCAGATTTAGCAGTACTATCATAGATTAAATGTAATTAATTAAAAAACACTGTGACAACTTATCAATTATCAGTCGTGAAAATTTATTAATTATCAATCGCTAAAACGCATTTTAGCGCTCATGAAGCATTCGATCTTGATCGTGTTTCAATCATTTCTCGTGTGATCCCAAATTCATCCCGAATTCTCCATCCCCCCCGAAGTCTCTCATTTATGCTGATAATATTCTTTGGCATGCGTCCGACGATTAAAACTTGAAATCGATACTCGCGGATGTTCTCTGGAAGAGCGACGCATCCGGACTCGCGGCGCTCATTATCCAACCATTATCTCGATAGAGAATTTCATTAGCTGGATGCAACGTGGACGTTACGGGCGGCTCGCGGAACGGGGAGGGTATGTGCAACGTGGAGATGACGATGGGCATCAGTCAATAGTTGAGCGGCGACGTGGGCGTCGCGGCGTGCCGACGGCGCCGGGATCATTCCCACGGTTGCCAAAGTTTGGTCGGAGCGAACGCCACGAGCCAATTACTGTGGAGAACCGGAACAACGCGTCCGGACACCAGTCTCGTACGCACGTCCATGCGAATCGGATTTTGTATATATCGAAATGCGACACCGCGTCTACACGATGCTAACAGTTTAGCGCTCTTATTAATTTTTTTTTTTATCAGTAATCATAAAGTATAAGAGAACAATAACACTGTGTCAAAAAACGTAAATTTAAAAACTGTTTACAATTAAAAATCAATTACATAATTTATAGACAATTACATAATTTATAGACGATTACAGTCAGACTATAGACAAATATAAAAATTAAGATTTCTCTATGCTTTATAATTGAGAGATAATTAATTTTCTTGTGTAAACGTGTAATCCTCGAGGCTGCGAATGAAAACTTAACTTCCGAGTTTCAGTTTACATTTTGCACATAGGTAGTTCTTAACTTCTGTAATTTATTTTCAATGTCATTTATTAATTAATTTCTCTCATTAATCTTCTACTTTGTGTATGCATGTGTTATGAAATATTCTATTATTCTACAGAGAAGAGAAGTATAAAAGTATTTCAAAGCGTAAAGATTAACCTACCGCGAAAGTCAATTTGCGTTTCACCTAGTTTCTAGAATTTCATTATCACTCTTGTTGTGTTTACGTAGGGTACTATTATAGATTTTAGGGTACCGTCTCGTAGCAACAGGACACATAACAAAAATGTGCGTCTCTCACACGATAGAAGATCTATTGATTGATCAATATAAGCACCTCATTCATTGAAGTGATTGTGATACAGGAAGCGTTGCTAATGAAGCGCTTGCGTGTCACGTTTGCGTTTTATTACGTAGGTTGAAAGTCGTGACCTTATATATGTTTTACATTCAGAAAACATCTGAAGTAGGTATTTGTCACATAGTTAGTCCATGCGTAATCAAAAATTCTCAAATTTTATATTTCCAACTTTGTTAAAAATAAAAAAATAACGTTATATGTTTCTATATATTTTATTAAATATATATATTATTGTCTGTAGGTTTTTAAGAAAGTTGCGCAGTTTTGTGCAGTTATTAAAGTTGCGTATATATATATATATATATGTGTGTGTGTGTATGATATATACGCGCAACTTTAATAACTGCATAAAATACGACTAAAATAAAAATAGATAACAGCATTATTAAATTCACTGTCAATTTAATATTGCAATATTACACTCAAAAAAGAAGTGTTTCATTTTAAAATATTTTATTTCTATCTCCGTTTTTAACCTAATTATAAATGTGAATTAGTTTTATACGGTGTATAAATTTGAAACTCTAAAACGTTAAAAACTGAAATCTTAAAAGTTTTAATGTTTTAATGTTTCAAATTAAACATAGTTAAAAGATTTTAAATATTTAAAAAATGAAAACAAAAATAAAACATAAAATTAACATTATAAAATTGAAAAAATTAAACACTTTTCTTTGAATGTACTATTCTGATCCAATTTACGAACTACGTTTCAAGATTAAAAGCAACGGCCCGTAGTTTGAAAAAACTAGAAAATGTATTTGCAATCACATAAACGAATTATTGAGCACTAAGATTTTATTATGACCGTTCTTTGGTTTCATCTAGATTTTAATTATGTTGAAAATAGATTTTCATTTTTAGTATATTTTTACTTACGAGAAAAAATTAATATGTAATAAGATTTAAGTCAAAAAGTTATTGAATTTTTTTACGAAACTCTTTTACGTTTGTACCGTGCAAATTTTTTTTCACAAAGCACAATTGACTTAATTTTCGCAATAAACCGTCGTTGATTCAAATAATTTAAAATCGCCGAGAAATCCTCGTGAGAAGTCCGCATGACGAGCCGCGTATAATCGCATCGCGAGATGAGACGGCTTTAAATTGCAAATTAACGCAAAAAAAATAAAAGAATGATTTTTTGCGCAGCAGCAATCAGTAAAAGACAGCTTTATCGTTGCTTGTACGCTATTTAATTGCACTGTTCAACATAAAGAATAGATCGCAAAATGGACTTGTTAATTTTTTGTAGATTTGACGTGATAGAGTAATTTGTAGAGCTTTTTGCGACGAAAATCTATAAGAATTGATTAATCCGGTTTGTGGTCTATATGAAAAAAAGTTTACATTTGTCAAACAATATATATTATCTCCGGCTCCACGCTGGATCCAATCATTGAATTTTGTTTGAAGGGCAGAGAAGGAATCGGGAGCATCGAAACGAATTATCTGACCTGCGATCCGGATAAACATTTAATTCAACCCCTCCGTCGTTATTTGATCGTTTATTCTACCTAAAGCACCCACGCGATTCGCCCGGTATAGTTGGATGTCTGTCAACAGGTCGGTCACCCCATGTTACGTTCGCTGATTTCTATTAGCCAGATATTGTTCGGCACGATTTAACGCGTTCCTACACGATGTTATAAACTGCACAATATTTATATCGAGATATATTTCATATAATGTCAAACTGTTATCATAATTTACCATATCGTTACCATAATTTACCATATCACGTGCGTACTACATCGTTACGCGTGCGATTTCAAGATTTTGCGACTGATAACCCATGTGTATCTGCGCCGAAATATATCTTTCAAGTTTTATACGTGTATTCGAATAATCGATCCTAAATAATTTGTAGGAGTTCTTATTAAATTAAAAGGACAGAATGTAAATCACTTCAGCAGAATCGATTATTCAGTTATACGTAAATATTACATGTCGAAAGTTTGCACTGTTATGTAAATAATTGTGATAAGATCAATCGCGATTAACAATAAATGAAGAAAGTTGTATGAAAATCGGAATAATTCAATAATCTCCTTTTTTTCCCAGGTTATCTTCCTCGGTAAAATAATAACATATAATTTTGTCGAAATTTATTATCTGGCGAGAGATTCCAGGAAGAATTGGAGAAAAAGAAATGGGACCAAATCAGCTATATTGAATGAATGATCACCACTGCAGTGTGGTCTTGCTGGCTCTAAGCGAGTCGTTCCTCTGTTCCAAATATGTCAGAGCTTGGGATATTGCAGACACGACTTCAAAAAAGGCGAAAACGCTGTCTGCAACATGCTGTGCGTGTTTTAGAATCGGTAATAGTAGCGCAAAGACATTTTCCTCTGATCTCAAATCCAAATATTACGCGTCATAAAATTAATTCAAACGCTCGCTAAAGAACCAAAGCCAATTAAAAGATAAGTTTTTGAATTCGCAAAGCTTAATGTTCTATACTGTTTACTTTATCCACTAATAAGAATATTAATTTCACAGTTCTTGATTTTTAAGAGTCTTTGTGTATAAAATATATTTTCAAAAATTAATGTTGAAGAATCATATGTCTAAAATGACTAAAATGATGTATAAACGTACGTGCGCATTAGTATATAAAAAATATAGTTTTGTTAAAATAGTGCAAAATTTAGCTATAGATACAAATTTGAAAATAATTTTGTTGGGTCAAAATAATTATATGTTTAAAATGCGCAAAAATGATGAGCAAAATTGCAAAAATTAATTCTAGCAACTAATTTAAGTGCCCTACGTAATTATTTTAATAGCTCAATAAAATTATTTTTAGATCTGCAGCTACACGGAGAAAATTTCATAACAAAAATTACTGGTAAGCAGTAAACGTGGATTAAGAAAGAAATTATGAAAATTTTTACTTTTTTAAATCAAATTGTCATAGTATTTACACTATTTACGAAAGATAGAGAAAATCAAATTGCAATTATTATTATTTTTGAAGTGATAAGTCAAATAGCGCGCGCGCAGCGCGCGCCTGTAATGTTCTAGTATTCTTAAATTATTCTAAAATTCTACAATTCTTAAATGTTAAAATATTTTAGATATTTTTCAATTTTCAAATGTAAAATAATACTTTCTTCTTCGCGTTCGGTAATACAGCAACTCTTTCTTTCTTTAGAGAGTTTAATCATAGGTAAGATTAACTTAGAATACGCATACATGAAACGTAGTTGCACAAATGAAAATATTCTCGAAAGTGTGACTGAAATGCAGCCAAAATTCATGAAGTGAAATTCAAGTTACGTGCCACACTTTTATAAAGTCGTGAACTCTCACAGAATTGTGTAGTAACGCGAGACCGAGTTAATCCCTGCAGATAACGAACTCGGAAGTTCGCTGTACGAATTCACATTGCGATTAGGCATTATCCATAAAGCTCTATTAAGCTCGCTCTGAGTTTCGGTCTGACCTTTGTACGGTTCATCAGATTCATACGCGAAACACGTGATAAATCGCGTAATAAAGCTTACATTTGATATTACGTTTATATTATAAACGGTAGTTCCAGATATCAACAAATAAATCGATAATATATAGTTATGATAAATACGTACGCGTGTATCTTTCTTCGCATTTCGTGATTATTAATATCAATAATTATAAGAGCTTCAACTTTATTCATCGAAAATAAACGCGTCAAAAAAAAAAACGAGACTCATAAAAAGAGATATAATTGAAAGCGGAGATTATCTCATTAAAAAAACTGGTGGGTAACGATTACTTCATCCTAGAAATAGACACTGTAATGGGAGGAATTTATAATCAGTGTAATTTGTGTGTGTGTGTGTGTGCGTGTGTGTGTCATTCATATTAATACTAAATTTGATATAAACAGTTTGGTAGAAATATTAGTATTATGAAAGTAATAAAATATGCGTTTTCGCTTTCCTTCTACTTATTATTTCTGTTCGACGTTTGGCCTTTTAAACAGCGCGATAAAATTATATCTCACAACATTCCGAAGGCGAACCAAAACCGTCGTCGTTAATATTGTAGGAAGATAGTAAACAAGTCACGTAACGTAAAAATTAGGCCGTTGACTTCATATGAATATGCACGAAGGATTAAACTCATTTAAAATCGACGCACAATATCAATGTTAATTGGGCCCAAAACGATTAATTAATTTTCAGTTTCAATTCATTTGGCACAAATAAAATTAAAAAATTAACGTAATAAGATTACACGTAATGATTTTATCGAAGATAAATAGGTAATCAATTAAAAAATCAAATTTTGGTAATACTTTTAAAGTGTTCATAACGACGTTAATAAACACCATCAGAAAATAAAAATCACAAGAGTCATTAAATTTCACATTTCATCGCATATATCTATAATTTTTCGAGAACAATAATCAATACTAATAATACAATTAATATTCAGTCTATTCCTCGAATGAAATAGCAAACGTATCTGTCGTTCTAAGAATTGTGTGACTTTCTTCGTGTCAATTCACCTGTAATTGCCGAGCTGGAATAGACTAAAATAGACTAGGGCGATGATCGTCATTACGTGTTATTGCAGGCACGATTGATTAATCGTATCGGTCGACCGAGAGATCCAATCCATAAAATATAACGTGGAGTATGAAACGCGTTTCGCCATATATCTCGAGCACCGTTCTTCTCACCCACCTCTCGCGCACACCTCGGTATGGGGCCTGGAGAAACACGAATGCCGACTGCAACTGTTGCATTAGCCGTGGGCAAGGCTGTTTCAAGGCTGTCGGGATCGTGTATATCGTTTACGATGGATTTTGCAATGCGGCCTGCGTATAAGCAGGAGATCGAGCCTTCACGACGAGAACGTATGCGTATTGCGCGTGCATAATTTTTGCCAATTGCCCTAAATTAGCGTTGCAATGATAAATCACGTTATTTTCGATAGACGTATTTTTAGCTGTTTACCGAACCGATAAGTTCATTATCAATTCAAAAGGGAAAGACAAAAGAGACCGATCGTACGAGAAATACGCGGTGCACGTTTGAAAAATTTAATGCCGAGGCAAAAATAGAAATAAAATTACAAGCGCGGAAGAGCATTAACTTTTGAATACGCCGTTTTTACCCCACACGTTTCCTTGACCTTTCTCCGTTTATCGAGTTGAATTCAAACGAAAAACTGAACTTGTCCGCTGTGAAGACTCGCGTGTAAATAATATACACACTTTTATTTACGCGATCCGTTCCCTATAGAGCGATACAAAATTTCCCTAAGTTTTTTGAATGAGCGAATCAATTTTCTTTCTATCGTATTAATTATATCGTGTCGCTTATTTGACGTTTTGCTCAAACGTATCTATTTACTAAAGCTAGAGATATAAAGCCTAAGCCGGCCAGTATAAAATGTTGTAATCGGCCCGTGCAGACAAATCGATCGTCAGATTCTTCAACGTCAAGCTATATTTGGTTCACCTTGCACGTGAATCGCCGAGAATACCGTACACGGAGAATTTATACGATATTGATGTACAACATATGTTAAAGTACCAAAGCGGGTACCAAAAATATACCTGTTTAAACGTTTTAGATAATCGTAGTGCCAACACTTACGATGTTGTTAGGCCCATATTTTACTGTGAATGATGCGACCAACACGACAGAAACACGGAAATGATCGGCTTATTTAGAAGCGACGATTTTTCCTCGAGAATAAAAAAAAAAAAAAAACAGAAGTTTACAAATTACACGTCGTACGAAGCAATTTTATTGGCTTTGCGGTATCTTGCTAGACCGTTGTTGTTTTTTTTTTCTGTCGCGTTTTAGCGAGCCGTTAATATCCGAGAAACGTGTCTCCTATGAAGAACGTATAGAAATCGCGACAAACGATGAAAAGATGCGCATCGATTGTCACTGCCGACCATTCTCTATCGCAGAATCTGTTACGATCTCCGTTATACCGGACGACGAACGGTAACAGGAGACGGTTCAAGATAAATAGCGGCTTGTTTGCATGGCAGTAAAAACTATTAAGCATAGTTACGCGTCGCCGAGGCGGAACTACACTGTCGCGTAAGGTATTTCGAGCTCGCCGAAACTTGTTAAACGGATCTGTCTCTGGAATCCGGCGATGCAGAGCGACTTTGACTTCGACATTGACTTTCGCGTGCCAAAATAATTACGGATATATCACGTAGGTAAGCTAGCTGCTCAAGTAGGAGGATAAAGTAGGACGGAACGTAGGCAGGCGGCACTCGAGTTTGCGATAAAATATCGTGTTGCTTTTAAAGTGTGGCCCGTCTCCCGATCGTGTTGCGTTTGGTTCTCCACCTCGTCTCCTCGAGTGATGTAACACGATCGACACGGGCAACGAGCGTTCCGAAGAAAACCGTTCTGTAGAATAATGCGCGTAACTGTAAACGAGCCACCGTAACGCATCGGGAATTCGCCAGTTGGGTCCCTCCTTTTTATCCTCGCCGCATTGTGCATCGAATCCCAATCTGACGTTCAACGGCGAGAAATCATCGCTGCATCAATAATCTAATGCCGCGGTATGTGATACTGCCGCCGGACAAACAAAACCAATAAAACCAATAAAACTGTTGCCCCGTGATTCATTCCGATCCTAAGCGAAACGTCCGCACCCGACGATCTCGCGTTCCTAACCGCCTTCTGAGTCTACAATATTACGTAATTATTAACGTACTGTTCAAAAATAAACGACTGTTGATTTAAATATCACAGTTAAATGTCAAATTAATGAAATAGATTAAAATAATATATACATATAATTTTTTTGCTTATTTGGAAATTCTGTTTTTTTAATCAATTATTTATTCTGTAAACTTTTTTTTAAACATCAAAAATAAGATCGAATATGTTGTCCTTGACAACTCGAATGAGCGAACGTGCGTTGTATACTAAGAAAAAGTTGTCGGGACCTTTCCTTAATATATATTTTTATAAAATAAAGTTTTTTGTCGACAAAAGTTTAAGCGTGTATCGCGTAATATGAGAGTAGTCCCAGAAGTACCTGACCAGACGTATAAATGGCGGTTGTTGTTAAAAAAAATTACTATGGTAGAAAGTACCAATCTTATAAAGCTTAAGCGTAAAGTTTTATTCTAATGGGTTGAATTCTAATCTCCAATGTGCAGCTTAGATTTTACAAATGTGTTGATAGTGTTTATTATACATCGACTGTTTCTTAAATTAATAACACTCGAGAGTAACAGTCACATCATATTGATCAAAAATGATATGTGATAGTATAATATACTGTATAATACTGTCGCTTTTAATATAAATAAACTCACAAATATTGGTATTCATATTGGTGAGAATATGCAGCGTGCATGCCTACTCTCTAAATCACAATCAGTGAAATCAATGAAATACACTGACTTTCAGTACTATACTTATAACTTCATTCAGTGAAAATAAATGCACTTTTTCAGTAACAACACGCTAGATCTGAAGTCAAAATCACTGAAGAACAGTGAATAACACACTGATTGCCGTTTAGAGAGTAATTAATAAAGTTACTAAAGTGCAAATATATTGCGTATGTTCGCAAATCGAGTCAGTACTTATAGAAGTTTGTGTTTGTACTGAGGTCATCCACAATCTAACAAAACATGCTTCTATAATGCTTGACATAACACTAAAGGAATCAAGTAATGCATGTATATTCATACATATCTCCTCACAATGGAGAAATTTTGAGATATCAACTTTCCTCTTATTTTTAATAGTATTTCTTGCATTAATTTTCGCAAGTTTTTTATTTCAACGTGTACTTCCACTAATTGGTGATATAAACCTGCGATTTTTGATCATTCTTTGTATTACATTAAATAAATAAAGATAGAATGCGTACTAACATTTTTAAAAGCACTGAGAAAAATGATCTGTTTAAATGGTAACAAACGGATATATTACCGATTTTTTTAAATCTGAAAACCGATAAAGGCCAAGATGATCGATTAAAAGTACTCTCTAAATCAGAATTAGTGAAAACTCGACCAAATCAGTGGAAATACACTGACTTCCAGTGATATACATACTGATTATCAGTGTATATATTTCACTGACAATCAGTGAAATAAATACACTGATCTTTCAGTGATATGACTATACACTAATTCTAAAGTAAAAATTACTGAAAGACAGTGAATATTCACTTATTATCACAGTTATAAGTATGCCACTGCGAATCAGTAAATATCCACTGATTAAGATTTAGAGAGTATTTGATCAAAAAGTTCCGATCGGATATTTTCTAATTAAAACTTTTTGTTCGAATGTTTTTAATCCGTCATTTAGACCTTTATCGGTTTTTCCCCGATTAAAGAGATCGGTAATGTCCGTTTGTTATCTTTTAAATGGATTTTTATTCATTTTATCTCAGTGCGTGTTTTGAATACGTGCCATATACTTTAAAGTATAAGGGTTCTAGCACCGTACAAATTTGAGTCGATTTTTTTCTCCTTACGAAAGAAGTGGACTCACGTCGTGTCTCACGACGTGCTTGCGACATGCCGGCAGCTAATTGTTTGTACAGACGTCGCAAGCTTGCGGATCTTGTTTGCACTTGCCAGCTGCACAAGGTGCGTTCAGAAAAGAGAAGAAAAAAAACAGCAAGAAAAGCAGCACGTGAAGAAGGAAGGAATGGCGCACAGCGCAACCGATGATGTAAGCTAATAATAAGCGTGGTTTATTCTCGGTGATGCACACTTCGCACGTGGAGAAACCACGCGAAATGATGAAGATTCACCGCGCCCGGAATCGGCGCAAGGATTCGAGAATTATCGGGGGGAGAACACGACGATTGGCCGTGAACTCTCGTGCAGCTTTGCATCGTCTGTGACTGTCATCATTATGCCATTCCACATAATCGCTCGAGAATGCGCACGTGCCCGCCAAGGCGAGCGTCGACGGAACGATCGAGACCAATCGGGAAACTCACCGGTGGCGATGATGCCAATCGTAGACGCAATCGACACGTTTAACGCATCAACGATCGCGTAATCAGTGCTAAAAGCCGAAGTTGACATTTCCCAACATTTTCCAACAAACGAATACCTACACTAAGAAAAAAGTATTGTTTATTTGACAAAATTTTCCAACTAAATTAAAATTTTGTTAGCTCAAGAATTTGTGTATTTAACTTAAATGCACAAATTTCAATTCAAGTATTAGTATATAGTTCATTTAAATATATAAATACTTGAATAGACAAAATTTAATTTAGTTGGAAAAAATCAAATTAACATTTTTTTTTCTCAGTGTACACAAAGAAAATTTTATAGTAAAAATTATTATGACAAATAATAAGCGCGGACTAAGGAAAAAATCTGAAAAATACAAGTGTATAAAAATTTGTTTTTCACCAAATTGTCATACACTCGGAGAAAAGAAAATTATATAAGTAACATAATTACACAAATAGCGTCAATAATACAAACTATTTTTATAGTTATTGTAACTAAAACTGTAGTTGCAATAACTATAACATATAGTTTATTGAACTATGTGTAATAGTTCTACAAATAAAACTTGTATAGTTGTCACATTATAGTAGCCACAACTATAGAATTTTTCTCTGTGTAATATATTTACACTACTTATGATATAATTTTCCAAAATTTCTTCTTACAGTCTACGGCCTACTTTTGTATAGTTTTTAGAATTATAAAATATAAATATAAAAAATTTGTTTTGTATAAAACGTCCGCGATGTTCACATATATCGCGCGTAAAGATATTTCAGAATTATCGACTTATCCTTTGATTTCGCACCACACATGTACACAGTCCAGAGTCTTTCTCGTTAACGCGTAAAATCTGTCAAGTGTTATCTTGTTTGAGAATTCTTCCTTTGTCATACGTTCTTGTAATTAAACCACCGTCTTAAGAGACACGAATAATTTAAGAGATAATGCCAAAATCATTCCAAAAATCAATTGAGTGAGTAATCAAGCTCGTGCTATCGGCTCTTATCTGTTTGCGAAACTCTTCAATTTCCAAGCATTTATTCGTTGATATTAAAACCGATTGTCGTTTGATATTGGTAATCCAGAAGATTGGATCGTTAATAACGTGATACGCATCGAGTATGTCTTCGAGGAATTTTTTGCGCGCGATATAACGCGACTCTCGTGTTCTAGAATTCTACAGGTGAAACTCAAGAACGAAAATAAGCGAGCGCAGCCGTCTGTCCGCAGATAGCCGCTCGTAAATCGGCGTGTATGTATACAGAATCATATTTGCTAAACGATATTAACCCTTCGAGCAGGAAAGAGTCCATCATAACCAGACACTTGTGATTTCATGACTCCGTGCATTATTCGTAAGTCGGATTAATAACAAAAACATTCCATCGACAAAAAGCGCAGAAATTTTTGATATAATTTTTAATGCAAATATCTCGGACATTTTCAGAACGCACTCGAGCTCTATTATGATGAAATGTAATAATTATGTTAATGGACAGGTGAAATTACGACATCAAATTATTATCGCAATAATGTAAGCAAATAATATTGCAGAAAGATGCGCGGAAATTCACGCTTCTCGTGATGGGCAGATGTTAACTCAGTGAAGCGAAACTTCATTTCGCGACCGAATTCCTGCACGCAATTTCGACGTAAACATCAAACTTGCAAGCATCGAGTTTCAGCAGGAGGGAGCGATGCCGTTTTTAAGCGAACCGCTGCATTTAGATAGGCGCGGAAACAGTTCTCGATTACACGCGAGAAAGAAAGAGAGCAAAAAGAAAAGAGGCCAATGGAGAAAGGATTGATGCTGAAAAGTTAGCTTCTAACTTGCGACACTTCATTAAAAAGCAACGATGATTAGGCAACGGATCGAAAATATCCGATACGATGAAGTTGTTGTCCGCGAATCGAACGTTCGCGAAATGCGCAGTATCCAACTATCTACAGGCCGTTTGCCGTCGCTTTAATCCAGTGCGACCAGTTTCCTTTATCTGCGCGATTAATCAGGTTACACTCCGATGAAAAATTCATGCTCGAGGCAAAACGTACTGAACAAGAATTTAGTTAATCCAAAAAATCGTTTTGTATTCTTAACTTAAGTAAAATCAACTCAATTATTTAAAATAATAATATGATAATAATATAATATTAATAATCACATTGTTATTATTGATATATAATAATTATTTCTTGCAAAAATAAGAGCAATATTTTCGTCGAAAAACAACTTTTCCGAGAAACATTTTAGCAAAAATATATCACAAATTTTGAAGATTTTATTATGTCACTTGTACAATAACATTCGATTCACATCCCACAAAAAATGTTATCTATACTTTAGTCTGATAATTCTCCTTCATCCAGATCTTTCCTCAGATCTATCTCCGGATTTATTATTTGTTTCGGTCGTCTCAACATCACCTAATACATATTTTAAGAAGTAGAAGCGGTCCAAAAGTTTTGAAAATTTTATCAACTCAAAATTGCAAAAAGTTTGTTTTCCGTGAAGATTTTTCCATAAACCTCTATTTTATTGTTTGCAAATATCCTTTTTTTAAGCTTTTATGAAAAACACAGAAATTAATTAATACATTTAACACAAGATGTGCATACATATAATGAATAACATATAATAGAAAATGGATAATATGTACATATATTATAGATAAATAATATTATTGTAAAGATTAAGAACATTCGCTAATTCAAACTTTGTTAGTATAAATTGGCAATACAAATTTAGTTAAGATTATATTTTCAATACAAGTTATTATATGGGCTATTAATCACTCTTCTCTCTATATAATATTTTTTAAATAGTTTTGTGATTAAGGGGAACATAAATAATTATTACATTGTACTGATAATAGAACAGAGAAATTCTTATCGAGAAATTCCTGAATGTCTGGAAATTTTCTACTTGCTTCCAATTTCTTCTTGCCGGAGTTTTCGTCTTCAGCAAGGAACGTATTTTCAAAAGAATATGTACCTTGGTAGCTACTGTTATGCACCTGTATGTATTACATGCACGTTACATGCGCGCCTACATTTACCTGTCGCCTGCCTATCGAAAATGGTTACCTACCTAAATAAATTCGCGTGGCGTATGCGATACGAACTTTCTATCGATTTTTTGTATCAATATATAAATGATATCATTTACGTGTACAATATTAATATGATTTAAAATTTCGCCTTCGATAGTCCATAAATACAACATTTACTTTTATCAATATTGATGAATATTGATCAAAATTTACACAACTTGCACAATCAATTTTATTTTTTTTTTTTCTTAATACTCAATTGTTTTATATATCCCATATAAAATATAATATAAATCATATATACGTATATGCATTATATAACATATAATTCATAATGTAAGTCCATTCTTCGAATGTTCTATTTGTGTAACAATTATTACGTGCAAAAAATCTTACGCAATCATAAGAATTTCAATAGTAATATCCAGAAAAATGAACTCTGACAAAAGACTTGTAATTAAATTTTTATCTTTTTTCTTGTAAATTTTTTCCCAGGCAATAACAAAGAAACGCTTTAATAATTTTATTTATTCGCTAATTATTCAAAAGTCACTCTCTGTATTTAAACGAGACAGAGACAAAGAATCAAGTTTGAATAATAAAATACAAACGATTCAAATAAAAAAGATTGAGCCTTGGATTATTCAAGGGGGAGGGGGGGCAAGGACTTATGACCCCAATAATATGTCGCAATCATCGCAACGTGTTCAATCGAGCCACACGCGAAGGGAAATCGACCGTTACAAAGCCTGCGGAAGGGTCATATAAAAAAAAGCAAGCGCGTATTCCCGGTATCATTTCCGGTAGCAGTGCTAGTGGTGAATTAACACATACAATCGCTCTGCTGAAAAATAAAATGCTAATTAACTCCCAACTGTTCGTGAATGAAGGCGCAAACTGCTTAGAAAATATTCTTTTATAAATTGTGCACAAAACTTACGTGATTTTTATGATATATGTCAATTTATCTTTTATATTTTAATTAATTTGTAATTAACAATTACTAATTACATTAAGTATTAATTAAAAATTATACAAAACATAAGCCATAATAAAACACTATATCAAATGTCTATTCTATTAAAAATTAAATTATACATATAAAAGGTACTAATTTACATAAGTAATAATAAATTTATTGATTGTGTATATGCATAAGTAAAATTATCTCAAAAAATGTCTTAAAGATAATCCACTTGTTTACACAAAACGAAATGATAACTTTTTACGTGGAATCTTACTAAAACATTTAATAATAACCAATGACAAATATAAATGGTACTAAGAATTGACAAAGTATCATGAATAACCTTTGAACGTAAAATACTGTTTCGAAGAGTCGTTTAGATCACGCAATAATATCGTTAAAGATAAAGCGATAAGTTATCGGAGAAATAGATAAAATCTTTTTGCTTGTTATTGCCCCAACAAGGTAAATTGTTCATAATTAATTATTCCTAGACTTTGTGCGACACGTGTCCCTTGTTTTATCAGAAAACTACATGTAATGTAGACAATATATATTATAAGTGTTTTCGTCCGATTGGCAGAAATAATTCGTTGTAAATCAGAACGAGTGAATCACGTTTCGATTCGCAGTTATTTACAAGCAACACTTAATAATTTTGAATAACAATAACAATTCTGTGACAGTTCCATTTATGATTAATATGACAATTGATAGTCGATCGTGTGAGAGTTTATTGCTATACGAATTCTCACCGAACAATACGTGTCAAAGATTAAACTGATTCTCACACTACTTAATTCTCGAGTTACCGCTAGTTATTACTTATACAACATAATTAGCGTATCTTCATGTAGCATGGAGACAAATTAAATCTGTCACAAGACGTTAGATTGTCATACGTTTTTCTATATTGTCCTACATGCTTTTCCAAATATCTTGCAGTTTATATGTAAATGTCAAAATGTATATAATAAAATTAAATCAACAATTTGATTGTAATCGTCGATTTATCATTTCTATACCATTTTTTTCAATGACTAGAATTTTTTAAAAATGTACGGAAAGAATAATTTTGCTAAAGTATTTTAAAATTTAACTGTATAAATACATATCTACAAATAATTATGTTGGATTACCAAAATAATTACGAATGACGTTCAGCTTGATGCCTAAAATTTTGGCATTCTAGCAATGAGCGTGAGTGTCCATAATTATTTTGATAGTTTAACAAAAACTGTTCAGATCTGTATCCAGCTAAATTTTTAGATACCTTAGCAAAATCGTTCTTTCCGTGTGTACATGCAAAACAATGCTACACTTTCACTGGAAAACTTTCTGATTTACAGGAGCTTATTCGCAGTTATCGCATATAATCGGGTTACCGCTGTTGCGTGAAATACTTCTTCGGTATGTTTACGTAATGTAATTACAGGTATGAATACGGTACAAGAATTTTATAAATGACAGCGTAATTTCAACTGCGGGAATCGATCTTATTACCGCGAGAGAAAGTAATGTTCATCGCCAAATCACATTTTTGCAAATATTGCAGTTTCATCGTAGAGGCAAATATTCACAAGTGTAACGTAGAAACAATAAATGTCGAATGATGGATTAGTTTATATTTGAGTTTATACTTACATCGAAAAGTATAAATCGTTCCACCAATTTATAACCCGTGTTATCATGATTTGAGTGAAGGTACACAAATACCCGTTCTGACGTCTGTCGAATATCGAAATTGATGACAACGCATATAAATTACGGCGGCGTAACAGTGGCGTCGTGTCGTGAAAGCAATACAAACCAAAAGCTGATTTTGGGATCAATGCCAAAGCGTCTTTTGACATTCTAATCAAAGCTGAAAGACTAGTCTGACACTTTCGGTCCCGTGTGTGCAATCAAGAATCACCCCGACCTTCTACTTTCTAGAGAAATCTTTTTATATCTTACTCACGATATAACGATATACGGTTTTTTAAGACAAAAACAAATTACATTTTAATTTACATGCAAAGTAATTTATTTTACAATCTTAATAAATATTAATTTTTAATGCAATTAAATTATAAAAGAAAAAACAATAAAAGTACACAAAAAAATGCATTACGAAAAAAATGCATTACAAAAATTTATTATAAAAAGCTTTAAATGTTAAAAAAAGAGAGACATTATATAAATAGTTCAAAATATTTTATAATTTTGTACAATACAATAATACAATAATACAACTAAAAATATTCCTAAAGAAGGATTTACTATTAGTTTATTTCATAGCGTATTTAGTTGATCTAGCTGGTTGCAATTTTATCGTGAAATTCACTGAAAGTCGAATACGCTTTCATAAGAGCAAGCATAAACTATACGTAAGCAAAACTAGCACAAACATCCAGGTCAAATAGCAGCTCTAAGTTACATTGATAGTTTCGAATTTTCTGATAAGCATTTTGACATCATAAAAATAATTTATAAGCAATATACATTTATATTATCGAGAGAAGATTGCAGGTACGGCTGAAATTGTTATATCTTATACAGACCGGCACGCACTTATTGGTAAAATTTTACGGTCGACAATCGAGTTTAAGTTACTTGCTGCCAGATATGAAACTTTCATGGTTAAAACGACGCGACATAACGACTAACGGCCAATTTGGACGAGTGCCACAATTACGTTAAAGAAAAGAATACACGTCCTTGGGTGACATTATCGAAAAAAAAAAATATTGTTTTCAACTTTTCTCGCATGTCTGTAACGCTTTGTTTAGGTATATGTATAGATGCTTTATCGTGGTAAATGTAAATCTACGTACGTGCTTTGACGTAGCTATATTCTTTATTAAGCAACAAAATTTTTTATCAAGCCATAAATTAACGTTGTCGTTTTCTCAAAGGAATTTTTATTTTAAAGGAAATTTCATGTGCACAAGCTACGTGCTCGAATTTGAAAACTACAACGAACACAGAGATTCTAATTTTTAAAAGATAAAACTACCTTCGCGAAAGGTAACAAAAAATATCCCTTGAAAGAGCAATCACGATTCCATTTAGTGATTGGCTAAGAAAGGCGAAAAAGTTTTCTTTGATCGTCATGAGGCTGCTAACTAGAGTAGCGAGTTGGAAAGCAATCTCTCGCTATATAATTAAAGTAATTAAAAGTATATCACCATAATCGTATCGATCACGAAGATGATTCGATTACAGCTAGTCGCTGCATTGATGACAATAAATGCTTACGACAGTCGTGCCAGAATTAAATAAACGTTACTACAGACAAATTATATTCTACCATTAACATAAAAACTACTAACTAAATTAAAATTGTAGCTAGTGTTTTATACTAGTGTTGTAGCACAATTACATAAAAACGTAACTTTCTATTACAATCGCCAATTTATATTCATTCATATGAGCAGTTTCAGAAACCAAACACCACTAATTAATAATCTCGTAAACGAAAAAAACAATTTCTAGTTTCCTCATTTCCCAATTTTAATTAGAGTTTTAACGCCGTTTTAATTTATATGAAAACTAAATTATCATATAATTTTATATACTCGCCCTTAAGAAACGTTCAGTGCATTCTCTGTAATATTAAGTGGAACAAACGCACCGTGAAATTATCATTAAAGTAGTTCGACGTATGACATAAACGTTGAATGAAACATCCATGCTTGTCAAAGAGTTTATAACAATTGCGCGTTTGATTGTGTGGCGAATATAACACCGAATCAATAAACCGACGGTCGAAATTACATCGAGCTAGCTTTACGTCGCGATATTGCGTGCACAAAAGACGTTTGTAAAAGCAGTATATTCGACGACATGCGCCCACTGACGGACAGAAGGAATCCGACGATTCAATTTCGTACTGGCTTCTTGATCCAATCGCAGAAAATATGTTCGCCGCAAGATGTGCGGATCACCACGTTAGTCATTACGTTATTATTTACTCGCATTATGTTTACATTACCTTAACAAAGTGTAGGACATAACTTTTTTTGGAAAAGATAAACTCGACGTCCGGCAATTAGACAAGTCTTGGAAAGGCTTGAGAGATCGTAGTTAAGTCGATAAGATAATTATACACGAACGGGACACGTGTCGCGAGGACGTGGACTACATTACATTACTAATTACATCCGTCGAACGCGATATCATTACGTCGTTCGAGCTCTGATAATGGCAGAAGAAGACTTTTGCTTGAGTTGCATCGCAAAATATTATTATTATTGGGGCCTGTTTCATAAGAAGCGTATGTAATTCTGCAAAAAGCAAACAAAAAAACAATTACGTGAGCTGATGAATTGCAGATCTTTCAAGCTGTATACAGGATACTTTAAATTCTCTTCTGAGTGAATGCATATATTTATCACATATATCAAAGTTAAATAAAAACAATATAAAGAAATATTATTTCTCAATACTTCTGTGAAATTTATACAATAAGATTTCTGGATGGACGCGTCTTATTCGTAATACAGTTTTATTTAGATATATTTAATAAACTTTAGGAGGATTATGCAATTGAGAGAGGGGTATAAAACATGACGATAATATAAAACAGTTTTTATATGTATAAAAAAAGCATCGAACTTGCATAATCACCAAATTAAGTCTATAAAAAATCTGATGGTTAAATAGAGCATTTAATATATTTAATATACTTTTCAATAGGCGCCCCTCTGAAAGTTGTCTGGGATATTTTATCACAAATTGTTTAAAAAAAATTATTCAAGGTTAGATAGTCGTTTCAATATATTCAACCTTACGTACGTCTAAATATAAATTCTATTTATATGAACGTGCGATTCACAAGTAACGACGCTGTGTCCTGTCTATACCGAATCAAAATATATTACGTAAATCGCTCGCGTGCCATAATGTTAATCACCAATGTAAAATCGGTTTACCGTTCGAAGGATTACGTTCCGTGTCTCATGGTATTCGAGTTCAGTTCATTCGCTGTAACGAGGGAATGTGAATAACATGCAGCAAATCGACAGAGCATGTCGTTCGGCTACTGCAAAAGACATTAACACTTTGAAGCAGTTTGCGTACGTGCTAATCGCATTTTCCGTTCGAACAAAATACACAGTTAAATTATGTTCAATGTGCAATTACATATAGAGTTCTGAATTCACCAAATTAATTTTAAGAATAAATTATTCAAAAAATGTTTTTGTCTTTTATAATAATTTTCGCGTTATAGATAACTTTCCAATAATTTTCAAATTACAAATCGATGTAATTTGTTTATCTACTCACAATTATCTAATTTCACTTTATAAACTTTCCTCTGGAAAAAATTTTCACCGGTTTTTTGTAGTTAAGCAACTTAATATTTTGATTAGTGCCACTGAGTACAAATTATCTTTGCGTAACTGAATATCGACGGAACTAATTGAGAAATTTCACTAGTATAACTTAAAAATCATTGAAATACCTCATTGCAATTTTTAGTTATACAGGATTAATTGGAAAAAATAAACATAAAATTAGGGTTACAAGCAACACAAATAATTTGATTACTTGATAGTGGATGCCAAAGTGGGTTATAACCGTACCTTTTTTTCTTAGGGCCGTTAAACTAACATGAAATTTTACATATAAATCGTTTTACTCCTTCGTAAACTCTCCGTGGGAAATTAAAAAATTCTCGGTTTTCGCTTGTTGCTGCCACAAAACACAAGTGATAAAACATGATTCTTTTTCCGGTAGATTCTCACTGTCAACTTTTTTTTACGAGAAAAGCCGATCCCTTCTGTTTATCATTTAGAGAATAATTCAAAGCCAGATAATTGTCTGGATCTGTAAAAAGTTAAGTATTCAAGTTTTCAAAATTGAATAAATTATGGTGTCACGTAGCAGTTGACACATTAACACAATTCCGTCTTAAGATACATGTGTAATCTTCCACTTGATGTGTAAAGATTTCGACGATATTCAGCTGCGGATTCATGCTTCACGGGAGTGTAGTCATGTCGGTCGACAGAATGCTATAATCGATTATGAATATCAATTGCACGATTACAGCCGAAAAAAAATACATAGCACGGTAATAAGTTAAATATTAACTCCGTATGTAAATAATACATAAAAAGTGTCATTTTTCTGTTAAAGAAAATCTTAACGCTTAAAATGATATTTCCATATTAATTATAATATAAATACATTTTCAGTTCTATAAACTGCGTGCCGATATATATAATAGCTGTCGGATTTGAAACGGAATTTAGACTGGAAACTAAAGTTAGAAATAACGTTTCAAATTAATTTAATTGTCAAATTTAATAACGATGCTACAAGCATCTTTAATAACTTTAGAGATCTTGTTGCGAAAAATTCATTTAATAATTAATATAGAAATATTATTAACTAATTATTAATTATTATTAAATGAGCACCAAGATCTACTTCTAAAAATGGTACTTCTTATTTCTCGTGTTATACCGTGCAGCTTATATTTTCAGTACGCTTCGAAAAATTGCAACGTTAAACACGCGAGGAACTTTCGTGCTGTAAAAAAAACCGTTTCTCATTGCGTGAAAAATCACGAATAAACGTCCGTTGCAGAAACATAGCCGGAGAGCAGCACACACATGCGCGCTGCTGTGTCAGTGCTATTAATTGCGGTCGTCATTCCTCGTGAATAAATGACGCGTGCACGAAGTCTTTAAATGCGATTTATCGCAGCTCGAATCATACGAAACGTATCGTGCATTTAATTGCCGCGGGAAAAGAAATGGCGAATGTGCTGTCATCTCGATGCGTTAACGTCTAAAAAAAAAAAGAAGAAGTAAAGCTTCCCAGCCTGTGGGGTCGCGTAAATTAAATAAAGTCGAATCGAATGAAGTGTGTCAGACACATTGCTCCAATATAACGTATATTTTACTTCTATGAAACACTATTCTATTAACCGTCAGCGTTCACTGTGGGGGTCCAAAAGACTCCAAGAAAGTTCAAAAAGTTTTATATACAACTTTTTTGGTCAAATAACATTAAATCAACAATCCTAAACACGTAAATACCGATATCAATAAAAAACATTTTTCTTTCATAACCAATACCTTCATTACAGTAAGCATTTAAATGGTTGGGACCTAACGACCTCACGGTGAGTGTTATGAGATTTTCACGAAGTGTAAACGTTAAGGGTCAAAAATAATGAGATAACAAATATAAAAACGTACAAGAAAATATTTCATTTCCAGCAATCATTAATAAAATAAATTCTCTATAGAAAAACAAAGTGAGAAACGACATCAGATGCGTCATTGCAGGGATATTTACCGAGAGCTGTGGCGTGTCCCTCTTCGAACATTTAAACGGAAATCGAGTATGGCAGAGAGCAAAAGTGCGTGAAATGAGACTTTAAGTAACGACACAGGGATTATAAAAAACACGCTGCCATAATTAATATCGCAATTTGCGATATTTCTTCTCGTCAGGAAGTCCAAACGCACAATGGCGCGCAGCGCGTGAAATAAAATCCGCGCTAATTAAAAAAAAAAGCGAGAAACATGCACACCGTTTTTAACTGCTTATCCATTTTGCCTCCAGTGTTTCCGAGTGTGTTTATTCGGTTGGTACTTAATGACAAGTTGTGCGCGAGGAAAAGTAAGACCAATTTGTACAAGCGTGACATCGAGATGTCGACGTCCTTTCCCCCCGTTGTCTCTATGCTAATTATGGGAGGAAGAGAAATTCCACGCCGGTGTCAGGTGTGAAATGCATAATCATGATATTCATGTAAATTGCACAGCGCTATAAGACATTGGACTTTGAACTGTCCAAGTGACGCGACTGGACATTAACGAAACGCGTGGAAAAGAGATATGCTTTCGCAAGAAACCTCCACTTCAGTGCGATGTCTTCGGTCATTCGTAAAATACTGTATGGCGCAACGTAAATAATTATGCTGGTGCACGTTAAGATAGATAAATCGCGTCTTCGTTACAATCGAGATGCATTCCTTGAAATTTTATTCCTCTCTTCTTCGCCCTTTAAAAAAACGATGAATAACAGTTTCTCTTTTAATACGTCGAATTTCGTGAATGTGCTGAATGTCTTTGGGAGCTCCTCTCCCTCCCTATCCAATTGTCCCAGTTTCCTATCCGATGACCAATTAGCCAATCCAACCATAATTTACGTAATGTGCGAGAGCTGAAACAGCAACGTAACGCGACGGACGTAATAACGTAATATCGCGGATTAGATATACTCTTCCCTGTAGATCTCTATGCATACGTAGGAAAGTATACCCCGCGTCGATTGTCGCAGTTCCTCTGTCGGGCTGTCACGATTAGACACGGCGACAATTTACGCGCGCCTATAGCACGGGCCTGTTTATAAAAACTTCGGATAAAAAAACTATGGCAAGTCTCTCGACGCCTTTCTCCAGGGGTCTCCCCGAGAAGTCTCTACCTGTTCGGATATTTCAGTTCCGATTGATCCGCGAAATGAATCGCCGCTGGCAAGCGTGAAATAAAAAGCAATAATAAACACGTGTCCATATCCCGTGTGCAGGAAGTATATTATACGTTTGCCCACCGCCCTCGCCGACTCGTATTTTTATCAGAGAGCGAGCGAAAGGCCGCGCCGTTGCACGAAAAAGAAGAGAGGAAGGGAAAAAAGAAGAAGAACTCGTTCTCTCGAATTCGCCTGGTTACGACGGGTGTACGTATATATGTATAACAGATTATTACGAAAGGCCGTTCGAAACGAGACTCGACGAGTCTGCGTCACACGGCAATTATTGAGATACTTTCTTCGGAACAGGGCTTGCGTAATCGACAGGAGAGAAACGGATGAGAGACACGTTTGGATGTCTTAACATTTTTTTGTGCACTTTGAATCGATTTTTGCCTGAGTTCCCTAAATTTCCTTTCTTTTTCTCCTTCAAAGTTTCATACCGAGAAAAATCTGCCATAATCTTCAATCAAACGCTGTTGTCATGACGATTAGCAAAATAATCTCGATAGATGGAATATGTGAACTGGGTATGTAAATTTTGACATTTTATGAGTGAGATAACATTCAATATATGTTGTGTAAAGTAGCAGCAGCGACAGACATGTTTTTCATACCCATATAATATAATTCCGAATATATTAAAAGAAAACTTCGAGTAGTTTCTGATCAACACGATTATTTCGAAAAAATACATCAAAAATTATTTAAATGCCGCGCAGCCAATAAAAAAAATTGATATTCCTAGTGTCTTTTTTTTTTCTCCTTTTGTTAATATCTATGTAATATTTGCGTTATATGCGAGATAAAAAATTAAAAAAATTTTTTTCACGATTTTATTTTATAAGTAAATTATTTATGTGTAAAAGTCATATAATAATTTATAATAATAATTGTAAGTTATATGAATAATTCATTACAAAGAAATCAAACAAACACAAGCGTGCTCGTTGTATTTTAATTGGATTTTTCTGTAACAGCGTAGAAGAAATTAGGGGAGCACAGAATCTTGACAGTGCATCGTTTGTTATCAGCTATCTATATGGATTTCATTTTTCGCTTGGAAACCAGCAGTTCATTCCTTTTCCTCAGAAGCAGTGTATCACGATCTGATGTTGTATCATTTTGCTGACGTTATGGATAAGCTTTAACAGGGATCGATTTTGGGATTTACTAAGGTTCAACATAATCGTGGGATCATAAGACAAGTAAAACATCCTTCTATTTTCTCTTTAGAGAGAAAAATCATTTTATTTCTTATCACGTAAACGTGGATTTGTAGTAACGGAATAAATTATATACACAGCATTAAAGTTGATATACAAAATTGAATAAATTATTTAAAAAATTACAAAAGTTTATTGTCTTTATTTCATATTTATTTAAATCGATATAAATATAATTTCTGAGATGGTTAGTTTAATCCAAAGTATAAACTTATGAATTACTATTGAGTTTGAAAAATTGTACTTTGCCTAGAGCTGAAAAGTGAACCTCGTTGTTAAGTTTCATAATATTACGTGTAATGTACTTTGGCGCTAGTAATTATACCACTATGACGTGACTCCAGTGCACGCTCCATCGAATGGAAGAATAATTGCATACTAATTATCACGACTACTATGACATGAAATGCTGAGTAGAGATCTTACGTATTAAGAAAACGCAAAATAATGACCAGGGCCGCATCGAATGATGAAAGGTTAATAATTAATCAAAGAATAATCGATTGTTTAAATCTCTAAAGAGCGTTCTAATTTTTGAAATAATTTTAACGTTTCTGTTATCTTTCTTCGAATGTGCACTTTGTTGAGATTACATTTGAGATATGCATTTATATTTAATAATAATTTTTAGACAACGTAGTACGATTCTTTTTAATTATTTGTTTTTGCCACAATCATCTTGTGTTAGCAAGAAAAATAATGAAGGCAGAGCGTAATTAAAAATTTATATTGCGGCGGCTTATCAGGTAATAAACAGCAATATCTAACGTTCAGTATACGAAGCTTTCACACTGCTATGCTTGTTGCACGTTAGGGATCATCGCGGAATCAATAAATTGACGCACAGACGTTCGTCCACGCGTTGGTAGCGTGACTTGTCGTCGCAACGCTGACAGCGAAGTGCAACAAGTACACAGGCTCAGAAAGGTTTCTGTTTTTTACACAGACCTAAAAGATTCTCAACGATAGCCTCGTCAGCAATTTCCAACGGTGCTTGATAAAATTTACGAGCTTATATTACACAGAGTAAAAACAAGTAGAAAATCCTTTTGTTTCCTTATTTATGAGGCCGAACAAAAGATTTCGTTTAATGCAAATAAGTTTACAAAAAATAAAGATATACATACAAAAACAGGAAGATAAGTTCGGGTCACTAAAATAGTGATAAAGCTGACCTTGATTTTGGTATTTTTTTTTTTTTAACGAAACTTTCCACACATTAGATATCATCATTACACACATCAAAAATTGCTTTAAAATAATAATAAACCGACCGCTTCTCCT
Organism: Monomorium pharaonis; assembly: GCF_013373865.1. Lineage (NCBI taxonomy): Eukaryota > Metazoa > Arthropoda > Insecta > Hymenoptera > Formicidae > Monomorium > Monomorium pharaonis. The sequence goes on along the minus strand of NC_050468.1, from coordinate 26,458,060 downwards.
CGACTAAAACTTTGTTACTTGAATACACCAACGCCGTGAAAGCTCATTAAAAATTCCGCACTTAACTTTGATTGCAACGATCGGGTTACCATTGTATATTATCACGTTCCCCCTGGGAACTATTTTTCAAGCCGACGAGCTTTTTCCTCCCGTGCAAGCAAAAAGTCCTCTTCGCCACCATCATAAAAACGATAGAGAGGTTCCCATGGGGGAAGAAAGCACAGAATGCCACATGGGCGGTTCACGATAAATATTACGTGGCTAAGACGACGGAAGGGAGAAGGTTAGCATGTGTTTTACATTCGATGAAGCGGTAGCGTCGCCGTACGACTGACACTTACCAGCTGTTACGCTCCCGCAACGTCAAAAGAGTTCGAAGATAAAGAAAACATTGTTAACAGACCACGAGTCGGTGAGTTTGGCTCGCGTATCACGAATACTTGTTGAATCATGGCCAAAACTGGAAGAAAAGTTACAGCACGAAAGATACGAAATTAAAAAATGCAAAGAATAAAAAGTGGAATATAGATAATTATCAATTTATAATAAAATATATTAATATTATGTTAAAAAAGAAGAATTTACGTGACTGATACAAAATGCGTATAGACCGTTCCCACGTGATTCACACAAAATTCGGATTAATGTCGCACAAGAGTACCAATTAAAATTGTCCTTCCACGGGCAGATCTCGCAACGATTATCACGCGCGGTCGATTATCGATCGCCAGATGCGTCGAAAACGATCGTATCGCGATGTCGTGTCTGCGCGCGTGCACAACAAGCACGTGAAAGCGAGAGAAGCTCAAGTGTGCACACATGTGTGCATGCGTGCGCGCGGGTACGTGCATATGCGACCGAGTAATCAATAAGATACTCGACACTGTTGGCTAAATAACATCCAGCGCGCTCCTGAAGAAGGCAAAAATGTCACCCACACTTCACACTTCGAAATAAAAATTTCGTTGTTGCACCACTTTCCCGCGACCGATAAATAAAATATAATCAAGACGCTGTATAATTAAATAAAAGAAGACGCTCGATAAGCAGAAGGATATAAAGCATAAATAACCTGTTTTTTTTTTTCAAAATATAAATATAAATCGATGTCGACTTTTAGCACAGTTTATAAAATCGATCTTCAACATCATTTGTCAATCAAAGTGCCGGCGCTATTGTTACATTAAAAAATCTATCAATAACTTATGTTTCTCAGAAATATTTGCGGCAATTTATCATTATCATACGCGCAACGCAAATTTTACACAAAGAATTTTTTATAAAGGTATTGTGATAACGTGGGGAGAAAGTAGTCTTTCCTAAAGTTATCTTCACACAGTTCGATGATTCATGATAGAATGAATGACTAATGACGATGAGATTACGAAATACCTAAGAGATTTATGACAGCAGAGTCGAATGAGATATTACCTGTAGTAATTTTATACGTAATAACTGGACAATCTTCACGTAATTTCTGAACAAAAATTCAACAGATTCTAACAATTTCTAATTTTACTATACACGGAGAGAATTTTCTCTTAAAAATTACCCTGAAAATCGTGGTAATTGTGAGACAACGTAAACCTTGGAAAATTTTACCATACTTTTAATAAAATTTACAAAAATTTAGTAAAGTTTAGTAAAATTTTAAGAAAATTTGGCTAAGTTTTAGTAAATTTTACTATACTTCTAACAAAATTTACTAAAACTTAGCCAAATTTTCTTAAAATTTTACTAAACTTTACTAAATTTTTGTAAATTTTATTAAAAGTATGGTAAAATTTTCCAAGGTTTACGTTGTCTCATAATTACCACGATTTTCAGGGTAATTTTTAAGAGAAAATTCTCTCCGTGTACAAATGTTTTAATATACATTTAATAATATTCGTGTATGCAATTATTATTATGTAATAATGCAAATTATTTATTTGAGGCACTTATTCCGCCCGGTTACTGACCGGTTATTAAACCGGCAATATTTTATCACTTTCGTATTAATAGCTTTTCACTTTTATCACTTACGCGATTCTGAGAACGATCTTTCTCGCAATTAAAGTACGAGAACGTTTGCACTAGTTACATTAAAGTCCCGTAAGCACAATTTTCTCTCGAGTTATTATATACGACTGAAACTTTGTAAGGGAAGGTTTATCGGCGGGTTTTGTTACGATACAAATTCTCAAAGAGAATTCACGTTGCACGTGCTGCGAACAATATTTCAAGGCTGCGTCTGGATGGAAGTATCGGCCAAGGTTGAATAAACATATTGAAGAATATGTTTCAACAACTGGCACGCTGATGTTACCTCGATACTAGAATATTGTTCAAATGAAATATTTCGATTTAATGACACGAGATGACATTGGAGGAGATGCTTCTTGCGTATTTTTCCTGCGAGCTCGTAAATATCCTACACGTTGATGCAATATGTAATTTAAGAGCAAAAGAACGAAAGAATTATATTACAACCCATCAATTGTAATATGATCCCTTGTTTATAAGTTTTTTAACATTCTCACTTTTTCCTATAATGTATATTTTTGAATAGATTTTACTGAAACTGTCGGTATTGAACTGGCTTTGTTAAAATGTGATTACGCGTTTACAAAACATTCGTTTCAACCCACAAACCATTGTATCACAGTATTTTCTCCTATCGCACGTTTTTCAGTGAACTTATTGTATCGCAGTAGAATGATTGAAGCTTTATGCTTTACGATGGAATATATCACTAGCGTTTCAAGGTGATCTGAAGAAAGGTTAACCAAAATTCGGTTGATCAATACTGGAAGAAAACGTGATTCATATTAAGCTCGTCGACATAACTCGCCTATATGAAAAGGAGATCTCTTCTCGAATCTCGGCTACCCTAAGCTCACACGGAACCGCCCAAGCGACTGCAGTTAAGAAGCAATAAAGCTAAGAAGCAATCGCTGCAAATGAAATTCGTGCGACCTCGAGAGAACCCGTAATTTCACCAGCGCGGGGATACGCCTTTTTGCCGCGATATAAAACACACGCCGAGATCAGGCCGAGTCCAAACAAGTGTAGTTTCCAATTCAGATTAATAAAAAATATGATTTGTAGCGACCGTCTCAAGGTTAGCTCAAGATGGTGGGATCAGGAGGTCAGGGCGAACCCAATCGATGCCAAATGATCGCAGAGTTCAATTTAACGGTCGCGATGTCATAAGATTAGAAAATCATACTTAAATCTGCATTTACATTTTACATAACGTACAAACTTGAAATTATAGTAAAACATGACATATATAATTTTTCCTTATTATGTCTCACGATTTCTCTAATAGTCAATAATATTATAACGTATTTACTAATAAATGAACAATTGCAATTTTAGCAATTACAAAATGCATTATTCAAATACTTCATAATTTGTTAGGTAGTAGTTCTTACACATATATATTTTAACACAAATTGTATTACAGTTGAATAGATATTGTCTTGTTTTACATTTTTAAGAAATGTAAACCGCAATGTAAATTGTACACAATAAAGCACGCCAATAAAATACTATTAGAAATGACAGACTATTATTCTAACTGTGCACACATATCCTACACGTATCCTTCGCCGCTTCCAGCTTTATTTCCATCCTTTGGGTGTTAACTGCCGTTTTACTATTCACCGTTGGCCAGTTTATAGATCTTTCAAAGTCAAAGAAGCTTAACACGGAAAATTACAACTTTCGTTAAGACGCTCTTTAAAATAAGCTGTAAAAATGCAGTAAAACTTTCGCATTTTTATTGAAATAATTTTAAAATATTAATAAAAAAATGTAAAATGCAATTAAAATAAATTGACGTACCCTGTTAAAAAAAAAAAAAAAAAGAGAATATACGTATAATTTTTTCTGCTATTTTTGAGTAAAGCAAAAACAAGTATCTATCCTGATTAATTCCGCGGCGCCAGCAAGCAGTTCTCACTTTTCGCGATTTGTTTCCTCTTTTGTCCATGCTGGCCACTTATCATGGAGCGAAAGAGATTCTGCATTCAGAGCAGATTTACGTGGGCGTTCAAGGTCAATGGGAGGCGGAAACGCTCGTGCGATCGATGTCGGCAATCCGGATTATCGTTTGGCAGAGATACCTGTGACGGGCTTTAATACGCCACTAGCGCTATGGTAAACGCATCGCTTCTTGTACTTCCCCGTACTCGACCGCTTGCTATTTTATTCTACGACTGACGATGCCAAAAAACGAAAGTTGTCTCTTCGTCGCTCGCTCGCCCACACGATTCCAGTTCAATTCAGCGAAGCTTCGGCAGAAGAAAGATAACCGTCCCGTCCTCACAGAGCATCATTCTCGGAGAATGTGACTATATCTCGCGCGAAAGGAAATAGAAATGTCTCAAATGCGCAACTTTTTCGGGGAAACTGACTTGTTTCGATAGCGAGCTTCCCGGTTTCGATCCCGTACGACGAAAGTCCGAAATAAAAACCGATTTTTCCGGGAGCTCTCGCTCGGGGAAAACCAAGCGAAGAAATCACCCCCGCCGTCGTCATTTAGGCTAGCGATAACTTTAGGCCGGGCGCATCACAAACAGCTGTCGAGATTCGCGAGGACTCGAACATGCGGGAACTAACAAGATCCTGGGAAATTCGGGTCTCGAAAACGTCTGTTCGCGTTGCACCCAAATCTCTGAACTGCCCATTGAACCACTAAGTTTCGACAGTTCGGTATCACGAACCGTTCGCGCGCGTTGCAAGTCATGGATACGAATCTTCAATGGGACTATAGAGGCTTTGGTCTAACCACGCGATTCCGAAAGGATGCGTCCTGGATAATCTAATGAATATTCAGCTAGGATTGGGATCATCTTCTTCAACAAGAGCACGTATTAAGGACATCTCAATTAAACTGTGAACACTTTAGCTTTTCAATTAGGAGAATTGTTTGCGTAGCGTTTTCAATAAAATGTAAGACGTTAAATTGCTACTTAATATGTGAATTAGACAATTCTGAAGACCTAATATAGTTTATTTTATAAGAATTACAATACATAATTATGACAATTACACAAAATAAATTAACAAATTATTACTTGTCAGAAAACTCTCACTGGTATAAAAAAATAAACAAACACTGTAACAACTTTCTGTAACATGGAATCTTTCACTGAAAAAATACGTTCAGAGAAGAATCATCGGATTATCTTGTCAAAAAGAAATAACATCATTCTGTGAGGGAATAATCCGTTCATTTCCGGAGGATATTTCATTTGCGATGATATTTCCAATGATTGGATTTTTTTCTCAATCTGAATGATCGTAAATAGCTGTTTGTTACTTTTTGAAAGCCTAATTCAGTCGAACATTTTTCTCAGTGTATATTAATTAAAGCATTTTGATTATCTGCTATCAAATTACTATTTTGATTATTGCTAACAAAATTTATTTTTCTCATCTTCTATTATAAAATATTTTAAAATATGTAAAATATATAAGTTCGTTTATTAAATAAATGTAATAAAATCTATGTGATACTTAATTAATCTATTGCAAAACTTGTCAAATTCTTACAAATGTCGCTTACCATAGCGAGTGCTGTAACGAGCTGATACGCAGCCAATGAAATAACTGTTGTGAAAATTGACGTCTGCTCCACTTCCGCGTGACAGTCACACAATTTTCAAAGGTAAACGATCGCGATGGATGGGAATATTCAATCGAATTGAAAGTCGCGTGGAAAAAAGAAACGACTTTGCTTCCAGCGGCGGTTCGTCTGTCAAACCTCTTGGAAGCACGCGGAAAGTGCAAGACGAAGACAAAATCGAGATGGAAAGAAGCGAAAGCAGACAAAGAAATACAATAGAATAAAAAATTTTATCAAAAATTTTCACGTTTAAAAAAATTAAAACACGACGCGAAAGAAAACGGGACAAAAATCGAAATTTTCCTTGTAATTAATGTAATAAAATTGTAATTTATGAACATATAAGAAATATTTTTAAGACTAAAATATTTTTTACGTGCTTATATAAGAATATACATCTAAGGATACGCACACACAGTAATAGAAATTATAATATAAATTAACTTATATATTTTATACGTATTTTATGCTATGTACATAACTTTCAATAAATATTTTTTTTATTATTTCAAATAAAAAAAAATTACATAAATTTTGAAACTTTTAAAATTTCAAAATCTGTAATAAAATTAACTATATATGTTTTCTTATATTCTGTGACTTACATTTCAGCAAGAAAGTACTTTCTCGGCTTGGACAAAATCTCGTTCGGTAGTTCGGTTCGCGCAGTAAAGTCAGTCGTATATATTATATTAAATATTTACTTATATACAGTACTAAGACTTTGCTACGGTACCACTTTGCCTGCCTTTTCACAGATCGAGGGTTTCTCTCGTTGGACAGATTGCAGACAATTTAATTTTAGATTTATCTATGACCCAATTTTCACTGGGTACTACAAAAAATAGTTTCCACTAAAAAAAAAATTTAATACACATCGATTTTTTCTTTGCTCTTCTTCTCCAAGACAATCGTTAATGAGAGACGACAGATTAAGTCGTGTATTGACGGGGAAATCTAAGTTAATGAACTGAAGCTGTAACGTCTCTTGTATTAGCAAGAAATCTAATTTTACTTACAAGATTTCAATCTAACAGACCTTTAGTGGCGATATCCGAAATAAACAGACTCCAATCCTTACATGTCTTTAAACCAAATTCTAGCGATGTTAGTTCTACTGAATTGACCTGTGTGTGTGTGTGTGTGTGTGTGTGTGTGTGTGTGTGTGTATTTTTAGCTTATTTCTGAAAACATATTATTTTTTTCATGATTCCGATGAACGAGTGTGGCCTACAAACTCTAAAACTGTAACAAATATTGTCAGTGAGGGGTTAACTAACTTAATAGAGATATTGCCAGTTGAAGTTAATAACAAAACGTATAATTCGTTAATTTTTTCATTTTTTAATTCGTTTTTTTACATATATTAATGTATTTATTTGGCACGGACACAAAATGAAGCGGGATGTACAAATACCTAAAGCCCCAACTATCAAACTTCTCTTCAAGGGAAGCATATTGTGGTAGTATCTAAAACTCCAAAAATGTTCCGTGAAGTAAATACAAAGAAAAAGACTATTGAAATTATTGAACTTCAGCTACGATAAAAGTATACCGTAAGTGTGTTGGAAAGTACCAGAAACTCTAAAACTGTCTAAGCTGTAAAACTGCCATAAAACTATATTACACAGACGTAACTCGATCGTTTATGGACTGTTATTTGACTATAATAATTTAACTATAATCCTATGTTATTATTATTGCAAGGAAAGTGACAGGGCAAATCGGTACGATTATCAGATAATTTTTGTACCGTTGTGCGAATCTCATGTTTTATGTTCTCGCTAATACGGGATTTTTGAACATTTGAATACTTTCAGAAATGCCCGTATCGATCGTCGGATGCGTAAACGTGTTCCGGAGTTTTCTGTCGGATTTAATTCGAAGATCCGACGGCGAAAAACGACCTGGTGAAAACGGGAGAAATCGAACGTGATCACCATCTCTCCGAACGTCAATCCATCAATGGGCCGTACGTGTTCTTCTCTTCGATCTTCACCTGATCCCAGCGCGAAGTAAAACTTCAAGTACACACTTGCAACCTTGCTTTTTTAGTGAAAAGCATTTTCGCTACGTACGTGCGCCTCCGTCATTAATTCAACTTGTCCACAGTTCTTCGGCATGGTAGACAATTTACCGTCGTATTTTAATTCAAATTAATTAACGTAATTAAAGAGACTGCAATTAAAACGTCGTCTCGTAGTTTCAATAAATCATGAATTAGACTTTGTCGTGTTAGCTCTCTTCTTTTTACATTTATTTCATTTATCCTTAATCAATAAAATAAATAGATGAGAAATTATGAGTGACGACTTCGTCTCTGTGAGAAGCAAAAACTTCGAAGATTATTCTTCAGGAAATCCTCACGGCAACTTCTCTAAAAACCTGGTAAATCAAATTCACAGAGGTAAACAGCGAGAACTTATTCCCCGCGAGCAGGTAAAAAGTACCCGTCAAAGTTATCAGCATTCTGCACGAGCGTTCCACCGTGAAGGATAATGAGCTTTCCATTTATCGCGGACAAGAGATAGCGCGTTCTATAAGGAAGAAATGCGATCGCGGAAGACTTTTTCGGCAAACGTTCCGAAAGCAAGGACGTTCGAGGAAAAGGTTCCCGTTTCAGAGCGCGTGACTATACCCGATGGTGGCGACGATAGATACGCGTGTGAATGGCGACACACGGTGCAGCATCGGGCATTACGATTATTACGATCAAGTGACCGCGACGAGAACGCAGAATGGAGTGGTGGCCCTGCTCATGGAGGATAAGAGGCGGCCGGCCCACTTATGAATTACCGTTACTACTTGCCAGTTTGCGCAGGCGAAAGCCACCGCGAGTGGATTTGAGGAGAGGACGCGGAAAACACTCATTTCGCGAGGTCGTGCGCGCGATCGGGGCACACAAATCAAGGAAATCGAGAATTTGTACGGAATTGAGTGATCTCTAAGATCCTAAATATAGTATCGACAGACGCACGTCATCGCCGTGCGAAATAAAAAGCCGTTTTCCTCGCGGAAAGATTGAAATTATGCAAATGAAATAATCACACAGTTGTTTTTCCGAACCCAATCGCTCGTTCCTCCTATATAGTCGAGAACAGTTTGCACTAGTAATTTTCCATTCTCGCTCGAGCTGCAAGAAGTGCCCCTGCACTTTTCTCTCCAGTTAATTATTTTTTAAATTTCACCGTCGTAATTCGAGCGATAAGTAATCTTCCTTGCCTACCTTCTCCTCCTCCTCCTCAATAATTTTAAACGTTAAGCATCATCAACACCGTGCGCGATAATGATAATTGAATCGATGTCGCCGAGAGTTATAAGCCAGAATACGTGCGTGATATAATCTCGCAATTTCCCGTAGCTAATACAGCGCGATGCATTACGGCTCACGCGCACATTGTGCACACTGGGGATAATTGAGGAGCCAAGAGATCGTCCTTAAAACGAGGCGCAGCTCCATCTGATAATTTCATATGTCCGTTTATCTTATACGCCATATCCGTTAATCCGCAGAATACACAATTGATAATTCGAAACGATAACCGACGGTACTTTCGCTTTTTCTTGGTTGCGTATCGGTAGCCCGCATAACAATCGATCCCGCCGCAGCACCGTGCCGTGTAAATGGGTACGGCCGATATTACATAATTGAAGGTATGCTCGAGAGGACATAATTGTTAAATTACATACCTCTAGAGGAAAAAGAATATCGTGTTAGAAAAAACGCGCTAAATTAGTGCAATCCGACTAACAACGTCGACAAAAGTATTTTTCTAGAATGTTTCAATTTTAATTATTAAATTATACATTTAAAAAAACCGCGCGAGGGAAAATGACCTAATAGATATTACTGCGTATAACCTACATCACGTTTCTTGTTAAAGCATCATCTAAGAATTTGGGTTTTTTACGTAATTCTTGGAAATCCTTCGATTACGCGTCGACTCTCAAATATCCATTATTTAAAGCAACTAAATTCGAAACACGGAAGCGTCAATTTGCATTTACTCTCGAAACGATCTAGTGGCATATCGAATGCAAACTGTAATTGTTATTAAATATTCTCGCACCACATAACTGCAGGCAATTATAAACGTGTAATGGATTATAGGACGAACTATGTTACAACTATTTCATCTATCTTTAATGCATGTACATTGAATATCGGTATAAATATGTATCACGTCTGCGGATTCTGCCAACTCGCGATAACATAGAAAATAATAAAATTCTGCGGAAATTTTGTTTAGAACGGCATAAAAAAAAAGTTATTTAGAAAGTTCACACAAAAGCCCTACAAACTCATATTTTTTTACAAAAGATTTATTGTTCTCATACTATAAATAATAAATTGTAAAACATACAGCAAACACTACTAAACTAAAGCTAATTTTTATATACCATCATTGTCGCGTTGCAAAACAATTTGAAATGCGCAAAAGAAAATTATTTCTTTAATTACGCACAGTAAAAATAAAATCAAAAGAAATAAATTATATGATATAATCATCGGGTTGTGATGTAATGTTTGTCTGTCGAGATAAACGATATCGGAACGATTACAGGTGTCGGTGACACGTTATAAACGGATCAATTGATACGTGTTACAACGTGTCAGACACGAGACGGCGGCACGGTCGATCCCTTTATGTGACCCTTTCAATTCCCATCCCTTCGGCAAATATGCCCACGGGAACACGATATATATCCCGTCTATCTCCGCGCGTGCATCAACATAATCATCCGCGTTGGTACACGCAGAAATATTAATGTAACGCTCGCCGCGGAGGCTGCCGGAGCAGCGTTGTAATCGGGCGTTTCCTCATCATCACGTATGAAGTGGTGTCAGGTCCTCGAGCACGGCCGGCCGGTCACTTCCACGCAGGGACAACGCGACAGGACATTGTCCATTATCGTCGCATGCCAGCCTCCTCCTAATTTTCTCCCTCCTTTTTCCCTGCCTGTCCGTGCCTCACTCGTAAATCTCCTCGCGGCTCTCCCAAGTAAATGGTCCACGAGAATCGAACCCTCCTCTCCCCCCTCCCCCCTTTCCGCTCCCGGCTGCGACGCGATCGTAAAAAAAGCCCAAGCCAATTTTTATATTTCGGTCACGGCCAAAATATAAAATCGCGGGAGAAGCGATTCTCACCTTTGGATATGTAGGTCTAATCTCTCCCTTTAGCCCGCGATTATAAGTAAGTTTCAAAAAGGAAGGCCTTTTGCCATTATATAGAGATTCTAATTTAATTTTCTACCTTATGTTTTCACTTTATGCATATCCATTTCGTGAAGAAAGATAATCACGAATGTAAGCACAAAAAAACAACCTTTTTTCTTGAGATAACTTTTATAAAAATATTTCCTTCTCATTATAATATATGTATAGAAATTTGATTCAATTTCAACTTCTAAGGAAAGTAATTAGACGAGAGAAAGGTAAAAAAAAGAGAAAAAAAATTATTTCAGCCAACCATCTCGAGATCCACGCGAAGAAATAAAAGAAATATTCAGAGATCTCTCTCTACGAACGTCCTTGAGTAAGTAGTACAAGTTTCCAAATTGTGTCCCTTTTTCCCCTTATTACTATTTGGCACGAGAACGCTGGGGGAAATTTTTTTCTCTAACACGCCTAATAATTCCCCGTAGCTGCTCTTTCTCTCTATTGTCTGCGTTTCGCCGTTATCGATTTCTCGTCGACTATAAATTTGGAGATTCGCCGCATCGTCGCGTGGGATTTTCATTCCGAGACTAGCCGGCGAACAGGGGGTCTGGGAGACACACGATTTCGCGTAAGGTCATGGTTCAAAGTGGCGCAGCTGACGGAAGTTAAGCACGACGGGCAAAGCAGTTACTACTAACTTGAAACGCTTATCTCGATCCGATTATAAAGCTCGGTCTACCATTCTGTCGCCTAAGGTGCAATTCAACGCCACTTATCTTACACAGATGTAATTCAGATTAAACTTCTATTCCGCGAAGTAAAAACTTAAAGTAAAAACCTACTGTCAAATGTATGGAGAAATATCGTTTTTGTATAACTTTCGAACATGTTACTTTATCGGACAGATTTACTATGCATTATTCTGCTTATCGGTACCATTTTGTTTTACGAGTGCGAAGGAATAAATCCAAGCGATTACAGCAACTATTACGCGAGCAATATTTTAGTACTTTTGAAATTATTTATCATTTGCGTGTTTTCTCTCAGCCATTTCTTTGTGTTCTAAAGAAATTTAAATCGAGGAAAGTTCTTGCACCAGAATGTGAAACTACTTCCCTTCTGCGACAGCAAAATGCATGAATAAACTATGCAAAACCGTAAAATTTTGTGAGTTGATTGCTTTCTCTCGCGATGTATAAGTCACTGGTTTGGCAAACCAAATAGATTTTCGCGTAGGTGGCGAGTTGAAAAAGGCGGAAGAGATTAGGATTTCTCGCCGATAAATTCTCGTTGAATTCAGTTTTCCGTTCTAAGCGCGAGCAGCAAAACGTACGACACAAAGGCACTGAATGAGCAATGAATTACTCTAACTCTGTATTAACACGCGAATGCTCTCATTACGCAGCTATCTTACATATAAGAGTTCCATCGCAGCATCGACCCCACCTTTGTCCCCGTTTCTCTCACCACTTGTCGTTTTGATTTCAAATGTCAATTAATTGCTGCCGGTTTCGCCGAGCCGAGGCTATTATTCCCCTCGTCATGAAACTTACAGTTTACTTTATCTAACACTGATGTTATTTATTAAGTGTTCTAATTAGTAAATGACGTGTATTAACTCCTTTAACGTTTGTTCTATTATGGACATCGTTTCTTTCATTTGTAATGCAGTTTTAAACGGGCACTCTTAGAACAGCCGTTCCAAACGCATTCTATGTTAAAATCTTTTCATGTGGTATATATCTTAATTTTAGATGAACTAATAAAATCATCATTATTTTCGTAATGACTCAGATTTTCAAGAAATACAGGCAAAAATAGCACATATATTCCGACCGCATCCCGTGCCAACTCTGTGTCTATCAACCTCTGAAAATTTATATTTAATTTGCTTCTGCATGTACAAACTATCTCGTAAATTTTATTCCTTTCATTCGTTCTTTTTAAAAAGTTCACGGTCGATTGTTCATTAAACCTGATTTGACGATGTCTCTCATCAAAACTTTTTAATTGTCAATCTTAAATATTTCAATGGCTAAAGTATAAATTAAAATATTATTAATTGAAGTTAAAATCTTCTCGAACCACCGCGAGGTAATAGAATAATATTTCTTGTTGAGCATGCGTGCGGCTTAATTAAATGAATGGTCTCCGTGCTGTAATTTTGATTGCATACAGTCAGAAAAATTAATTCTAAAATTATGGTTTCTCCGTAGCTGAATAGAGTGTTGACAACTGTGAGACACCTAAGACTCGTCACAGTCGTACGCAGCGTGTTAAATGCGCGGCGGAAATGTGGGTCAATGCGATATCATACTATGTAATTCTTTATTATGACTGAAAACGCAGTGAAGTGCATCGTGTAATTAATTAGCAACTAAATAAGCGTTCCGAATGATGTTTTAATAATTCAATTATTAAGTCACGGCTGATGCGGTAATACGCGCGTGATTAACATAACTCGTCAAAAAATCGTTTTTCACGATAACGAGTGACCCTTAAAAGACGCTATCTAAATAATCATTTGCGTACTCGAGCAATTAATCAAACTTTATATTCCTGTTATGTATTTTTGAAGTGCATACTTCGAGGTTGAAAGAAACAGTTCACATTAACTGATAACTCCTTTTCCCTTGAGGAATGCATAGAGACAATGCATTTATCTTATATGCGCCGTACACTGACATTATACTTATTACAGCTAATCGATAGATATAATAATGGATTGATATATGTAGATTATCAGAGAAGCCTTGTTATGACCTTATTTCACGGTCTTTTTTAACTATGCTTTTCCGTAAAAACTTCATTTTATCGTTCTACGTAGAATTATATAAAAATATAAAGGCAATAAAAATATCTTTTTTATCGCATCTTTGTGTACCGTATTTTCTTTTCCTTAACAAAAAGTCTATATACGTCGCAAATAGTAGTTTTTTTCTTCATCTGAATTCTTCATCTGAATTACTTTTACAATGGAAGATAAGTGGGGAAACCTGAAAATAACCAGAGAAAGCTCCCAAGTGCTGTAAATCCTCAGCATGTGTCTTCTAATTTTGAATTATTTCTGTAAAAGTGCTGCGATACCATTGTCGGGACAAGGAAAACTTTTAAATTGCACGAGCAATCATCCAAAAGAAATCATTCAGAAAGTTGTACGAGAGGATTAAACTGAATTAAAGTTTTCTAAACGCATCAGAAATACCAATGGGAATTAATGATGCACAAATAACTATATAATCAATCGTTTAACCGGAATAAATGTTTGAATCAATGGCATAAATATTTGCAGGATCAAATAAACTTTCGTAAAAAATATATATAATTTTTAAAAATTATACATAAAGGCCCATATTCTCGACTCACTTTTATCGATAAAAGCACTTTTAATCATATGTAATCATAATCATGTATTCAAAAGCATTTTTATCGATAAAAATGAGTCGAGAATATGGGTCAAAATCTTTTATGTATGTATAAGATTTCATATTATAAATAATTATTCTGATACATATACAGTTTTTGCTTTTCTCACAAAAGCAGCAATTTATATATATATATATTAAAATAAAACGATATTTACAATTAAAATATTATTCTTTTCTATTTATTTTAATATCTTCCGTTAATTAAACATTATTCTTCAAACACATAAATAAAGTGACTTATTATACATACAATTAAATAGATAATTTTTTTAAAATCCAATAAGTATATCCATATGCTGCAAATATTTGCAAACACATATATACATATTGTATAGTGTGATAACGAATGACTCTAATTGGATTTAACACAACGTGTTAACGTTTCTTTCACTTCGTGGCTGGGATAAGGGATCGCAGTTCGTTAGCGACTTAATTGACGTGGAGAAGAATTTAGAAAGGGGAATTCAAGAAAGACTATATATATTTAGACGAAACAGAAAGCGACTACACAATTAATGAACACGACGCTATTATAATACATAAAACTCTTTTTTTTTTTTTAAGTCAATACTAACAAAGTTTAGCGCCTTTCAAGCTCTATTCTGATGCAGGTGCAATAATATCCTCGTGTCTCGACAAACACATGCCGATATCCGAAATAAAAGCAGCGGTTTTTAAAAGCGGTTTCACGCGGATGCGACCAGTACACGTCATAGAGTCGGATCATTTTTGCGCGACTGGTTTTATCGACTACGTTATTTTGCTATACGGATGGAAAAAATTTATCACACGGCAAAGAAATAAAACAAATATATTCGAGAATGAAAGAAATAAATTCGAAAGTGATGAAATAATATTTCAGCGAAAAATACACGACACGCACTCATCTCTCTACAATATATACATATATGTATATAATACGAAGTAGTACTATGGCTTTTGTAGGCACTATACTTATAGGGTTATTTTTACATTTTAATATTTAATATTTTATTCGGATCTACACATTTCGAGTTATACAAAAGTTTAACAATAAATTTTGGTTAGTAGGCGCCTAAGTTGATCTCTCAACAGGCCTTAACAAGGCTTTTTTTCAAAATTTTCATACCAAAATAATTATTCAAAATTAGTTGATTAAGTAAGTAGGGATCACCTTTTCCTCTATAATTTTTATGCATTTATTTTTACTTTCTAATCTAAAAGACTATCGTTTCGAAATTTGAAAAAATAACACGCTAGAAAATAACACTTCAGAATATCCTACTTCTAAGAAAAAAATATACTTCACGTTTCACCATTATTCTTCATGCGGTGAAAATGCGTCGTTAAGCAGAAACGCTTATACAAATGATGGTGGAATTTATGCCGCACGCACTTGCACTACACAGATAAAAACATTATTCTACTTACAGAAAGAGAGAGAGAGAGAGAGAGAAAGAGAAGAAAGCATACGACACCGCGCATAATGCACGGGATACAAACATCGTGGTGTTGGTTCTCTCGCTATAAGCGAGACAATGACTCGTTTTGTTAAACAGCGCGAGCTCTCTTTGCAACTTCGCAGTCTTCGATTTACTGTATTCGACGTCGTGTTGTTCCGCGAAAAAGCAGGAACATGCAAATCGTCATTGTGAAACTCATTAATTTCACACTTTGAGGGGAAAGTTAAAAACGAATAGTTAAAATTGGAAGGCATGTGCACCCTTTAGATCAAAAACGCTGTGTGTGTGTGTGTGTATATATTCACGAAATTTAACTCGGAAAGTTTTAATCGTATGGCACGCTCGGTGCTCTAAATTTCCCGCGCTTCTTTCTACGAGATGAACCGTGCCGTAGTACACAAAAACCGATCCTATTTAGGACATAGGATTTTATACTACCGCACGATATATCCCTCTCGGATGTGTACCATCGATTTCAAGTGGATTGGATCGCAATCAACTCGACTGGTGCTTTAAGCTCCGAAAGCGTTCGCGGCAATTAATAATAGAGAAAGAGAGATCAGCTGCGCTTATACAAGAGCGAACGCATTGTTCTGAGAAATCTTGACACGTTCATGCGTTTAATAAGCAGGTAGCAAGAAACAAAAATAATAGCAGAAAGTAGTTAAAGTAGCGACACAACGAACAATCACGCGAGACATGCTGGCGTCTCAGGCGTTTTATATAGAATGTTATTGCAAACGTATAAATTGTAAAATTAACGATCTCGAATGTTCTGCAAATCATTTAGGCTACGTCTGGCTATTTATCTAACGTACGACTGTTCAGCTATTTTGACAAATCCGAGTGTACCAGATTTACGTATAACTTCACTGCATTGTCATGTACAATTACAACACTGCCTATATACATAAATCCCCTCACGAGGAAACATTTACGTTGTATCTCGACGTTTGTCGAATTAATATATTATTTGAGATCGCTATCATGATTACTAAGTAATGGTTAATACAATCATTTATAATAAAAATTAAGACTTAATATAAAAATTGCATTATTTTTTAAAATTGTTTCCAATTATTTTATAAAGTTTGCCATTTTAATTGTACACTGTACTGTCAACAGTTCAGCATATTTAATATTTACAGTTTTTAATTTGGTAAGTTTAATTAAATAATACTTATTAAAATACGTCCTATTTTTAATCGCATTCACGAGAGTCAATAACCCTCCGGAATATATTTATTCGCGAAAATTCAAATAGTGCAAATGTTTATCATAAATACGCGCGTTTCGCATAACTATATGTATATCTGTTTCACTATAGCAGCACATGCCATCTCTAGCTTCACACAGAAGATCGTGCTAAGAAGCGCCCTAAAACTTGAACACGGTCTTCGAGTTGGAGACTGTCTACAGCCGAACGAGCTTCCGGCTTGGTTCAACGAAGTTTTAATGGTTCATCAGAAAAAGCAAACTGTGCGCCACGCTAAATATAGGTCTCGACTATGGCGGGCTATTATACGCTCGCAAATTCCATACTGGCGTCTTGCGGCGTCTCGCCATAATAAGAGAATCCTAACGTGCGCGCTTCCGCGTCATCGCCGAGAATAAAATTTTCAGTTCGCGTACTCGCGCTTTTCTCTCGATCGCCGAGATATGATGAGCAAGCCTTTGAAGACGAAATAAAGCATAAAAACATCCAAGACTAAAAAAGAAGCTAATTACACGTGCTCCTATCATTTCAAAATAACTAGACAAAGATATGGAAATATAAATTTCAAAAAATATACAAAGATTTGGAAATTTTAGTTTTGTAAAATAATCCACAGATATGTTTCCACATTATATCAAATTAATATTAATGTTATTAATTATATACGTGTTTTAAGCTAAGAAGCTCTCGGAATGTTGCGTTTTCGGACGCTAATGTCACGGGACAAAAACTGTTTACACGTTTCTTACTATTCGAGTAAACTAAATGATATTAAATATCGAAAAAGAGTTAACGGAACTCATATAATTCATATTTACGCCGGATAACAAGCAGGTTAAATAAGCAGGTACCGAGAACTGCATTCCCGAGTGCATAGAAACGTGACGTACATTATTATATAGTGCAAAAATGCAAAGTTCACCGCGCCGGGCATAGTTGAAGTCTTTATTTCCGTCGAGGAGATCTATTTCTGGAAAGTCTCGAGTTCTATGGACAGCAATATAAATCTTGATAATTGTCGTAACAGTTTTTCACGACATTGTCAACGCTGTTTGCCGCAATATTGCAAACAGGAAACCAAGTTTGGTAAGATTAACATTCGTTGATATAAATAATTAAATGTTTAATAATAAACATCGCGCGCGTCGTAATTAATTACCATAAATTAATAATGCCCCAAATTCGCAATATGTTGCAATACAAGCAGCACGTTATTAAATTATTTTGCATTTATATATTCAATATCTAAATGTATTAAAATTTGCACGTTATTCCGTGAGATATTGAACAACTCGTACTTTACGTGTGTGCTGTGTATGTGTGCCAAATTAGCCCACATGCATTATGAAATTACATCAAAATTATATACGTGTTCTAAACTAATAGAGTCTGAATGTTCTTTGAGTGTTTAGAATAATTACTTCACGTTTTCGAATACTATCGCAAACAAATTTTGTACATGTTTCTCACTACTTGAGTAAAAACAATATTAATTTTAAAAATCAGAAAGTTAATGAAATCGTATAATGCCCGATAACAAGTTGAAATACATTAAATGGATATACATTAAGCGTGAGCGCTCACAGCGTAAGCATCATTTGTCTCTGTTTAATATCTAATAAATAATAAGAATATGAAATAATGCTTAAAGCGCTGTGAGCGTCCGTAATCTAAATGTATATGTTCCCAGTTTATACAATATAGTACGTATCTTATAAAACTAAAGATATGCGAATCATGCAGAAATCGAATCGAATTGAATCTTTAATTTGAGTACGAATCGAATTTTTCCGGATTTACATTACATGCTAATTTAAACGTAATAAAGTTCAACAATAGTTTTTAACAGACGAGAAAATTAATTGTAAGAATTTTAAAATATAAAATTACGATAAAAAAATGTAATAAGTAAAAATTTATTTATCCTAAGTAAAATTTATTCAGACAATAAGAGTAAAAATATATTATACTGATATATAAATATTGTATATATCATACAAATTAATATACATATAATATTACTATAAAAATACTTTAATGTATTTCATTAGAAAAATATAATATTTTTTCAAATATCCTAAATTCTATAAAATCATAATAAAAATTTATAAAAATGTTAAAAACGATTATTTATCATGTACACAAATTTCTGAATAATTTACAAGTATAGAAATTATAGAAAAATTTTGGAAATCGATAAATAGTCACAAAAATTACTACACGCTAATACAAGATTAGCGCGAGAGATACAAATAAAATAATCAAAATCAACAGGTTGATTTGAAATCAGATCATTGATTATTCAAAAGATCTTGAATTATTTGAACGTTTCAGATTCGAAAACGGTTCGAATTCGAGCTCTTTTCGTATAACCTCTACATAAAACAAAAAGTGATACAAAATCATGTTTTAATAATAAAATCAATTTATTAATTTTATTATTAATCACAACATTGTAAGTTCCAACCATCTTAACGCGCTTTAATGAAATCTCCCACTCAATTATTACAAATTTCTTTTGTAACATGTCGCAGTCATAATATTACAAAAGTACAATTTTCAAGTATAATAATTAATTAAATTCGTAAAACAGCATCCCGCTGCTTCAACTCAATTCTAACTCCTAGCTAGACAGCCACATTGCAATATCTTCGAAATGCACACTCACCTGGTGGAATGATCGACGAAGGAACCGCCGTCCAGGAGCCTCAGCTTGGCGAAAAGCACGGCATTGACGAATGGCACCGCCGTGAGCTCCTCCAGGTGGACCTCCACCGAGAATTTGTACTTTTTCTTCTTCATCATGAAGGCCATCTCACTGAGGCCGGGACACCGCACTTTGAATTCTGTTGCGTGTAATCACGCGCGAGTCCTCGGGCAAGTCCTGGCGGCAAGCGGGGGAGGGGGAGGGGACTCCTCGAGTCCGCCCACCTCTCGCAGACCTCTCCTGCGGCGACACTACCTACGTCCTTGACTTCGATTCAACGTACGCGGGTGAGCCCGGCCGATCGATGCATACCCGGCCGATTCCGTGATTCTTCCTGAAACCGGTCGTCCACGTCTCTCTCTCTCTCTCTCTCTTTCTCTCTCTCTCGCCCCCTCTCTTTCTCTCTCTCTCTCTCTCTCTCTCTCTCTCTCTGTTCAGCTGTCACTTCGCGGCTTCACGCACCATCGGTCTCACTGGACGACGTTCCGCGCGCGCGCGCACGCGCGAGAAAGTCATTCCCGACGTTCAATTACGAAAAATATAAACCGAAAGAGATAATGAAATCCGCTCCGAGTTGTTCAGTTTCTCGAGATTGCGCTTCCCATGCGCCGCGGGTGCTCGCCACGGATGCACCACAGAACGGGGGATAGAAGGATTATGTCGCGCGATTTCCGCCACCGGGAATTCTCCCTCAGAAGAGGAACAACGTGTCTCAGGAGCGACGCGGCTTTTTCGCGATGATCCCGCGGATGCTTCATCGACACCGCTCCTCGTTCCCACGTTCGTCGACGTCGCGACGAGGCTCAAGAGGAAGAAATGCAGCTGGCGCGCTCGCTCGTCATCCTCGTCGTCTGGAACTGCAAGCAGAATTCGGCGTTTTATTTACGCGTAACGACAGAGGGGAAAAGGAGGGGGGGGGAGGGTACCTAACCGGTTTACTTTGACGGAAAAGAAAATGTTCGGCGCGGCTCACTTGTCGCTCGCACAAAAAGGAACAAACGACACGGGCACAAAATGCGCATAAAATTCATTAAAAATGCAGTGAATTTGCGAAGCGCAATTAATCCTTATCCGCTATTCGGATCAATAAATTACACGTGTCCTCTCTACAGTATTCCACATAATATTATAATTGAAATTTTCTTTATCAGAATTGAAAAACGTTCAAAGTGTTGCGTGCGTGTGTCATGCATATATAAATTGGTAAAATAATAACAATAAAATGAAATAGTAAATTAATAACAATAAACAATGACGAGAAACAACATCGTGCAACAAAAAACAATTCCTATTTTTTTAGAATTATATATTTACATTTCTATTCAAACATGTAGATTCAATATAAGATATTGTTTGAATTAATTAATAGCCATTTGGCCTGTTTATTCATAAACGACTGATGTATTGAAATTTGTTGCAGCCGTCCAACATAACGTTCGAAAAAAACGAGCGTAGTATACAAAATTAATATACCAGAAAATGCATTCGTACAAGCAAATGCATAACATGTACGCTTACCCTTTAATATTTTAATAATGCATGGTATGGTTCCGAATGTTTACGCTATTTAGAAGGCAAAATTCAATATTGTATTACAGTAACATTTTCTCCAATTGCAAATATATATTTATTAAATAAAATAATAAATTAAATAATAAAAATAATGGCTTTAAAGAAAGCAAAATTGATCATACAATTATACGATTATCAAAAATCAAGTGGACAAAAATAAATATTATCTACAGGTACATGACGGAAGCAGATATCGTCCGAATTGTTATCTTTCAAGTTTGCGGAAGACGTCAAGATAACATTCTAAGTTTATCAATATTTTGTGTATGTTTCGTATTGCTAATATAAATTTTTAAATAATGCGCATATCGCGTTCTTTCTAATCGCGAGTCATTAATAAAGAATTAAATATATTATATAAACGTTTCCTTCAAATAAATCGAGATTGTTAAGAGAGAAGAAAAGAAAAAATTAAATTACTTTCTACTGTATTAACACATTAAATACACATTTCTAGTTAATGGATAATCGTGAAAGAAACGCCGCAACTCTACTTTATTTATTTTACGTTACTAAGCAAATAACATTTTCTGTCATTTGTGTTATAGTGATTTAAAACAAACTGAAAATAGTGATAGAATTTGTCGCAGAATCGTATGGGAAGATACGGCTCGTGAGAGAGAAATGCAAACTAGACGACCAATTAGAGGAACGGATGTTCCGAAAATGCTAATTGTACTCGCAAATGTGAACGAAGCGCGTTCCTTCCTGGAATCGAGTTTCGGGTTGCGAATTAAGTGACGCATCAATAGATGATGCATAGACTGAACCATCAGTCTACGCATCAACCTACGTCGGTTAAAAAAGCACGGTAGTTCAATGAGACGAGAATTTAAGCCGAAGAAGGGGGAACGACGCGAAAGAATTATGAAGACCAGAGGATAGCAATAAAAATGTTTGAAAGCCGCTTGACGCAGCAAGAAAATTTAATGCTTTTAACGCGTCGAGCAGCGTTTCAACAGAGCTCATCACAGCTTAAAATTTATGACGAACGAGCAGATCTTTTAATAAATTTACGATATACGTTTATGAAAAACAATAAAAACTGAAATACTAAAATGCTAACATTGATATCTAAAAAGTCACATAAATCAGAAATATATATCAGAAACATATTATATTTACATGTTCTCGTCTCCAAGTGTTTACATTTATCACAAGAAAAAAAATTTTAATAATTTATCTCAACAAATTTATTTCTTTTTTTCATCAAGTTGTTAGAGTATTATTAATCTTTGAAAGTTGAGTAATAATTGAGAATAATTAAATAATAATAAAATATTTTTCATTTGTATTAAGTGAAGAATATTTCAAAGACGCGAAGTTTCAAAGAATAATTTTGAGAAGTTACTTCTCACATCTTTATTTGACGTTTTATTTTAAGATTAACACAGAGATATATTCAGATCTTAAATATTAATTTTAAAAAGACTTTTTAAAAATAATTACACACAATGAAAATTTCTCTTACCAAAAAAAAGAGATTAACTTTAAATATATTAAAAAATCAGAGATTCTTCAATTATTCTAGGATATTACAAACTTTTTGAAATACATTATTCTTAAATTCTTAAACATCAAACTCCTTCCAATTGATTTAATACTTATAAGCCTTATGTATTTAAAAAATATTCTTTATTATAACTGGCCATTTTAATCACAAATAAAATATTCCAGAGATTATAATATCTACTATATTATTTTCAAAATAAAGGATTTATTTAATTTTTTATAATTAAAAACTTTATATTCGGAAACTGTCTTCAAAATATTCGTCAAATT
The DNA here is from genome assembly GCF_013373865.1 of Monomorium pharaonis. Classification (NCBI taxonomy): domain Eukaryota; kingdom Metazoa; phylum Arthropoda; class Insecta; order Hymenoptera; family Formicidae; genus Monomorium; species Monomorium pharaonis. The sequence continues at coordinate 26,435,135 of NC_050468.1, read as the reverse complement.
TCGATTAGAAACAGCAACACAATCTTATTGTCTTTCGAAATTAAGAGAACTCATTGGTAATAGATTATCTGGTCATTAAGTGTCATTAACATGAATATCTACTCGACGATCTCGCTACTTCCTTAACTCGTTTGGCTTTTGAACAAGGACAACCACGATAAGGACGATTGAGAAGTACATAATCCCTTTTTCCTCAGACACTAATCTCCGCAAGATTAATCTCTCCGTGTAACGAATCAAAGAACGGATTACTCTGATTTGCATACACCTTCTTCATATACATTGGGAGTTATTCAGCAAAAGATATATATCGGCACAGGAAATTATTACATCTTTGTTGAATATCCGGTGAGAGACAAAAATAGAATTCCTCTGTCGAAATTTATCTCTTGTTAGAAAGATTGTGATTTATCGCAAAGAATGCCGAAAACAAATTTTGTTTTTTATTCATGTATTTAATATAAATATATTAAAGATTCCATTGTGATTCATACTTCAAACAATGCAAGGAACAAGTTTTGCTTCTCACTCATATATTTAACATAAATATATTAATTATACAATACGTATGTGTGTCAAATGTATATATATGTGAGTGTGGGAGAGGAGAGAGAACACTAAATTAATATTTATATTATGGTCTGCATTTAAAATGCTTATAAAAATGTTAGCACACTTTCTTCATCACTACCGCGTTCATGAAATGTAAAACAAGGATAGATGACAAAAAAAACAACATATCTTATAAACGCATTCTGAGTACAAATCTAAATATACGAACGAAAAACAAATCTTTTTTATAAACATATTTACGTAATATAATAATACAAATACACACGCATACATATTTTCTAAATTAATGTTCACATTATGTGCATCATATATGTTGTACTTCATGCAATTTATTATCCATATCTACAAAATATATTACGTACTTGTATCACTTAAATATACATAATATAAATAATTCAGGCACACGATTCCGACTTCCCCGCGTTCCAGCTATCGAATCGACGCGGTCAGACATAACCTAAAACGCCCCGAAATCCAGGGTCTCCCCGCGGAGGCGATCCCCATGTATCGCGCGCACGCGACGAGATTGTGAAAGTAGCGCGGAGCGAGAGCGCGGCGGCGATAAGGATACGCGCGTATGTACACATTATATATACGTACACACGTCTTATCGCTCGGTCGGCCAGTTGACAGATCGGCGATTAACCGAGCGTCCCGGGACGCCGTCATAGGAGGACACTGTCCTCTCTCCGCGGAGTCGAGTTCCGCGATCTCCGTTCGCGCGTCGGAGCGCCGTCGGATCACGGGTGGGATTTTGCGTTTGATCCCAACGAAGGGATCGCCGATCGCCCGGGAATTAAGTGAATCGACCATCAACGAGAGGAAACCGGAGCGCGCGCCGAGCGACGCGTGAGTTTCAGGTCGACACGAAGCGCGACACGGTGCCACGGACGGTGAAAGCGAGCCCACGTCCGGTTGTCGCGGGGCAGACCTCCGCGTCGACTTCATAACCTCTCTCGTGCGCGCGTCAGGCCAGCGAGGCACCCGCGGGCAGGATCGATTGATCCTCGGGGAGCGCTCCGATCCGGATTCTCGTCTCAGCGGATGCGCTCGCGCGAGTCGCAATGGAGCGAATTACGATCTGCACGGGAGAACCTCGTCGCGGATCGTCCGACGACGACGACGGCGGGAGATGCAATGGTTCTATAACCTCTTTCGCGCGCGCGTCGACGTCCCAATGCTCCATTTTCCTCGCCTCTCTCTCTCTCTCTCTCTTTGAACCGCGGAAATGACACCGCGAGGAAAATCACGGATAAGTCTCGGATTCGCAGACGGACAAACGAGCAGAATTTGGAAAATTGACGGGTGACTACTTACCGTGACTATGTACAAGTCCTTTTTGTACGCTAGCCGATTTCACGCACTCTCACACTTTTCGTGATCACGGGCGTCTCTCTCTCTCTCTCTCTTTCTCTCTCTCTGCGAGCTTTTGGCAACGTCTACGATCTATCACTGCGATCTCGATTATCACGGTGACAACAACAGTGACAGAACAACGACGACGACGATGGGGAGGACGACGATGAAAACGATCGCGGACCTCAACGCGAAAGATACAAGAGTGAACGAAGAGGCTGCCTCGACCGCTTCGCCTCTCACTCACCTCACACCCGACGTAACGGAGCTCGTCTGGCTCGCCTACGAACTGAGCCGAACTGCACTGCTGCACTCGGTGTCAGCGAGTAGATACGAGGGGCAAGTTTCTCGCGCATGCGTGACGCGCACCGCGGCCCCAGGGAAGTGCCTAGCTCGAGTAGAAAGAGGCGCGCCATTGTCGTCTGCGAAAAAATTAACAAGACATTTTTGGATCAATAAGAATTATGCAAATATCGAATGTATGCATATATATTTAATATTACATATTTTTATCTAATATATATTAGTTATTACAAATGATTATATCGTAATTAAGTATTAAAGTATACATTAATTTATAACTTTATGATTTAATCTTTTTGTCCTAAAAGTCTTTCGTTTAGAATGTCTCATACATGTACTATTATATCATCCTTCGCAACATATACTAAATTCTAAATTAAGATATCATTAAATAAATTTTTTTTAATTTCTTAAGATATCTCTTAATAGAAAACACGAAATAAATTGTTGTGTAATAAAAATTTAATAAACAAATGGTTTGTTATTAATTGCTTATTTTACACTTAGACAGTGACTCAAAAAGATAATATATTTCACAATTTTTAAAAATGATTTCTTAAAATTTACAATTAATAAATACTGAAATTTAACTCGATTTGAACACTAATACATTGTTAGTTGTGTCATCTTTCAAGAATTATAAAAGTTATGTACCTCCCATGAGAGTGTTCGATTAGTTGTAGGTTTGAATGACATCACATGCATATTATTATTGTTTATGATTATGTTAAATGATATAGCTATGTCTATGTATAATTAAGATTAATGCAACGTAATATACAAATAAAGATAAGGGATCATATTCAGAATGCGCTTATATGAAGATGTAAGCGCGGTTTAATTTTTTATCGCAATATTTTTCTATCTTTATCATTTATCTGACATAAAACAAAGATCATAATTCAGATAATAATGTTCTGCAGAATATTCTATGAATATCTGACAGTAAGATAGCTTAAAATTGATTTAAAATTGCAAACGCAAAGGTATCTGAAGAACATATTACACAGAATCATTACAGGGAACAGAAGGGCTATGTACGCGCCTTGTACACATATATTGAAGTATCGATACGACCTCTGCACACGAACGAGTATCGACACCATCAAAATAATGTTCAGGAGGAAATATCGATATCTTCAAAGTATCGGAATACAATCAATCGGAATGTAAAGACGCAGCGAGTATACCGATCTATCTAGCCATCCGCGGAGTACCGTCGCTGTGTATCGAGACCAAGGTATCGACACGTATCTCGCAGTATCTCGGGGGAATCAGTGGCGAATTCGCGATCCCTAGTCCCTACTCGAGACTTTTAAGCCGTAGGCCGTAGGCCGTAGGTACTCGCGAATGGCTGACCCCGCTGGCAACGTCGTCGTCGCCGTCGTCATCCTTTCTGTCAGGTGCGCCGCTCGCTACGGGAGAGTCATGTAAATGTCCGTCGCGCCGTGGGGAAACGCGTGTGGAGAGTATCGGCGGCGAAGCGAGGAGACGCGAGGTCCGGGCGCGGCGACACGCGCCGGAGGGACGTGAGAGGAAACGAGGGAGGCTGCTAGCAACTCGATCACGGACGGTGTCTGTCGGAGTTGCGAAGACCACGAAGTGGTCCACGCCGCCAGAAGCGAATCGTCCGGGAACGGATTTCCTGCCCACGAGAATCGTGGTCTCGTCTTCCGTCAGGATTATAAGCTCTAGGCGACTAGGGCGGATATGCAAGATCATCTTTGTCATTGCTTGAAATAATACACCAGGAAAATCACGAAAGAGAGAAAGAGAGAGAGAGAGAGGAGAAAAAAGAGAGAAAGAGAGAGATTACACACAGGCGGATGCGTCGTTCCCTGCACGACGGTGATGCCGTCGTCGACGCGTACTTCGCATGCTGTCCTCGCATTGGCCTTCTTCGAATTTAACCACAGGCGAACAGACCGTCTTGTGCTAATGGGCCGCGTCGACGGAGCGCGAGGGTGACGCGGCCGAAAGACAGACTGCGGGACAGCGGGAGGAGATTAGAGATTTTTCCTCCCTTGTTATCAGCTGTGTCGTCGCCTGGAGGAACATTTCCAGGGACACTGGATCGAAGATAACACTCCTTGTTACGCCGAGCACGCACAGTCACTTGTGTTCTTGAGAGGAAATTGTAGTCTTGTACGTGTTGTACTATCGCTTTTAGAATGTTTGTAAATACTGCACGGGATTCTTTTCAAAGATACAAGGTTGTCATTCATACAAACAATTCAGAAATAATTGCATGTAATATCTGAAACTTGTTTTACATACCTTGCAAAGAATATATTTTCTTTATTTGTTGAAGATATGCCAATTGAATAATTGTTAAAAAAGCACTTTAATTTAGTGTACGAACCTTGAAAGATTGACGCTATGTGTAAAATTGCTCAACATTACTCAATAAATATGTCACTGTTGTAGACTTAGTTATGGAGGATAGCATGAGCGTAAAGTCCATGGAATCAGTGGCGACTAGTGATGAATATGAATTTGTGAATGAAAAAGGTACTAGCAAACAGCAACAGGTCCTCTTGGAACCACCCATGTTAAAAATCGCCAATAACGGCAATCTGGAGGATTTGCAAAATAATCTCCGTGAGGTCTGTACATTATTATCAGGCTTATCTATCACACTGCTGCTAATCTAAATAGATAAGTTTTAATCTAGATCCACGATAGATAAACATTGTAGATTAATGTACCTGTGTCCATTTTGTGTGATAACTAGATTTTGACGGAGGACTCGAAAATGGAGGGAAGTGAATTGAAAGTGACTGGTGTCAACCAACAAAGTGAAGAGAAGACAAAGAAAGTAGGCCAAAGTAAATTTTATGATGTTAGTTCTTGTGTTGTCACATCAGAGAAGCAGGATGTCATGAAGCCAGAAGATTATCTTGAGGAAGGTAAGTTACTGAGATATTGTATGAGAATGAGTAATATGAACATGAGTATACTAGATAGAACGTGATAATAGATTTTTGCAAAAGTATTTTATATACATTGACAAGCATTTTTAACAATTTTATATTTATATAATTTATCTAGAATTAAACACATTATCACATGTTCAACAAGAGTGCACTATTTTCAATGGTGTTACATATTTGGGAGCAGCTGCCATAAATGCACCAAAATCAGAATGTGAAATCCAACGTAACATGAACATATTAAATGCGGAACAGTCCTTAACTTTAGGAATAAGGGTTTCCGTCTCGGTGCCGAGTAGTTCGCAGGGTTCAGTTATGTGAGTAATCCAATTAAATTTAGAAAGTATGATGAAAACGTTATCTATGTATATTCTACGGTTGACCAATATATTTATTATATTTTTTTAGTTTATATGATGCCGCGACACAGCAAGCCATCGCACGTTACGAAGTGCAACGTATTTTATTTTATGCACGTGGTGAGAGTACCGGTTCATGTGCAGCATGTTTTGCTTTTACATGGTCACACGGTGACACTTTAGAATCTGCCATTTACCAATGTCACGTTTTCCGCTGTGATATACCAGAAGCGGTATGTTTTTGTATTATTGATAATCATTTATCACTCATTTGCTGCAACAATGACATAATGTAGAAAACAAAATGTCCCACTTTGAATATTTTAAATTATAAAAATTTTGAAATATTTTTTAAAATAAAATTTTGGTCTACTATAAATGTATGAAAATATTGTTATTACCTCTTTACTCAGTATATTGAATTCTTATCAGAATTCTTTTTTTTACAGATAATTAAAAAATAATTTATATCGTTATTGTAACAAATGAGCAAATTATGGGAAAATGTGTAAACTACACAAAATATGGAATATTATAATTTGTAATTACATTCGTGATTCATCATAATTTTATTTTTTTATATAAATTTTATTTATATGAAATATTATTTATTAGAGATAAATATCTATAATATTTAATCAGTTTTAAATATGTACATATAATGTTAATATATATATATAAAGTAACATATACTTAAATATATACTTATTTTATGTAGGTCGGACAAGTATCAGCCTGCTTTTCAAAAGCATTCCACAGAATACCACGTTCCATGACAAGTTCTTTAACAGGCAGTGACTTTAACAGTTTCAGTACTGGTGAAAAAATTAATTCTAGAGTATTTATCTTCGAAGTCACTATGGAAATAAAAGAAGAAGATGGAAAAGGTGGTTTCAGTACAGTTCCAAAAGACAGAAATTGTTTCAAATTACGAAGCAATGTGGCGAAACAAGTTTGTTTGAGTATCCAGCAAGTGTCCAGTAAAGAAGGAGGCATTACACTCGAAGTCGAGAGATGTTTCGGAGTTCTTGTTAGCCCTGGGCGAAATGTTAAACACAGTGATATGCGACTACTTGAGATGGTAAAGAGAGATTCACACCAGCAAGTTAATTTTATGTCTATAATCAGCTCAGATGTTCGCAATATTACAACAATTTTGCAGCAAGTTAATACTGGACCAATAGTGCAAGACAAACAGTGCTATAATATTTGTGGACGTTGGGATCCCGCGGATCCTGCTTTGGAAACTCTTAATATAGAAACTGCTAGAGAGGGTAGAACTTTCATAACTGTTGCTGTTGATCTTGTTATTAGAGATATTCGAGAACCGGTGAGATTTGTGATCGAAACGTCGGTTAAAGTGTTTCCACAAAACGAGAGATTTTGGTATTTTAATAAAAGAAATCTCGTGCAACAGTTTTATCTTAATTCCAAAGAGGTGAGTTGTTTAAATATTTTCTTATAAAAAATTGTTTTATAAATCAACTTATTATTTTGTCAAGTTACATGTTATTTTTCATATTATAATTTTTTATAACAGGTAATTTCCGGGGATGGTGCGGAGGTACATTATGAAGTACAAAGCATAGAAACATCTGGCGAACTAGATAGAAACAGACTAAATCTGGCTCTGAATCTGGCATCTTTAATTAGATCACCTTCATTAACTAGTATCGACACACTTACACCTAAAGAAGAAATAGATTCAGGTAATAAACTAAATAAAGTTTTAGAAAGACTTGAATTGCTAATTTAATAATACAAAATATATTTGCTAATGTTTTTTATTTTGCACAGATGGGGATGAACCTATGTTAAGTGGTACTGGCGAAGTCTCGAAAGATTGTTCGGCAGATGAATTGGCCAGCTGGGCTGAAGTTTTAGATAGTTGGCAAGTTAACGAACAACGTCCAAAACTTCTTATAAAATTGACAAAACAAGGAATTCCTGAAGCTTTACGCGGTGAAGTTTGGCAACGTTTAAGTAATTGTGACAATTCACAAGAGATGATGGACAAATATAGAATGTTGATTACAAAAGTGAGCATTTAGTATAATATCATATGATAAAAAGTAGTTATTTTTTTTTATTTAAGACATAACATGAATTTTGGTAATAAATACATAGGAGAGCAGCTGTGAGAGTGTAATATTAAGGGATATTAATAGAACATTTCCAGCCCATGATTTCTTTAAAGAAACGGGTGGTTTAGGACAAGACTCTTTATACAGAATAAGTAAAGCATATGCTGTTCACGATGAAGAGGTTGGATATTGTCAAGGCCTCAGTTTCTTAGTTGCTAGTCTATTACTGCACGTAAGTAATTACTATAGTTTTGCAGAAGCTAATTTTCTAGAAAAAAGCAATAGAATCCTTTACAGATAAAATATTTTAGATGTAACAGTTAAAATATTGATAAAAATAAACTCAGGTATTTCTTTTAGATGCCCGAAGAGCAAGCGTTTTGTGTTCTGGTCAAATTAATGTACGACTATGGTCTTCGAGATTTATATAAAGATAGATTTGACAACCTGTACATGCGATTTTATCAATTAAATCGTTTAATAGAAGTAAGTTGTCATCAATTTATACAGTAATATGACATTTATTGTATGACAAGGAATTATCACAGAAACTATACTTTCTACCATTTGCTCATAGGATCAATTGCCGGAACTTTATAAGCATTTCTGTGATCGCGGTGTAGAAACGCACATGTTCGCCGCACAATGGTTTCTAACTCTATTTACTGCTAGATTTCCATTATATCTTGTCTTTCATATCTTGGACGTATTTCTTTTACAAGGACTCGACACATTATTTCAAGTCGCTCTTGCTTTGTTGATGGTAAGCTGTTTTTTTTAGCAATTTAGAAAGTATATAATATATATAAAAATTGTATTAACTTATTAGTTTAATTCCTGATTTCTCATAAATAATATATATGCCAAAGAAAAGTTTTTAATTTTACTTTACAGCTTTGTAAAAAAGAGTTATTACAACTAGATTTTGAAAGCATATTAAAATACTTTCGGGTGCACTTACCAAAACGTTGTCGAAACGAAGAAGTTGCTCGTCACGTTATGAAGTTAGCTTGTTCAGTGACGTTGAAGAAATTGAAGAAATATGAAGCAGAATTTATGACGTTGAAAGGTAATTTTATATTTTATGTTTGAATTCAATACTTCCCTGTTCACTTTTAAACACAATGTTCCATCAATTCATTAGGAAACACTGTACACTGTTCTGTACAATGCATGTACATTTTGTGTATGGTTTGCATATCAGCAATCATTGCCTGTTGGTTGTGAATTTGTTTTCACTGTGGATAGAAACTTTAGGCACATACAAATGTTTACATTCATACACATAAAAACTAAAAGAATCAATACTTGTATGTGATAAGGATTTTATACACATATATTGTTAATATTATATATAAAATACAACGAGTTCTTGGGCTATGCCATAGAACGTAATTTTTTTCTTTTTTGTAGTACTTAGACAATAATTTTTCTTGAATCTAAAATCACATAATTAATTAAATAGAAATATATTGCTATATTTATTAATAATGACAACATGATAGTAAAAGAGTAAATTAAATTTATCAAAAAATAATTTAATTTTCTATTAATTAGATAAATTATATCTAATCTGTACGTAAGACAATATTATGCGCGCGCATCTGTATTTAACGTAGTTACATATCAATTCGATAAAATACGTAAGAGATAGAACTTCATACTTTCTGAGCCAAAGTATAAAATGTCTCTAGTCTAAAAAAATATACATTCAATATATAGTGTCTGATTATTGACACAACGCTTATGTACAGGTAGAGTGAATTAAACCAAAAAATCTTCTATTATTTTGCGGTTTACAGTAGAAAATAAAAATTATTAATTAAAGATTGCCAGATGAGCATGTATTCATAAGCAAATGCGAGCGGGGATTTTACAAACGGCATTGAGATAGGAGTGTAAAATATATATCAGATAACGTATTGAAGTTTGCGAATTAAAGATTAGAATTTTATCAATAAAATTTTAATTTAATCAATTTCACTCTAATTGGCTGAATTTTAATTTTTATTTTGCAATTCTTAATCTTCAATATATGCGGTTTTAGATATTAATTGTGTAAACGCTTCTAAAGCTGTCTGTATAGACGCACAGTTACTCGCGGATTTTTATTATTTCATTAATTATTGCGAAATGGTATAAAACTTTTTGATTCAGTTTAGTCTTCTCTATTTGTACAGCTGTGCAAAAATTATCAGCGTAATGTCAATAATTGTCAGTCATCCTGGATGCATTTCACTTAGCGTTCGCAACGCTTACAAGCATCATTTGTCCTTGTTTAATATTTAATAAATACCAAAGATGAATATTTCGAGAGCGCTGCGACCATCATGTGAAATGCGTCTCCTATACAAGTTAATTCTCTTAAGTTTAATAAGTATATTAAAAAAAAGTTTATAATAAACTTTACACACAGCTCTCTATACTTAGTATAGAAATGGACATTGTATAATTACTTCATAGTCAGGTGGTGGTTTTGCTTGTTTGTATGTCTCTTTGTTTTCAAATTCGAATATAGCCACTTGGCGAAAGTATATCATCAATTATTATTAACATCAAGAAATTTATTGAACAGAATGCAATTTATAAAAAGAAGAATAAAATATATAGAATATTTTCCTTGGAAGATATTAAGACATACCAAATTTGCCAAATTACTAGGAAATAACAGAATTATTATGTGAAAACCAGTCATCTAATTACCTTTCAAAATCCTATTTTGATAATTTTAATTTATACTGTATGCAAATAAATTTTATCACAAATGTAAATCAGTTTGCTTCTATTTGTTGCAAATAGCTCTCAGTTTAATGTAATATTTATATTATTTGAATGTATTATTTATTGGTTAATTATTAATGATATTATATTAATAAATAATTATCGATATCAATAATGATATCAATAATATTTATTGAATTTAAAAATTTAGAAACAGCTCTAGATTGATAGATTTATTATTGTAATTGATTAAACTTATTTAAAAATATGAGTAAAGTGTGAAACATGAATAAGTGTTACAACTTTTGAATTACGTATTATTTTTTTATGACATTGATTTATTAATGAACTGATGAGCAACCGATCAAATATAACTTCTAGAATACAAAATACTCATATCAAAAATTATAGAATTGTTATATTGTATTCTTCTTGCGCTATTATGTGTTACAATGGCTATATATGCCTTAATGCGTGCTGTGAACGTATAGTACATTAATACAATGTGTTAAATGAGGAATTTTTATGTTATCAAATCTTTATTATAAGTTTAATTTTGTAAAGTATTATTTATTTTTTAACGGTTATTGAAAAAGCTGACATTACATTTCTTATTAGAATCCATGCTTATCGGCTGTATCGCTTGTATATACGACCTCTTGTATTGCTTTTTATTTATACATTATTTATTATTGCTTACTGAAAAATAAATCATCTCAGAGTACTTTTAGTTTTGTGAATTACCTGTTTTATCCGTTAATATCCTGCTCCTATTGAATATCTAGTATCTGCACTTCCTACCTTCATGTTTTTGTTTTCTTGCTATATCTGGGAATATGCATGACGCATCAAACAAAATTGTCAGCACTTGTTCGTATTGTTCGTACTAATTACTTTTCTTGTACATCTATGAAACTGATAATGAATAGTATAGTAGTCGCAATATAAATGCAACAAATGACAATAAAAAGAACAAAAGTAATGAAATGACTTGAACTATAAGAATACTTATAATGTAAAAGTTATCTGATTTAGACATTATCTGGAAAATGCGAAAAAATATTTGTATTAAGCTATTATTTTAATTAATCCTATATATCAGGTTGTTGATGTATGCATAGGCTGATAAGCAATAACATAATTATAAGCTGACTAATTATATTAGATAGCAGCTTTCATATTTGCATATACTAAAAATACAATGTTATATAAGTTTAAGTCTGAACAGTTAATGATATAATAGTATATGTACTAATTATTATAAGAGAATTTGCAACAATTCTGATTTTTTCATAATTGGATACGCACAAGAAACAAAAACCATTTTGTAAAAATATTTTGTCGATCTTTTTTTTTAATATAATAAAAAACGCAAATATTCATGAAGGCAACTATCAATATTAATGTTACTTAGAAAGATATATCAACCAAGGTAAAGATATCCAATATCAGCTTTATCAGCTGATATTGTTCAGTTTGAATTTGGCTACAGTATATTTCCTACAACAGTATATAGCAAAGTTGGCCGTTAGTGTTAACGAGATATCTGCGTATCTGTCAGTTACGATCGGACCATCTGTTTTTAACGTATCGGTGGCGTGAATGTTTTGTTGTAAATGTCATACAACAAAAGAACTAATGAAGAGTGAGAAGTGTACTTTATGTAATACTTAAGTGTACAATGCTCAGAAATTACTTCATGTGGCAATTTTTATCATTAAAAAAAAATAAATGTTTGTAGTTTAAAACAGTATTTGATACACGCAGGACACTCTAGCATAACTAACATAAAAATATACAAAATTTTTGCAATTTTCTAGTAAAAAAATATAATTTATAAAGAATAAAAATACATTTAAAAAATATCTTGTATGTAATAACTACACGATATGCAATTAAGCAATATCTGTAATAAATTTTAGGAATTTATATAGCTATAATTAAATGAGAGCTTAAACATTAACATTAAAAATATGTCCTATAATAATAAATATAATTTTAATATATGTTATAATATTAATATAATATTAAATTCTTAAATTTGTTTAAATAAGAATTGTTTGCTAATGTAGAGGCACAGGAAAATGCTGATGAATACAGTAACGAGGTGGAACAATTACGCGGTACAGTGGCCAGAAATGAAGAAGAAAAGCAAAGATTGGAAATAGAATTGCTGCAAGTTAAGGAGATGCTACAGCGTGAGGTAGCTCGGGCAGACTCCGAAAGCCGCAGGAGCAATATCATTATAGCTGAATACAAGCAGGTATTTAATAAAACATATTGCAGATGATTTTGTTTTAAGTACTGCAGAGAGCTACAAAAATAATTACATGTTCCAGATCTGCCAACGTTTGGAGGACGATTACAACGCTGCGAAAACAACATTAAGCGAGTTACGGGTACGTAATCTCTAGTTTAACTTCAAAAAGTTAACGCTTTATCGATAACAAACTCCGATAACAATATTGTTTCAGGCGAAGGTTTCGAAATGCGAGAAATGTAGAACGTGTATAATGGATTCGTCGAACATATTGGCGGACATCTCGCATCCTTTGGAGAATCGAATAGATCCCATGCTTCACAGGGTGCAGGAAAGAGTGCGCGAGTTGGAACTGGAATTAGCGCAAACGAAGTTGGCCCATGTCGAAGCTGAATGTCGAAATCAGGTGTGCGACATAGACATTTTTTACAGTTAATCTTCTGAAATTGAAGTACGGAATCTAACGCAAACCATTCAACAGGATCTGACACACCAGTTGCATGCTACCGCTTCCGAGCTGCAAGCCGCGCGAAATAGTTGGCCATGGCTTAGCAAAACTTTGTCCAGCATAAAGGAAGCGGCTAATAAAAGGGAAGTAATGGCTCCAACCGCGCTGAGAGATCTGAGACGTGACAGCGCGCCCGGGGGCGATTTGCATCACCTAATACATTCTCGTAATCGCGAAACACGTGATAGTCTCAAGGAAGCTGTGTGATGCAGTAAGTACAATAAAGAAAACTTCCTAAAAAATAGCACGTCTATATAGTAGGGCTGTTACGTTTAACAATTTTGAATATTCGAAGGTTCGAAAGAATTTAAAACTTCAAACTTTCGAAACAAACTTCTCACTTCGAAGCTTTGAACCATTAAATTTTTTCTAACCTTTGATTATTCGAAATTATCAAAGTATAGCCCTACTATATACGAAAGTAGGATACAACAGATAACATATAGCATTTGTTACATAGTTACATGGATAAAGTTATTTTATCTTAATTTTAAAAATTATTTCTAAATGTTTAACGACGATCAAAGTATTTCTATGAACAATGTTTTTTGAAGCAGAGATAAAAAGTTATATAATCCACGTGATCGTCATGTGGCGACTGCTTTAAGCAATCTGTTGCATCTTACTTTCATGTGATACGACCTTAATGTTCTTCTTGTGCACGAATGTAACGATATTTCAATACTCAATATTCTATGATATTATTTTAATATTTTTGCTATGCAGACAAAATGCCATTAGGAGAAGGAGAATACGTACATCTTGGAGTTATGTGCAGGGCACGAATATGTGAACATGACGTATGTTCGTAGTTACATACAACGATTTGATCTGCTAAGTCGTTGTATTCTTTGTCACACTCCCTATCCATATTGCACATGAAGTGCTTTTGATCAGGCAGCCTCATTTACATAACAGCTGATATTACATTGAAAATCTTTGTTATGATTCTGTTACGTTTTAAAAATAGATTTACTTCTGTGATTTTTTTTCAACACCATGAGTGTAAACGCTTATGTTAACATATTATTTTTTACATTTATTCCTTTTTCTTCCTTTCATTCGACGTATATTAATATACGTAATGCGAACACAATGCTGTGCTCGAGATAAAAATTTATATAATGCTACGCGGATTACTAGCGATGAACGATCTATTGAAAATGAATTACATTATTATACGCAAACGATTATTTACAATAATAGGAAATAAAAAGTAAATACATATGCCGCGTTTTGTATGAAACTAGTCTAAGTATGAAAGGAAGAAAATGCTATAAAGACTTCTATCTGTACATACAGTAACTTTCGAATAACAATAGTCAACTCTACTGGATAAACATGACAACTCTACTGGATAAACGCCATTATGGAAATTACATTACAACAGAGATAATTGTTTTGTTTACTTTTCTATTAACCAGTTTTCTGATTAACGTAACATTCCAAATTAGTATAAATGCGTTTTCTTCCATATATCTTTATTAAGTCCGCTACTCTGTAATGATTTCAGTTCTACTAGATATAATTGATAATAATATACATATGTATAGTTTTGACAAATATACACCGACACAATATGCTGACACAATTCTACTAACCCACATATAGTATTAGGTTCGATATTAAAAGCTTTCACTACTTTAGTTTTATATATATACTTTTATCACCGATAAACACACTAAACGTATATTTTCATTCCACCATGAAACATTAATTATAAAAATGTAGCAGAATAGATATATGTGTAAGTTACACAGTAGATACGAGATATTTATAATACTGTTTAGTTATACAATTTGCATTTTGTTTTGATAAAATTTATAGATGAACATTACACTAAAACCCATAGATTATGATAATAAGGCACTACTTAAAAATGCAATTTCATTGATGTGTAATTTTGTCTATTATTATAAGTGTTTCAACAATAAATTTGCTATTCACCTGTAATATATTCTTGACTATCAAACTTAGCTTCGTAAGTCGTGCCATTTATTTATATATATTTATTTATACAAATTTACAAGGAAAAATTATAAAAACCATTATGTGAAAAACTAAAAATTACACTATATATAAATACATATATATGTATATATACATACATACATACATACATACATACATATATAGTTGCAAGCAGACTCGTGCCTTTAAGTTACATGATAAAATTTATTGAAAAAATTGATACGTTTTTTTATTTAATTTCTTTATTAAAATTACTAATGAGTAATACGAACACGATTTCAAGCAAAGTTTATGGTCACATTTGACTTATGCTCTAGCGAGTAACAGCTTGCATTGGAAAATGGAAGACTTTCCTTCTGTAAATACCAAAAACAACAGTCAAAATCATCTAACAGATTCATGTAAAGTCTTAGGCTAACTACGTATGAATCATTGTATACCCTGTAATTTTATTCCACTGAAATAAAGAAAGATATCACGTTTCCATGTAAAATATTTAATATTAAGAAGCTCGTAATTTCTACGCTATATAATGTGTACATGTTTACCTGTATTAGGATAAAATATATTGAGAACGTTATATCTGTTCAAATTTTATATCGACTTTATTTGTCCAAAGTTTTTGCATCGCTGCGAACTTAACTATGCAGTTTCAGTCTTAGATAGAAAGTTTTAATGAAATTACAGAAATTAATTTGATATTCTTTATCACGTTTGAATTACTAGATATCATATAGATATACGTTAACACTATCAAAACTTAACATACAGATAAATTTTCGTAAATCACATTGTATTAGAAATATTTGACAAACAATTAATAAAAAAATAATTGTAAAAAAATATAAATGTATATATACATTTATGACGATATGTAAACATGTGTATTTTATATATACATATACATACATATATATATATATATATATATAATATATATATTTTTTAAATATTCATATATATGCACATATATGTATGTATATATACATGTATATTACATGTACATGTTATATGTATGTTAGGCTATCATAACTTATGTCAATATCAAAACTTCAATAACAAGGATATTTCATGTTAATAATAAACTCATCGATTTAAATTTTTTGCATAAAAAACTACAAATTACAAAATTCTTTCCAATCAAATGAAAAATGAATATTATAGAGAACAATAGTAAAACTATACTTAATATACTTAACATTAAATGTAAAATTATTATGTTCAGTATTTATAAATTAACCTTATTATTATATAAATTGCATAGGCTTGAAATATTTTATAATTTCATATTACATTATGTTAAAAATACATAGAAAGAGGTAGTTCTTCATTAGTATGATTTAAATAAGTAAATAACTTATTCAAGCTATTTTAGGATATAATCTTTTTATGTTTAAAACGCAAGCAAAAATATTCTCCAAGATATTTACTTTTTTCAAGCCTATACTGCAAATTTTATCAGGAGCCTCAAAGAATGATATGTAAGAATACTGTAATAATGCAGCAATCATACCACGCTCATGTTTTATCCCATGTTTTATATGTTTCCTATTTTTCTCTTTTTCTATTTCAAGAAAAATCTTTTTATTCATCATGTGCATTATTTTCTACTCCATTGTAAGCTACATCACTCTCACTTTCTGAAGAACTGCTATCAAAACCTTCGTCATGACCTACATAATTAGCATCATCTAAAAATACAAATATTATCTTTAAAATGTGCTGTACACTAAAGAAAGAAAGAGAGAGAGAGAAACAGGGATACACATTACCTGCAACTTCATCAGGAATTCTCAGATCTTGTCGAGCTTGTATATCAAAATCAAATGGATTCGCCATATCCAATATTCTCAGTAACCACACAGGAAAACCGTTTTGCATTATATAAATATCGTTTTCATTCTCAAGATCGTTTTCCAATACATCAATAAAAGGTTGTAAGTTCTCGATATCATTAACATCCACAGCCATCATATTGTTACCTTCATCGTCTCTGTTATTATTTGCTAAATCACCATTTTCTACCTCAATTGGTTCCAAGACTCCAATTCTCGGTGCTTCCGCAATGCTCGGCGATTCAGAATCTGGTATATGATCCTGAGCTATGCTCGATAAATCGTATTCTGGTGTTATATCTTGTGCAGAAGCTGAATTTGGATAACCAGAATCCATGATTTCGGGAGACCAACTACTTGGAGGTGTCTCAAGCGGGGAGGATGATTTAGTTTCAACAATATTCGCTGATCCAGCAATATTTGATACATCTTTACTGGTGCCAATATTTTCTTCACTTCTTAGTACTGACGTGAAATAAACATTACTTGTATCCTCACTACTTTTACAAGGTACAAACTTATTATTTTTTAAAATACTACTTTCTTTGGCACAATCATATAAAGAATATTTACTAACATTTTGTGATTTTGAACTCAATAATTCTGTAGGCGGATTTAAACCATTTTTCCTTATACTTGACTGTGCAAGATCACCAATCAAATTTTCTAAATGTGCTTTTACGTCAATATGATTTGCTTTTGCTGGTGTACTATATACCGTTTTGTTTTTGTGATTAATACTCTCACTGTCTAAGGATAAGACGTCATGTGCATCTGCATTTGGTATATCAGATTCATGATTGATTATATCATTTTTCACAAATTCCTGATTAGTATCTTGTATTAAATTTGTAGGGATAGAGTTATCAATACTACATTCCTTATCTTTTACACACAATCTTTGCAGTGTGCTATTACTAGTAGAAAACTCTACGTCTCTTGGAATATTAGTAACATCACTACTCGAAGAAGTCGCGTTAAGTTTAATTGTTTCTGTGATACTATTAGATTTCTGGCTAGTTCCTAATAGGTTACTATCAATAGTATCTAGTATAGTTTCCTTAATTTCTTTTGTTGTGCCCAGTAAAACATTACTATTCATTGCAGGTATCAATTCTCTTTTTTTAGAACTTTTATCAACAATATTATTGATGGCGGATATTTTTGTAAGAGGTGAACTTGTATATTTTGGTTGATCATTCAAAATATTACTATGAGCATCTGGTGATACCATATCTGTCATACCACCGTCTTCGCAAATTTGATTTTCATCTGAAATGTTTCTCTCGTCAGTATTACAATTTGGAAGCCTCATATGTAACGAAAAGCTTTTTTGAATATCTTTTACTAAAAGATTTTCCTTAGAACAAGATATATCTTCTTCAATAGATGCTTTACTATTGATAGCCTCTTCAGTTGCTATTTCAGATTGATGGAAAGTAGTATTTAATAAACATTGATCATTAATTGACGATCTGTTTTGATAAGATGTGCTAAAATCCTGCAAAGAAAGATGCTCAGAACTAAAGTAAAGCGATACTGGTGACGTTGATGAACGTGAAACGGGCCTGTACTGGAAATTTAGCGTTGAAGTTTCTTGCATAGTTTTTAGATCTTTCTTGTCATTTTGTGCCGATTCTATTACAATATTATCAGTTGAGTTTTTTAATTGTAAACTATTACGTGCCTCTGAAGACATATTAAATAAAGTTTCTTGAGCTTCTACTTCTACCTCATTTAAAGTTAGAGGAATTGAATCACTTGGAAGTTCTCGTTCAGTATATGCTAAAGATTCTGCTGTATCTCTAACGCCTGAATGTTTGATATCGTAAATTGTACAGGAATCTTCTCCTACCAAAGAATTTTCACCATCAAATAAATAAGTATACTCTTGATTAATAGAGCAGTTTTCAGGTATGATAATACTAGATTCCTCATGCCAATTTTCAATATGAGGATCCTGTGCAGATGAATATTCTTCATTTGTATCCGCAGGTATCTCATTTACAACTACTATGCTAGATCTATAATTCCACCTATCCCCTTCATTTGTAAAATTAGGATTGTCATGCCAGCTCTCTGTATCCAGATTTTGTTCAGTTAAATATTCATTTGCGTCCATAGACATCTCATTTATAGATGAATTAGTTACGTCTAATCTGTTCTCTTCATATATAACATTGGATTCTTCATTCCAATTTTCAGTAAGTGTATCTTGCTGAGGTACATATTCATTTGGCTCTGCAGGTATTTCATTTATGGATGGATAATGTACACCATCCAATGTATTCTCTTTATATACAAAATCATATTCTTCATCTGAATTTCCATATTCATTATTCCAATCGTCACTATCAACGTTTAAATAATCGTCAAACTCTGATTCGTCGTCGGAATGCATAAAAGAGGGGAGTAATACTGGTCCTTCTTCTCTATCTTCAATATTCCATCCAGCATCTGTTAGAATCGACCTCAATGTTTCTATCGTGAGAGTGTATTTATCCATGAATTTCAATAAACGGTCCAAGTGTACTTCAGAATTTTCATCATTTATGTTATTGGATAAAAAGTGGATATAATATACGGCATCATCTAGTATTTTTTGCTCATCTGTACGAGAATCACTTCCTGTAGAGTAATTATATTTAGCTATTGTGTTAAATAAATTGTGTTGTCCTTTTAATCGAATGTATTCGTCTGGTATTAGAATTTCTATTCTTGACTGATCTCTTGGTAAAATTCGGTGAAACACTGCCATTTGCGTTAATGCACCAAATTCTTCAGTACCTTCAGTTCCATTAGCAATTCCATGAAATGTCACGCTATAATATGGATATCTCTCCACAATATTTTGAGCCCTGTTAACAAAGTAACAACAAAAGTTAACTGGGATAAGTTTTCAAGCTTCATACAACTCACCAATCTTGAAACTGTTTCCTTGTCCATTCAAACTTATGATCTGGATGTCTGTAACCTGATAAATTTGGAAATACTATATTGAATTCAACATTTGGTGTTGTTATTATTGCTACTTCTGGTTTGATATAGCCAAAAATATTAAAAGGAAGATCTATTAGTGTATCTGGATATAAATGCTCAATCCTAGAATTAAAACATTTTATGCAATAAGAGATATATAAAAACTAGCTTCTATAATAATGTTCATGCAATATAAGAACATACAACTCAATGCAAATTACAGCATTTGCATGCTTCAACTTTATGTCATTGTCTGTTACACTGCCTTCACAAATCTCTATCGTAAGTTTCCTTTCTCGAGAAGACAGCATTTCTGTGATCAATGGTGACGCTTTTTTTTCATGTCTTTCTAAAACTTCTCTGTCTATGTCTACGCAAAGTATTTCTTGCACTTCTGATATCGCTTTCATATAAACCAAAAAGCCAAGTTCTGCACATCCAAAGTCAACAATCTGTGAAAAGAATTTTAAAATATAATCATCACATAAGAGAAATGTGGAAATCGATATACTGAAACCAACAATTTTACATTTTATTTATTAAACAATAGGTATGTCAATGTAGGTTTAAGAGCAAATCAATATACTGAAAATATGTTAATGTAAGTTTGAGATAAATAATACAAACTAAGCAGATCAACAATTATAAAAGGTATATAAATACTTCACGATAGCGAATCTAATATCATTAGTAATGCTGTTGTGACAATTGTGACATTTGCACGTATTACCTTATGTAATTTTCCTTTGTATTCCATGAGCACATTCGAAACCGCGCAGTACCGTTGTATGTACGCCGGTGGGAAAAAATTGTTTATCGTATGGTGTGTCCACCAGGATGTATTTTCCAATTCCGCAACATCGTCGAGCGTATCGTAATCTGGCATGAACAATTCCGCCTCGTTCGGCGTATCGGGCAGGAATCTCGTTTTTCTGACGTAATACTTATCGTATATGCATTTGCCAAACAAATAGAGCACGTGGAAGATTAGGCCAACCATGTTCGCGCAATCTTTTTGCGACTCTGTCCGATTTTACCGCACCATAAACTCATACCGCTCTGTCTTGTGTGTACTAACGGCGGCCACGGCGGTAACGGCGCAGCGGCTTTAGCTTCAACTTCAACAGCATTGAAAGATCTGACACATGCGCGATGAAGGGAGCACCAGCAGACATCGCGATCATTGATACAGCACTTTGAGGCTATGTGCATTATTTCATCCTTGTGTTCAATCAAATGTTTAAAAACAAGGACAAATGATATTTACAAGCGCTGCAATCGCCTAAAGGAAATGCTGTCTCAGAATTCATGTACGTTTGTCGCAAGGGATATTATTAGACTTCTCTCCTGTGAAGAGAATTTTAAAGAACAGGAAACGATGAAAATAATGGGAGAGCAAAACTTTTTTATTAGATAATGTATTGAAATTTACATATCGACTTTATTAATTTTCGACATGCATTTGCGACATGTAAATGCTAAATATTTGTTGCAAGAAAAAAGTATGAAAAATCTAATTGTTAAATCTAATTGTTAATCTATAATTGTCTGAGAATAATTAGAATTTAATTTATGTCTGATTAAGGTTTTTTTAATTCACTGATTATGAATTTGTAGTTTTTTTAAAGTTTAAAGTTCAAAAATTTTTAAAGTTAAAAATGACGGATTAAATGCGTTTTTCAACAAAACTGAACATTTTAATTCACCACATATATTGAATTTTAATCCGTCAATTTGAAATTAATTAGCGATTTTTGTTCACGTAGCCTTTATGTTGACCTTCAAAATGAGTCCAGGACAATCTCGTTTGAATTTTTATGGAAAATATGCGTTTTTCACTTTTACATTTTAAATATGCATCTCAAAAGATGGCATTCACAAGTGTTGAATTTTTAATAAAATATCCTATCCTAAAACCAGTTAAGTGGTTTAACAAAAAGTTATCTTTAATTTTTAAAAGAGATGAATTTTTGAAGAATTTGTATTAATGTCCCATCAAGTACAAATAATTTAAAAAGATATATTTTTGCAATTTTAAGTACTTTAAAATAGTTTTAAAACTTAAAAAAAAGATAATATAATATATATTTTTAATATTCTAAAATCTGTAAAACATATTTTAAAAGAATTTTTTGTAGTGATATTCTTTTAAAGTAATATTTTAAACACACATACACATATAAAACTGTCACATATAGAGTACGTGCGTTCGGGGAGACCTTTATTTAGCGCTATCAGCATTATTAGCTTTATCTATTCTTGTTTTACTTTTAATGAGCAATAAAGATAAACTGATGCTGATAGCTCTAATATCGTTTCTCTGTAGTTTAAAGCGCTTATAAAGAAAAAAAATTCGTTGTTTTAATTACAAAAAGCTATTTAAAAAATATATTTATACGCAAAAAAATTTATAATATAAAGCAATTAAAAAATAATAAACAAATGACACAAAAATAAAAATCTAAAAACTTCATATGATTGCCTCTACGTTTTTATATCAAATTATATAAGTGCGTGAATAATGTCTAAAGCTAATGACGTTAGAGGAAAAAATAATTTATGAACAATCCGGAGTCCGGAAACACTTCCCTTTCATAAATATTTAAATATTTTGTAAATATTAAAAAATATTTTTGATGCATAGGAGGGGAGGGTATTTGTTTCTATCTAGATTCTATATAGATTTTAATTTTGATTTAATTTACTTTTTTTTATTATAAGAATAAAACAATTAAATCAAGCTAAAGTTATATAGTTATAAAGAGACTATTGTTTAGAGTTTTAGAGGATTAAGAAAAAGGTTTTTTAAAGTAAATTTTCGGAAACTATGTAAACTTACTATATAAACTTTTGCAAATAAAAATAATGAAAATTCTAGTGGTTATAAAATTCTGTATTTCGGAGTGTACGTTGTCTAGTTCCCATAAATCTAAACATTCGGTAATCTGAAAAAAGTGAGTAAGACTATTAATCTACAGATGTTTAATTATTGTTGAAGCTAACAAAAAAAGTTTCTTTGCTGTTTCGGAATTCATTAACTTTTATCTTGCTAATTTTGATAAAACAATGAAGATGCATAAAACAAACAATACTAAAACAAAAACAAAAAACAGGAAGCGAAGTACACATTTAGATTAACCTTAAAACGTTTCTTTTTCAAACGTTTATAAAATATCAGAAAGAATAATCCTTTAAATGTTAAAATAAACATTTTTTTTAAACATTAAAATAAACGCTTTTTTAATAAAAAGAAACTTATTATGTTTCAGATTTCTGAATATCTAGATTGTATGAGAGTCATAAGAAAATGCATGCATGGACACACATTTTTATAACTGTGATAATTATTATTTTTATTTGCAAAAGTTTTTAATATTTTTTCCGATTTTTTATTAATTTATAAATTTAGACCAGAAAGTTTTTCGTTTTGCGCAAATAAAAAATGCTGTGGAAAATTAATATAAAGAGTGGAAAATCTTGCATCGTTATACTGTAAAAATAGTAAAATCTTGTATCAACATTGCTTATCACAAAATATAACAATTTGGTTATCAAGCGACGCAGTAACGGCGTGACGCCAAGTACATAAAAAAATCGTAAAAAATGTGAACGTAAATTTAATTGCCAAAATATCGCGATGCTATTAAGTTTTATCTAGAATTTAGCTATCAAAATCACTTTTAGTTCAAATATCTCAGAATAATTATAATTAAAAATCTGATAGTAATTTTATTAGATACACAGAGATTCAAAAAGAATTCAATTTTATGTCATCAATTATGAATTCTTTTTAAGATGCAAAAAGAATTATTTTTATAAGAAAATATTCAAAAAGAATTCATAATTGATGACATAATTGGTGACATATAATTGAGTTTTTTTTTAACTCTCTCTGCTATCTGGGTATATATAATATTGATGTGAGCTTTTGATTGCGAGCAGTCCGATTAAAATTGGTACACTCAATCTTGAGATCTCTTGCGTAAAAAAACTCACTTGCGTTTTTCACAGGTCAGACTTTCACATGACACATATAGTTGGCGTATCTTTGTCATTTTTTTGTAAGGTTTTTTTATAAGATCAGCTTATAATAACTGTGATTGACAATTGATTTTTCCAAAATATTACACGTGGCGAAATAAAGACATTTCCGTGTAATAAAGAAATAGTAGATATTAAAAATACGAATTAGAATTTTAGAATTCAGTTCCTCAATGAATATTACGTAACAATGGATACAAATAAGATACAAATGTGTCGTGTGTGTGTGTGTGTGTGTGTGTGTGTGTGTGTAATATTGCCGCTACGAGCCAACAGTGGATGTTTGTGTGTATAAATAATTTAAAAATAATATAAGATACCTCTTTTTTTTCGAATCTCAAAAAAATGGTAAAAAAATTATTGCAAAAAATAACATCTCAGCCAAGGTTCAAACTTAGATTTCCCAACATTTTATGTGTTATATTAATCAAAGATGTTAGATAAATTGCTAGTTATAATATTATATATTCCGGTTAAGGACTGTGTTTCAAGATTGACGAATTTGTTCGCGAACAGTTCGTATGTGCTGGTGATTGTAATTTTAAACAATTAAATATTCTAATTTTAAGTCATTTGAGATGGTAATAGAAATCATTGTTAATGAATTGCAATTTATTCATAAAATATTTTTATTAAGATTTACCTGTATAATTTTCAAGTCATATGAATCAGATAATACACGTGTAAAGAAAAGTATTCACAATTTTTTATCTTTTTTAAACATATGCGTCATCTGAACGTTATTAGTACTGTTCAAGTTATGGATACACTTGTATATACTAAATGTTTGCCACATAGTAACACAAATTGGCATAAACATTTTATCTTTCGTGATATACAACGAATAATAAAGACAACACTTGTATCGACTACTTTCTTTAAAATGTAAAGCACTCATTGAAGGCCCGTAACAAAATTATTATATTCTGATAAGCAACCATCCCTTCCATATGCGCTACATGTGAGTAGTGTAAGTGGGAATAGCATTTGTAGCCGCTTATTTATTATTGTTTTTTTATAAATCCTCTTCGAGCGATATATTGGGAAGAAATGTATTCGTCCTAGTCTTATATGAAATTGTGATGTTCATGAGTTTACTTTTTGCGATAAGATTAATGTTTGTGAAAAAACAGACAAGGAAATTGTTGGCGTACAAAGACAGGAAATAATACAGCCTTGAATTTCGAAAATAAAGTGGAGATATCTCGTTATCAGTCACATATATGTACATTAACAGAGTCTCCTGCGAGGTTTCAGTGCAACACAAACTCAAACAAGAAACTCACGCGCTTTATTGTTTTCTCGGACACAAATCGCATTGATATTCAAATAAAATGTCCTACGGCGAAGAAGACCAAAGATGGTTCGACGAGA
This sequence comes from Monomorium pharaonis, assembly GCF_013373865.1. Classification (NCBI taxonomy): domain Eukaryota; kingdom Metazoa; phylum Arthropoda; class Insecta; order Hymenoptera; family Formicidae; genus Monomorium; species Monomorium pharaonis. The sequence goes on along the minus strand of NC_050468.1, from coordinate 26,409,838 downwards.
TGATGTCGAAGATTATCGACAATCTTGGACCGAACGTCGGGAAAGTTCGATACGAGTTACTCGAATCTAGCGGTAATTTTATTATGTCCAACATGTATCGTGTACGTTTGCAGTTTGAGAACAATAGAAATAGACAGAACGAGGAATTGTCTATGATTCTGAAAAGACCTATGCCAGGCTTTAGCCAACTAGCTCGCATTGACCTTCAATTTCGCAATGAAATCTTGTTTTATCAAATGTACACCCGACCGGACGAGAACTACGCGAGATTTTTCTATGCCGAAGAACGGCCGCCCACCGATTCGGTAATTGCTTTGGAAAATGTCAATGAACAAGGATATTATTCTTGTCCACATATTTACAATCCTCCATTAGAATACACATTAGCAGCGATGCGTGAACTGGGACGATTTCATGGTAAAGGATACGTCATGAAGGAACGGCAGCGAGAAAAGTTCTTTGACATTGTGTCACAAGTTCAAGAAGTTAGGTACTTAAAGAGACTAAATAATTTGTACGAGATTCACATGAACATTAAAGCTACACGACCGATAGAATATCTGCGTAGTCAGGGTTATGACGCAACTTTCTGTGATAAAATGGAAGCACTTCTGTCAAACGCATTTGACGAAATAATGTTGAAGGTAGTGCAGCCCGTGGAACCTTTGGCCACGTTGTGTCACGGTGATTTTACATTGAGCAATCTTCTTTTCAAGAAGAAAGGCGATGAAAAGTGTCCCCCGATGCTGATCGATTTCGCGCTTATTCGGTACTCGACACCCATTATCGACCTTTCCACGTATCTTTACCTTTGTTGCTCGAATGAAGTAAGAAAAGAGAAATTTTCTGAGATTATGCGGACATACCATGACGCACTGAAGAAGTATTTATTGGACGCTGGCATTCAAGACATCGAGAAATACTCGTACGGCGCTTTGTTGGATGACTTTAGGAAGGGTGCTCTCTATGGTTTTGTTATTATGTGCAGCTACATAGCTGTAATACTCGGATACATCAATCCAGAAGAACTAGTACAAGAAATAATAGATTTGGGCCCTTTGGAAAGTGCATTAAAGCAGAAATATGCCGGTGGAGATAAATTAGCTAAAATATTAGCTGATGAGTTGCTACATTTGAAAGATCTTGGCTGGCTGAAACATGTGTTATAGTTGCGTGAGATGATTCGCAAATGTGCATAAAATATAATTTATATATTAATAGTTGTATACACACACACACACACACACACACACACACACACACACACACACACACACACACACACACACACACACACACATTTATATGTACATATATATATATATACTCGTACAAAAGTTTTTTGTCGACAGATTTTAAAGCGACCACCGTAATATGGATTAATCATTATTAATCTATATTACTGTGATATAGTTACAAAGCATATTTTAATTAATAAGTTAATCTTAAGTTTATCTGATAAGTTTATCAAAATGTTGAAACGATTGATTCTAAACCAAGTACTTACTGAAGTCATATAGAAGATTAAAGCCATGTAATCAGAATTTTATAAGTATTATTGCATCTATCGTTGTTATTTCTAGAAATATAGTTGCGTAACATACTTTCCTCTGATACAAAATTAGGCGCAAAATGATAAAATAATAATATGATTATTCCTAGTTTTTTTATATTATTTATATAATTTATATTGCTGTAGTTTGTAGCATACATACATATATATATATATATATATATATATATATATATATGTACACTATTACAGTTTATATTAGCATAAATTTTCCTTATTCTGAATGCTAATTGTAATAATTATTTTAATTAAAATTTGCATCTTCTATGTCATTTTTAACACTTCACACTCGTATGTTTAAAATGTTAAAATCATTTATAAATATGTATTTCTAAGTGTTACAAAATCAGTTATTACTAATACAAAGTACAGTAAAATTTTATTTTTCGCAATAATATACCTTATATTACATATAAAGCCATAATATAGTTTATTATGTATAAATAAACATTGCATATTAATTTTGTATAATTAGAATATATTTTTTGCACACTATTTTGTTGATAAAAATAGACTCACTTGCACTTTGTGTGATAACATTCATCCTACATACTCATTACGACTTGCATTTTCTTCTCTCAAAAAATTAATTTATTTAAAATAAACGATAACACACGATGTACAAGACAAAAAAATGAAAATTTTAGAAAATTAACAAAAATTTTAATTTTATATATAAACCGAGAAGAGATGTTAAATACTATTGAAGAAGTATATAAATGGTTATAAAATAAAAATAATCTTTTTATAGCCATAACTCACATACCCGTTTAAAAATCTGATTTAGAGCATTTGTAATTCTTATCTTTCGATCATATAATAAATTAAAGATAAAAATTCAAACACAGAGTATAATATTTTAAAACAAAGTGCAAATACGCATATGTTTATTAAGTAACTTTTGCATTATGTTTTCTTAGAAAGATGTATAATTTCACATATTTGCTGACAAATAAAATTCTCTTACATGCCAATAAAATTTCAAATCGTTTTACCTATATAGTTCTCTGCCGATTTCAATCCTGATTATACTTAGTTAGATTGTTTTCATTTTAATATGTTTATATATAATGAGTTATTAATATTAAAAAATTCTGCTGAATAATTTTATTAAATTCATTGCATTTATTTATTTTTATTTTGAACTTTATTGAATTTTGAAAATAATCTTAATAAAATCATATTTAAAATAGGTCAATTGAAAAAGATTTTTATATATAATTCAATAATATTTTAATATTATTTATTATAATTTTAGTAAAAGTATTTCCATCAGTGTTTATCATAGTTTTTACGTCACAGGAAACCGCTCAGATAACACGTATGTCTAAAAAACGCTTTAAAAATTTTTTAGACATGCGTGTTATCTGAACATTATTAATATACTTTTACCAACGAGATTATTAGACTGTCAACCTAGCATGGACAAATTTTTGTCGACACTAAAGGAATCTTGAAGACGCAAAATTAGTAATTGAAGAGCGATGACGTTATCGGCTATGAATAGAAATTTGTGATTGTTAATCAAGTGACGTGGTAGCGGCGCGTCAAGTACAATGGTAGTAATTGCTTGAGTGAAAATAATTTTTTCTAATAATAGGTCTGTTTTTAGTATTGATATTGTTGTGTTTTACTATGTTTCTGTTGTTTCTGATTTTGTTGTCGTTGTGTCCTACGGACAGATTACTCGGTATAATAAGTGTCGGAACTCATGGTGGCTCATCATGGCTCATGTCCAGCTTACAATAGCACGTCCACAAAACTTTTCTTTTTCTATAAAGCTTTTATTTTAATAAACTGGTGATTAAGTTACTTAAATTTTCTGTTAAAAGATACTTATGTTTGTACAAACATAGTATATATTTTTTGATATATATCTTACAATTAGAGTTTATATGAAATGACATGCTATAATGGTAAAATATATGCATATATTTAACCTAAAAATTATCAAAAATTTAAATTATTGATGTTTGCGAACGTCTGGATTTTTTTAAATAAAAAGATGAAGAAATAAGATAAAATTAAAAATTTTTTTATATAAAAACTCGATAGAAGAAAATATTGATAGAAATCAAATGTATAAATTATATAAATATAATTAAATGATTAAAAATTATCTCTGATGATTGTCAGATTTTTTAAATTACACTTCAAAAATTTTTATACGCGAAATACAAACAGTTTTATAACAAAAAATGTTTAAGAAATTGATTCTCAGTTATATAATATGCTACAAATATGCGTACATATTCTGAAATACATTGTTATTGCGGATGTAATTGTTTTCACACATAATAAGTACACACATGTTAATTATCATATATGAGAAACTTTTCATATCGATAAATAAACTAATTTTAATTTTGTCCACAAGAACATTTAACTTTGATCAAACTATTCTTCTTGTCTTTCATCTTTTTAGCAACATTTGTTTGTTTCGTATTATTGCTTAGACAAGTCTAAAACGTTATTTACACAGAGTGACTTTCGACGCTTGTCACTGGCGTTTTCTTTTATTGCCAGCTCTTTGCTCTTCTAGAGAAAATTTCTGACCAATAAAATTTGCAAGTATTAAAGCACTTACACGTTGCTAACAAAGTCGCTAGCATTTTAGCGTTTTCTATTCGCTAGCGTTTACAATTTTAAAGTCGCAGCGTGGTCGCTGCGACAAAATTGTTACCGCTCTTGTCATATAACTATCAGCATTAAAAAACGTTTGTGTCAAAATGGTAGCAAATAAATCAGGAAATAATTTGGTTTACTGCGCATGTACGTGATGATTAACTAATATTTCGTTATTTATTGTTTGAACGCGCATATATGTACTCTTGAAAAAAGGCTTGAATTACTTTAGATTAACCTTTTACATACCTTAAATTACTTAAAAATTACATAAAAATTTCTTCAGTAAACTTTTAGATCTATAAGGAAATTTTGAAAACTTTAACTTTATTTAAAGTAAATTTTCCTAAGGATGTGTATGTGTTTGTCTCCTGTTTTCCATATACATATATGCAAAATGTCGTTAAAAATATTAAAAAACGGTGAAATAAGCACATTTCTGGAAATATTAGAAAATTATCCAATTATTTGAAACATTAAACTAAAAGATTATTCTATAAATAGATCTATACAAGATGGACAAATAGTAATGATACTTTGTACCTGGAAAAAAAAACTTGAGTATGCACAAAGAAGAATTTCGAGGTAAGTTTAATATCTTATGTAATAATAATTTTTATGTAAGAAACAATATTATTTTTTTAAGTAATAATAATTTTTAATTTTCTATGCAATATGTATATTCCTGGAAATATTTTTTGTGAAAAAAAAAAAACATTTTTTTAAGGCTCTTGTCTTTTTATATTATATTAATGTTTTAATAAGCATATTTTTTCACTGAACAAAACATTGAAATCATAAGTTTTTGAGGTTGATTACAATTCTGAGATTAAAAATACAAAATAAGAAATGACGAATTCACGGCTAGTTTGTATTCACAACTATAATTGTAAGTTTTTTTCGTTCGACAATAGCGGCTCGAGTTATATCATTCTGCGATGCCATGACGAATGCTAGTGACTTCATTTGCTTATCGACAACTTGTAAATAGTTCAGCACAGAGCGAATTTTGTCGGTCAAAAATTCGCTCTAGGAGAGCGACAAGCTGTAGATACAAGACATTAACAACAAGCGTCGGCAATCCCTCACTTGTGACAAAGCGATTTTTTACGTTGGTATTACGACAATCTTTAGAGTGACGTGACTATGCGAAAAATCATCCAAATTACATGAACTTTTTTTAAATTAAAGGGCAAAGATGCTACTTTAAGAATCCTTAGGCGAAAGTATGATTTGTTAAGTGTGACCCTTTTATATTGTACAAAAACCAAACACGTTTTTTTTTATTAAAAAAAATTAGATTATTATCATTATTATCATTTTTAACAAGTTTCTTGTTAAAATCTTGCTAATATTAATTCAGATTCTTAAAGATCGCAATGCTTTTCTAAACAATTTCAAAAAAATACATGTTAATACGTTGTTTTTTTGTCGATTATATACAAGTTTGTAATTTACACTGTATTTTAGAGTATTTTAGCAAACAAATACAGTATTTTTTGGATACCATGAAACGGTATCAATATGATACCGTTTCATGCATATTGATTTTATTTGTGTTTAATTCAATCATATCGCCGTCATCAAAGTAACCCAAAGTGCACCACGTTGAGGTTGACGATCGGATTTTGCACTTCATGTGGCTCTGAAATTCATCGGTAGAAATTTGAATACTTATGTACTGATCTAAAGATAACGGATAGCAGTACACATGTATGTACACGGGTTCCAAAGTATGCTAGCCTTTTCCCTCGAACCTTACCCCTACGCCCGCAATGTTTAGACTATATATACTATGTCTATGAGTGCTTCTGTATTGTCAAACTCTTCCGTGTATGAACTGTATATAATACGATTCGGTACGCAGCAGCATCGCTAATACGCTTCCATTGTACTACTATTTGTAATTGGATATTTTATATTTTGCTTGCATTAACTATATTAGTGTCAAATCAACACTCAGAAAATAAGAAACAATTTTTGCAATTTTATCCTCGCATGTAAGTATTTTGAAAGAAATCGCTTCGTCGTTGTTGCAAGGAGAATAAAACAATATTGATATCTATTGTATTGCTAAGTGGTTATTATTATTTCTCTTATCTCTCAAATATTTCATTATGCGTTAAAAATTGAACGTTTGAGTGACGATGTAATTTCAATAGCGAGCTTCTCAATTTTTCCATAAAATATGATTTTACTATTTCGATAAAATTTCATCAAAAGTAGTTTAAATTTGTATTCTATTAAAGACATATTTCAATTAAACTTTATAATTTTTTTAAGATAAAAATTTATATACATAGTAACACATTACTTTTTTAAAATAGTAAATATCAATCAATCAGCAGTTGCTGGACAATGGAACTTTTCCAAATTCTATGCGGCATTGTCGCCGTAATTATCGCTCTTTATTATTACCTCATATCAACTTTTAACTTTTGGAAGTCACGTGACGTTCAGGGTCCACAACCGATACCGGGTTTTGGTAATCTCAAAGACGTTTTGTTAGCAAAGGAACATTTCGGTGATTATGTAACGAAAATATATAACGAATATAAAAACGAAGCTCTGATTGGGATATTCTCGAGAAAAACACCCATTCTTATTGTAAAAGATCTAGATCTCATTAAAGATGTTCTTATCAAAGATTTTACACATTTCCCTTATAGAAGAATGCCCGTTGCCGAAAAGGTGAGAATATTATTATTATTCTATAAGTTTATCTGAAGTACAAACAATTAAAATGGCACAAGCAAGATTAAAAATAAAAAAATTCTTTTTATTATAACTTCTTATAGAGAACAAAAGAATTTCTTTTATTATAACTTGAGAATTTAAAGAAAGTTTAAATGTTTTGTGTTTATTTGAAAAGATTAGCATGGTGCGTTTTAAAGGTTCACGTATAATGGCTGTGTTTTAAAATTGCTGTCAGTACTAAAAATTTATAATTTCTGTTACGTACACTATAGATTTTCAGTACTGACAACAATTTTGAAACACAGCCAATATTAGGTTTTATACGACAGGATTTATTAAAAATTGTAAGATTATAAGAAATCTCAAATATAAATTTTTGTAAATTGATAGAACTTGATTTTGAGTTAAATTTACTTAATTACAATTGTGCTTATCGCATATTACAGGTCCAGCCGCTATCACAAAATATTTTCAATTTGGAACCGAAGAGATGGCGACCGTTGAGAATGAAATTGTCTCCTGTTTTTACATTAAGTAAACTGAAGGAGATGTTTTCTTTAATATCAGAATGTGCCGATTGTCTTGTCGAATACATGGAAAAAGTAGTAAGCAATAGCGAATCGATAGAATGCTGTGAATTGATGGCCAAATATACGACGGATGTCATTGGCAGCTGTGTCTTTGGGATCGAGACAAATGCATTGTCGAACAAAGATAGTGAATTTTGTAAGATGGTAAAAAAAATATTGACCCCGACCTGGAAGAGTGTGTTACGATCAAAACTAAGAACATTCTTTCCTAAGTTTTATAATAAGTTCGGTTACATCCTGCCAGAAACGGAGATTACCAAATTCTTTACACGTATTGTTATAGAAACTATAGATTACAGAGAAACGAATAATGTCATTAGAAACGATTTTATTGATAAATTACGTGAATTAAAGAAACAAGCAGATAACATGAATGATATCGGTATGTACTGATCTCGTATGTATTGTTTATTTTTTTGTTATAATAAAATTTTTTCTACGTAGAGAATAAATATACAAGTTCATGTGTGTTAAAAATAATTTTAAAATTTTACAATAAAAGGATATATACTTTTTTTATTAGAACAAGTTTTTTTTGTTATTTTGATAATAGCTGTTTGAACATAAATATAACTTTATTTTATTTTAAATATATAATTTAAAAAAATATGTTTTATAAACTAATAAGTGATTAATAAATTTGTTAAAAACTGAAATTATTTATAGTAAAGTTAAAATAATATTTCAGCTTTAACAGATTCTTTAATAGCCGCTCAAGCGTTCGCATTTTTCGTTGTTGGTTTTGAAACTTCGTCGACGACGATAAGCAACGCGTTGTATGAGTTAGCATTAAATCAAAATATACAAAAAATTTTACGTAAAGAAATTGATGAGATCTATGTGAAACATGGTAAAGATTTAACATACGATAATATTAACAAGATGGAATATTTAGATAAAATTTTCAAAGGTACGTTATTTGAAAAAAATTAAATAAGAAAAACATACATTGTTTTCTTCTTTTTCAATTATATTGAAGTATGATTTTATTAATAATTGCTTTTAAATGTAGTTTGTAAATGCATATATATGCATTTTTATAATTTAACACTATTTTTAATGCATGTAGAAACCTTACGAAAATATCCCTTAGTGCCAGTTTTTGTAAGAAAATCCATATCGAGTTATACTTTCGAGAGTCCTAAAGTTAATATACCAGAAGGACAAACAATATGGATTCCAGTTTTTGCAATTCATCGAAATCCGAATATTTATGCAAAGCCAGATGTTTTTAATCCAGAAAGATTTAATGAAGAAGCTGTGCAAAGCAGACATCCTATGTCTTATTTACCTTTTGGCGATGGACCACGGAATTGCATCGGTAAAATGACATAATTTTAAACCTCATTTTCCATTTTTTTGCAGTAAAAATATTTTTAATTGGAAAATATTTTTAACAAAGAAATTGGATTTGATTTGTATCTAGTTTATATTATCAATATAATGAGTTTGTATCCCGATATTTCTTTAATTTCAGGATCTCGCTTTGCTGAGTATCAGATTAAACTTGGACTTATAAAGATATTACGGAATTATAAAATTCATATTTGTGATAAAACTCCAATACCCTATGTAAACAATCCTAAATCGTATCTATTATTTGTACCAAAAGATGGAATACATTTAAATTTAATCAAAATTAATCGAACTTGAAAAAATATTTTTTACAATAAATTATTTTGTAATGTAAATGGTGAATATGGTGGTATGCGAGAGAAGCATAACAAGTTAATAAAAATAAAATAAATGTATAACATAAACAAATACATGATATATATGTAAGTGTCAAATATATTAATATAAAAATTAATAAAATTACAACAAACGTCTAAATATTAAAGTTAAAATTACAATTATATATGTATAATTATATATGTATGATATGTATGATATGTATGATATATATATATATGTGTGTGTGTGTGTGTGTGTGTGTGTGTGTGTGTGTGTGTGTGTGTGTGTGTGTGTGTGTGTGGTGTGTAAGTAATGTAAGTGACAAATACTAGTATACGAAAAAATTTAATAAAATTAATAAAAATAAAATAAATAATAATAACATAAACAAATAAAATAAATGATATAGATGTAATAAATGTCAAAAATAGTAAATAATTAATAAAAAGTTAATAAAATTACAAGTTTCTGAAGGACAGAAAAAGACGGTAAAAGAGAACAGAGGGAAAAAAAAGGAAAACAGAGAGCGAGAAAGAAAGAAAGAAAGAAAGAAAGAAAGCAAATAACTTTATATTTTATAATTTTAACTTAACTTTTTAAATGTTATTTCATTTATTGTATAATGCCAACTCAAACACAGTAGAGACATAAACACAAACAATATAAATAAAAAAAATACTTATTAAGTGTAAGCAAAGAGCTAAAATGTTTGCAGCAGAGTGTTCTTCATTGAAAATAGTAAAGTATAAATAAATGCATTGTGTGACAATCCCGACATACTGCATCGTCTAAATTATTTTTTGCAAAAACAACATACATATCTTAAAGTCATCTAAATCAATTATAATAAATGCCGATGGCAAAACAATTACATGGGAACAATGAGTTCTACAAACTTATGGTCTTTATTTAGTTATGATGAATTGCAAATTAATGTGCGGCAGCAAAATGTTAATTTTTGTCGAGATATATTATCTAGAATTAGAGTAGGAGCAACGACAGACTCAAATACTGCTATTTTAGAATCAACAAAGATAAAATTTATAGAAGCTACTTATGATGGTCGGTTACAAGAATTATATAATTATTTGCAAAATTTGCCAACGGATACAATTTGTCCACTACCAACTTGTACATTATGTGACACTTTAAACACTGCTATGTTAGATCGTAATTCTTCAGATGAAACGGAACTTATTGCTCAAAATGCGACCGACTGTGTGACATATATAAAAAAACAAGTTTCAAAAAAAGTGATGATGCAAATAGTTCTCAGACAGCTGAATTGGAAAGAATTATAATTGTAAAATTAGGCGCGCATATAATAATTTAAAAAAATATCGATGTTACTTTGGGCATTGTAAATGATACTTCGAGTATAACAAATAATTAGCAAACGTTTAAACCACAGAATTCTGTTTAAAAACGTTATCAAATTACAGAACTATACGAGGACTGTCGAGAATTGCCGCCAGAATTGTAACAACTGCACAGCACGATACTTTTATTCGAATGTCGTGCTGATTTCGGGCATTAAAATCATTTGCACACGTTTAAACGCCAAAACTCTTTCTAAAAACAATATCAAAGCACAGAACTATACGAGAACTGTCGAGAATTGTCGCCAGAATTCTCACAACTACCTAGCACGAAACCTTTATTTGAGTGTCGTGCTGATTTTGGACATATAAATTTATACGCATACGTTTAAATGCCAGAACTCTTTTCAAAATCGATATCAAAAAACATAACTATACGAGAACTACCGACATTTGTCGCCAGATATGTCAAAACTATCCAGCACGACAGTTTAATTTGTGTGTCGTGCTGATTTCGTGCATTTAAAATTATGTGCACAAATTTAAACACTAGAATTCTGTTTAAAAACAATATCAAAGCACAGAACTATACGAGAACTACCGAGATTTGTCGCCAGAATTGTCACAACTACCCAGCACGACACATTTTTTTGAGTGTCGTGCTGATTTCGCGCATTTAAAATTATGTGCACAATTTTAAATGCTAGAACTCTGTTAAAAAACAATATCAAAGCACAGAGCTATACGAGAACTACCGAGATTTGTCGCCAGAATTGGCATAATTATCCAGCACAACACATTTTTTCGAGTGTCCTGCTGATTTCACGCATTTAAAATTAGGTGCACAATTTTAAACGCTAGAACTTTTCTTGAAAACAATATCAAAGCACAGAATTATACGAGAACTGTCGAGAATTGTCGCCAGAATTGTCATAACTACTCAGCACGACACCTTTATTCGAGTGTCGTGCTGATTATGTAATGAATTTAATCAATTGCACAATAATTGTTCATATATTTTACGCTATTATTTATTTTCTTGCTGAAAATATAATTAATCTTGCTAAAAATATAAAAAATAGAGCATAAATAGAGCGTGATTATCAAATATGTATACACAAAAAGGGTTGTTCTCTACATTTTCATTAAAATTTTTTTTAATAATATTTAAAATATATAAATTGCCAGTGTTTTTTTACATATTTAAAAAACTATATATAAAAAATCAAAATATTCTTAAGCACTTGTAACCTTCTCTCTCTCTCTCTCCCCCCCCTTTCTCCCCCCCCTTTCTCTCTCTCTCTCTAATTGTCTCAGGTAAGGTTACAATCATTATATATTAAATAGGCTGATTATTTAATAGCATCTCATTGCTTTCACTGGTTCTAGATTTAAATTATATGTGATTTATAAATATTCAGTTACTGACATATAATGATAAATAATTAGGAAAGGTAGGAATGACAATAAATACACTGTTCAGTGTGTTCCATCGATATAATTTATTTAGAATTTTTAATATTAATTAAAATAATTACTGACAGGATATCGACAGCAGTCTACTCGTTTCTACTAGTAAAGCGACATATTATACGAGTATACATTAAAAAAAAAAATTATCGACTTTCTTCTGTACGAACAGTACTGTCATTGTATATGTATACTCGGAATAAGCTGATGTGACTTTTAATTTCACACAATTTGCTCATGCACTTCAAAAGACTTCGTTCTTCTTCGTTCACATCATTTTAAATAGACTCGACATATTACATTACCTCAACATATATTTATATTTATATTATAGATCTCCATATTTTTAATTTGCATATGCATTTATAAGCGCGTGCAAATACATTATGCACGAGATCTCTCGATGACTGTTACTCAATCCACAGGAACATTAAACTCAAAATATAATAGTATTACAATTTATTTTAATATAATAGTTCTATCTACACAATGTTTAATACAATATATATATATATATATATATATATTTATACATATATATATATATATATATATATATGTATATATACACATAATTATAGTAAAATCTACACCCTTCAATAAACGTTACGTCCATGTATTTCCAGTTATTTACAAAGGTATTGCCAGAGGCATTTGTTTGCTCCTTCTCTTTTTTATCTTGCAAAAATACAGATTGTCAGTAGCGTTTTTATACTCATTTGTTCTTGAAAACATGATACTGAAATAATCTAATAAAATACGTCCAAAATTGCGCTTTACAAACAGTTTGTACCAAAACAAATTTTTCCAAGCGTATTTTTCTATTTTATGAGAAGAATGGTAAAATATGCGCGTGCGTATAACAATATTTCATTATAAACAGTGCAATTACGAAGACATTTTTTTCTTTATAAAATGCTACCGTACACACAATGCGTATAGTCCATGCGCGACACGCCAGAGAGTTTATATTCATATAAAAGTACATGTAGCTTTAGAACTTTATATGTTACTATTTATACAATAAAATATATCTGAATTTTATGAAATTTTAATTTTAATGTGTAGAACCAAAATTTATAGTGCTCTTAAATTGTAAGATTAAAAATTGTTTTATTTAATTTATTGAAAATGTTCAAAATAGAATAATGTAATCGTTGATAAAAGTCCTCAAATTAAGCCATTATGTTTTAATTGTAAATAGGCTTTTTGGATTAATACGAAACATTAAATAAAATTTTTTTACTTTTATGTAAATAAATTTTATTAAAATTGCTTAATATATTTTTTTGTTTTATAAAATTTGATTATCATTTTTCCTAAGGTTTTTAAGACTTTAAATAGACTTTAAGTGAGAAATATAAAATACAATGCCCTCTCAATATCTGTTTGTAGAAAAACACAAACAATATCGACTTAAATAATTTAGTTTATTTAATTTGCTTTCTCTTAACTTCATTTTATGTGATTTAATAAATGTGTTTTGACAAATCTTTTAGTTTCAAATAAATTTTAAAAATTTATTCTCAACGTGCCTTTATTTTTAATAAGTTTATTAAATTAAATAAGCCCATTCATAATTTTTTAATAAAAATTTCAATTAAATTTAATTATGTTTAATAAAAAAATCTATAAGTTTTATATATAATTTCTAAATAAATTATTTGTAATATATAAAAATATATTTAAAAAATATTTAACTCTACATTTTTTCCAGCAAAACATAATATTTTTAATTCAGCGTGTAATTATAAAAAGTAATAAGAAAAAATATCCTGTTTTAATCGGGTATGTGTAGATAGAGAAACGTCATGTTTAACATTTTCATGTTAACAATAAATTGATTGCTCAAAAATGTGTACTTAATTATATATTTGTAGTTCATCAATATATGTATATATTTAGGCCTCCTAAAATTTCTCTTGTACATATTTAGAATGTGGCAACACAAGTTATGTGTTTGCTATTAACACAAGAAAGAAATATCGAAAATGTGAATAAAGTTCATGTGCAGTTTACGGACGTACGTCACACATTTCGAATTATTATTTAACTCTTGAGTACCATGATAGAATCAAATTTAATTATTATAAATTCTAGTTTTTAATTATATTAAAAATATAAATAATTAGAATAATTATTTACATTTTTAATATAACAATGCATCTAATATTGTTTAAAATTTTTTATATATTTTGTATTTAAGAAACAAGTGTAAAAATGTTGATTTATATTTAATCACAATAAAAATGGTTATAATAAATATATAAAGTAGTAGATATAGACTCACATACAATATTTGTCATTAAATTTTTACCATGGTATTTCAAGGTTAATTATTTCTTTGTTGGATAATAAATTCTTCCTAACTATGCGCTTTTGTATATAATAAAATCATATCACAAGTCTCAAATTATTTATCTTTGACCTAAGTGCATATAATTAATATAAGAAATACTACAGTAAATATCACAAGAAACAATGATATTTCAATTAAATACCGTAGCGACTCTACTTTTAAAGATAAAAATTCCTTAATCTTACAAATAAAATTTAATTTCGGGCATTATACGATTGACAACAGTTATTACAATGGTTCATAAAATAATTTATATTTATACTTTCATATACGGAGATAGTAAGCTCAAGCATATGACTGATCTAACGATATAGCTATTTTATTCCCTTTCTCGACCCAATTTCTAAGACGTCCTCTAAGTTCCTCAAGACTTTTCGATTTTGCTTTATTTATCCTCTTGTACTTCACGTCTTTTGGCTTCGTCACAGATCTATGATTGCTCATTACCCTATTGTATGTCACCTGAAAACACAAATAGATTCCTTATGGAAAAATCAATTTACATGCGCCAACGGGGGCTTTAAAAATAAGTATAAGAAAAATTCAGATACAGAGTATATTTTAAAGTAAAATGCAAATTTGCATATGTTCTTTAAGTTAAAGTAAATGCTTTACATTATGTTTTCTCATTCAGATATTTTAATTCAAGTATTTCACATACATTTTTCTGATAAATCAAATTACACCAAACAATTACAAATCTTACAAGTTAATAAGATTTTCACTTGTTTTACCTGCGCCTGCTGACTTTCGTCTCTGGGTCTTTCGCTGGGCGAAGAATCCGTGTCTTGAGCCAGCCTCTCGAAACTGCCGTAGAGATCCTGAAGCCTGCCTTTTCCGTTACCCAAGTTTTTCATTCTCTTATCCTCGTATTCCGAGTTTTCGGTCGACTCCGACGGATCTTGATTATTCTCGCTGTCACCGTCCTCTTCCACGGAATACACGGTTTCCAGAATCTCTGGTCTTCTGAGAAATCCGTTGCACCGTCGCATCGACGAATATTTATTCGACGGTTCCACAGCGTCGGATACCGAACGAATCACAGTTACATCAGTAATATTAGAACGAAACCTGTGTGGAGTACAATTAAAATATGTAAATAATTGAAACGATTTATTCGTGAAAAAATTTGAGAGAACAAGGTTCTATTTGTAATTTTATATACATTCTGATGTACACGTCAACATTTTGATGTATTATATGTATAACTTTGAACGTATTTCAATAATACGCTAATATAAACCATTATTTTTAGCATCACATGCATTCTAATATACAAATTATGCTCACAATTGCATTGAAAATATTTAGATTTTTCTTAAAGAAATTAAAATGACATCTTTTGGCTTTATCTTCTACATATACTTTTGTATTTCCATTTCATTTTTAATTATGTGAGTTCTCTTCCTTTTGTCGTCAACAGTTAATGCTCACCTCGGTGGGGCAGGATCGTCCGCGGTCTCCTCGAGTACCACGGCGCTATCGCTGTCCCCGAGACTGTCCAGTCTGTCCAGGGCGTCGCAAGGTGGCGAGTCCCTGGTGCTCGTGCTCCTCTCCGCCAATCTGTTCTGCAATTGCCGGATCACCCTTTGTTGGCGTAGAATAATAGATTCTCGCTGACTCAGACTAGCCTCGATCTCCTTCTGCTTCCTGCAGAGTCTGGACTCGAACAGCAGAAGCTGCGACGACAGCGTCCGCAGTTGCTCGGCTTTCTCCCGCGTCAGCCGGGCCACCAGGTCCTCCTGCAAAAAACATCACGGTGACATTCAATATTCCGCTCGTCAATTTTCCTCCCCGTATCCATTCATGGTAACGCGTAATAAAGCTGCGGCTCTTCATCCGCGCGGTTAATTAATAATGGCACGAATTGATAGCCGCGGGACCGGATGACGGCGTTTCGCCATTTACTTGGGATATTAAGTAATTAATTAGCAAGCGGTCTCTCGCCGCCGTTATTATTAATATTTGCTTGGCGCCGATAATTGATTCCCCCGGTTTACCATCCCGGCCGAAATACTACTGTTCGAACGGACTTCGTCGCTCATCAGCTCATGATGTCAGATCGTTTTTCTCCTCCTTTCCGTTATCGAACGTCGGTTCCTGCATATTTGCGCAAACATCTCTCGAGCGTAAGCGCCGAGTACGGTGCCACTACACGCGTTCCGCTTCTGCACGCGTCGATACGTGCGTGAAGCTGAGTGTTTGCACAACGGCGTATGTATGTACGTTATACGCATGCTGCCGTACGTATCCGGCCGACCGCTTTGGATTGAGCATTGCTCACGTCTCTTCCTTCCGTCCTCCGGGTCTGGGGGATGAGTCCATTACTCTCGCTATTGTGCGCGGCATAAACGGTACCGCGAGGCGACCATCAGGTGCTACCGCCGCACCGGTTGCGTGTCACGCACTCCGAGGACGCGGAAAATAATTGAGACATTTCGCCGATAGACGCACGACGCATGTAAACGACCGGCTAATCCTTCCGGAGGACAGATTTTGCAACAAAGAAAGGGAAAGCATTTCTTTGGATAAAAGACTATACGAACAATACGAAGATATAACGAATTTAAATATAAAAATATAACAAATTACTCCCGTTGGGAATGACTCAAATTGTCGTCGAAACGCCCCCCGGACTTTTAAATTTATATTCTATTTAATCTACGTACTAAGAACTTATCTTCTTCAAGAATAAAATATTAATTTCGTACGCATTATAATAACTGCGTCTGACTTATTGCCTTTATTGTAATCTTGTGTAGAATACAAAAAAGAAATATTTTCGACATTTATTTTCTTTTAGATTGTTTTATATGTCTCTTACGTGGTGTGACATTACTTCATTAATGAGAAAAATAATTTGATATATCAATAAAACATATGTAATTAAGTGCGTTGTTTTGGTAAAACTAAAAAGAATTACTGGTTATTATAATAAGACTCGAGATTTTACAACGTCTGATAGACTCTACTTTAATCCAATAATTCCTACTAATTCCAATTAATTCCTTTCCAAATAATGTGCATTTTTTAAATAATCCTGTCACTCTATAACTAACATTTTAGCCAAATAATTTAATAGAAAATTCTTAAACTCTTCCTTAAAGATTTTAAAGTTTTTATAGATATTGTTAGATGTTTCGCTTACTTTCTTCGCATTGTGTATGTTCTTATTTCTTTTTTAAAAATGAAATAATAAACGCGCGCGTTCTCAATTGCCATTACACAAATAATGCCATATAAAATTAAAGAAGAATAAAATTTTAATTACCACGTTTATTTTACAACAACGCGTAATGGAAGGTAATCAAGAATTTATATGCTATGTGCATATTCCTGTGAAAAATTAAAAGTATAATTTCTCGTGATTGCAGGAAGAGAGGAAATAAAGACGTTTTATTGGCGATAAATATATTAAATTGATGCATATTATACAATATTAAATATTAAAAGCATACGTTTTATGTATTATGATTGTTTTTTTTTCTTCTAATTCATAAAACATACGTATACGTATTTTTCATATAAATTTTTACGAGAAGACTGGAAATATATAAAAACTAAATAGATAAGTATAATTATATGAAGTAGAGAAACGCGCATGTTGTTCAGAAACCTTTCAAACCCGGTTTTCGTGACATGTCTGAACTGTTCGTGCACAGACATGTCACGAAAAATCGTCGAAATGAATACACCGCAACAATATTAATATTCTTCCCCACGTGAATTCGACAAAAGTATACAGAAAAGTCGTTATTCACGGTCGGCCGTTCCGCCAATATCTTTCCCGGCGCTGGCTAGTGCCGGATAACCAGAGAAAGAGGATCGTTTCGTAGCAATTATTCCCTGGTAGATTGCCGGCGAATTTAGTGGGAGAGTCTTTTTTTTTTTCTCGCGGTTCTCTAAACCCCCCGCAAACCGAGAATCGCCCGTAGTCACGCGAGGCCAGACGCGAAATCGTACAATGTCACGAGACGCTCCTGGCTTATCCCGGAAATGCACGGAAATCTCTTTACGGCAATGACTCGTGGCAGCAATGCCGTTGCACTCACCCGCTGAAATTTGTCTTTCCCGTTGGCATCAACGGCGGGCTCTATATAACGGGATATAGAGTGCCCAAGGCACCAAGGAATATTTCACGGCTAGATGAAAAAGTTTAGAACTCAGTCTTTCAACATTATCCCTCGGAAATATCGAGCACGAAAAACAAAGGTTATTCCTGACGAAAGCTGAGTTTCGTTTAAGCTTTCGATTAACGAGATATCTGATGAAACCATGTTATTTTTCTTTTTTCCCAATCCGATTTTAATTTAATGGACATCCCAATTACCAGTGTACGTGCCCGCGCAAGTATTATATAACGTTTATTTAAAACATTCACTCTCATGCGCCTCGCGAAGTGCAGCAAAAATATGTACCCGCTCGCATCTCTAAATGGATCACCGTGTATCTAATATTTCACTGTCCGTAACATCGGTTCGTGGGCCGAGCGTGTTTTATGGTTTTCAGAGGTAATAGCTTTGATCGATCGTTCCGCGCTCCCCCGACCGACTTTCCCGTCGAAGACGAAGCGGCGAGAGTGGGATTCCCCTTTGCATGTAGAAATCCTTCCTGGTAATTGAAACTTACCTGCAATTTAAGGGTCCTTCGCCAGGCGAGCATTTGGTGGGCTTGTGCCCGCTGTCTCGCTCTGAGTGCCGCTATGACCGACTTGGCTTCCTCCAGTGACGTCACTTCCACCTCGTTACTGTCCTTCATCGACTCGCCCGACAAGTCACTGACTCGGCGGCCCTCGTCGATGGTAGCCAATATACAGCTGTCCATCGACGTCTCGTCGAAGCTGCAAACAGAAAGTTGGCGCGATGAGCGACTTGCCATTTCACACTGCCTGACGAATCTTTTCGACCGAATTATTTTGGCCTGTTAAAATTCGCCGCCGAGTGAATTCCTTTCTGCGAATGTCAATAGCGAAATCGTAGAAAAATGCGATTACATAAAAAAATATATTATTTAAGATTACATTTAAGATTGTATATTTCTAAGTTATTTTCTTTATTACACATATTACCAGTAACTTTTATATATTTGACTTGTAGTTTCTACTTTTCTGTTTGTAATCGCATTTTAATATTACCTTCCTTAATAATTAGTTAACTTTAAATATGTCAATTCTAAAGTAGGATTTAATTAAACCTACTTAAAATATAGTCAAAACAGAAATTGCAGATCGTGTTCAAACTTAATATCTCTATGGTTCAAATGCATGTGTAATAACGTACAGTAATAATAATAATAAGGAATTTTCGAGAACAATCGAAACGCTGGAGGACGATGTATCTTTTCCGAGCGATTGCTCGCATACTTCGGTGGTATATCGCGAAGAAAAAAAAAAGTTCGGTAAGCTCCCCGGAGAGGAAAGGCGTCATTCGCGTTCGAAAACGAACCTGCGTGATTTGCTTGGATAGCTCTCGCGTTTGTGTGCGCCGCACTCCTTCATTTCCTTCTCATCGGCATGAATCATCCGGCCGTACAACTATATGAAACACAACACGGAGCCATAGCGCACGATCTCATGTAATGGTAACTTATCCTAATACCGAGAAACGCGATCGGCAAATAAATCAGCGATCCTGGGAACGATAGAGTTCCGGCTTAATAAAGCTTGACGATCAAACTGGTATGAAACCGCGGTACCGCATGAATGATGTACGTCGAGTGTTATTATTTCTTCTTATACGTGCAGCGTACAATGGAAATATAATGGAAAAGCAACAAAAAAAAAAAAAAAAAAAAAAGGGGGAATGGAAAGCCTTCGTTGCAAGATAACGATTTACAATCAACTTTCGGCAGACCTATTCTGATCGGGGAAAAAAGGGTACGGTTATGACTCACTGTGGGGCCCATGATTAAATAATCGAAAATTGCAATTAGCTATTCTATCTGTTTCAAAGATTTTTAAGTTATACTAGTCAAATCTTTCAATTAGTTCCGTCGAAATCCAGTTACGCCAAGATCATTTTTATTAATTGCTTAAATAAGGCACTAATCAAAATATTAAATTGTTTAACTATTAAAAAAAAACGGTCAAAGTGTTTCTCAGAGTAATAAAGATTCCACATAAATGTATTTTTTTCTCCTTGGATCGCCCTATATACTTCCTTCATACCGTCAAATGCATTTGTTCCGTGTTTACTTTTTTCCTTTACGCGATTGTGTGTAACGACGTACCGTGTATGACTTATCGCGGCGTGGTCTGATTCATCGAGCGAACCGTTGGCGTCCGCAAAATAAAAAGTATCCAACCGAATTACGTTACAGCTGTTACGCCGTGAGGCCGGGTACACGTTCGCGAAATGGAACGTCTCTAAAAATCGAAATTGCACGGAAACTTTAGCGCTCGCGAGAGAACGCTATAAAAACGGTCTGTGCCATATCGAGTCCCTACGCGACTGATATCGATCTCTATCTAAAAACTTACGTAGCAACATGCATCGAACGCTGTGTATATATATATATATATATCCACCGCAATTCCGTACACAAGACGGAAACACATGCGGCTGAAGAGTCCATCGCGTTGTTTGCCGAAAACATGAAGCTCGCCTTCGATCAAAAGCAACATGTCGCGGCTAGAGTCCGCGCGATAGATTATCTTCTCATCGATAGCTAATGGATCTCTTTTGAACCGTGGCTTTCGGTCAAGAACCTTTGGAAATCGCCTCTTATAGAAGACTGCAGCAAATACATAAATACAGAAGTGATTTCCACTTGTACTCGTCGGAAACTCTCGCTCCGCGAATATAACTTCAGAAGCAAGATCTTAAAATGGTACATAATCTTTGGTCCTGCACACAATGAAGAAATATTGAATATTAGGAATAAGAATTAGAGTTTTAAGTTTCACTTTCTTCAATAAACATTACAGATAAGTAATAAGTTGTGCTTTGTGTCTTGTATGACACGTTAATGTCTTATATTTTATTTGTATCCAACGTGCATTATGTTTCGTTTTAACGTTCATTGAGAAAACTAATTACAAAACTTGAATTCTTATTCCTAATATCTAATATTCCTCTATTGTAAATAGAGTCTTATAAAATTTTTACAACTATTTCTTCAATTGTTTTTTCTTAACCTTTAGGGATATAATCCCCATCTGCAATTGGTGTAGCAAGCCGTAAGCCATAAGAAATTGATCAATCGTAACCGAATGTAATTTCGTAATGTAACAATCGACTGTAGTCGGTCGGATTCTTATGACTTAAGGTTTAATGCACCTATTGCGGACCAAGACTTATAAGATAATTCACGTAATAAGAGATGCGATTTTTAATGGAAATCGAGACTGAAACAGCTTTTTTACTAAATTTCTTAAATAATTCTGTAGCAAAACTAAAAAGATTTTCTTACAACTTACAATACACTTAAAAAATCTAAAACGCACAATATTACAAAGCGCTTTTAACGCGAAACTACCGTCTCAAGCGCTGCTTCATTTATAGTTTCGCTCTTAGTTTCAACTTCTGAGACTGCATTATAGTACGAGACAAGAAGAAAATGCGCGTCTCTCGTCGTAAGCTACTCCACGACACACCTGGAGCTCTGCGAACTCAAAGAGAGACAGTTGCGAGAGTTTCCTTGTTAAAGTCATTCCCGGTCGTTGCGCATTCATTCCGATCGAACGGGAAGAGAAAACGGAGGTAGATGGGCGAAACTGTTAATGCCCGTAATCTGCATAATGAGCGGAGAGAGGCTAAATCATTTACAGATTTATACGCGATCTATTTCAACGGCGACGACGCGTATTTATGAAAAACATTTTTCCGATTCCCTCTCCATCCTCTCCCTCTCTCTTCCTCTCTCTCTCTCTCTGGCCTCTACTAATTAAGCCCGGATAAATTATGCATGAGTCGTCCGGCTGAGTCATGCCGCGCCGTGAATTTGACGTTTTCCCTCTCGGAGGGCATCGATCGTAGGGTAACCTGCGTGAGAGAGAGTACGGGGATCGGAAACCCCCGCGGTGAGTATGATAGGAAAGGCGCACCGTTTCCGCCAGGTAACCCCGAGAGCGAAAACCACCGCTGCGATATAAATGTGTTTCCGTCGCGGGCAAAAATACCGAAATAATAAAATAGCAAAACGCAATATCCGCGCGCGCGCGTGAAAGTCTAAAGGATGACCGAGGGTCGCGAGATATTGCGATCGACACGAGCTACGATTATTATTGCGGTCATTACTCCGCGGACGTATTACGAGAAATTAATATGTTTAATTATTAATTGTTATTTATTATTATTATTCATTACTCTCTTCGCGTGCGCAGTCGGGGGCGTGGTTATTAAAATGTATGGATTCACCGTCGATTATTATTTCTAATTATCGAAATACTTTGGAATTGTTGCCGCGCGAAATTTATCGACGCCGGAAATCATTTACTGACGGTCGTTATTTATTACGGCTATCATTACGGGAGAGTTGAGAAATTCGTTAGCACATAAAAGTGACGGCGGTTTGAAAAGTTTTACCGTACACGTGAACGTTTTATTTCATATTTTGCATTCATTATTTAATAACTCCATGGTGGCTGCGGGCTATTTAGTTTTCAGCAGTGTGATATGGTAATTTTATGATAATTAGCCGCACTCGGGGAATTGTTAATTCATTGCAGTTTCTCCATTGGACGTTAGAACAATATAATTGAGTAATCAGAGACACGTTGCGAAAATTTTGATTTAAATAGTAATCTTCCTTTTATAGAAGAACATCGCTCCAAAAAAATATTCCAACTCTTTTTGTTTTATGTCTGTAATGCCATCTTTAGTATTATTATTATTACAGTAAACAATAGCGAGAAATGATCCTTAATTAGACTCGTAATTAAAGTACTGTTGGAAAATGACAGACTCGTCGGGTCTTAAAGGTCCGCAAGGTTTCCGGATAATACAACAAAAGATTAAATCAAAGCGTGTTTTTCCTACGAGCGGCAATGGCAAAACGGAGGGTGCTCCCGTAAGTATCAACCGTGATCTCTGTCACTGATGAATATGGGGGACCCCGACGTCGCGCCTCGCTCTTCTCCGGAGGATTAATTCGAGTTGGCCATTGTGCGGGGCTGGTCTCGCGATACGCGGCGTCGCCCTGAGGGGGTCCAAACATCTGAGGTGGGTTCTCCCTGTATGTAAATATTCCGCACGCGGTATTTCACATGCCGCGCGCACACACGTACGTAGAGAGTATGCACCGATGCGTGAATACGCATATACGATGGCCGTGTACACGTATACCCATATATCGATTGTGCGTTGCGGCCAGGTGGATATCGTACTAGCACGAATCCATGCACACGCGCGTCCTGGAGCGATCCGCGTGTATACACGCAGACGCACCGCAGAAATACCGGACGCTCCGGGAGCGCGGATAATGCTCGACAGGAATTACAGTCAGGTGGCGTCAAACACGGAGAGTGTCGTGAAACCGCATATTGCCGCTTAGGTCGCCGTCGAATTGCCGATGCCGAACCGACGTGTCCGCAATTGATCCGGCGAAACGGTAATTTCTGAGCGACATAAGCCGTAAATAAAACCGACCGTCAAACACAGATAAACTTGTGCCTGAAAAAGAGACGAATTCAAAACGAGTGATATTGTATTTTTCTAAAAAAAAAAAAAAAAAGAGTAAGTAAAAGGACAAATATGTGCAGATGACGTGAAAAGTCTGTATGCAATAAAATTTAATAATCTCGAAAATTTATCTCAAACAGTCGGCACAACAAATAATAATGTGATATTAAATAATATCTGCAATTAAAAATTAACGCAATGCGCATAAATCGCGCTGCGGCCGCGATTCGTTAAGTAGCGTAAAATATATTATACATATATATTTGTAAAAAGAATTATATAATTACATTTTGTTGGAATATATTCAATAAAATTAATTCCGTTACATGTGCAGTAATTGCCTCCGTCAATTAATTAGTGGTATAAGATGCGCGTTACAATATCTTTTTCCTTTTAATTTGCTTTTAACTTACTGCTTTAATTAGGTTATTTTATGATTAATTTAACTTCCCGATTATAATGCTTGATCGCTTGATTTCATGCTACCGTGTACGGTTGCAAATCGAGAAACAGGTGCGGGTTGTTTACGCCGTGATATATCGAATGCAAATAGTGGATTGCTAAATTAACTCTAGCTCGAATATTTGCAGATACGACTAGCAGATGCAGGTGTGCATCCAAAGACCGCTATCTTCGGTTATTACCGTGTTGAAGCTATAACGGGTGTCTTCGATAACATTACGTTATACCATCGGACGATATACCTAACTCAGGAGGTTTCGATGGCTAAATTAGCGACCAAAAATATCGAGAAATTAAATACAATAAAACAATAAAATATAACAATATGTAAATTACTAAATTAGCAATAAATTTAACAGACCGTACATTTTTAAACAGCTTTTACAGTGTATTCGCATTCGCGGAAGTACTTTTCTATGTCGCAAGAAGAGAAAACTTTTGGAAAACTTGTGAAATAAACCGCCGGCCAAGTAATGAGGTTAAATGAGGATTAGTACGCTAATTAAGTTATATTCCATTCAAGTAATACCGACTCGTCTCTAGTAATACTTCTTCTCAGGTCTGCGAGATTTATCTCTCCATCCTGAGTAATCTTCATTGAGATAACTTGGTTCTTTGGAGAGAGACTTTATATTCAACAACCATTAACTACTATCGAGATTTTGTAAATATTGGAGCGACATAACCCGCGTTATCGAATACGTGACATCAAGCTGGATTTTCCTTTTGCGACACTGTAAACTTTAGTGAATATCGAACATCGTAATATTACGTCTCTCGCTTTGCATCGACGTGAATAAACGTTAAAATTATCTCCTAAAATAATCTCACTCTATTTGTAACGTGAGCTCTTGCGATAAAATGTATATAATATGAAATATATTATGTCTAATATAAAATGTATCGTCGCGACAACGATGATTTATTCATATATGTGATTAAATAAATACCGAGCTGCAGAAAAGAATGTGTAAAATTACATCGTGTACGAAACGATATGTCTCTAATTAGATTCCTTTGTCTTTTATAAATCTATTCCACTCGTGAGTGACTCGGAAAAACTGTCCCTAAAAGGACACGGATCATTGATTTTTAGTTATGAATTATCAAAGAAGATCAGTCACCATGATTTGAAGGTGTAATTAGAGTGACGCGATATCCCAAGCGTAATAAGCAATTGTATAGAAATTTCTATATTCAAATGTTATTTTAAAATTGAATGGTTAATAAAAAATCGTACGAAGTACAAAAAACGATCAAAATATTATTCCACAATTGTATATAAATATCAATACTGTTGAATTCAAATTTAATCTCATATTATGTTTTTAATAATTTAAATTGTAATTTAATTACAAATTAAAAATTTATTTTAAAGATACAATTTTTTTTTAAATAAACACGCAGGAATATCTTCGAAACTAGAACAGAAGAAGAATCTATTTTATCTAGTTCGAAGCGTTTCCTCGTTCATGCATCTTCTTAGTTATGCGTAGAAAAAGTTCCAAGTATCGTGATAGTTCGCGCATGAGACGATTTTATGGGCCCGGGAAAATTCGAGCGCCAGCTGATGTACTCTTAATAAATCTATCTAATAATTCAGCACGCCAGCGATCTCGCAGTAATACGCTGCAGACCTGTAATTCATACTTGCGATCAGGGAAATTGAATTTGCGCAGGGAACGACGAAGTTTGACAAAGAGACCTTCGTGAATTGCTACAATTCATAACCAGAGCTATCTGCCGATAACGTGGCCGACGACGTTACACAGCGGTAAAATTTATTAAAATGACAAGTGGAGGCGAAGATGGCAGCTCGGCATGCTTCGAAACTAGCATGTAGCGTTTGAAGAGGACATTTGGTCTTAGTCATAAAATTCTTGCTGCTTATCCCTTAGCTAAGCAGGTGCAATATACATTTGGCATGCGCCACGCAGGTGGATATTGCATTTTGCACGTCTATATAATATACAGGCTATTCTGAGTCACCCGTACCTTTTAAAATAAGGGGCAGTATTTATTATCAAAAAATCCCAAAATTTTTATAAGTAAATATCAAATAGTAGTATTTTCAACTTTAAATTCCGAAATAAACCATTCAAATAGGATGTTAAATACTCTAAATGTAATATATACTTTTGTTGCAAATTCGGGTTACACGCAAAAAAACTTTTGTTTAAAATAAGTTTTCTTGAAATGTTTTCATTAACCTTAAAATAATCTTAAAAGCAAACGTGATGAAGAAATAAACTTAAATTAAAGGTTAATGGAGAGATTAACAGCGTTAAGAAATCAAAGTACTTTTGGACAGTTTTATATAATGCAAGTTTTTTTTTAATAATAGTAACGTTGATCTTGATTTCTTTTTGTCTCATACCAACCGGGAGCAGTAAATAACCAAAGTCATTACAATCGCAGCAGTAAAATAGCTTTTAGAAATATCCCTCCGTAAGAGGGAAGCGTTTCCTCTACTGCAGAAGGGATTAGAGCGTAATATGATTCGTTACGGGCCCTCCAGAATGCATTCTGCTCTCGTTAGAAACGCAGAAAAATTTAAGCCGTAATAACGCCGATGAAGTACGCGCACCGACTTCCGCTGAATTATGTGATGGAGTGGATGGAACGGGGAAACGGGCGTCGGAGACATTGGCGAGGCCAAAAACCGTAACCTCGCGCATCGGCACATAAATTACAATTTCTCAAGGGTGAAATATAATTTCTGTCCCGCTCGCCCCTCCTCCCCCCCTCTCCGTATGGCAGGAAAATAAGCAGCTGTCGCCTCGATGTACGGCGTCGCCACGTTGGTCTGCCCAAAATTGGCGTAATTTCGACCGCCCTATCGTCCAGAAACGATAGCATCTGCCGAATACGCCTGTGACCGTTAAGAGATTCTACAGGATAGATATACGCCTGCGTATTTGCAAGACACGTTGCATGATGACCGTACGCAGGACGGGATGTAAATTTGTCTTCGCGTAAAGTCAGCCATACATCACTGTCTTTGCCCACACCTATACATCATTCCGCGACAATAATATGCTGTTGTACCTGTCCCCGTGACTTGATTATAAAACTCGTATGGAACTCGTGTGAGAAGCTATACGTTTTACCAACTCGGACATCAAAGTATTAATTTTTTTTACTGATTATTAGAATATCTTTGCAATACAACAGCGGCGTATCATTCTTTTCCATAGTCTCTCTACGGATTTAAAAAAAATAAGAATTTACTTAATTGTTTCTCTGTAAAACTAATACAACCAATCGGACTTCAGGGAAATAATGTGCCATTTGCAACAGCGGACGTTGAGATAACGAAGAAATGTGCAAGATCCGTAATGAAGTCAGCTCAATAACGATTTTTAAGTACATCATTACAACGTCAAAAGGACATTCACTCCACGACTGTAGTTAAACTATTAGTGCCGTATGTTCTAATTAGAGAGTAAACATCAATGAGTTACGAGAGCCAATTCGCCAATGTTACTAGCAAGTCAGCTATGAGAGTAAATATCGTAAAGCGACGAGCCAAGCGGAAAACAGGAGGCATCCGTTCTGAAAATCGATACTGGAAGCTAATCAAAACAAAACTGCATATTGGAATAGGCTATTCTATAGTCTACACGGTAAGTTAGTCCATAAAAAAGTTTCAAAATATCCCGAAAAATATTCGAGAGTTACCTTGTTTAGTTTTTTTAAAAAAATATTGTTACATGTTACCTCGATGTTGCACTATCGGAAATGATAGTATCAACATAAAGGAAAAAGAAGAGAACGTAAGTGGTCTTTCATCATCAAGAATTAAATCACTTTTGATAATTTGTCAAAGAGAGGTCGTAGCAAAGGACGCGCGTCTTCCAATAGACACCGCGTATAAGACATCGGATGAAGGCCTCGACATTCGGCTAACATGTCCCGTAAGATTAAAGGGTGGAAATCTGGTATAAAGGATAAACCTCGTAAAGGGTAGAAATGTGGTCACCGCCGCGCGGCGTACCGGAGTGCATTTTAGCTTTAACGGATCCGCCCGCCGGAAACGACAAGTACGGTCCACTTACGGTGCTGCCCGGTCCGTGTGTAGACACCGTTCACATTACCGTAAAGGTGCGCTTGCACTATGCGGGCACTAACGAATGAGACTTGATTTAGGCGACGGGTTAACGATCGGCACTCCTCGCAGTCCTCACATCAAATGCGCAAATCGCGCAGGCAGAGAAGCGGGGACCTGGCGTAGTAAGCTTGAAAGATCGTAAGAGCTTGTAAAGCATTCGGGAAAGCTCCAGGGAAATTGAGAGAAAGACGAGGGAACTTTGCAAACTTCGCCTGCGTCGCAATTCTGATAGCGTTCGATCGAATTTATTCCACCGAAACGTTATCGGAGTCACTCTACTCCTTTCAGTCGCGCGCGATATAAATATCAAGGATTATAATCTATAAACATATATACAGAATATTTATTTACAGATATTGGAAAAATACTTTGCATCGACATTTCACAGCAATACGCGGAGACGCGACCTCTTGCAGAAAATTCGCTTAATTTTAGGCATCATGGAATATTCTGTGCAAACGCATCCTAAGGGCATTGTCGTTACGATCACTGCCGTCACTACGACATGGCGGATACAAGAGAAGAGAGGAAGCCGGCTTGACTTATCGCGCGTGGTAACCGGGATCGAGCTCATATCCGGTTCCTGCCGTATGCGTATCCTTCCTTGCCTTATTCACCTGCGTCACCTTTGCGAATGGTCACGTCGCGTCCGGGCTTTACGCCCGGGCCCTTCCAACCGTTAAATGAGCGGACAAACAATCGATGGGCCCGCCCTAGCCCCCGATGTTAACCCCTTTACAAATACAGCGCTATCGAAACAGTAGCGTATGTACCTATACTACCTTCGTATCTGCTAAACGCTGGCTGAAACAATGGGACCGATACGAGATTGGCTTTTTGCCACGGCCTACGGCGTTGTCCATTGTTCCGCCGCACGTAACACACACATGCATATGCATCGTGTGTGCAGACAAATAAATGTGCACCGAAAGCATCGCGATTTCTTCAAACTGGCGGCCGCGATGCCACAGGTTGAAACCTGCGTAAACGGATTTATGAAGCGTAAAACACAAAATGATAGCGCGAATTACGTTTCGCTATATCGAAAAGACAAAGTTGTTTCTAAAGAGAGAGAGAGAGAGAGAGAGAGAGAGAGAGAGAGAGAGAGAGAGAGAGAGAGAGAGAGAGAGAGAGAGAGAGAGACCTAATTCCCGAAAAACAATTAAGAATAATTAATTTAGTCGGCGAACGAATCGAAATGAGGTATTAACAGGGAGGATAATTTGCAGTACAATACCAGAACATTGTTAACAAATCCTATAATCCTATAGGAAGTGACCACACGGCGATCCACACAACAACCAATTTTCATTACGATGCGGTAATACATTTCGGCTTGCCATTTAGGCTGTGTTCGAGTCCTAGCTAATTATACTCGGCTTGTGTACAATCATCAACAGAAATCAATAACACCTTGTCATAATATCGACCTCCGGTCATATGCATACACTTACGGTGTAGGGTTAGTCCAGATGTGATACCGGGATAAACGTGACGTCGCCCTACTGTTTCTAATAATAAGACAAACGGGCGCATTATCGAATCATTAAGGTATTCTAGTTAAACAACTTAATCTTTTGGTTAGTGTTTTGCTCAAATTAAAATTATCTTTGTGTAATCTATTAGACATCGACGAAACTAATTGAGAGATTTGACTAGAGAGTGTAACTTAAAAACTTGAGAGTGTAACTTAAAAATCTTTGAAACAGATAGCATGGCTAATTGCAATTTTTAGTTAATACAGGATTGATTTGAAACGAATAAACATAAAATTAAAAGGTTACGAGCAATCCAAATAATTCGATTACTTAAACGCGAGCCCCAAAGTGGGTTTTTAACCATATATTGGGAAAACTATATTTTTCCCAGGAGATAAATATTAATTTGACTCTATAAAAAGAAGTCACGTAATTCTGTCCCGCTATCCTGTCATTGCTGTCGGGCTTCCACGATAGGCAAACCATGTTTGTCAATTCGCAGGATCTAATATCGGCTTCATCAATTAATGCGATATGATAGATGATATTTCCCGCGTTGCGCCGATCAGTTTGATCGCTCTTAACAGTTTGCTAAATTAATTTGTCTAATTAATCGTCCCCCGTGCGTGCACGCTCGTCGTAATTAGCAGGCTGCGCGAATTGCCGGCCGGCCGCCGCCGGCGCGGCGCGCGCGAGGCAAGAGAGCCCTGCGTGGATAATTTACCGAGTCATTTCGATGGCTCGTAGTACGTTTAATATGGACCGATGCCTGATTGCGAGGGGCATATTAACGGGTTATTAGGCAGAACGCGATAAAGGCGCGGCCTAACGCGCAAATTGCTCGTTCGCGTGTCGTCGGTCAGTACTCTCATGCGAGTGGCGGAGGGAAGGGGAGGAAAGGAGGAGAAAAAGAGAAGAGCCGAGAAAAAAATTAAATTACACACGAAAACAAACACACGAACGAATTGGCTTGTGCCGAAATAAAGCCTCGCTTTGAATTTCATGATGCTGACGTGATTTCGGTGATTAGCAGCGCGAGATACTCGCGTTGCGCGAATCAACGGAGAATTTGAGAAAGAGATGGGATTTTTCAGCTTACGGAAACTTCGAAACGTCTTGTCGGTGTGCGTCGGAAACCCTTCGATAAAATTGCGAGAGGATTAGATATTTCCATTAGCCGGCTGGTATTTTATTTATTTGTTTATTTATCCAGGAAGGGATACACCGCGCTTGCACTTACACAGAGAGAGTTGCGAAGAAATAAACAAGTAAACTTGAAACAACTATACCCGCGCTCTCTCCAACTACACGTTCCTTTTCCCTCTCGCGACACCTGGTTCTTTAGATTCTTCAGCTGTAATCGTCTTATCTCGCACCACCGACAATATCCCTTACGACTGTTCCGGACAGCGGCAAGAAGAGTTAACTAACAAGGAGAGTTGCGGTAACTAGTTGTAGGAGAACACGTGACCGTTGTGTGCGAGCATCGCTAGCGGAAAGCCCAGCTCTATCGTTCGACTAATCAGTGTTTAATTTGAGGTTCTAGAACCCGTAATCATATCTGATGTGTAACTTCTTGCCAATTTGCGGGCGGAATCGGATCTGTCTGTTCGGCGACGGGGTGGATGCGGTAACAAATCCGAGCGACAAATTTGAAGCAAATTTAGCTGCTTACTTGCCTCAACATCGGCAATATGTATTCTAACGAATTTAACGGGTTGTACGAACATTTTACATCGAATGAAGATTGTTCTACAAATGTGATTTCAAATCTTTTTTTTCTTTCTGCTTTGAGATTTATTATCCCATCGATCTTCGAAATAAATAAGATTTATGGTCGATAGCAATTTTGGATATCCGGAACCGAATCCCGCCTTGTGACAACAAACGGAAACGCCGTTAGCCAGATATCATTTTTTTTCTCCCCCTCGCTCCCGATCGGAAATTAAACTCGGCGCATTCAACCTGGAAAATAAGAGCGCGCCAGTCGTTCAACGTTTGCCGCAGAAATTAAGCCCCGCTCTCGCAACAATATCCACCGCAACTTCGCGCATTGTCGTTCGTTCGCGAAACACACACGCGAAAACGATCGGGTCGAGCCCGCATACAGGGCTTTGCAATTATCGCGTCCTTTGTCGCACGCGCCACGGCGGACAAAGGAAACACGGAAGAAATATCGCTTCGGGCGGGGCGCACGGCAACGGAAATTATGATGCTCGCTTTCAGCGATTGGCGAATTAACAGCAGCGGCGGGAGCTGAGGGGGAGGGGGGGGGGATAACATCGTCCACCGGTGTGTTATATCTTCCTCGGGGGGGGGGGGGGGGGGGGAAACCGCCGACAAAAGAGCGAATGGCTCGCGTTTTTATTGAGTCGAGCCATTGCTCGTAAGTTCCAATAGGATCGCCTGTCGATATCGCTCAACGATCGCAAAAAGGACACTCGACCATATTCGACTACATATATCTCGGAAGAGTAGGTAAGTATCTCTGCAGGCAGTGATATCCTCATTGATAATAATAATAATAATAATAATAATAATAATAATAATAATAATAATAATAATAATATTAGAACGCATATGTCTTTTGGATAGATTCATCATCGAGAGACTTTATTGCATTTGCGTTATTTTCGTTTGCTTTGTATACAATGAAATTGAATCGGATTTTAGATCAAAGTCTTACGTTTGGTCGAACCTTTTTCATCACAATTTATTTAATAATTTATCCGTGCACAAAATCTTCCGGTTAACAGAAGACCGTCACTCCTATACCCGATCGTTCAACTTTCTCTGCTTTCATCTGTAATCCGATTCAATCTCCAAGCCCGGACCTGCTTGCTATATCGTGATCGTAATATGATTACGATACAGAACGTTCGGTCGGGTATGTTACACGTACACACACGCACAAGCTGCATTTATGGAATCTTTGATCATTGTGGAGGGTCATTTTCTTTTTAATAGGAACGCTATTAACGGTTCATTAATAAATCGTATTACGGCCAATAAATCGTATCAATCTCCATGGCACGCGACAAATAAGCAGTCTTATTGCTCGCTTCATTTTGAGTAGATTTCACTTCGGATTACTTCTTAAGACAAGACGAGAACTAGAGGAGACAAATGCGGGATGTATTTCACCCCAAACAAAAAATTCAAACTACGCTCATTTTCAATACTTCTCTGATAAAAAAAACATCATTTATATACATCATCGTTTTCTTCATAAAAAAAAAATTGAAAATGCACTAATTAATTGTTAATTTACTGCTGATAGAGAAGATTGAGGCACTCGAGAAGTTTGAGGTGACGTTTCATCCCGCTTTTGTCTTTGAAGGTATAAACCAAATTCAGTTTTGTCTCCTACAGTTAATTTACATTAATTTACGACAAGTTCAAGCTAATATATGTAACGCTGAAGATTACAATAGGCCTGAAGAAATATTGATAACAAAAGAGACGTGAAAGCATGTAATCCGAGTGACGTACCCACAAAGATTCCATTCAGCGCGGGGAGGGGGGGGGGAAATGCTTTCCCCCCACGTGGTACACGTGTGAATTGCACGCGTAGAACGATTCGCGCGATCGTACCGCGGGGATTTACCTTCTTCTGTGCTCGTGTTAGAGCGGCGAGAGACGTGGTGCGGCCTCGACATGATTTGTCGCACCCTGCGCGAACGAAAAAGCAGATTGACGCCTCGTCGCATTACAATTCTCTCCCCTCCTCTTCCCTGCCTGCGTCGGGCTACGCTATATATATCCGCCGGGCATCGCACGACAGATAAAACATCATTTATTATATCAGAGAGCGCGTCGACCTCGGCCTCACCACGGCGCGGGAGGAGGATGCGTCGACGACGACGACGACGATTTCTTTCGTTCACAAAGGGTCTCGCGCGCGCGCGAGTGGTAGTAATCTCGCGCCGAGATGTTTCTCCTTCAATACGACGAAGCACGATCGCGCGTGATTCAACGCGGGGGAGGGTAAAAATTTGTCGCGGCGAAAGGAGGACCCCGGGATTTCTTGGTTCTTTATTGCGCGTCCGCGCATGACAGTGTGTGCACGAGCAATATTACACACAATCGCGAGGACAGGTTTCGCGAAATCAGCGGCGGATTTATGCACCCCCTTCCCCTATCTAAGTAAGCATCGTCGAATCCGAAAACTCTAACGACGTCCTCTTGTACGCGGGTACTCGAATAAACTGTTCGGGGCTCGATTTACTCGCGTAGCAAAAGCAACGGATTTTATTCAGAGACAAGCATGGTGGTTGAAATGTATCGTTTCAACATAACACCTGCATAATGTCTATTTTCAAAATAAATATTCTAAAGAGAGAGAGAGAGAGAGAGAGAGAGAGTATATAACAATTTGGGTAAGTGATACGTCGTGTTTTTATTAAACCAAAGCTCGCGTTTTGTGGCCGAACCATTTTTCAGATATGATCTCGTTTGTTTCAGAGTTTCTTTAATTCTATCGTTCCGTAATCGAGAAAGATAGACATGTTATTTTAAGCGGACGGGTACCGTCGTGGTTACACGCCTCACGGGTTCGAGCTTAAATCCGCCGCTGAGCCGGCAGTTAATGCGATCGCTGGCCGCAGAAATGAAAAGCAAAGAGACAGGAACGAGGCATGAAACGGGAGCAGATGAAAGGACAGATAACGAGAATTAAACATCGAGAGATTCCCGTGCCAAGTGCCGTTCGCTTTTACGGTCGTCAATCGATGACTCGCGCCGACACTCGCGACGCGTATGCGATGATCCGTATCCACGGCCTAGTGCTAATTAATCCCTTTTGTACGGCCGTTCTCTCATCCCCGTAACTCGTTTTTCACGTTCGACGGTTGGTTTATGCTCCCCCTGCGGAACGCGCGCGTCAGTGCTCGTCGAGAGGAATTTCGGCGAGTGAGATGCACTTCTTTAACCCTCTGATGCACTCTCGATATAGTAAATTTTCTAAAGCTTTCAAGTATCGCTTGAATACTACTTATTATACTCTAGTCAATTTCAGATCAAATTATGTAAAACACGTGATTTTTAGACTCAGCAAAAATTATGCATCAGAGAATTATTAAAATCAAAGCAATTATTTTGGTAATCAGGGGAAACGTAGTCGGGTATTAAGTTTTTAATTTAATTGCTTTAACATTATATGTTGTTAATGAATCAAAAATAATTTCACATTAAAAAGAACTCATGTTTATATAATAAAAGATCTATTTTTTAAATTTGTTTTGCAAATAAATATACATATACGGGATATTATCAATTCCTGAAAATTGTTTGTGGAGCGTTATTATCTTTAAAAAACCAAATTTGTTGGAAAAGTATCAAGTCTAGAGCAATGAAAATTTTCGCATTATAAATTAAATAAAACATGCCACATAGACTCGAAATGTGTGTACATATGTGTAAATATATTAAATATGCAATATTGTACTTTATTCTTCATCTACGTATTAGTAATAAAAAGCGTAAAATTACAAAGATAAAATATGTGCATTTAGCATTTCTTCTTTTTTTCTGGCTACGCTCATATTTTAAACGATAATATATTCTGAAATATTTATTAGCCCTCGAGCAATATATGAATCAGATGTCATAAAAAATATTTAAGATATTTTACTGTTCAAGGAGGATTCATTTCATTTTCTTTTTCATGCACACAATATAAGACACACTTTTCGCAAATAGAATCACCAACACCCAGGCCTGCTTAGTATTAATTTCACCCCGGGATTTTCAAGCTCCGTTCCAAGTACGATTCTAATACGGCTTGAATGAGAAAGGAGTCCAGCTGGATCGGACTCCTTGGATCCTCCAGATTGCGAATTCACCGCTAACTCTTTGACGACCGACGGGAGCAACCTTTCTGTTCTTTTCTTTTTCTTTCTTTCTTTCTTTCTCATTCTTTTAACTCGGACGACGGGGTTCCTGCACCGGGCGCAGGCTAATGACCGCGTGACTTCTTGCACCGGAGGTTTCTGGTGAAGGAGATGAATAGTCAATTCGGCAATAAATCAGCCCACCGTCGCTCGTAAGTTCCCATTTACACTCTCCTTTGTTGTAGCGTCCGCGCGCCACAAAACAGGCGTGGCGTGAGATGCATATTCGCGTTCGTACCGCGACGAGAGATCGTGGAATGTATTGTGGCGCTATTTTGCATGCCGGGCCAACGCTTAATTAGCGACTAACGAAGCAGAAAAAAAAAAGATAATAGTCAGCACGCTAAAATTATGATTATCCACTGAGATTTCGCCGTGAAGTAAAATTAGAGCGAAAAATATCGGGGCGAACGATCTCTTTAGTAAATTTTCTCAGGAAAAGGCACGATATTCATTTCATCTGATAAAATTTCTATTACACACAAACGCGCACACATATCTATATACAATACGCACAAAGAAGTTTCACCTTGTAAAATTTTCACGTCAATTTTTGTATAAAATATTTTCATCAATTACTTCATTAATAAAATATGTATATAATTTATATCTTTTTACAGACTTTTATAATTTACTTATGAAAAATGAAAGATGAAACAACAATGCATAAATTTATTAACATTATCGAATTATATTCATTTTCCAGTTTCTGGATAATTATATCTACAATAAAAGGGGAAGTGTAACATAGACTATTCATTAAAACATTACTCACAAAATCGTCCAATCAAAAAATTAGTAAAAAAATTAGCGATATGTTTTGCGTTGACCGTCGATCATCAAAGAGTTAATTTGTAATTTCATTATACAGCTACGTAGCTGTGCCAAATAATAAATGTTAAAAGCCCATTATTATAATATATAATAATAATCAAAGATAAACATCTTCGTTTACACTTACTCGAATATCTTCCGAAAATGTGACGTATATATAAGATCAGACTTTTGTAGGCTTTCATAATTTACATTTTGTATTCTACGCAACAAAGTCATTATTAGTGACATTTCTGAATGCAATCACGAGAGGAGTATTACCGAAGACGAATTACGGTGAATGATTTACTGTATAATTCACTAATTTTATCATTTTATACTCTTTTTTCCAGAAATAAACATCCAAACTGCTCGTAAAAACAGAGGGAGAAGTCATAAATATTTCTTTCGCGGAATATATCGATATCTTCAACATATGACATTCAATGTATATCGAAAAACAATTTGAAGATTACTATGAAACAAAAAGATTAGTCATGCAAGAAACCATTCGTCATAATCATTCTCGTATTGCTACTCCTCTCTGCCACACGTATCTACATACGTACTAACGATTTCTCGTATGAACATCTTCGTATGCTCAGAAAGCGAGTGCACGAGCCAACCGTATCACACGTTACATCTTCAAAAGATTACGTTATTATTGTCGCTTATTATCGAATCTCTAATTCGTATACTAATCTATCAAAGGTGTACTCATCTGTTCTGCATTCTGCGGGGACGATGCCTTTCTCTCCTGCTCGGCGACGTTTCCGAAAATTTCCGCCATGGCGGGCCGCCCGAAGGCACGTGGAAATAATTTATGAACGTATCGATCAAAAGCACTTTTGTCCCGTTTGCAACATTCACGACGTCATCGATCGTCTCTTTCATAATGCATGTTTTATGAGGATAGTCTGCGACAGTCTTCCGAAACTTGTACATCCCCGCGATTCGATCGCCCGCAATTTGCATAACAAACCCTTCTATTGAGGTAACAAAGAGAACCGACGATCAGACAGAGAAATCGCCGATCTCAGCAGCTTTCCGCGGATGTATCTTTTTTTTTTTTCTCTTTGCCGTCGACAACCATGATTAGCACGCACCGGGAATTTCCCAAAGTACACATTTCCCCGTACTGTATTAGCCATATTGTATCTGTTATGGACACGCTTTGAATATTTATAACGTGTTAGCATATTTATGGCACGTTAATATGAGTGGATTCAGACCGTACTGCAAACTCCCGTCGTGGGATAGAAAAATTCGCGAGCACTGCTTGAGAGAATTTATTCTTTTCTCCACGTTTCTCTACGCGCACGTGATATCTCTGGGGAGGGTGCGCCGCGGCGACTCGAGGAAAAAATGCGTACGCAAAAGTCCGCCAGCAAATCTTTTCCGTAGAAAGGAGAATAGATGTTTCCTTGACGCTTAATATTTTACCTTGTTTCTAGACTGAGAGTGTTTTCCGGCGACAAAAGTCTCAATGATTCATCAAAAAAGATGTATCACAAAAGATAAACGATACCGAAATTGTACCCCATAGCTTAGTTGAAGATTTTTTGCGAAAGGAACTTTTAAATAATATATATGATTTTTCACATGTACACAATAATAATCTGAAAAAAGCGCACCGTTTCACTATCTCTGGGAAAAATAGTTTTCTCAAAATACGTTCACGATTAAGTAACGAAGTAACTTGGATTATCCGTAAACCTACTGTGGGATTAATCCCAAAGTGAGTTACAACCGTATTTTGGAAAAACCATTTTTCCCAGAAAATAAAAATAATAATAAAAAAACGTTAACGAAAATGTAAAATGATAAAGTTCGCTCGCCGTGTAGATCCGTGCGCGATATTTCTCAGATTTTTTTTTTTTTTTTCGAAAGAAACGAGCACAGCTTATTCTGTCCGTGGAAGCACGGGCTCTCTAGGCGGGTCTCTCTCCTCAAGTACAGCGCAACTCAATGAGATGCAAACGAATATTGACGTTGAGTTTAACCGAATTTTCGAAATTGCATTCACACCACTTTCCGAGGCAAGGCGGACGCGCGAATAATTTTTATCGCGCGTATTACGGCCGTAAATTCGACAAACGCAAGGACGAGGGCAGGAACGGAAGGCCGATTTTAACAATAACCCGAGCGAGCGGCGAGCGAGCGCCGACCCCACCCGTTTGCACGAACGCGCAAAATGCAACTGCGAGCGGAATTCGCGCGGCAGCGGCATGCACATGCTTCTGGAGACCGAGCACGTGCCATCGATGAACGTAGGTATGTGTATGCGCGCGCGCAATTGCGACCAGACAGATAGAGATGGGTTCAAGTCCTTCGCAAGCAGTTTCCACACGCCACGTCGTCGAGGGAAAATTGCAATTGTAAAACCATTATCATCAAATTGAAGGCGCGATCTCGATATAATAAAAGGTACGGGACCCAATCTCAAAAAAAATAGCTTCTTGATATACAAGAAAAAGAATATTCTTGTTTTCAGAGAACATCTTTATTTTCGAAATATTAAATGTTGAATTTTGTATAGTTTTATCAAGAAAGATAGTACATTCTCATTATTCTCTCTCAATCATTCTCATATGCTAAGGGGAAGAAAATGTCGAAGGGGTAGAAAATGACAGTATCTTCAAGACAGTATCTTTAGACTCTTTTAACTATCATTATAAAAACTATTGTATTGTGTTTTTTGGATAACCATTATAATGTTAAAATAAAATTATATTTTGCTGAAATTGAACCCTAGAAGACAAATGCGGGATTTTTAACACCCCAAACAAAATTTAAATTACGCTGCTGAAGTAGCTAGGTAGATTTTCGGCACGGGCCAATATAATTCAGTTCGACTTTTTGGTAGTCGATCTGCGTATGAAAATGTACAATACCTCGTAAGTAAGAAGTAGTACAAAAAAAAAGAATTTGACGCGGGGTGCTGCTTTTGCTTTTTAAAAATTGTATGGTTAGTAAATTTCTTTTTATGTAAACGTGAATAAAATAAAGGGATTTGCTTACACGCTTTGAGTAGGAAAAAGGTTCGTACAATCTCATTCTTATTTTATTTAGAAAATAAGATATCCTCTTTCTCTTTTCGGTACCAGACTAAGCTTTTAAATTTTTTTCATAAGTTAATTCTTCTTTCGTACCGTTTGTTTTGTTGATAAGTTTTGTCTATTATTTGTGAACACAAAAAGTTCATTAAAATATAATTTAAATGTGAATTTTATTAGTTTCTTAATTGCTTTCCCCATTTATCACTTTTTGAAAATTTGCAACATTTATTTTTTCAGATAAATATATTACTTTTTGAAAAGAATGTTAAAATGCGTGCTTTGAAGTGTATTTACTCCCCATTAAAATGGCGTTTGAATTTCTAACTTTGCTTCATACATTTGTTGAGAAATTAGAATAATTTTTATAAAAACCCATTTTTTATCTTTTCTTTTTCTTTAAATGGATTTTTCAATACTTCTTTGACAAAAACATATACATATATATCAACATTTTGAGAGAGAGAGAGAGAGAGAGAGAGAGAGAGAGAGAGAGAGAGAGAGAGAGATGCGTATTGCCTCTGAACACAAAAAATTAGAAACTATAAGCATCGTTTCCTCGCGGAGGCAGAGATTCGAAAAGTTAGATGCGATAATAAATTCAAGAGAAGCACCGCCTTGGGACAAAAAACTTGCATTCTCCGTAAATGATGAATTTTAATTGATTTGATCCCATTCCTAGCGGTTGTGCGTGTGTGCGCGTGGATACGAACGCACACATGTATGTATACGATTTTGCGACCTTGCACCCAACAAAATCAAAACGGAAGAGAGAAAGAGAGTTCGCGGCTACACCGGAACGAATGATTTGTATCGCCGCACGATAACGAGGGTACGTTTTACAACTTTACATACGCGACACCACCCGACAGATTATCATCACGGTTCGTCGGGCATATAAAATACTTCGAAATGTTAATAGTGATCGCAGTGGATTAATCTGAAGTGTTGCGTACCGTGGATTAAAAGTACGATTTTATTCGCCTGTATAAAAACGAACAGTTGTACCCCATGCAAATTTTCACCATTTCATCAGTATCACGTAGAATAAACGAAGCAATCAATTAAACAAACATTCGTTGAAAAGGTTGTAAACATAGTTAATTATCGCGTAATTTAATTAATCTTTAACCTTAATTGCAAAGACAGGTTCTTTGTTAGTATCAGATTTTTCGAATTAAAATACATTTTTTTTTAAATCGTTCACGCGCATTACAAAGAGATCGATAACGAAGATCGCAATTTTAATTGAATAATGAAATTTCGTTATTTGTCCCTCCCTGAAATTTACCGAAGAAAAATTTGACAGCGAAGCTGACGAGAATACCCGCCGTTAAACTTATTTTCTTTCATCTCCGAGCGTGCTGTATATTGTACCTCATTATTCGCGCATCAAAGTCATTTATATTCTTGAGAATTAAACAAGCCTGATGGAAATACACCCTGATTCCTTCATTACGCAACCTCGACGTTGCTCGGTAAGAGCTCTCAGGATCTGGTAATTAATCTCTGTTGTACCACGAGCGGTCGGTCCATTTTTATCCTTATCGTCTAGAAACAGTATTTTATTCACCTTTTTTTCCTCCCTCCCACGTCGCCGCCCGCGATCATTGTTGTTGTTTTTCCCATTTTCCTCCGTGAATATCGTAAAAAGCGCAGCGAGCCGCCGTAGGACGACAGAGGGCGATTAATTTTACGCAAGGCGAGCGACGGAACAGGGAGCGAGTGCATAAAATACGATTCAATTGCGTGTCGCCGAGGAATCGCGAGCCGCGTGGGCTCAGGATGTATATGGGATTTCTACTTCTGTTAACGATATGAACGCGCAGCGAGGCGTTTACGTAACCTTGTTACGCGTACTCACAATAGTGATAGATAGTTCTTTCGAGAAATCAATTTTGAATAAAATTTATATTACTTTTGCTACGAAATAATCGATTTTTATGCGATTTTTTTTATTGATAGCGCGCGCGTGTGTGTGTGTGTGTGTGTGTGTACGAATATTAAAAACAATAATTTATCGAGCGAACCGTACAAGCGTTATAATTACACGGAGAACATTTTTTAGTAAAAATTACTATGTACGATAATACACATAGAGAAAGATTTCTTTGAATTTAATAAACAGTTTTGTTCGACTATTCCAAAGAAATATATAAAATAGTCTAAATAAATTCGTTTGAAATAGCCGAACAAAACTGTTCATTAAATTAAAAAAAATCTTTCTCTCTCTGTAGCTACTGACCAGAAATTTCAGAGAATTATATCATAAGTATTGTAAATACCATGGTAATTTGATAAAAAACATAGTAAAAATTTTTATAATTTCTCATTTGGTCTGCGTTTACTATTTACCATAGTAATTTTTATTACAAAATTTCCTCCGTATAGGATCGCGGTTTTTCGACGGAAATTTAATTTTCGGATTTATAAGAAAATTGGATTTGCGCGTGTCGGGGCTGTACGAACTGTGTACCACAAAGACGCAGACACAGTGCATATGAATTTCTAATTATCCAAACCGAGGACGTCCGATTCGATCGCTTCGCGAAAAGCTGTGTTCCATATGAAAAGATTTTTCCGGCGTTAAAGCTGATAATTAACTGGATGTACAGACAGAATAATTTTCCGTAAGAACTTTAGTGTTTTTTTTTTGTATCGGTGACGAAATTAAATTTTCGTGTTTTTTTTTAAATAATAGCAGTACACATGTTTGCAGCAAATTTTCAGCCATACCGGACGCGCATGTGTACGCACGGTCGAATGAGATATTATTGACAAATTAATTATGGATATGCGTGTGTATGATGGTACAGGCCGGCACGGTACATCCCCCATATGAAAAGTCACTGTGTGTGTATCGCACGAATATTAAAAACAATGATTCGAGCGAGTCACGCGAGCGTTATAATTCATAATTAGGACCGCGCGGTTTTTCGGCGGAAATTCAATTCCCGGATTTACGAGTGAAAATTGGATGTTTTCAAAAAGGAAAAAAAAAAGGACGAAGCGATGAAAGCGATGTCAAATGCGGCACGTACGATATACGTATTTTTCGCCTCCCCCATTTTTCAAACTAGGAATTGCATTCGCCTCGGGCATTCGCGCTTTTGAACACATTCATCTCGTTAGCACGAGAGCATGAAACCGCACTCGGATAAGACAGTCAACCGACTCTGCGTCCTAGAAAAGCTTGAACGTTGGAAATACCGTCTCGACCCAGAAATAGGTTAAATGCGTCAGTAAAACGTTCCTTTGTCGGTCGGAAATTCGAATCTGTAAAGCTTGTAAAAGCGGCTGGTCGGCGGGATGATTCCGCGGAAGCGTCGTTGGGGAACGAGAACAAAGGACCGTGTACTTCCTTACGGCGACATAAATGGCAATTACGATCATCCCTCCCACTTGTTCGATGCGTGCAATTCTTTTACGCGTGCATCAAGAATGCGCAACGCAATGGCACACAAACTTTCGTGCAACTACAAGATCGAAGAGCAAACGGAAGGGTATTTAATTGAAGGTATTTAATACCGTTAAATATCGTTTCAAAATTATGAGACTTTGAATGAAGCAAATCTTTATTGAAACAAATACGAAAAAATTTGAAATGTGTAATTATTTTTTATTTGTTATTTTTTATGCAGAATTCTTTCTTAATCAGTAATATATAAATTAAAAAAAAAAAACAGAATCGTTTTTCCTTCTTTCGTTTCTCGGTTAAGAAATTTTTCTTTTCAAAGGAGAAAAATTGCCCTGATCAAACAAGTTCCTTTCTGACATCAAACGCGAAAAGCGTTTCTTCTTATATACTTACTGCTAACAGCTGATAAAGCTAACTGCATAATGTCTACTTCGGCACTTTACATAAACGGAAATGTAGTGAAACTCGTATAACGCAATCTGGCAATCTCGCTAGGAGATCATGAAGATATCGTGTGTAAAAAGGAAATATTTTTCTCCGTCATGCGTTATCAAGTGAGCTAACAAGGGATATGCAAATGAAACATTTTTCGCGGGTAACACACGCGGGCGTTGCCGGGGGTCGGGAGACGTGTGGCGGCTGAGGATTTCGACATTGAATAATTTCGCGCACTTTTATGCAGAATATAACGCACCCCTTTACAAATCTCACGCTCGCACTCGGGGAACAATGAATCTCACGTGTGCGAAGCGAACGTACAAGTACGCCGTGATCGCTATGAGAAGCACGTACCGCGTGCTTCAAACTTGAAAATTCTTACGGGGTGGAAGGGGAGAGGGGGGAGGAGAGGAGAACGAGGGCGCGGCTGACGAACTGAAGAAATATCCGCGCCCGGCGACGAAATGAATCGCGGACGCTTGAACGCGCGCGTATACGTGACGGCGAGTGGCATCGCGCGAAACATTACGAGGTATATTCGCGAGAGCGAGGGCATCCGCACCAAGGTTCTTCTCTCATTTGCCTCTCGGGAAGAAACGGACGAAAAATTCAAACAAATTTTAATGAGACTTTCCCCGAAACACGCGGCTGAGAACGGAGGGAGAGGAAAAGTGGGCACGTAAGCCATCGGTTTTACGCTCCGCGACTTCACGGCTTCTCACCTCTCGGAGTGCTCAAGATTTCATACCGTCAATTACTGAGATTAATAGCAATAACAGTCCCTCCGGAGAGGCTGCTTTTCTTCGCGCGCTTCTCGCATCTGCCGCGAAAAAAATCTCCTAACTCTCGACGGCATCTTGATGACCCGCGGCGACCAATTAATTCGCTTCGCTGCTGGATTCTAAAAGCCTTCGTATACTTAATATCGCGTCTTAATATCAAATGTCTCGAACTTTCGGGGGGGGGGGGGAGCATATTGAATATTGAAATACAATCGATGCCAAGGGAACACGAGGTAACGTCTATATATGCATCAGGCTCATACATAAGAGAATTTTACTTTCAATATCAAGAATACCATCCTCTCTTCTATAAAATATTAATGTCGATATTGAATCATAGAGTCAATCCTGTCGGTAGGTACGCGATTTGTGCGCTCCTGCCTCGAGGGATACTTTTGATGCTCCGATAATATCGGAGCGCGGTCGTTAACAACACCGAATATCGATATTCCGA
The DNA here is from genome assembly GCF_013373865.1 of Monomorium pharaonis. Lineage (NCBI taxonomy): Eukaryota > Metazoa > Arthropoda > Insecta > Hymenoptera > Formicidae > Monomorium > Monomorium pharaonis. Next base: position 26,365,008 of record NC_050468.1, on the reverse strand, counting down.
TAATACAGCTACGCTAAGCATATTCGCGAGAGCGGCACTTTAATATAACGATCTACTCTTGCTTAACGGACGCGAATATGTCGTCGCGTAGAGTGTCCGTTCCGACAGAACGGCGTGCGTCGGCCAAATCTGCCAGACCGATCGTTCGTTCCAGGCGAATAAAAAATCGCGACTATACTATCTGATACGTGTCACTTTCCCGGCGGCGGCGGCGGCGGCGGTTGGAAACCATCGATACGCCGCGCCGCGGACATCCATCTTTAGGCGTGAAACCGCGCGCGCTAATTATCGCCGCCCGCTTTCTCGCGCGCGCGCGCGCGAGCATTAAGCGGGCTAATTGAGGAGAGCGCGGGCGCGCCCGCGTTTGCATTACGTCGGTGGTGTCGGTCGGCCGGTGGCCGACTGCCGATTAAATTCGCCGGTTCATGATCCGGGGCGTTTTAAGCTCGCAATATCGATGCTCGCGTCATCCGCGGCCACTTGCCCCGTGAAACCGTAGAATGCTCTCTATCTCTCGTCCTTCTCTCCCCGACTCCCCCGAAGGACGTCTCTCGTTTTCGACTTCGTATGTCTCATTGAGACACACACACACTCTCTCGGAAGAGGAACAAGAGGAGGAGGAGGAGGAGGAACAAAGCGAGGGCGCACGTGACCGTCATAAGATAGTATACCTCGACGAGAAGCTGAACGGAGCAACATCGATTCGATGCGATCGACACCGTCTCGTGTTTATTTACGAAGGCGTCTCGGCGTGGAAATTCTGCAGAAATACGCGTGCGAAATCGAATTGATATTCCGCTCCCTCTGTTCTCACCCTTTCCCCCCTCCCTCCCCGCTCCCGCTCTGTGCAACGCGATCGTCTGGTTAATCTGGAATATTCCTTCGGATCGTTAGATATTTAGTCCGCTCGGCGTATCGAATAACCAATATTGGGAACCGTCTGATCGGCGAGGAAGGGCTGAATCGAGCTGAGATCGAGATCGGGACGAAAAAAACCTAATTGTTCCTCCTCCGTTTGAATTCTTTTTCGCGCGCGGAGTCCCAAAGTTTAATAACCGTGGTCGCGCGTGCAGTATTCCGGACCTCGATCTTTCCCTCGGGGATGAAACGACGCAATCTGCATCCGCACGGAAGTTCCGAGTGTTAACAAACGTTGGGACTGATTTCGGGGTGACGCGGAAGCGCTTTCCCCGGGCGTCGTCGCGGAAATCCGAGGTCAGAAGGGCAAAAGGTTGCGGCTTGCACGCCTGATACACGAAAGTTCTTCTCTCCCACGCCGAGCGACATTACGAAACTCCGTAAAGCAGATTTAGACTCCGGGCTCTCGACAAAGAGACAAAAAAAAAAAAAAGAGCTCTCGAATGAACCGAGGGGAGAATATCAAGCTGGCGAGAGAGAAGCCGGCGCGCCAGGGCTTCTGATATTCTTTGAGATTTAAGAATTAGTTTAATACAAGATTCAAGAACGCCCCCCCCCCCCCCCGCCTAAACCCGCGCAGTTTGCGGTACTGTTTCTACGTTTCCTTCCCGCTTCCCTTTCGGGCAGGAAAATCTTCGTGAAATAATTGTGAACACGCCGGAGGAGGGAATCCGCCGAGACTGCGGCGGTGCGCGCAAGAAAGTTTCTTAATGGATGCAGTGAGATAGCATCTACGCGATCAGATATTAAATTAAATTGTCGAGGTCGTCGCTTCGGCCGCACTATGTATTTTTTTTTTTTTTACGCATTACAAAGCGCTGCCAAACCGATAATCATTGTACTTTTGTATTATAATACGAAATTGCTAGCCGCCGAAACCCACAGCAGTGTGTTTCCAGCAATTTGGCTTAATTCGATCGCACAGCCGCCACCCCATTATCCTTTCGCCGTGTACGTTATTTAAAAGTATCATATTAGATATGTAATTTTCTTTTGTCGGGGCCCATTAACGTAATCTTCAGAATTCTGCTACAAGCGCAACACTTCGAATGCTCGTAATTTCATAATTTACGAGCACGCGGCTAAAAGATATTAAAAAACCGGGTCTCCAAATTAAGTTCTTTTTCTTTTTTTTTCCCTACTCAACGTCAGACACGTGAAACATATAATCAAACAAAAAAGTCCATATTATTATACTTAATGTACACTAAAAGTGTGTGCCTGATAATTTAGAGATAATCAAAATTGTTCTTGAAATCGTTTATCTTTATTTATAAGAATGGATTATTGAAGATAGTAATATCTCAATTTGATTTGTCTAGTACTTTAAATAAAATTTATGTAGTCTTAACTACCGATAAATCTAGAAGATGTATGTAAGCGTCTCTCTCTCTCTCTCTCTCTCTCTCTCTCTCTCTCTCTCGTTCTCCCTTCTTTTTCTCTCTCCCGTCTGGTCTTAAGTACGACCCAACACCGACGCATATTTGTTTCGAGGGATAAACCGCTGGGGAATCGTATATGTAATGTACAAGATCGAGGGATTAATAGGAATTAACTCGGCATTAAGTGTTGTCGGAATGTGATTGTTTGTTTAATGTATTAATCTCTACTTAGGTCATATGCGCTCATTTTCAGCTAACAATTTGCTCGTCATGTTTTGTCGTTGAAATTTCTTGACTTCGTAAAAAGAGATACTTTTGACAAAGAAACAACAACCTCTGCGATTATATTTCATAAATTTAATAATCGTGTAAAATATATTCTAAATATTATTATTATTTTACATCGTTATCAATTGTAAGTAAAAATAAAGTGTCAATCATATATCTATTTATTACAAATACTGTATAACGGCGCGTAATGGACGCGCCTTAAAGGTAATGCTCACTATACCTCGTGTTAAACTTTGATAGGTCGAGTTCGCGTTATCGTTTTTGTTAATGCCAGAAGGAGAACGGAGGACATAGGGGATTCCCACGTTCACAAAGTTAGGTAATCCAAGTCTCATCCTGACTTCATTTGCAGCGCGTCGAGATGGTAGTTAAATTATTATCGTTATCTCGACAGCAGAGAATATGTCTTTATGTAAAACCGAAAATCAACGCTCGCTACCTCCGGAAGAGGCAGGATAACAATAATATCGTACCTCCATATCAAGCGGGAGATACGAAATTTGTCCAATTTACTCGAATTTAATCGTGTTGTTTGATCGCAAAGTTACTATTAAATTGCACCTCGGAAATTAATTATGATACGAGTGATAGTATCAATATCTTTACAATCGAGAAGAAGTAGAATTAAATTCCCTACAGCAACGTGACGCAAATCTTTACTAAGAAATCGATATAGTTTTATTACGAGTAAGTTTAATATTTTCAGCAAATAACAGATATATATATATATATCTTTAACAATAAATTGTTACGGCGTTATGTATTATATATGAAAATTTAATTTTTTAATATATATTATATATACCTAAAAATTAAATTTTAACAAATAACACATAACTTTGTAACAATTTATTGTCAAATTTAATATATATATATAATTAATAAACACGAGCATTTGGCGCTTTCGTATTTATTCAACGCTAAACATGGTTGTCAGACTCAGGATTTCAGAATAGAATTTTGAAGTAATCTGTCATAAATATTTTATGCGAATAAAGAAGAGCTGCTGCAGATCAGATTACAGAATTTCGCGCTCGACACGGCTGCTTAATTTTACCAACATGTTGCCGTACAATAGGAATAAAGTTTTCATACGGTCACACATTTCGAGAGCGCTAAATATCTGTCATTGTAACGTTTAAACCGGGACAAGGTTTTATGTTACGCGGTTAAAAGATTTAACTCGAGAATTATTCTGAGCAATTCGGAATCACGGATAGACCTTCAGCGATAAATAATATCTTGGAGCGAAAAGAAATGGCGTCGTTTAGTTATGGCTTGTTCGAAACGATATCTGTATCCGCGTGCACAACATTTGCTTTCCTTGTGCTCTCGCAGACTGCAGCATGGTATTGGCCGTTCCAAGATATTGATATACCAGGTGTTCCGCAACACGGATAAAATTGTAGTAGGATTACATCCTTCGACGGGCATAAAATCGGTCTTTTTTAGAATGAAAATTCACACGAGAAGAATCGAAAAAATGCGTACCAATCAAGCGCGAATGAAGGCACATCGTGTTCTTAAAAATCATAAATAAGTATAAGAAATTACGATAAACAAAATTCGAAATTGGATAAAGGCAAGGATAACCTCTGATTGGCGGACCGATTGAACAAAAATATTTCGAAACAAGGAATAAGAGATTGCAAAATAAAATTACGTTTTCTCGAATAACTTTTTCCGCTCCGGAAAAAAATAGTAATTCCGAACAAAGGCGCAAGTTCAATACGAAGACATTAACTTTTCGCACACTTTCCACCCTGCATACCCCGCATAAACAAATCTCGGGGCTAGCGATGCCTAAATATAATTCAACCATGAACACCCACGAGCACCGAGAGATCGCGCGGATCAGACGGACGTCTTCGCGTGCGCTTTCGCGGACGTTCGCAATGCAACTGCGGCGGTGGAATACGCGGCGCTGCAACATGCACCGCGCCAACGTGTATACGCATGTGTATACGTCTGTCTCCGCTACGTATATACGCTACATTGCTTTGCGCGCGTGTGTTTTCGCGCAAAGCGAGTCCGCGTCGATGTGTGTGTGTGTGTGTATGTGCGCGCGAGCATCAGGAGCGAGAACATTCTCGCGGATGAGAGACGCGCGCACCGCAGACACGTCCCCAATTTCACCGCGGAAAAACTTGACGCTGCCCCTTTACGATCTCACTCGAGATATCTTTTACGCGCGTCGATTCGAAATGCAGATCGGCCGAGACGTCGCGTCGTCGCGCGGCGGAAAATATTGAAAATACGCGACGGGAGGGAGAAACTTCGGAAAAAAATCCGCGGAAATCGTGAACCTCCTGGCGAGGAGAGAGGGGGGGGGGGAGGGAGGCAAACCGTGCGGAAATATTTCGCGAATAACGTCAGCGAGATTTGTCGGCGAAATTTTAATTACGTTTTCTCGCCACCACCGGGGCAAGAAAGTTTGCGTTTAATTAACATTTTTGTCCGTACAGATATAATTAAATACGACACGGGACGAAGGGTCTGAGTAATTTGACAATATTTTCGATTCGTGATACGAGTATGATTGAAATATTCGGGAGCCGGTGGAATTTAATTATAATTATCAATGTTTCTAATTCGACTTCGATTTCTCTCAAGGTCAATACGCGCAAAACTGAACTCTATCGAGAGTTCATTTCGACCGTCTCGAAAATGATTTTTTTTTTAATGATACTTAACAAATTTTGTAAACACTATTAAACTATAAGATACGGTACTAGATATAATTTTATGTTTCATACGTTCTCTATTATATCTTTTTTACATTATACAGATTCTTTTTTTTTTTAATTTGAGGCACAGACAAAATAAAAATCAAGTACAAATGAATATAAATGAAATGTAACAAAGCTAACATTCAAACATTTTAATTTTACCTTTTTTTTTTGTTTTTTTAAGTGTTCGTTTACACAATAACAGATTCTATACGGTGATATAATTCACGTGCTGAACAAGGGTAAAATAACGTGACAATTTTTCATGATTATACCGTGGTGGCGCTCGAAAATTTGTTCACGAGTGAAAATAATCACTAGGGTAACGCAATACATTATCGTCAGTGCGTTGTTATTGTTAGCGAAACGGCACGAAAGGAGAGACGAAGTGCAGATGCAGCCTCGTGATTTCACTCGGGGTAGCCGACAATTTTTCCATCCATTTTCGTCCGCCCCGAAATCGTGAAATACTGCGGGCTGATGGATTTCGAAGAAAACAGAGAAAATATACGATCCAAGAGATATCCGTCGACACGACGACGACGACGCGACGACAGAAATGTCGGCGAAAACGTGGATATAATGTCACGCGATTCCAACTGAAAGCCAATTACGAAGTGAGTGTAAAGTAATTCAGACCCGGTAATTCGACTTTCCGTTCCGTAAAAATCATTTTGTCAGAACTTCCTTCTTGGACTTCTCCTGAATCCTCGATGCTTTAATTGATCCAACTTTTGGCGCTCTTATTCACATTATACGGCTTTTAATTGACATAAATCCAAAAGTATATATCATAACGTAAAAGTTAGGTGGTTTTCTGTCAATTAACTTCTATGAATTGTTAAGGTAACGAGATTAATATTTAAATAATTAACTAGTATTTAAATAAATAAACTTAAAATATCCAAAACATCATAGTACCGTCGATTCTCTATTCTCTACAATATTGCTAACGTTTTCTTTTTATAGCTAGCTGTAAGACATGGTTCACTTTTGCACTGATAGAAGCGCTTGAATTGGTTGAATTGAATACTATGATAACGTTATGTATGATAAAGCAGAAAGATATGTAAGAGTTTTGGTAAAAGAAAAACTTTGTCGCTTTCCTTTCGGAACACAAAATGTTGAACCAAGAAGTTAACATATTCTCACAAAAGAAACATATTTCCGTAAAAACTAATCAATGTTACAAAATTATTAATACAAATATAAAAGTACATAATTAAATCTCTCTCTCTCTCTCTCTTAAATAACTCTTAAAAAGAGAAAGCGTTTAAATAATACTCAATTTTTCAGCCATTAAGTTATAAATATTATAATATGAGAAAAGTTTCCAAGTATGCAACCGCACATTTTTATTCGTCGTACAAGACGTTTCACGTATGGATGCTTCTTTGCGCAAAGAATGACAGTGTCGGAACAAAAAAAGTTAGAGCAAATGTGTGAAACGAATTATTAATCGGACATCGTAAAAGAGCCGTGTCGTAAAAAGCGTTTCAAGGAGGAAACTCTTCCGCACGCTAATATATATTCTATGCGGCGCCAATTCTTCGCGCGAACGACACGTGTACGACACAGGTAATGAATTCAAAGTACAAGCGCATACACCATGCATACTGCAACACGACGGCACTGACAAACTTGTAAGTCAAGGGAAGAAATGTTACCGGCCGTACTCCTATGTCAAACGCTAAACACCCCCCGACATACTTATTTCACTACGTGTGTTCTTCTGTACGTTCTTTCGCACGGAAACGTGTTTCGTGAAGTTCGTGTCTGGTTATATCGGAGCAAGATCGCATCGGACGCTTGCTAAACTAACGTAAGTCCGCGATGCGCCGTGAATACGGCGCTTAAATCGAGCGCGGGTGCCGAATTCGGGAATGGCACAGAGCCGCGCTCGTTGGCGCCCGCTGTGCGACTGCTGGCGACTGCCGTCGGGGAAATAATCGGCGGGACGACGACGATGCTTCTGTTGCGATCGTATTCGCGAATGGAGACACGAACGTGTGTGAAACGTACATGGAAGTGTACATATTGTGTTATATTCGTGGCCGGCGAGGGCGCGGCGCGGCGCGGCACGATCTAATCCGCGAATGTGTTCCCATTGTAGAAAAGCAATGCATCACTCCGGATAATAAGTGAATCGAAGGGGGACGGAAGGCGAGGCTGCATGGTGCGTTATATCGTACATGCGTTTAATGCAATGCTCGCGCCGCCGCCGTTTCGCGTGTGAACCGAGCGATGAACGACAGTTCATTATGGAGAATATTTCATATCAGTTTTATCTGTATACATATATAAAAAATATATATTTCATCTGCATCAAATACAAATCTCCTATACTCTTCTGCTCCGAACTGTTTGAATCGTTCGGACGTTTCGGAACTGATTTCCAGAAGTTTATTGTTATGTGTCGTCAAGCGTTTAAGTTACGTTGTCGAAAAAATAATTATTTTTTCGACAACATGTTTAATATAGAGGGGATTATTTCATTTAATTAACTTTTTAATTAAAATATGATTTAATCACATCTGGGCATGATGGGCAGACGGCAAAAACGTTATCTCGATTAAATGGTAAACACGCTATTTAATATCTGCTTCTAAAGATGCGATATAAATTTGATATTCCTTACAATTAAAAGTCACGTGTATTCGACACATTATTTCGGTGATACAAGGGCGACAGAATGCTACGCCACCGATGAGTTAAATATTTCGAACCGCGGCTAGAAAATAGCGTCATATTGACATCAAAAGGCTGTACACGCTATTGGCGCGGCAGTTGATTTTAATTATTTTCCATTACGGAAGAATTATTGAAAACCCATAGCGCATAACGTGCATTATTAACTCGTCAGTTTAAGCCGCTCTGAAATAACGGACGCGGGGCGAATAAATATTTATATCTTTAAACATATACATTTATCTTTCCCAACAGGGCCGCTAATAAAAGTGGATAGAAACTGTAACGTGATATTTCATATAAACGTTACGTAGAAAGAAAATAACTTTTGATCTAAGCGCCGCACTCATACCGCGAGCACTATCCAGTTCACTTTAATTCTTTCCACGTCTCTTTCGAGAGACAGAAATTCCGTGGAAGAAAAATTAACTTGCGTGACAGAAACGAACGGAAGAGGAAAGGAAGCGTCTTAGTAATTTTTTTAACAATTTTGTCTGAAAACACGCATTGTACATACGCGAATTCATTAATTTTTTTTCGCAACACTAGAAGACAAAGAAAGAAGAAGAAAGAAAAAGAGAGAAAAGAGAGAGAAAGAGAAGGAGAGGGAGGCGGTTAAAGACACTCGCAAACGATGCGAAACGCCGGAAATTATCCGAGTAACACCTGCAACGAACTCAAGCGGGACTCTAATGAAAGTTTACAAAAAGAAAATGACAGGAAAGTATTCCTGCGGCGTATTTTAGTTAATTAAGAATGGCTCGGGCTTTTGTCCCCTTCTTCCTTTCTCTCCTTCTTCTACTCTTCGTCTTCTTCTTTCTCGCGCCCAGTCCCAATTTATATTCTTTCCGCGTTCTCTTCATTCACCGGCCAGTAATTTCGGCGCACGCTCGACGTGTGGACACGCGTGATAATAATAACGGCGCACCGACATGAGCGATGGTGCCGGACGCAATTGATTTACGAGGAGATAATTCAACGGGAGAGACTTGCGAAAATAAGAGGGCGGTTGGTTGGATCGAATAAGTTTAGCAAGCGTTGCGGAAGAATGAAGGATAATAACTTCTGAATAATGGCCATTCCTCCTTCTACGATTTAAACTCTTTATCTCCCCCCCCCTCTCTCTATCAATTCGATTCTCCGGCGAGAACAGAAATCGAAAGCTTAAATCTGTACAAAGAACTGAAAATCCAAGTGAGTTAAATTACACAATACTAATTCTGAGTAACACAAATTTACCTGTTGTTATAATAACAAAATAAGCACGATTAATGAGAAGAAACAGGGACCGCAGAAAACTATTTCCATGTACATGACCTATTTATATTATGAGAGATGATGCGTCCAAGATCTCTTAGCAAGTGCCTGGATTCTTCCCGAGTTGAAATTTTACTCTTATTTTCGCTCTCAATTAGATCTTTTCTTGCCTATGATATTGTAAACACTCAAATAAACCTCTTTTAAACTTATTGACTATAATTGTGTAAAGTTTTAAAAAATTTTGCTCGAAAATTTCTTTTTAATTTTAAAGTAAACAACTACTATTTTAAGGTACAAAATAGGAGCTTAATTCTCATGCTTAATATATATATATATATATATATATATATATATACAGGGTGTCTGGTATTTTTTTATGGGATTTTTATGAGCAGGTAGAGCGCATGAAACTGAACAGAAAGATCCTTACCGTTTTTCCCTTTTTGCAATAGTTAACAAGTTAGTGACTTGTAAAATTTTCTGTATTAGCTCGGCCTACCGGCAAATGCAAGCGCGCTGAGCGCCCGACCGCGGCGGCTGCCCCTCCCCAGCGCTTGAACCTTGAGATTGCTAGGCGCGCGGGGGAATTGTTACAACAAGCGACAATGACTACGCACAAGCGACGCATAACGCTAAATTCTCCCTTCGAGTTATGATAGTTTCTTACCTTTTTTAATGAAAATAAAATTTTTTAACGACAAAAAGTATGTGTACGTGTACATACATGTGTACAAAAAATATCAGTACTAATGCTTAAAGAAGTGATTACTAAATTTATTTTTTTAATAAATAACGATTATTTTTAATAAAAAATATTTTTTTGATGATAGTCTTAAACGCCGTAAACTGTCATTATAAATTTTAAAAGAAGTTGTTATCATATGCTCGAAACAAAATTTATGCTTCTTCAAAAAATATTAGAAAATTTTATCGATTAAAATAGAAATGACAAGCAAATAAAATTTGTTTCAACTTTATATTCTTAATTAAAAATTAAATAACTAAGATATTTATATTTTTAATAAAATTAATCCTTGTGATAGATTTATAATACACGGAAAAAACTTTATGGTAAAAATTACTATGGTAAATAATAAACGCGGGCCAAGGAGGAATTATAAAAATTTTTATTATGTTTTTCATCAAATTACGACAATATTTACACTACTTATATGATATAATTTTCTGAAATTTCTTCTTACAATTCGTGGTTACTATCATAAATAATAAAATCATACATAAATTTACTATAAAATTTTCTCCGTATAAATTTACGAATATATGAATTTATTAAATGTTTGAAAACTTATAAACAATATTTATTTAATTTAAGAAAATTTTAGTTTGTAATGTGTGTGTATGTGTGTGTGTATGTGTGTGTGTGTGTGTGTGTGTGTGTGTGTGTGTGTGTGTGTGTGTGTGTGTGTGTGTGTGTGTGTGTGTGTGTGTGTGTGTGTGTGTGTGTGTGTGTGTGTGTGTGTGGAGAGGGGGATACATACATACACGAGCTAAAGAATAATCACTTTGTGACAGGAAAATGATTATTCCTTAATTCAAGAATTGGTTTGTAATTTGTGTGTGTGTGTGTATGTGTGTGTACATACGCAAAAATGTTAAACATTATTTGTTTTATGTAAAGTGTGGTGTTTATTATCAACAGAATACTCTTTTCAGTCATTAAAGATAAAATAATTATTTAAAAAAATACAATTAAAAGTAAATAATTGATTTTTTTTAAACTAGAATCATATTTTTTTACGTGTATGTGTATAGTAATCAGCGTAAATAGTAATAGTGATATAAAATCGCGGAACTAAGGCATAATCATTTTCCTGTCACGAAGTGATTATTCTTTAGCTCGCGTATGTATGTACAAGGATTAATTTTATTAAAAATATAAATATCCTAGTTATTCAATTTTTAATTAAGAATATAAAGTTGAAACAAACATTTTATTTGGTTGTCATTTCCATTTTAATCGATAAAATTTTCTAATGTTTTTTGAAGAAGCATAAATTTTGTTTCGAGCATATGATAACAGCTTCTTTTAAAATTTATAATGACCGTTTACGACGTTTAAGACTATCATCAAAAAAATATTTTTTATTAAAAATAATTGTTATTTATTAAAAAAATAAATTTAGTAATCACTTCTTTAAGCATTAAAACTGATATTTTTTGTACACATGCATGTACACGTACACACATACTTTTTGTCGTTAGAACATTTTATTTTCATTAAAAAACGTAAGGAACTATCATAACTCAAATGGAGAATTTAGCGTTACGCGTCGCTTGTGCGTAGCCATTGTCGCTTGTTGTAACAACTCCCCCCGTGCGCCTAGCAATCTCAAGGTTCAAGCGCTGGGGAGGGGCGGCCGCCGCGGCCGGGCGCTCAGCACGCTTGCATTTGCCGGTAGGCCGGGCTAATACAAAAAATTTTACAAGTCACTAACTTGTTAACTATTGCGAAAATGGAAAAACGGTAAGGACTTTTCTGTTCAGTTTCGTGCGCTCTACCTGCTCATAAACATCCCATAAAAAAATACCAGACACCCTGTATATATCCTGAGCAACAAAATTAACGCAACAAAAATTTATACTAAAATTTCACTCAACTTCAAATAATCGTAACTTCGCGAAAACTTATCGTATTGGAAAGTTTTTTTTTTTATTTTAAAGCTTGAAGTCTTTACTTTAAAGAGCATTCGTCAGATTTTGATCCTCTCTTTTTCCCTTTTTGGCATCTCTTCAAAAATAAGAATGTGTTTTGTCTTCAAAAATTTTCATGGCAATTTCTAATAAACACGTAAAAAACTTTGCAGGCAGTCAAAAGTAAAAATGTGATATGACATCCACAATATCGATATTTCGAATAGTATACGCACATTAACTACAGTAAATACTGATTAGCATTAAAAATAATTACGAGAACACATTATTTAGCAATTATTGGAGAAATTATAACCATTGACCATTTTTTCCGTATAACCATCATACCCTAACTTAACGTAATGGTGCGCATCGGATGATGCTAATGCTGGCGGTAACAGGCATAAGACTAAAATGCATAGGTAACTTTGATATGTCGTAACTTCGCCAAAAAATTGTACAGGCTTCAATTTTTTTCAATTTGTAGAGAAAAGTTCATATTTTACAATAATTCTTATAAAGTTTATGAGAAAAATTCATTGTACCCCGTGGAGCGCATCAAAGTATGAAAATTTTTTAATAAAAAACACGTTCTTACTTTTAAAGAAATGCCAAAAAAAAAAGGAAAAGAAAAGGAACAAAATCTGACAAATGCTTTTTAAAGTAGAAACTTCAAGCTTTAGAATAAAAAAAAATTTCCCAATACGATAAGTTTTCGCGAAGTTACGATTATTTGAAGTTGAGTAAAATTTTGGTATAAAATTTTGTTGCGTTAATTTTGTTCCTCAGTATATATATGTAATCTATTATAATCCTTTAAAATCTACATATATCCCAAAACTAAAGTTAAAAGCAAGAGAAAAATTTCAGCTTGGGGTTTAAATTATTTTGAAATTGAATTTAGTCTATTTTCAGTACGCGCGTGTGTGTTAAATAGAACAGTGCGCTTTTTTGATAAGAATAATATGACAATGAAAAGTCGTACCTTACTTATTAGCTTCTACATTTTTATTATTCATAAGAAAGGATTAAATATTGAGACAATTACGCCGGGGGTCTTATTGTTTTCCATTCATGCTCTCTTCTGCCGCCTCTTGCCTCTTCCTGCGGAGGAACAGTAAAATAAAGTAGAGTTCTCTCAACGCTTAACGACGTTTAAAGCTAAGTGCCACGCAATTTGGCTATAATAAAGGCTTTAAGCGCCGCGAGATCTTTGTCTGCATCGCAAAAAGTAATAAATGACGAGAGTACTAAATTTCACGTTACAACTTGTACATTTTCCTAGAACGTATTCAGCGTGATCACGCTGTTAAACTCGATACTATATTTAGCTATTAAATTTAAACAATGCTACTTTGTTTCTCATTTATATTCCTTCCTCCCCCCCCACACACACATATATATGTTTTATCTGTTATATTGTATTCTTAATTAGATAATTATATTGCAATAAATATATCACATTCTCTTTACGCAGAAATTTTTAACGCTAATAAAAGGATCGCGGCATTGTGTCGAGACCGAATAAAAGCCGCGTTGTTCCAATCGACGCAAGCACGCCAATCGTTTTAATAATAATCCGACCAATGCACCAGCAGACATTACTGACGAATTGAATTATCGACTAATATACGGCTTAAACTCATCAACAAATTGATGGGAACAAAAGGGCCATCGGCACACAACGCCTCCCTCCTGCCGACGTAAAATATTGCTGTAGTACTCCATCAAACAGTTAGAAATGGTCAAAACTTTAGTCCCGATTTTTCCTGTTTTAGTTTCAGAGTGGTAGTAAAAAGAAAAGATAAAATAGCCACGTTTCACGGCGCGGCGTCAGAATCACCTTCCCTGAATTATAGTATCATCATAAATCAGATATGCCGGTTTGGTCAAGTAATGTTGTTACAGTTTGTCTCTTGTTGAAATAATAAAATAATATTTATATTACTATAGCGAACTGAAATAGCAAGAGATCCAGCCGCTTGACGTCGCAGTACGTTTATCCTGAATTAAATCCGTTATAAAATTTAATTCCATACGTTTAGAGAGAAAATTCTGTACAATTTTGCGATTCTGCAAGCAGACAATCGAAATCGGCGTCGCGCGACAATTTTAATATGTACTTTAAACTTTGATTTAAACAAATATTTTTAATAGAGTTTGTGAATCCATTATTCCCGAAGCTTTTGCAAACATTTGAGTACAACTGCGAACTACATCTTATATATCTTCATTTTCTGGTTCTTCTTCGCGCCAGAAGACACAGCTGTGTGTATCTGAGAAAATCTGTCCGTGAACTTTCCTCCCTTCATTGACATACCGAGTACGGTGTAAAATATACGAGTTCGCCGAACCGAAAGAACCAAAAGGCTAAAAGCTCCCGTTCCGCTAAATGGTCACTGTTTTTCTCAATCCCCAACAAATCGCCGTCATATTTCGTACGATCATCATCGTTAGATTTATCCGGGCATCCATTTCGCCCCCGAAGTCGCTCCTTAAGAAATCGACGGGATCCGGTAACGGCGAGACACCGCGGTTATATATCGGTGAAAGGAGATGTATGTGCGTGTAAATGTACGTGAGCGGGAGCGAGAGTGGCTTTAAATCGCCTTTCGGCTCCTTCGATCATTTTTCCTCCCTGTTTCTGAGCATGATGCACTTTACATTACTCTCCCTTCAATTCGATGTAGTGTGCACAGGCGAAGCTATTCACATATCGGGTGTTCAAATATTAAAAATCGTTTGACATCTGACTGTTATAACAGCAAATTCGATTATCATGTCAATATTAATAGATTCCAAGAATGTAGTTGATATATGCTGCTATGTTAAGCAGAACGAGAAAGAAGATTTTATTCTTTAACTAAAACTTTTTATCTTTTATCGTTACGATAAATAATATCACATTTGAAATATGTTTTTCGTTTGACAACTGACTTTATTATATAGAATATCACATTTAATTCTGTATATTAATATCCTATTTTTAATTTTATTTTACTTAAACTGTTTTTCTAAGAATATTTAATTTTAAATGTTTATTTATATAAATTTATTTTTTTAATGTTGATTTTTTTCCTTCTATATATTGAATAGCACTCATAATTTATTTGCTTAATGCACAATTTCACAGAAATTTACTAAAAACGCAATTTATTTATCCGTTAATGTATTTCTACCTCTATATATTTTGAAATATATGTGTAAGAGCGAACAGGTGGACTACTTTGAACTTTAAACCGCGATATGCGTCAATTTGCTGAGCGCCTTTTATTATCTTTAGCAACGAAGCATCGCGCGTCGATGAGAGAGCGGCGCCGTTGCGTTCACGTTTCCGTTTACGAATTCCTCCGACCGTTGCTGATTCAATTTCTGCAAGGTCTGATATGCTCACGTAACACAGGCATATGTGTGTGTGTGTAATACATATCAAATTGTGGCGCAAAGGCGGCAGTAAGCTGTCAAATGAGATTGCTTTCGGAACGTCGAACCGCTAGGATTTGTCTCCAAAAGATGATTATGATTTTTTTCTCAAGACAGTGAAGTGCCGAGGGTCGCGAAGATTTTTTGCGAATATGACACGTGTCCGTTATACTCTGAAATATCTATAAAAGGGAAGATCTTTGAAAAACTTTCACGGGGCTTTCTCTCAAAATTTTATCTTACATTTTATGAAAGTACAATTTTAAAACAATAATAAAAATAATAAGTCCAAGAACAATAAAATGCAATTCTCATGAAAAAATTCGCCAACTTGAATACTTAATCAATAAATATTCATATGTGAGTTTTAATCAAATTTGCTGAAAAGTATTTTGTATCTCTGTATCATTTAAATCAGTATCTTTTGTATCATTTAAATAATATCAATTTTTCCAAGATGCAAAATGCCTAAGCAAAAAGCATTGAGAGGATGCTGGAAAAGAGTCTGTTTTACCGATTAAACGTGATTTCGGATATGGTAATCTTTTTATTGATTGCACAGAATTAAAAATCCTTTTCCAAAATTAAAGTATAGACAATAACGCAGTCCGGTTCCCATGTAGGGTTTGCTGAGTGTTAAGGAAATAAAGTAATTTCTACAGAAAATCCGTGACCATATCGAATGGTCTGGCGACAGACATCTTCAAATAAGCTTTTGTTAGATCACACAGTGTTTACTTAAGAAATTTCGATGCATTTTATCTTTTCGGCCTGCACGTATATCTCCGTACATGCATAATTGCAACCATCTGCGATCATAAAGCATTGTCGTCAACCGGTTTGGGGCCACCCCCCTCGCCTAGCAAAGAGCTGTCCCCACCTCTGCCACCTAAGCTTGCTGTGTTTCTTGTCGTTTATTAGAAATTGCGTCAAATTCGTCTACTCCCTCGACATCCCTTTTAACCAATCAATTATTCAGAAAAGCGACGAAAATCTGAGTGGTGAGTGGGGACAGCGGTCACGACGAAAAATCAAGCGATCTCTTGAGTTAGTTTTTACGCAGACAATCTTCCGGAAACGTCTCTCAAGTTCATTGCGAATCTTGTCGTTCGGATACCTCTCTCGAATTAAGTTGCTAATCTTTTCTTACAGATATTTCTATCGAGCAAAGTGGTGAATAGAGTCTATGCGGCTAAACGGCTACTTGCCAAGTTCGGTTGCGAATACAATAGAAATTGTAAACAAATTCGTGCGATATTCAATAACCTCTCGAGCGGACTTATCTCCATGAACGACGCAAGTGTATGCGAATCTATGTCATCAAGCTTGACATCACCCTCCACCACACCAAGAACCTAACTACATTCGATACAAGAGGCTACTATCTGCTGCTGTCCTAAGGAAGCGGTCCCCTACCGTGCTGGGTTAAGGACCGTCGACATCGAACAGCTGTGCCTCACGCTATACAAAACAGGAAAGTCCTCCGCATGCCTACTGAGTCATTTTCAACGCGTTAACAAATCATAGACTTTACGAATTGATAACTCGCGTCCGCAGATCCGAGATCACCTGCGTCCTTAGGCACCTCTGAGAACGTTTCGCCTATAGGACTGATCTGTTGGACACACAATTGTAGTGGCTTGCAAGAACCACTACAATTTTGCATATTCACACAATAGCTCGCCCGCATCCGCAGATCTAAGATCACCTGCGTCCATCAGCACTCTTGGCGCCTCCGCGCCGATCGGACTGATCTGCCGGATTACCGCAAATCGAGGCAATTCGCGAGCGTTACATATGTTGAGCGAATCACGTTATTTTGAATGTAAGAGTTAATTTTCCGAACTATAGTTGTGAAATTTAGCATAAGTGCGACAGTCGCTCCACGAGTCGGACCCAAAGCGAGTCGTCTCGTTTTTGTAGACGGTCAACGTTCGAGCCGTTTTTTGACTAAGCGTTAGAAGACCTTCCGACGGGAACCTTCGCAAATCTCATCCTTTGTTACCGCAATATTAAATATCTAGTTGTCATACCTAACATTTAAATATATTGTTTTTTTTGTATAGACTGAGTTTCTTTTTTTTTGTGTTACCCGCCGGGGCCATTTCACTTGTTAACGCGTTAACACCGAGATAGCCAACGTGGCCATGATTTGGTCTGACATCGCTCAGCCGAAATTGAAGCACCCAGTTTTGGCTGATATTTAGCTGAATATATTGTATCACAAACTTTGTAACGTTATTTAGACCCGATATTCTAATCAGTATTGATGAGCCAACTTTGAAACGCCTAGCTGATGCCACTGTGCGGCTTAGAACTGGATCCCAACATTGGCAGAACGACTTTTGGCTACTATTGGAACTAATATTGATAAGCCGACCTTATTTATTTTAACTAAAACCATATTGGTTTACTTAACTGTTGAAAGAAATATTATTTTTAAAGTTTATTTATTATTTATAGTTTTTTTATTTAATATAAAATTCACGTGGAATTCATCTTTAGGTATCTTTATTTTTGAGAGTAATAAGTAAACTTTATAAGATTTAAATCGACTTTTTTCTTTATTTTAATAATTATTCAAAACTACAAAATTTTACTTAACTGTTTAAAAAAATATTATTTTTGTAGTTTATAAATAGCTTTTTATTTGATATAAAATCCACGTGGGATTTATTGTTAGTTATCTTTATTTTTGAGATTAATAACTTTAATATCAATCTCTAATAAACTTTATAAGATTTAAGTAGACTTCTCTTTATTTTTGTAATTATTCAAAAATACAAACTTTTACCAAACTGTTTGCAGGAAATATTATTTTTGCAGTATAAATTTATAATAAATAAAATATAGGTAAATAGTACTTTTGTAGTATAAATAGTTTATAATAAATAAAATGTTGTTAATTAAAAATCAATGTCTTAATATCTTATATTTTAAGAGTCATTTCTTATGTTTTGTATGCTTAGAATTAAGATGGATCTTGGGCACATAAAAATTATCATTAAGCCTAGATCGATTGTCAATCTCAGGTCTATATCTGACATCAATATTAAATTAAAATCAATTAATAAAGGTTGTGTGTGTGTGTGTGTGTGTGTGCGCGCGCGCGCCCGGGCTCGGAATCGCAGCACACTCTGACATCGCGTCATGTACAATGTAGGGCTCGACGACTCGGCCGCCGAGCAGTTTTTCCTCTCCGGCACGTGCCGTTTCAATAGAGACAGAGAATAAACAAAAAAAGGATAGACAAAATGACTATGCTTTCTGTTTATTCTCCGTCTCACTCTATCGAGACAGGAGTTAGGCCGGTGGACGGAGAGATATAAAAGCCAAGTGCATTCGGCTCACGACTCACGCGAGTTGAGTTGGGACCTGTAAGTTTGCAACTGTAACTTTGTTTTAATTGTAAATTTTGTAGTTGCACATTATATTCCTAATGTATTTGTAAAAAGGGATGAGCATATAAGATTATTGCACCGTGAATACGTGTAAAATTTATTATTCTATAGTTTCTTTTTTGAAGTAACAGTAATAGTGGTAGTAATGCCAGAAGCGTAAATCGTGAACTGGTTAGTTTTTAAAAAAAGACAGAAGCGTTTATCGTGAGGAGGCTATTTGCAAGAAAAGTGCTAGAAGCGAATGTCACAAGCTAGCTAATTTTTAATTTGCTATCAGAGGCATACATTGTGAGCTAGTGAAGTTATAAAAAATGTCAGAGGCGTAAATCGTGAACTGGCAAGTTTATAAAAAATGTCATAGGCGTAAATCGTGAGCTAGCAAGTTTTTGAAAAGTGTCAGAAGCATAAATCGGAAACTAATTTTTAAAAAACGTTAGAGTCGTAAATCGTGAGCTGGCTAATTTAAAAAAAAAGTTAGAGGCGTAAATCGTTAATTGGCAAGTTTTTAAAAAATGTCAGAGACGTAAATTGTGAGCTGGCTAGTTTTTAAAAAAAGCCACAGGCGTAAATCTTGAGCTAGCAAGTTTTTAAAAAATGTCAGAAGCATAAATCGGAAACTAACTAATTTTTAAAAAACGTCAGAGTCGTAAATCGTGAGCTGGCTAATTTAAAAAAAAAAATTAGAGGCGTAAATCGTAAATTGGCAAGTTTTTAAAAAATGTCAGAGGCGTAAATCGTGAACTGGCAAGTTTTTAAAAAAAGCCATAGACGTGAACCGTTACAAGCAATTTATTAACGATGTCATAGACTAGAATGTTAAGTATAAATTAAATCGATGATAAAAATGAATTAACAATAAGACTACAATATATACGTCGTCAGATAAATGGACGTAAATTTCCATTCTTTCGAAAGAAGTTATGCTGATAAAAAATGCGAGTTTAAGGAGGGCATCTACATTATAGGGTCTAAAAAATCGAAATTTTTTTGCTTAAATCGATAGTATTTCATCCGTAGAACATGCTTCTGAAGTCCCAAGTATAGATTCAAATTGTATCAAGCCGAAATGAACACAAGCAGTGCGCATATCCCGAGCGCTCTGAGCGGGACGGCAGGTAAGAATTCCTAACGGTCTTTGAAAAAATACATTCCATGTCAAGGAAAGAATTACTTGAGAGGTGTTGGCATACACAAAATGCCAATGATAGTTTTAATACGATGATTTGGCGACTTGCCCCAAAACACCTCCATTGCGGCGCAAAATCATTAAAATTGCTGTCTACATAGCTGCTGGAATTTTCAATAAAGGCTACTTGTCGGTTCTAAGAATCATGTCATGCATGGAAATAGTTATTGGACCAGTATGCAGAGATGTTGCGAATAGAATAAAAAAAAATCGCACGACTAGCCAAAATCGTCGTAGCAGATCTGTTACGCAGGAAACGCGTACTTACGATAAACAATAGCTGTTGGAGAAGAATGAATTGTATGAGGACACTGAGGACATTTTATATGGAGCAGGGATAGCAGATTAATCGAAAAGTACAAATAAACAATCATTAGAAAGCTTTTATCAACCTTTTTCTTTGATCGGAAACTTTAAACGCGTTTTTCTCGAAACCACTTTTTTCGAAACTGCATGCATAATTAAAAAAAACTAATTGTCGGATTCACTTCTTTTTTCTTAATTAAAGGTTATTCTTCTGTGTGAACCTAAAATATAAATTAAAAGTCATGTAAAAAAAAAGTTAATTTTAAAAAAAGACAAAAATTTTTTACAAAAAACCGATTTTATTTTTAAAGCGTTATTTTATAAACTTTTTAATAATAAATGTATAACTTTCTTAGGTTCACTTAGAAGATATACTCATAAACTTTACAAAAAACCTTGGTTTTTTCCTTTCAGCCGATTCTACTGGATGTTATCATACACGCGGTGCAAAAGGAATTTTTCAAGGCAGTTGTGCATTTTTGCTTACAACTTATAATTAAATAAATAAAATTTTGTAATAAAAATTGTTTTGAGTACTTAAAGACATGCACACTAAGTGGTAAAAATTGCAAAAAGATCTATTGCTTAGTTTCATTAGAAAAAAATCATTTAAAAAATGCTTAATTTTGGCTTCCTGATGTAGACGCCTCCCTTAATTAAAACTATTACACTTATCAATCTAGAGTGCATAAATGCATGTAAATAATAATTATAAATAATAATATCATATGATATCGCGTGGAAAAGATTCGGAAAAATGTTATGAATACGTAATTTATATCTTGATATCTATGCAATAAGATCTGTAAACTTACAAATGTATCTATTCGATTCAGTTTCAACAAACCAATAAATCTACAATCAAGATGCGTGCGTTTTCTTGCCTTGTATTTATTGCTTTGGCATACACCATTGAAGGTATGAATTCATAAATTATTAATATTTTGTCATAAAATAAAGTAGAAAGAGAGAAATTTTACCATAGAATTTTATCATAGAAAATAATAAAAACTAATAGAAAAAAAAGAATTTATAAAGGAACAGAAATAACTCTCTTATGTATAAAGTAATTAATTTCATAGCCACACACAAAAAAATGGTCTGGTCTGTACACCAGACCTATGTATTTCTATGGATTTTGGCTTGCTGAATCCAAATCTGATGTCAGAATTGGTAGATTGGTTCGCTGTTTCGAGAAAACCTCAAAAAAAAAAACTTGAAAATCCACAAAACGAACATTTTCGCTGATGTTTTTCTCGAAACGGAAAGCCAATCTACCAATTCTGACATCAGATTTGGATTCAGCAGGCTAAATCTATAGGAATACATGGGTCTGGTATACAGGCCAGATCACTTTTTTTGTGTAGCTGTGTTTTTATTATATGCAAACTTTTTAAAAACATAAAAATGTTTTGAATTAAAACTAGATTTGTCAAAATTTTTCAGTTAAATTTTCAAGATAATTATATTATTTTACCAATTTAACATTAGATATCAGAATTGATATAATATAACGTATTTGTGTTATTTAAATATTTTAATGTTTAATTTTTAATATTTCTTTATTTAAAAATAATACATTATAAAAATAAATAGATAATATAAAACAAATAATATAATATATTTTTAAAACACAAATAAAATTCTAAAATAAATGAATAAAATGTACACTATAATTCAATTATAAACATATGATCAATTTTATTAAAAAAATATGCTTCCACAATTTCTTTCCAAATTGTGTCATAATTTAGCGTGTTATATCTTTGTATTAATTTTTAACATATTTTTTCTGTATTATGTTTATATTTGTATTATATTGTATTATTTTTTTATTTATTTTGTATTAATTTGTTTAAAAAAATGAGATAAATTGTTTTGGATAAAAAATATATTAAATTTAATATAAATTTTCTTCATTATAACACAAATATTTATTGCATAACAATAATTATGTAAACAGATTTAGAAGAATGTATACATCTGTTCGCGTTTTTTCTCTAGCCATTAAAAATTAATGTTACATAAACAATAAAATTTTTATGTCTATTAATTAAATTTGTAAACAAATTATTTTGCATAAAAATAATAACACAAAGATAATAATATTTAAATAATTAATATTTTAATAATTATTGTTATAGCACTTAAAATTTTTTATTTATAGGTTTACCAGCGTCACATATCGTCGGTGGCACAGATGCCCCACTCGGCAAATATCCATACCAAGTTGCTTTAAAATTTAATAGCTCATTTTATTATTGCGGAGGATCAATTATTAATAAACGTTATGTTCTCACTGCGGCTAATTGTCTTTATGGGTAAGTATCTTTGTAATTTATTTTAATTGTTTATATTTTTATGACCTTCCATAAATGTGTGTGTGTGTGTGTGTGTAACTATATATTAAAAATTAATTTTAAAATATAACGATATGAGTTTTTACATAACAATGTTTAAAAAAAATAATAACAATATTATAAAAATATTATACATTCTGTAAAAAAGACATGCAAATAAAATAAAGTTAATATGCTCTGGACGCTTAAAGAATATTATAGTAGAAAAGAGAGGGAAAATAAAATGGTGGTTTATAATCTTCTTCTCGTTCCTACAATGCTGTTAAATTTATTATATTATATAATATATTGGCGCAACAAAATTAGCGCATACGAAAATTTATGTCGAAATTTTGCATAATTTCAAATAAGTATAACACCGCGAAAAATCATCGCATTTTCATTTCCCGAAACGTATTTTAAAGCTTGAACTCTACTTTCGGATGAATTTTGGCGATTTTAATTCTTTTTTTTCACGAAACGGCACAATGATAAAGCTTGACCCATCAAAATAAAAATTTTTATGCAACTTTGCTGCGTTACACCTGCTGTGGAAAAAATCGCGAAGACTTTCTGTTACTTGCATCTTACAGCGGGATCTTTTTCTTTTATTTTGTGTGGTTGTTCATCGCTGTGCGATTTTTTTGACTAAATTATTGAGATTTTAAGAAAAAATGGTTATTTTGATATTCATCGCTTATTACTTGTGAATAGATCAACGTACAGTATTCTGCAAAAAAACAATAACATGGAGAGGATAGTTTCCGCTAACGCCGAGTACACTAACGCGGGGTTCCACTGTATGTTTTTTAATAAAGAAATTTGAATATTTGTGTATATGTAACGTCAGAAATTGAAAGCCTAAAAACTTTATTGCATTTTAACAAAATTAATTTTTCGTAGTTTTTACCCCGAAGAAATCACGGTTCACGCGGGTACGATCTACTTAAACGAGACAGGCGATGCTTATCAACCGGAGAGCGCGGTGTGGTACTCTGACGATGCTGGAGTTGATGACGATATCGCTCTCATTCGATTAAACCGAGACATCATATACAGTGACGTAGTAAAACCAATTCCCCTTGCACAAGAAGATATCGCTGTCACAGATTTTCCTTGTGTTGTAGCTGGTTGGGGTGTACTTCAAATAAAAGTTTTTCTGTAGAATATATAATTTTATATATCAATTAATTGTAATCATTTAAACATTAAACTTGAAAATTTTAGTGGTAATTAAAATTGTATTAAATAATATTACATATTATAATATGCATAAAATGCTATACAATTATTATTCAGTAATCTCATCTCTTCTTAGTTAGTAGCTACCTCTTCTTTTGCATTTTTGAGATTTCGAGAAAACCTATCATTATAATTATTAATTGTAGAAGAATAAAAATCTCTCTCTCTCTCTCTCTCTCTCTCCCTCTCTCCCCTTCTTTCTCTTTCTTTCTCTTCATTTTTTAGTGTACTAAATTCTCA
This sequence comes from Monomorium pharaonis, assembly GCF_013373865.1. Classification (NCBI taxonomy): domain Eukaryota; kingdom Metazoa; phylum Arthropoda; class Insecta; order Hymenoptera; family Formicidae; genus Monomorium; species Monomorium pharaonis. The sequence continues at coordinate 26,340,951 of NC_050468.1, read as the reverse complement.
TCCATTATATAAACAAACCCTTAAAAATAACTTTTTTTCACTTGTGACATTTGTGATGCAAAATGTTCTTTTCTCATTTTCCTTTTGTTAATTACATCGTTTAATCGATAATAAAACTTCAAAGATGTTCTTTTTTTGCACAAAACTAAATTCTAATGTGTTGTTGTACTAAATGAATAATTTATGATTAGTCTTAAATTTGTAACTGCGCTGCTTATAATTATGCAAATTTTTATGAATCAATATAAATCATTCTTTCAGCTTAATGGACCTACACCTAACGTCTTACAAGAAATCACTCTGAAGGTTTATCCTCACGATAAATGCAAGCTTAAAAATTCGAAAGTAACCGATAATCATATATGCACTCTTTCAGAAGAAAACAAGGGACTATGCATTGTAAGATAAACATATTTAATATTTTTTTTAAATAAACGCTCGTTCATTTATAGTTTATCAGAAGAGGAAAATAATTATAAACTAATTAATTTGTTAATAATGTTTGAATGTATGAATGTATGTTGCATGTATGTACAAATTATAAATTATTTTTTATAACGTTGCAGAAGGATGCAGGTAGCGCTCTCGTTGCCAATGGTGTTCAAATTGGAATCGCATCCTACGTGGGTGATTCCGTGGGATGTACAGCAGAAGGACTCGATGTGTTTGTTAGTGTATATGCATGTCAAGACTGGATCAAGGAACATATGATTGACGTTGATTAATAATTGATAAAGGTTTAATGTCTTATTAACATTGTATTATTACTCTATATAATATATACTATATCAATCTCACAAATAAAAAATATTTGCGTGCACACGATTCATACAAATTACACTTAAATGTTTTTATTACTTTTACCTTACAACAATTTTTGTAATCCCCTTAAGTAAAATTACCGTAAAACCCTAAAGTTGGCTGCTAATCGCGATTGTATTGTCCCTTGAGTGATAATATAATATAATTTTTTTATTACTTTTATTGCAAGGAATGTGTACGTTTTATATTTTTTTGCATAATTATTTTGTACAATTAACAAGCATTTAAATTAAAAAAAGAACTTTAGTGCAATTAATAGCAATATAACTAAAACATTAAGTTTTTAAATGTTCGGTAATTGCACTAAATTATGCAAAAAATATAAAACGTACATTCCTTGATATGAAAGTAATAAAAAAATTAAATTATATTAACATACAGCATAGGCACACGCCGCATAGATATATAAATTATTTATACATACTTTACGTGGCAAATAAATAATTTAAAAAGGGAAAAAAATCATCTTTCTAGGATGCTTAGTTCTCGAGATAATGACAATTGAAGTAATTTGAACGCGCCAAATCAGTTTTGTATGCGCGCGCGCGGCGCCGTCAGCCGCCGCTCTCGAATTAATACTGCTTTTGTTAACACGTTTACAGTGATCAATCTTCATGAATCGCTTCAAACTTTTGGGAAAGACTACTTCAACTTTTTAATAAGACGCTGTCAAAATTTTATCTCTTAATATTCATAACTGTAGCAACAGTTATTTTTCAAAGAAAAAAATCTTGGCTTCTAAGCAACCTAGAACAATATTCCTTTTTTTTAATTTAAAGAAAAACGCATCTTTCAAATGCATTTTACTTCATTTTGATAACGTTAATACTTTAAAAGTTATTTTATTATTAATTAAGCTTGTATTTTACACGTTTATTTGAGGCACTTATTTGCATTGCACACATTTTGTAATACCAATATATGATACTGCAACTTTTTAAGAAAAGAAAAAACTTTGGTTTGAGTTTGTGCATGGTCTCAAAAACGTAGAAATTAAATTTTAGTGGAGTGCTTTTCGGATAAACAATTTATATAACTCAAAAAGTTATTAATATTTTTTGATAAAATTTTTGGTACTTTTTTATCATAATAAAAGCTATTCCTTTTTACAATTTTCAAATGCTTGAGTTAATTTTTAACAAAGTTACAAACAATTTAAAAAATTGCCATTTTTCATGGTTTTTTCGATTTTACAATCAAACTAATGGACCGATCTTAACGAAATTTATTATTATAGATCTACTTAATACCTACAATTGTTATTTAAACTTTTTTTTGATTCTGTTTTTAGTTTACGAGGCGCAAGCAAAAAACTACTTTTTCCTCATTTCAACTCGTAATTTTGCAATGACCCCCAGTTTTTTGCGAGTGACAAACGTACCTATCTTAATCTACACACGTTAATTGTGCTTTACGCAGAGTTAAACCCTTATCAATTTTTTCCCAAAACGGCCTTTTTTCAAGCTAATTCGGCTAGACTATATTAGGACAGTATATTATTCAATAATATTAAAAAAATATTTATCAAACGTTATGTTTGCTTTATCGATCCCGATCAAATGTGACCGTCACTCCAGCATCCCCTTAATGTTACCATTTTGGCGCAGTATAAATCATATCGAGAGAAAGATAAGGAAAGAGAGAGGGGTGGGGGGGGGGAGAGAGAATGCTAATGTCTTTTCTCCGTTTCCTCCACTTTTTATCCCAAGTCCTGTCACTTCTCGTCTTCGCCGAGACGTTTAAATAACGACGTACGTCAAGCGGGTAAAAGGTAAAGCCCGTCATGAGCGTCTTATAGGATACGTCAAACAGCGGCGAAATTTGACGGGACGGAAGAGGGGATGCGGCCTGCTTGAAAGAGAGAAAGAGAGAGGGAAAGAGAAGGAACGTTGTAACGATAGCAATCTCAAAAATGTCGATCATACGCCACGCACCGCGTTGGCAATGTGTACCTCGGCTGACGAGCGCACGACTGACAGAATGCACGTTTTAACACCAGTGGCAGCCGGTCGATAAATTTCAGTCTCATGCAAATTATGTAAATCTTTTTGTAACATATATATATATCATCAGCCATGTGCAACGAACATCTAATAGATGCAGATATATATATCTACATCTACTGTTCATTGCAACATCGTTGATGCGCAGGAAGGGAAAGGGAAGCGAGGAATTAACGTTCCGCATGTACGTGCGCGCGCGTGAAAAGCTTCCCTCTCACAGTTCGCGCTTATAGCTGTAAAAATATAATACGCTGTCCGTCGTAATGGCATCCCAGTAGGGGGGTCCTAACACGACATCGATTAGTATCCATTAAACCCTTGCACCCCCGACATATCGACGCCCGTGTATGCCCCGCGTATGGCACAACGCGAGAGAGGTTGTCATGGTTTCGCGCTGGATGCTGCTCGATATATCAGGTATTGAAACCGATGCAATTTTCAGCGAGTTCAGATTTTGATATCCCGGATAAAGCTAAAATGATCTCCGCATTTACTTGTGGCGCAAAGATTTTCTTCCCGTTCTTAATTTATGGCGTGGAACATCTGCACGTGCTTCAAAAGAGTTGTGTCTGTTTCAACGTTCAGCCCCGACTATTGTTAACACTGAAAGCTTTTACGTTATCAATTTTCGGAATATCTACAATAAATTTTTCACTCTATTTCGTACTGTTCTCTAAATTGATGTTCCGTTGTATATTGTGCACGAAATCGTGCACCTAACAAATATTATTTTTTATATACATATGTATCTTTTTTAAATATTATATATATATATATTATATATACATATATATATTATATACATATATCATATACATATAATATTTCTAGACAATATAATCCTTTTAAAGATAAATAAATGATTTCCCAGAAACTGTGGCAACTGCGGCGTTTTCGTGTGGAGCAGCTGCGCCATAAGAACGCACCTGTTTTATCGCCGCAATATTATAATCCCTCAAAAGTTCGAGCGAAAATAACTCATGGCCAGTTCTAATCCCCTTGATGAAAAAGAACGCGGGAATAATCCGTTATTGAATGGCATATCTCGTTTTTAATGGAAATAGATAAAATTTGAATTTTACGTTAAAAATATGTTTTTAACGAACTAGTAGTGATGTAAATATTTATAAACGTGATAATTATTTAAACAAATAATAATAAATATATAAATACTTTTAAATACAGGTATAAATAAAATATGCCAAAAAAAAAACGCAAACTTAGTCAATAATTATGCACGACTGACGAAGTAACGTTTACATACAATTTCAGTCCATCGTAATGTCAATAGATAACTTCGGTGTTCCGTGTTGATGTTACTCAAAGCTTACCCAGAAGTTTTCTCAATATCGATAATTTATGCTGGTTCCTACTACTGGAGCTGTATTCCAGCGTTTCCATTCTAAGCCTAAAGCTAACAACACACGGCAAAGCGGATTAATTATCGTAAGATTAACACACACACCTAATACATGCATACACATATCTAAGATACACTCAGGATGTTTTATCTCCCAGATTCGTTGCCCCGAACTACAATGCCACAAAGTGGATTTTCAATAGCCGAATAACGGTGTTGTCCGGTCCGGTCGCACGTAAAGAAAGGTTTTCTTTGATTTATGATAACGCCGACGCGTTGACTGATCCATAAATCACGCGGTGACACGTGACACTGATAGAATGCGAAGAGGAGGTTGGGCGTAACTTCCTCGCGAGAGCCCATCGTGTCCGGGCTGCACCTTATGCTTTCAATATGCAGCGAGACTGGGCACGCACACGGACGAAGCAAAACTATGCAAAACTCAAATGTTATATTGCCTTATCATGTCCCTCAATCCCAATAGAAGACCCGATTAAAGAATAATTTTTAACAGACAATATACTACAATCATAGCCATCATTGATATAATTTGCACACCAGCACTGGTTCATAAATTTGTATATTAGCTGAGTAAGCTTCATTAATTGTTAAACTGAATAATCTTGTACTCGGAAAAAAATACCACTTTGTCATATACATGTATATACATGAATTGTGAATATTTGTCAGATTCTCTAAAAAAATTACAATTTTTAATAGTTATTAAAATAGTAATTACTTTAATCTGTACATAAACTACATCATTAAAATTTTACATTATTAAATGCTATTACTTAATAAAATTTTTCTGTGTCTATTATTTCCATTTCAATCGTGCAAATGCACACGTTCAAGTGCAGGTTGTCTTCTGTCATATAAAAGTCAACGGTATTGGACGATTATATATCATCGACGACGAATATTTCAGGGGGAAGGGAGGATTAATCTCGGAGCGTTCCGGTATAGTGGCGACAGAAATTCTCGACGAAGGAACGTTTTATCCGACAAAAATTTCCACGACGAGGGCCTTGTTATCCGTGCGAAGCCACCACCACCACCGCTGCCGCCGCCGCCGCCGCCGCCAAAGTGAGCGTAATCGCGCGAGACGTGTTATCACTCGCAAATACGGGCAGTCTCGGCCGAGCGCCGATCCATCACGCGGTGATTGATGGAAAAGCGAAACCGTTAAACGCGCCAAATTACTTGGTTAATCGAGCAAAATGCACGGCGCGCGCGCGCGCGCGCGCCCACCTCGTCGAATGACAAATGAGAGACCCGTCGAATATCGACGTTTCCGTTGGGATCGCGCCGCGCGATTCCGCGCGCTCATCCCGGATGAGACGGGACGAAACGGGCAAACCGCCGTTACAAGTTAATCTCGGCGTCAGCGATATACGCGTTAATCAGTCCCCGGCGCGGAGCAAACGACGCGCGAACTCCATTCGTACGACGACGTAGCCGTGCAACTAACGACACGTCCGCGTGCGCGCGGAAGAAAATGGATTAACAAGCCAAAAAACGAACGGCGGATTTATTAATTTCTGCCGAGGCGAGGTAATCCGCCACACGGTCGCCTTCGGCAATGAGGCGTTAACCCGTCCCGGCGCATCAATCTCACTCGGATCTCCGAGGCGATAAGCGCGAGGAATTCAGAAGCGTTATCTTCAAAAGCGCGTGCCAACGGAGGAGCGGTACATACTCAATAAAGTATATTTATTTATCAAGTATATATGTACTTTCTCTGGCGTAGAACAAAAAATATCAGGAATCTCTTATCTTTTTGATTACCTTCAGACAACTCTTACTTCCGAGTGAGAGAAATGAAGACGGAAGAAACCGGAGAAATATTGTAAAAAAAAGTTTATATCGTAAACTGGCACTTGATTCTTCGTATTTTCAGATTAATCAAGATAAAAAATATATTATACATACATTACATGCCTGTTTTACGTCCTCTTTTCTTCGTGTGCGGCGAACAGGGATGTAATCTCCACATAAATTTACAGCAAGTTTAAAGGAACGCCAAATAACTCACCGTACCGATAGACCTGAAGCGGTTCACAATTAAATTGTGTGAAACAAAGACGCCGTCCGGTGCGAAAAGGGCGAGGGCCCTTGATGTAACAAAGTCGATACCGTTGTGCACGCGCAGCATACATGTAAAATATTTACACACGCTCGACACGACCACGTGCAATATTAACTGCAGAAAAAAACACGGGTTTGGAGCGCGCGCGCGGGGGGGAGGGGTGGCTTTATAAATATTTACGCAAAAACGGGAATTTGTCCAAGCCACGCTCCGCGCCGACGTTCCTGTCATACGAAGGAGCTCGAGATCCCCGTGTACCGCGCATATGTGCACCTGGACACATTCCGCGAGTACTGCCGTCTCCGTGATCCGAATTAATTCCACTCCGTCGTCTCACCCTCCCCCCTCTTCACTCGATGGCACGATCGTGGGTCCGTGGACTTTTTCAGCATTTTTATATTCCCCGTAAACTCGGTCGCGACGACGACGGCAGCGAGAAAGAAGAGGGAATGCGACGCGTAACGCGAGCGTCGCATTGCGAGTCAAATGGCGAAAGCGATGAAATACCCGAATGGAGAAAATATCCCGAAGAGAGCTGAAGAGAAAAGGGCTGCAAGTGCGCGACGTCGTTGACGGCGTTCAATGGAAAGTCTACTCCACTGAAGACTAATGGCACACCGAATGTCTGGTCAATAGCAACGGTTTAATATCGAAAAGCCAGGGCAGACATCGCACATGCTCCCAAGTCGGACTGAAAAAAGGAAGAAGGAGTGTAAAAGATAAGGCGAAAGAAGGACGTCAATTTGTTATCTGTTATTTGCGTCAGTAAATTATGTCGCGCGGCTACACTCTTGAATTTTGCTCTCGTTGGTGTACGTTATTATTAATGCTATCACAAGAAGTGAAGCGGAAAATAATAAATGTCGAAGATGTTCACGATATAAAAGGCCTATATCGAGTTTCTTTGCGGAAGCTTAAAAGTCAGTTACGTGACTGATTAAAGACACTGTCGTAAAGAAAATGCAAAATAAAATTGGAATAAATTGCGAAACAATTCTCGTATTTTCGAGATCTTTTCACAGCGTATTGACATTTCAGTGAATGTTTTGTGCATATTCTTATTTTGTATTAAAATGTATGTTTTAATTTTACAAATTTTACGTACATTTAAAAATGATTTAATTAATGATTTAATTAATATCGTTTATTTTAATGAGAAATCTATGCCACTAGATAACTTTCAATAGATGCAATGATTAGAAACACACATCTTTCGCTATTATCGTAAAAATTCTCTTTCTATGTGAAAGCTCAAATAATCTATTTAAATGCTAGAGATATATTTAAAAAAGCCAAAGTATAAAATAACTTTCAACGGCTATAAATAAGCCGGAGGAAGATATTTTACTTCATTATTGTAGTGATCTTGCAATCTTATTTATTAAAGTGGGAAATTCACTTTTATTTCTTGAATTACTTATTTGGTCTATTTATACTGCAATTAATAGTAAGGTTCAGCATATTTAAACTGAATCAGCAGCTTCGATTAAACAGTTAAATGGACGAAACAGACAAATTACTTGAAATAATTGAGAATCATGTTTTTAACAATTCTATTATGGCCAACGAGATCTGTCAATCTGATACAAAAATACAAATAAGAGATATAAATCATCAAAGTCCTTTCTCCGATGATTAAAATCACCAGATTTTCTAATGTCTATGAGAAAAAAAAATACTTGATTTGACTTTATACACACAATGTAGCTGAAGTTAGCAACCAAAGGCAGCAGCCAAATGTCGGACGGTCAGGGCCAAAAGTCATATAAACGTTTCCAGGGGGCGCCATTCAATCAAACATTAAAAATTCCCTGGTTATGAGATTTTTAACAAACTTTAAGAAATTCGCACAGAGTTTAGTCATTATAATACATAATCGATCATTTGCGACAAAACTTGTAATTTACCAACTGTGATAAATTTTTTAAAATAATTTTTATCGTTTTCCGCGCCTCACGCCTAAACACAAAATACGATTTCCTTCAAATTTGGCTAGAAATATCTTACCGTAACGCACAATCGACTGATCGACCATTCGCGAGAGGACGTGCATTTTCCTAATTGTTATAAATAATTAAAAAATTAATTTTGATCGTCTTTTGCGCCTCACGCCTAAACGCATGGTACGATTTCCTCCAAATTTGGTTAAAAACATCTTTTTGTAACGTACAATCGATCATTTGCAAGGGGTTTTGCATTTTCCTAATTGTTATAAATAATTAAAAAATTAATATTGATCGTTTTTTGCACCTCACGCCTAAACGCATGGTACGATTTTCTTCATATTTGGCTGGAAATATCTTTCCGTAACGTACAATCGACTGATCGATCATTCGCGAAAGGCCGTGCATTTTCCTAATTGTTATAAATAATTAAAAAATTAATATTGATCGTTATTTGCACCTCACGCCTAAACGCATGGTACAATTTTCTCCATATTTGGCTGGAAATATCTTTCCGTAACCCATAATCGACTGATCGATCATTCACAAGAGAACGTGCATTTTCCTAATTGTTACAAATATTTTTTTACGTTTTCGTCGTCAGCTCTGGGTGCTGCAAAAAGCGGTGATATACTTTACAAAAAAAGTCGCTGCATTATTTTTGTAATCAACTATGTTTTGCAAAAATGCATTTTCATAAAAATTTCTCATATACGGTTAATTAAATCGTTCTAGACTTCAAAAAATGTTTTCGTAGAAATTTGACGACAGCCTTCCTTGTATTGATCTGACTAACGTAATTAACAATTTAAAAAACCATTAAACAATTAATAACAATCGCGAATGAAAATCTCATAACCAGGGAATTTTTAACGTTTGATTGAATGGTGTCCCCTGGAAACATCTATGACGTTCGGCTGCTCGGCGTTTGGTTGTATTGTATAAACAAAATATGCTTTAATATAAATTAAAGAAAAAAATATAATTTTCTGTATGCATACTTAATTACATAAATTCATTTTATTTATGCTTCAGGAACTTGTCAATCCTTTTCCAATCTTTAATATCCTACATGTTCTTTTTAAGTTCCCTTTGATATAAAATCTCAAAAACACGTTAAAAATTTTGCTTTATTAATGAATAATCCTACCTTAGACCGCCATTAAGTTATTAATCCAAAGCGAGGCCGTTGTTAAAACACGTGTTTCGCTGTGCGTAAATGCGACGAGAAAGAGAGAGGGAAAAGGGGAGAAAAGAGAAATTATGAATATTTGCGCAGGTGGGTGAAACGAGGGGCGCAGGCAAGAATGCGTCCCAATATTAATTAATGGAATGCATCTTGCGCGCAATATTTGCTCGTATACAATGGTCGGATCAATTGAGGCTTACGCTCGCGATGCGTGTCCTGCAATGAGAGTATGTGCGCTTTATCTACACATCGGTGCGCGCGCGAGTCTCCCTATTTACTTCGGCATATGTACGCGCCGCCGACTAGATCTTTATATCTTTAATATAGAATTACGGCAGAGGACGTAACATTCATGCTTATTCGGTATAGCAAGACTACAGGTGAAACCGAATACAGTGAGGTGAGTTACGCTAATCGCCGCCGGTCTCTCGATCTCACGAATATTTAGCGAGCGTCAGCACGCTATTTCTCATCGATGACAAATCATCGTGTTTATTTAGTAGACTTTTACAATTTGTTAGTTTTTATGTACTAAGTGTGTGCTGGATTACCGATGGTGAATCTTAAATCAAGAATGCACCAAAGATTCTAATTTATAATTCGAGAATTTTTCTTTTTTTTTCGGTATAGTCACGATTTATAAGTATATTTTTAATTAGAATAAATCGATTTCAAACTTCAAAATTTTTTAGACGATTTTAGAGTATGCGTCTTGATTATAGCTGCGCTAAAATACTTGCTCATTCTTATTTCCTCGTTCTCCGAATTCCAGATAATAAGATAATTTAGATACGAGTAAATATCTTCTTATCCTCTCTCCTATATTTCTATACCTGTATACTCATATATTAGCGCAATTTAACAAAGAATGTAAACGACGTCTTAAAAGTTACGTATACACATACAGATACATGTATACCTTAAATACATCGTGAACTATTCTGCATATGCTCGGCATACGTGAAATATTACAATTATCAAATCTACAGAAAATTATTTTCATATTCGAATATCAACGACGTGCCTCCCGTTTTCAATTAAGATACCCGCATCTCGCGCTGATCGCGCTACATGCGCATTTTCGTTCTACGGCAGAGGCTTTCTTAGCCCGAGGGTTTCTTAGGACCTTTCTAATCTCCCCGTGCATTTTACAATGCTAATTCGCATAGCGAATAACGCCACGCTACTGTCACGAGTTTTGCCCCGTTCCCACGATCAACGGGCGCATCTTTGCGCGGGCAATTTGTTGTGCGTGTATATACAATGTTCACGCAATTGCACGACGCGCGCCGTTGCTCGAGGAGAAACGGGTGGTGCGTGCGTTAACGAATGCGGTTTTCGCGGCAGGAATAAAATAAATATAAGGAAAAACAGCTCGCGCGGAACGCTTGGACGATAATCGCGCGCGGCTGTAACTTGCAAATGGCAAATAACTGGAACGGGCGTACCGTTGAAATCTTACGCGACCAGTATTAATAGCTACTACAACGTTCGCGATAATTTAGATGTCTCCGGCATTCCACTGGAGCGAGAGCCACTCTCAGCTTCCCGCTTTATTTTCGTGAATATAATTAATTCCGTTCTGATATCTCAAAAATAAAAAAAAACGCCAATAGACGATTAATCTAAAGCTTTTCGTAATCAATCGAGTGGAAAAGAGATGGTGAAAGGAAAAATGGCATCTCTTTAGGAGTTCTAAGATAGCGTCCCGAGACTGCCATTAATTATCACTCAAATCAATTTTGATTGAGACAAAAAAATAATTATCGATTTTGATTCTTCACATAATGATGTGAAGAAAATATATTTTCGAATTTCCCTTTTAATCGCTGGAATTTTTTTGCAAACTTTATCGTATCGCTTTACAAAGTTTTTCGGAAATTTAGAACTTTTTATTTAAAAAAAAAATTGAAAAATGTTATGAATTTTTCGGAAATCAAAGAAATAAAAAATCTCACGAGGGTGTTCATTAAATCTCGCAGAATTAGGCCTGTAAATAAGAGAGGGATAATTGGATGAGGGATTAAATCCGGATGATCGGTTTTCATGCGGGATATAATGGCGACATGCACGTTCATCCACATTTACCAAAACTTGTTGACGGAGTTAATATTTATTTTTCGAGGGGGACAGGATGCAGCACGAAAAATCGTTATCGTTCGCCGTCATGCTGATGTTTTCGTTATTAAACGCGGGCTCTAATAAAGGATCTGTTAGATTTTCTGCAGTAAATCGGAAAAACGTATTCAGTCGCAAATAATACCGTATTAACAATAAAATCAAATAACTAAAAATAAAGTACAATTTTTAGTGGTTTTCAATCTCATGATGCGAAATAAAAGCGCAAACCAGAATTAAAGGGATTGCAACAAATAAACTCTCGATATATTCACATGAAAAATGAAACATGATACATATAAATGTACGATTTATCACAATTATATTGCAACAAAATTTTTGATAAAATATATAGAATAAATATAAAAATATCTTGCTAAAACGTATATACTCGTACTTTTCAATCAATTAATTTTTATTTTGTAACTGAAAGTTCAATTCTATATTCAAAAAATTTCTTTATTAGATATTTATTTGATTTAGTCATGTCAATGATTAAGAAAACCATTTCTTATTCCAATTATTATAAAATTACTTAAAAAATAAAATTTAATTGTTACTTCTATATCGTATCCTGATTTTTTGCTTTTTTGTTAAAAATAAAATTTGCGTATTTAGGCAATAAAGAGTAAGGAATATTTATAAAATTCACAATTAATAAATAATCAATAAACATTCTATGTAAAAAGCTGAGAAAAAAATTTATAATAATTAAATATTTTATATATTTTGTTTAAATTTGTGTAATTTGTTGTAATATTTTAATTAAAAATTTATTATTAAAATATCTTTGTAAAAGCATTTTAATAATTGTTTCTTTCTGTTTTCTATGTCTTTTTCCATTTCTGCATAATTAGAAAAACTATAAATATTGAAGAAGTTATTTAAATTCTCTAAAGAGATAAATTATCAATAAGTTTCGAGTTTTTTCTTTCATTTAAAAATTAACGATATCGTAATTATCGTGCAGTACTTTTCGATCACGATGATAATTTTCGACAGAATCCAAATCACTTAGTATAAACCACGGATCCAGTAAAATTGAATAAAACAGACTGCTGCGCCATATACAGCTAAATTAACTTTGATAACGCTGATTTTATCATTTATTTATATTTAGATTATTATTACTGTATATGATGTAGATAATAAAAATGTATATCAATATTATTAATTAATATATAAATGATACATTGGCATTAATTTAAATATACATATATGATGTCAAAAATATACAAAATACAAAGCTAACTAGCATATAAGTTCATTATTGTTCTTCTTTCTTAAATATTACGTTAAAAATTTGCGATCGCTTGTGTTTGTTACAAATAACAAATTTAAGTAATCAATAAAAACATTGTTATCTTACTTATCTCTTGTAAGAATTTTCCCGAACACCGGCACGTAGCGCCATCTGTCGCGGTGCGCCGAAACGAGGTAGTACGGAAGACGCTGCTCGTCGGATGCGTCGTCGGATGACGTATCGTTACGCGACGCGCCGCTCGCGTTCAGTTCGATGTCGACGACACCGATGCCGCGACAGCCGGGAAAGAAGCATCCGCGCATCCGGGGGAGAAAGAGAGAGAGAGAAAGAGAGAGAAAAGGGAGAGAAAAGAGAAAGAAAAAGAGCAATAGGAGCGCCTCGTGCGTCGCTATATAGGCTGCGTTTCAATATTCACTGTCAGTACTGAAATTCTACAGTGTATGTGACGTAAACTATAGATTTTCAGTACTGGCAGTGAATATCGAAACGCAGCCATAGTTTCCTGTCCGCATTAAGCCCGTTCCACTTTAATCGCAAGCAGCCAGTTGCGACTTGCGACAGCCAATGACTGTCGAGCTTTAACTAGAAACTAGGCGCTCATTGGCTGTCGCAACTGGTTGCTCGCGATTAATGTAGAACGGGCTTTATACGCGCAATGTATAGAGCGAATAGAGCCAGTTCCTAACTGACGTAAGGGAAGTGGAAGGAAAAGGAGAAAAAAGAAAAAAAAAAGAGAAAAAAGAAAGATAGGGACGGTGCATGCGGGCGGGCGTGCGTGCGTGCGTGCGTGCGCCGGCCAAGCGTGCACCGCGGGAATTAGAGCGGTCACCTCTAGCCGATTCGGAGAACGATTTAGCGTAGGCAACAAACGTTCGATGTAGTGGAAGCCGCGGGAAGATTATCGAGTCTCGTTCGCGCAGGATATCCTGCGCGCGCGGATCGCCACCGGAGAGAGTCGGGCAGAAACGGATGTGTGTTACTCGTGTGGTCGATCCGGAACCTTCATCACCGACGAGACGGTTATTAGTGGCAGCTTTGTAATTACGCTCCAAGTCAAAGGGACATTTTATAATCCACTTATCGCGACTCAAACGAAAGTCAAGCACGCAAATAGATAATTATGTCATTCATTGTGCAGCCTATTACAAACAAGATTTCACTTTGTCGAAGTAAACTCAATTTGAACGAGGTTTAAGCCAGCGGCATACGATACTTGCCTTTGTGTTAGAATCCCAGCGAAAAACGGTAATGAATTCGACATCAATTCGACGTCGAATCGACATCGAAATGATGATTTCGATGTCGAATCGATGTCGATCCGATGTACTATTTCTCACTGGGATGCTTGCTGAATAGAAATACTCTGCTCTGATTGATGTATTTCTGAAGACGGATGAAAATGCAAACAGTATTTCTAGTAAGCAAGTAGTTAAGTTTCAAAAATTTAACAGTACTTTTCTGGACAGCTAAGATGTATCGTTGTAAAGTTTCACTAACATCTGTTCTATACTTCTACGTTTAATACAACAATAAAAACTGAAAAATCTTGAAAATTCATCGATTCCCATAAGAGCCCACGTTAATAAAATATTTAATATCTAAATAACCAGCTAGTTCGCCTTTCTAAAATTTTGACAGTCAACTTATATCACTAATTTAAACTTCTCTATAAAATTTCATGAAAATCTGTTCATTTTGATTTAGCAGCGGAGCTCCCTTAAGTCAATAAAATATCCTTTTTTCGTACGGCAATAATTGATTCAAGAATTGTGGAAAAAATTACGTCACTTTTCGGCCGTTCGGAGATGCGACGTACGTTCTACGTTCACTTCGTAAGAATCTTCGTAAGAACGGTGTTTTTCATAGCACAATAGACAACGTAACAGCAGTGCATGGTTTCGTCGCGGTCTTACGACACGCGGTTACCGCAGCGCACGCTTCATAATGAACGAAATTGCCTCGGATTCCCCGCGGAGAATTATCGAGAAGCGGGAAACGACGACGGGAAACGAGTTCCGGCCTTGACATCTTCGCAAGGCCTGCTGGATTCAGCGGCCTGCTACATTTATACGTACATGTAAATGTATGTTAGGATACGGCGGGGCAAGGCTACCGTGCTTAATTACGCGTACGCGCTACTTTTCCGTCGAGAAACGTGCGATTAACCGGCCGATTTCAATTTCACGTAGACCAAATCCGTCCCGTGTCTCTCCCTCACCCATCTCTCTCTCTCTCCATCCCTATGTCGCGTTTCGTCCGCGTGATAAAGTCGTTGCGCCTCCGTCGGCACGATTCTCGGAAAATGCGTGGCACTTTATTTACGCGATTACACTCCGGGCAGGAGCGATTAACGCGCGCGGCCCCAAGCGCGCCGTGAAACGATTCGCAGGCACGCGATATCGGCAGGCTCACGCTCCTCGAACTTAACAGGATCCGGCGAGGCCGATCATCGGTTTCCCGGGAATCGATCGCCGCCATTTCGTTCTCGTCGGAAAGGACCACGCACCGTTTATAATACTTTTAAGTATCTAACGGAATTTCTCGAAATGAATTCCCCGAATCCTAACGACGAATCGGGACTTCACACTCTAATAAACGTAAAATATAATCCAGCTCTATCACACTTTCTTCTATCTATGGTCAGTTTCGATCGATTTCGAGATATTCTCCTCTCAAAAATATAATTAAATATCGTCTTTGTGCTTAGCATCAAGTATCACTCACCGTAATGAAACTGATATAATTCTGTTAGATTACAATATTTTATATAAACATACTCTGGGAAAAATAGTTTTCCCAAAATATACGGTTATAATCAACTTTGGGGCTCACGATTAAGTAATCAAATTATTTAAATTGTTCATAAACCTTATTTTGATTATTTTTTCAAATTAATCTTGTATTAAATAAAAATTGCTATTAGCTGTTCTATCTATTTAAAAAATTTTTAAATTACTCCAGTCAAATCTTTCTATTAATTATCCAGTCGATATTCACACGGAAAAAAATATTGTTGTTTTGACAATATCTTTAGTTTCAAAACGGAAATCTTGAAATGAGATTATATTGCGTTAAATCAAAAAGATTTGCTTGAATAAAGATTTATTTTAAAATTTTATATAGTTTAACCAAGAAAACGCTATTCTTGTAATTTAAGAATAATTTTCTTGAATGGAAAGGTAATAATATTGGATAGAAAATATTACATGTTCAAATCGAAGATTATAATTTTCTTAGAATAAAATTATCAAAACAATTATATTATATTCTTGAAATAACACTTACAGTATTGAAATAAGACTATAATATTTTGAAATTTAAGATTTTCAAATTCTTCTAAGAAGATTATATATTGTTGGTCATATGTGAAACAATGATCGCGTTAATTTGAATACATAAGTTTCAATTTGAGAGTAATTTTTTTCTGTGCAGTTACGCAAAGATAATTTTTACTTACGTGTAAGGCACTAACTAAAATATTAAGTTATTGAACTAAAAAAAAAGACGATTAAAATTTTTCTCACAGTAGGGTTACGAACAATCCAAATAATTTGATTACTTAATCGTGGACCTCAAAGTTGGTTAGAATCATATTATGGGAAAACTATTTCCCAGAGTGGAAAGACAACCAGTGCGTTTAATTTTAACCGTATCGCAAAATTGTATGCTTAAATACAGTTCACTTGTACAGAACAGCTGTCGATGTTCACTCGGACAGTCTTCGGATAAAGAACGAGAATTTATTGTCTGCATTCTATTTTCAGGGTTTCGATCGTTCGCCAATTACAAATTGCTAGATCAAAATGACACATGCGACAAGTTAAAACGAGCGTTCTAATAATAAATTAAACTGTCTGATGCCAATGTTGCGCGGCGGATTCTAACGCAATAGTTTATCGGCCGCGCGCAAATCTCTACCAGTGCTCCCCTGAAATCAATAACATCTGATATTAATACGTCGACGGGACTGAATTAGTGCTACACCCATCTCTCCCACGGCACTGTACATTACCCAGGCATAATTATTACCGCCGACTGCCCTCGGTAATTACTCCGGTAAACTCGGTTCGAACGTGGACACATGTAAATATTTTCGTTACACGTCGCGCGCGAGCTGTCAAAGATTTTCGCCAACACGATTAAATTCATATTTGACACAATTGTTGACGCAAGACGCTTTGTCAAAGAAGCGCGCACTTTTATTTCCCCAGCGGATATTACAATTCAGTTCAGTCGTATCAATTCGCGATTGCAAACACGAGTTTCGCTCCACTCAATGCGAATGAGAACATTAATTAGAGGCAACTTTTATTGCGCTGCTCCCCCCCCCCTCTCTCTCTCTCTCTCTCTCTTAGATATCATTCGCGCGATTCATTTTTATATTTATAATAAAAAAAAAAGAAAATTTGCGGCATGATATTTGATAAAAAAGAAATATATAAAGAGCAAAAAATAAATTTACTTTTGTCGCAACTGCACGTTGTAGAATTTATTTCTATGCTTTGATTCACATTATAATCGAATAAAATATTGCATTTGCAATGTACAATGGAATATTTTTTAAATGCCAAAATATATTTAAGTATACAAAAACAATTTTGTTTTTGGATAAATGTATTTATTTTAATATCACTTTTTATTAAAAAAAAATATTTTGTATGTTTGTAAAGATATTATTTTATACTTGCCAATAATTATTTAAATATAAAAAATGATGAAATCAATATGAATACACTTTCTCAATAAAAACTTACTTAATAAAACTTAGTAAAAAAAAAATTCAATATACAATTTGTTGCTTGACATTGCAGAGAACAATAGGGACATTAGTCATCAACATTGATTTGAAAAGGGATTGAAAATAAAAAATAATTAATAGTCTTTCTGATTGAGCATTGAAATAGAGAGAAAATCCTTGGAAAAAAATATAACATTAGTAACTCGATAAAAATATCAAATTGGTCGGTTAACAAAGTTTTCAATCAGCGCAGATACACGTGTGTCAGAATTTCAAGCGTAGTGTAGGCGCCGAGAATTCTGTAATTTAAATCCATCCAAACTCTCTCCATTGTCATCGTCAAATCAAATTAGGATCGGTGCGCGGATAGAATGCGAAAATCTAGCGATTTAACGTTGCATCTCCCGATTATTTTTATCACGATTTGCCTGAGTTTTACGAATGATTCTCAATTGATTTTCGATTCCACGAACATGTTGCTTACGAAAATGCTCGCGTTTTTCTTCTCCCTCAATGAAAGTGCACGCGACTCTCGCGTAATTTCGCTCTTATTGATCCGGCGAGATCATGCCGCGCTGAGAATGCGCTAGTCTTGCAACCGCGACGGCGAAGAAGTAAATGGGAAACGAGGCGAGGCCTTCTCTCTCGTGTTCCAATTCGGCCGGGAATATACGAAATAGGAAGCCGCATCCAATATATTGAACGTTATCGATTCGGTGATATATGTATAAATATAAAGATAGAGAGCCGATGGGGAGAAAACGCGTTTTTCAAACGTGCAGCTATTTCGTAACTCTTTATGCGTTGTAATGTAGCCTTAAATAACATAGGTGCGAGCCCCAAACAGCAAGACCGGGAATAATCGAGCGAATTCTCACCGTATATCGGGAATATCGAGTGAACTCTCCTTCCACTGTTTAATTTCCATATCGTCCGGCCAGTTTCGCTGCTCTTCCAGGTTTCACAGCGTGGCGTTATTCTTTCTTATGTAAATCACGACCTCACTTTTGCCGCGAAAAAGAAAAAACCGTATAAAACGAAATCGCGTAAGATCAAATATTGCCACAGGAACTACTCGATGATGTGTTAATCGAACGAATAAGTTATTTCCACTCTTCTGACGCATTAATTTCTTTTTATCTCAGTTAGTGGAATAAAAAACAAAGGATATTTTATTTGTTCAATTATTATGAAATAATTCAATCACGCGCAATTTAACCATTTATAAAAATTTATAAATATTAAATACGAAATTTTAAAAAACAATGTCTTCAAAAAAATCCTACTTGTTTTTTTATTTTAAATTAAAGAATAAAAATTGTTGCCTGTAATCATATATTAGTTTAAGCTTTCTCTCTTAAATTTAAAATAATTTACATAAAACAATAAAAAATATTTTTTTTTTAATATTAAATTACAAACAAAAAACCGAGATCTAAATTACTAAAATTTGTAACATCTTTTCGTACTTTTTAAAATTCCACTCCATTACCTATCTATATCGAAATTTCAACAAAAACCACAAAATTACTGTTTCAGAATTAAAGTAATCATCTTCGGTTGGAAAATATATAATCTATGCACACAATAAGTCTCAGAGCTAGACGGAGGAAAAATCTTTTTTTGTCAATTGTAAAGTTACAGTAATCTTCTTCTTCCTCTTAAGTAGATTTCTGTGACTTTCAAAAACTAATTCTCAACAGTTCTAACTTTCATTCATAATTATATCTTCCAATCACAACCCCTTTATTACCCCTCGTTCTTTAAATAATCCGTTTACCAAACTTCTCAGATCTCGGCAATATTACCGAAGTTTGTCAGCCTCGCAACTAAGGAAGAACCAAAACCGATGAACTCTATCTCACGCTTTAAATTGCTTAGCAACACATAATACAATTCGTAGTGCCAGAACGGTATAGGAAGTATGTACACTAAACTAGGAATATATAAAGCGTAATGTTATGCAGAAGTTTGAAACTCTCGAATTACTATCGACTCGTACGTATAAGTGTACTTTTGAGTTTTCATCTAACTCGACAAATTTGACGTCGGACTTGGCACCGGATGTCGGCGCTCGACGTTCTGAGCTTTAATGAGTTAAACTTGATTGAAACGATCTACCAGCATCTCGATGACACAATCACGTCAATTACGTGTCTTAATTAACGACTGCTCAACATGTAAAACAAATGAATAGTATTACAATTTAATCACAATTATATTCTAAATAAATGATGTAATAATAATGTAATCTTGTATTTTTTAATATTATTCCAAAATAAAATAAAATAAGTTGTTACAAAATTGACGAAATGTTCTCAAAAGTTTAAACTTTTATTTTTAATATGCGGGGAAACTCTTTCAATAATTTTTAAATAACATTTTATATAATATTATGTAAAAAAAAGTAATCCTTTTGTAATTAAACAAATTAGTGAAAGATTTTAAAATTAAAATAATTTTACAATATATAGAAGATTAAGATCAAGTTGATGTTTTTTTTTAATGACAAAAATAGTTTATTAAATAAGTTTGTTAAACAAACTATCTTTCATATTGGTTTCACAGAATTATAATTTCTTTTATACAATTAAAATAAATCAGAACCGTATGTATATGATCTATTTTTTGTCAAAATAAAAGTTATAAATTTTCTTGTTGATTTTTATTTCAATATAACAACAAAAACAGTTCATTTATCAAAACTTTTATTTTGTAAAAAATTGTACAAGTTGTATGCATTAAGTAAAAGCAAAGTCAAATGTAAAATTAATATGTAAATTAAGTTAAACTGTTAGAATTAAATTTAGAAGTTTAATTTAAGTAAATATAACGTTTGATAAATTGTATGCGTGAGTTCTCGATATACGTACAGTAATATTTAGGAATCTGTTGATGTTTTGTAAATTATATATTTAAAATATTGTTTATTATTTAGTCATTAGCGATTTGTAAATCGCGTTTAATCAATAAAACTGACGGTCCTTTTAAGAGAATCAAACAAACTGTAAGATATATTGCATAAAAATAAAAATCAATTACAAAATATAACATTAATATAATGAATAATTAAAAGTTTAAATTTCTAATTTTAATTTTGATTTATTGTTATATTCATTTTAAAGTATTCGAAAAAAATTGAATAAAACGCACAATCGAGCAGGTGTCTCACCGTTACATTTTCTTGTAACGGTAAGACATCTGCCTCCTGTCCGTTTTCTCCGTTACATACACGCTACACATATCCATTTTATAAAATTCACACTCGATCATTTATAAAATATTACGATTGCGTCAGGAGAAACGAAATGAATTGCTCGTAAAAGAAAAAAATTAGATACATCCGAACGGATCAAAATGCTTCCGGCAACAGATGTGTATTCCTCTAAGCTTTTCCCTCTCAACCGTTACCTCAGAGAGTCGCTGAGTAGCGAGCGAGTTATTGCTCTTCTATTATGTAAGATTATTGAAATGCGCGGATAATTGGATAACGAAGTCAATCTCTAGAAATGTATAGTATGCTGTACAACAATGAAATAAGACAGCATTCTTGTTGCATCATATAGAGGAGAAGGTGGTATTATGGTCCCTCTCCATTTATTATACAATAACTAAATAATAATCAATGTTTTCAATTAAAAACTTATCTTTTTCATTCGCTTTCTCCTTCTAATATCAATTCTATTGTAATATTACCTTCTCATATTGTATATCAATATTTTAACATTTTATTTTTCGTTTTATGTAAAAAAAAATTTGGATTATAAATATCCAAGAATTATCACTTATAATTCCAATAATGAAGTGTTTAATTAGCGCAGAAATTCTTTTTCGGAAAAAATTAGAGACGTTATATTATTTCTGCTGATTTATTTAAAATTAAAGAAATAAGGTTTCTTTATTTCTTTTCACAAAAACAAAACTACATAATTTAAGTAGTATCAGGTTTGTTTTACTTTTAATTGTAATAAAGTGAACTATAATGTTCACAATATGTTGGTTTTAACATTAATAAATAAATCAAGACGGAGAGACAACTTACGTAAGACAACTTACGTAAGACTTATAAGTCTCTCCGTCTTGATCTATTTATTAATGTTAAAACCAACATATTGTGAACATTGTAGTTCACTTTATTACAGTTAAAAGTAAAACAAACCTGAATTTTTGCTTGAATATAGAATTACAAAAATTCTATATAAAAAATGCAAGATACTTTATAAAATTATGTTTTTTAAAGCTGCTACGGACATTCTCTTCAAGATTTCTAAGAGGTAGCAGCTTTAAAAAAGTATAATTTTATAAAATATCTTGCATTTTTTATATAGAATTTTTATAATTTTATATTCAAGCAAAAATTAAATTAAATGGCATTAAAAATTTGAATAAACTTATGATACGACCACATCTTTAAAATTTAAAATATCATACATATCATAAAACAGCAGAAAATTTAGATAAAATCTCAAAAAATATTTTTGTTAAGTAAAAAATATATTACGAATAGAAGGAAATAAAAATATATAAATACACATGGAATGATTACTTCCATTATGGCAAAATTTCAGACAATTATTTAACACTTCTCTCTCTCTCTCTCTCTCTCTCTCTCTCTCTCTCCCTCCCTCTCTTTCATTCGCTCATTCGCTTGCTCGCTCACTAGTTTACTTGCTGTCCCTAACATGCATGCGTATGAAGAAACAAACGCGTACGCATGCTTCGAGAGAACGGATGCAAGCAAAAGAATTCTTATAGCCAGCGGCTAGGTCGTTTCTCGACCTTGCCGAGCGAGATTCCTTAGATGCGAAGAAGTTCGCCATTTTTATCGGTCGCTTACCTCGTCCTATCTCCTTTTATTGTTCTTTCCTCTCTGTATCGGATTACGTATAGAATAAAGCTGCTGGATAAAGCAAACGCTTTCTCAAATAAACAGGAACTAAAAGCGCATATAGTCAATTTCTCTTTTGCAAATACATTATTACAATTCATTCAATAAATCTTTACTTCAGCAAACATCAAATATAAATTAATAAAATAAACCACACGTACTGAATTATCAAAATATGTTGTATTCAGGTAAAAATGCAGCCGTGAGCGAGCTACATAAAATATTGATTTGCCGCTTAAAAGGTTACAAATTTATTTTTTGTTTCTTGTGTTATTAATTTTCCTTTATTAATTTAGACATATGTAAAAATTATAATATATCACTGTAAATCCGTTACGTAGATTTTATTTTGCTTGAAGAATCTTGATCCCGGAACATTTATTCATTCCTGACTTTCGAGGTTCTATCTGGTTCTAGCGTTACTTTGCAACTTGCGAATGCATCAGTTGAAACCGCTTTCGCACTCTCGTCACGAACCGCGAATAAAACGTTTCCTAAAAAAAAAAAAAAAATCCGCGACGAAGACGCGGCATTTAAATGCCAATTCGAGCCATGAAGGTCCGTTATACGGTAGAAATAAAATAAATGTGAAGAAAAGGACGATCGAAGTAACCGGGTTGAATTGGATCGAGGCAGAATTATCGAGTTGAATTTCAGTTTATCGGACGAAAGCGTTTTCTTCCAGGAAAACGTTTCACGATCATGCAAACGCACGCAATACAACACACTTTACAGCACGTAATTAAGACTCGATCTCGAAAAAAAAAAAAGCACGAATCTCTTTAAAAATCTTCTCGAGCTCTTCTTTCATCGAAAATAATCATTTTGCTAAAGTATCTAAAAATTTATTTGTATAATTACAATTCTAAAGATAATTTCGTTAGAGTTTAAATTGATTAATAAAATATCAAAACTTTTTGCAATACTGCTCTGTTTAATGTTCTTTATAATTACTTTGGTGTTCTATAATATAGAATTTATATAATTATTTTCAGATCTATACAGTTTAGAATTCTATATAAATACCTACATATATAACTAACTTTTAGATACTTCAGTAAAATGGTTCACATGTACGAGTTCCTGAGTACTATAAAAATTATCAAACATAAGTTAAATTATCATTAAAGACTAATTAATAAAAAACTTGTTTTTTTCTTGTTACAGCTTTTCCTATCTTTCCTATCTTCCGTTTTTTTTTTTTTTTACTTATTCGTCAAACCTCTCATTTCCTTTTGCGGGCGAATCGAACAAGATCGTATTCGATTTCGCGGCTAACCAATATCGCTTTTTCTTACAGCCGTGTCTCCGACGACGGTAACGTAACGTTAGCTGATTTTTATAGCCGAGTGAAACGAGAAACGCAGGAAATACCGCCCGACTCACATGTCACACTTGAAATTCGTTTGTCAGGATAGTTTATCAAGATAATTCGCTAAATTAATTCATATTAACACGCATCACAGCTTTTATTTCACAGGAAATCTTTCTTTGTAACTTGAGAAGCTACTGAGTAATAAAATTTTATTAATTTGTTTCGTTTTTGTTCATTTATTTTATTATTTATTTAATTTTAATTAATAAAAAGATCTTAATTATAAATCACGAACCAATTAATAAATTAATAAATACCTTTTATGTTACGTTATACATACAGGAGTTATAGCTTGAAAATGAAATATAAATAATAGAAAAGGTCAAGAGTTGAAGATACGGGGTACAATAGCACAGAGTTAATAAGGTAGCTGAAACGAGCTTCTCATTTCGCTGCCTCGCAGTTAACTCAGATAGCAAGAATCAACAACGCGCGCGAAACAACAGTATTAGATGACGGAACAGAAGGAGACGAGCACAGGGAATTTAGGTTTACAAAGTAGATTTGTAATGGCTGGTGAAAAGGAAGGGTGACTTGGATGTTTTTAAACTAAAAAAACTCACTCGACAACTCTCGTTTCGACTCGCTTCGACTTATTCTCCTAACTGCGGTCGCCAGGAAGCGATTAGTACTTTCATGCCTAATCATTATACTTTCTCTAAAACGCGAGTTTTTACCTTTAGCCTCATTCTGTCTACAAATCAATTTCATTACGTTTAATTGTCATATGTTTAATTTTAGATTTTATTGCTCTTTGTCAGTTTTCTTCGTCCCGTAGTTTTCCATTGAAATACGTCGCTCGTTTTTATTTACGCAATAAGAACACAAATAATATTGCATGTATTATCTAAAATTAAGTATTCTCTTTATTTTTATCTAACTAAAATTTCAATATTAAAAAACCGAGAGTTTATTATTTAGTAAAAACGTAAAAAATATGTAATAAAGTTATATACGTGTGATCATTACGCGATATCTTGTCTGAAATACATTATTTATTGATATATAGGTGGTTAAATGAACTATTAAAAGGATTTAAAGTTTATTTTCTACTAATTTCATAAATTTCGACAAGTAAGATTTTGTATTCACTCTAAAGTGTGGATCACAATGAACCTTCATAAGAGAAATATTCCATTCAATATCGATGCGCGCATAAATCGGCGGCAAAAGAGCGCAAATCGCGGTCAATTTTACGATTCTAATCGGTGCAGCGCGTCAAAGATATACGATTGCCGATCTGAAAGGGAAATCGAGCATACGACACGCTTCAAACAGATTACCCGGACGATCGGCCAGCCAGCGGTTTCGCCTCGTCGTGATCTGCAACCGCGAGCGGTGCCGCTCTTACCCAGCAAATTTCTACTTTTATTTATGACGGCAAATTGCGCTTAACGTCTCGCGCGGTACTTGAGGAAAAAGCACAAATATCTATCTCGCCGCCTGAATAATACGATGATTAACGATCGGAGATTAATCATAAGATGCTCGTTGAATATACATGAATATTCTAAAATCATCTAAAATCGAGCATACAACATCGCTTAATTAAAATCAAATATAATTTCAATAAATTAAAAGGAAATTTTTTCAATTACAATAAAATTTTTCAAAAATATGTTATATAATATATAATAGAAAAAAACATTTAATTTACCATTAAAAATGCTGACTATCGATCCTCTTTAATTCGTGTGTGATCTTGTGTCGTCTTACCTAGAACATAAACAAAAAAACAGAAAATTAGTTAACTTAAAATTAAGGTAAATTGCTTTTGTGTTTCATACATTTAATATTTTTATCATTACTCAAAATGTATATGCATTTTCTTTAACCCGCTTCTTTCAGTTAAAGAATCTACCCGATCTACCGTTTCTAGAGAGAAGTCGGTCAATGTTTATTTCGTCATTATAGCAGTAATCTAATTAGTTTAATGCGGTCAATATAATTAGCTCACTAGACTAGATAGTTTTCAAAAAGTAACTGTGGAAAAAATTTTCCCTATATTGTATAAAATGATATTCACGTAATTATACATTAATAAAAAATAGAAATAAAACAACCGCTACAAATGACATAATTTAACATATCAACATTAGAAATTTTCACTTTTATATCGACGTACGCAGAGTTAGGCAATATTAAGTATGTTAAATTATTATCACATTTATAGCACATGTAATTATTCATTATAGAATAAGCTGAAAATACAGGAAATACAAAAAATAAAGGATATGATATATAAAGGTATGATTTAATTTCTGCTTTCTGTTATATACCTTCTTTTAGTTTCCATTATTTAATTTTCATTATTATTAAACTTTACTTCCCGCCCCATCGTATCTTGATTCAAATTATCGAGTATTTAATCGTTAAATGTCAAGCGTAAAATCTGTACGATTCATATAACATGTAATTTATATAAACCATAATTTGCATTCGCAAGATTAAAATTAACTTTAATTTTTCAAAAAAAAAAAAAAAAACAATAAAGATAAGTTAAACTTTATTATCAATAAAAAAACCATTATTAAGTAGAGGCAAATTTTTCTTCGACTCTCGCCTTCCTCACTTATAACAAATGATATTAAAGTATAAGACGCGTAACATTAAAGTACATCCGCGAAGAATCGCAAAGCGGTGCGATTGGCGGAAATATGTTATATATATACATATATACATATATATATATATATATATACTCGCGGCGACAGAACGATCACGCACGCACGTTGATCTCTTTACGCACTGAAACGAGAGCGCGTCGAGAAGGATCACCGGCGACCCAGGAGAATGCACGCCGTAAATATTGGAAACGGCGTAAGGGACCCCGGCGTTTTTGCCTGGCGGCGGCGTTTTACTTTATATCATTCGGTAGAAACGCAGTCGCGGCTCGCGACCGCCGGCGCGCGGTGCAGCTATTTATATAAAACCAGATCCCAGCACAATAGCAACTTTCTACTCCTACACGGGAAGCGGTGGGGCCGGCGAGTGTGTGGCCGCGCGCGCTTACACGCCGCGGACGTCCGCTGCAACGTGCTGCACGCGCGCGCTCTCACGTTTTGCCGCGTGCGGAAAAACGCAACCAAAATTATCGGCTGTCTACCTCGACGCACGAAACGTAATTCTCCTTTCTTCTCTCACCTAACGATCGTGAAATTAGAACTTAACTCGTTATTTTATAATTGCCCGACAATCTTGGTCTTCGGACAAGCTCTATTGCAACTGACATGATTTAAAACACATTGGCTGCGCAGCATCAAGTCGAATTAATATAAGGCAAGAGAAAACAGATTAATAATTCATACGTCTTTGAAGTTGTTGCATGTGCAATAAGAAAATCTCACATTTATTGTAGGGATTTCTTTCTAAAAAATGGACACGTTAAAGAACTGACAATGCTAATTGTTGAAATTCGTTAACCTTCTAACATATATGAAAAACCCGGTTTTGAAAAGTCGTACTTTTCGTCCAATGCTTTGCTTTTATCTACGAATTTTATCTATGAATTTATATAATTTATTTACATTATATAATGCTTCATAATTTTATAATAAGTATTTTATTTTATATAAAACACAATATACATGTACACTACATTGTATATATAAATATTAAATATTATACAATTGTAATATTTTTAATATTTAATTGTAGTACTACAATAAAGTTAAAAAATATTAAGCATTATAAAATAATGAAAACAATAATTGTTCAGTGCTAAAGCATTGAATTTTTAAGACACAAGTAATTTGTTAAAAAAAAAATGATCAGTAGGCATCGATGATATAATAGCAATAATAATATGTAATAGGAAGAATATATGTATGTCTTCTCTTTCGATCTACACAATTATTATTAAAAATACTTCTTCTGAAGATTGGAGTATTGATTTAAAATATCTTTCCCTTATAATTTGCTTTCCGTGTATCCTTTCCTATAGAATAAAACTACATGTAAAAGTAAAAATGCCACCCATAGTGTATGCGTGACATGCATGCGCGTTCATAGAACGCTTTGACACTTCTTGGAAGCGAAGCTCATTATTATAGGAACGTTGGAAAGCTTCATTTCGAAGAGGAACCGGCACGCCCCGATGTTTTCTCCTGGCGAGCCATGCTAATCGCTATTTTATTTAGCGGACAAACTGGCAATTACATCGCTTCACGAATAAGACACACACCCACGCAGATCCATTCTGCCGATGGATGCGTGTTTGTTCGCAGATAGGGCCCAAGACAGCTGAAAAAAATTCATGACTGACAAAACGCAAATATTATTTCCGAAAAAAATTATCCAATAATAAATTCACAAATATTATATCAAACTGGAATTGTGGTAATGGAATATATAGAATATTTCACATAACTTTTTAAGTATCTGTTTATAAACAGCAATTTATATGCATTAGAAAATTATTTCATGAAAAAAGTAATGCGCGAATAAATGATAATTTATATATTCGTCTGCTTACTCTTCTTCAAAGAAAAATATGTTAAAAATATAATCTCTTACATATAAAATACATAAAGTACATATAAAAATATAAAATATAATACAATTTTTATTTCTCTTTATAATTCTGTAAAAATTTTATAAATGTAATACTGCTTAACGTAATTCTTTAAATTTTAGCTGCTCTTAATTTTCAATTTTTGCGAGAGAATAAAAAAATCAAGATATGTTATTAAAAAACTATCCTTTCAGTATCTTACTATTTTGAAATCTACCATATTCAGATATTTAAACAAATTAAAATAACAATTTATCAATTTCTATACACAAATAGGAATTGTTCGGTTTTCATCTGTATGATATAATAAATATATAATAAAGTATACGCAGAATAAAAGCTTCGCTGCAAACGCATTTGGTACGACAGTTATACGACACAAAAAGCAAGGAGGTAGAAGGGAGGATCACGAGGGAATCAAACGTAAAATTGATCTAGCTATTAACCGCAGGCATCACAACCAATGTAATCCACAGTTGAAAGCATACGATTTCGAGGTCGAGAAGTGATAAACTTGCATAGGTTCTTTTGCGATCGTGAGAATATCTAAAGAGCATCGAGCGCGATGACGGTGCCCGACGATGCGCAGCAGGCATGTTGCACAATACATTTCAATCCATTAAGCACAAATTCCCCGTTACATGATAAAGTCTACGTAGCCATGCGGAATCACGACTGCTGGATCACACAATAGATTTGCCTTGGATTTCTTCTACTTTATTCAAATACTAAAATCCTTAACGGATTAAAAATAGATTTTTTTTTTTTGTTTTGGAGAAAAGAAACTCTACGTAAAATTTTTGAATTATACATAATTCAAAAAATTCTATGCACGCAGTTTAATCTTGAGCTGGGCATTTAAATAACATTTTATTCTTTACTTAATTTTAAGTAAATTTTACTTTATTAAAGTATTAATTTGAAATTTTAGCTACAAAATATATGGCATATCAAATATTGAAAAAAATTATAACGCATAACATCTAATAAATTAGGAAAATCTTGAAATTCAATGAAAAAATCCTCTCTATTAATAAGCTGCACAAAGGAAACCAAAAAAGTACCATTCCACACCGACGACGACATAACATTGGCTATAAATCGTACCGATGAACGGCGCGCATTTGAAAAGCAATCATATAAATTGGACGAAGTCGTATAAATCTGATTCCCGCGACGATATCTTCAGAATGCAATTACATAAAAATATCTTCCGCGGAAACGCACCGAATTGTTGAAATTGAAGCCGCATTTCTCCCAACATATTTTATTACCTACAGATAATGCAGATTGCTTAGCGTAGAATTTGTTTTCAGTTTAAACAATAAAATAAAATCGTATCTTAATCACACAGATAAGTTTCCAAGCATATATATTATTTCATAAAGATAAGTTTCTTGAAAAGGTAAGATTATTAGCATATCATATAACAATTATCTCAACTGGATAATTATAATAATTAATGATAATAAAATAATATTATAAAAATATAATTAAAAAATAATAATACAATGAAACGCAAATAGTATTACAATCTGTATGAAAATAGTAAGATATTGTACACATGTATTTATTTAAGTAAATAAGAGTGTCAATCAAAGTTATACTTAATTAAATAGATCAATGGCAAAAATTCCTCCCAACGAGGACAAATCAAGTTAACCAGCACTACGCGATCGTCGATTATACTACTGATACTCGTAGGAAAAAAACATATCGCATGATGGCCTGCCATTCTTGGTGCTCGCCGTTGCGTTAAAATAGAGCATAAACAGCTCACGGAACCGCGCGGAACTTGTTAGCGCATTAACGCGGCGATGTTAATCACGCTCTCGAAGGAAGCGTAGAAAAGCCTCCCCGGAAGAGAAGCACGCATCGCGATGGCCGCGTATCATTCATTACGCGTGAGGGCATATTAATAATCGGCGTCAGGACCCGATACGTGACACCTACACGCGATTACTCACGGTACTCGCGATCCGTAGCTGCGCTCCCTCGGGACAGGACCCGTCCCGTGTCAAAATGATCCCAAGTGTAATTGTCGCGAATATCACTGTCAAGACTTGAAATCCTCTAGTGCCTGTACGGTACTACTAATGTTGTGCCGACGTGAGAACGCTGGAGTATCCCCGAGCGCGTCTGCCTTGACCTTTCGTAGGTAATTTCAATCTCTCTTGGGATCGAGTTGAAGCCAAATTTCGAAATAGGAGATATGTGATTTTCTTGTTCTTTGTTTCTCTTTTTTATCACGTCAATAATCCGATAAACATAAAAACGTTATTTATACCTTCCTAAAGTTATTTTATCGATCGATGCCCCGAAGAAATTTATTATTAAATTCCTCGATGAAAGTTAGCCTGAGTGTGATCGAGGGGAAAAACTTATCGTTTGTATAGTTTAGCTATGGAACTTAGTTGCGATACTTCGTGTCGAAGGTGGCTTAAAGTTTCCCCACAAAGCGGCGAAGTAACTCCGTCCGATTGTACGATTGAAAATAATCTTTGTGCTATCATTTCCCGGACGTTCGGTATAGTAAGCACGTTCTCTGTGTGCATACAACGAGGAGCAACGTTTCGCGATGATAATAATTTAACGGATCATCTCTGAAATGGGAAATACAGATATAAATTCCCCTCAAATTATACACATTTTATATTTGATATCCCCCGATAACCATCTGACAATTCAAATATCATCGTGAACGCGGATTTTACAGTTACGGCGATTGGTGTAACCACACGACAGCGAAGTGGAAGTAAAGCTAAGGCTGTATCACAGTTCCGTTAAAACAGTGAAGTCATAACGATCGTCCGCGCAATTAGATTCCACTCGCAATACTTGCGCGATGGAAATTGATGGTAGCCGATTTACTATACCGCGATACCAATATACGTAACGAAACGACAGCGATCCTTCTTCTTCTTCTCTCTCTCTCTCTCTCTCTTTCTCAAGGCGCTCAACCCTCGACGTGATAAATTCTCCACGAAACGCTGCGTGGATCGCCCTTAATTTATAATCCGCGCGAAACAGCGCAGCGCAGCCAAGGCGTCGCGGAAGCGCGCGGGGCGCGAATAATTCACTACGATACCGCTGTGTGCGGTAGTTACGTTCACTTAAGGCTCTATCTAACTAGGAAGAGCTGTGGGCGCCATTATATGCACCCTCTTATTTTATCAGACGTGTCTCTAGGTTTTGTGTTTACTATCCCGCTACCAGCGATACTTTTTCAACTTTTTTTTCTCGCCTCTTTCCCGCCGTCATCGTTCCAATCCAGCCGCTTGTAATGCCTTCTTGACGCTCGCCCTTTGTTGGCATCTATCCCAGAATTTATCCCAGTAATAATCAACCTACAATATTAACGGGTGAAAGAGAAAAAGAAGGGAGAGGAGGAGGAAAAAAAGTTGAAAGCACGTCGATAATGAGAGATAATAATGATTTCAAATTCAAGAGTGATATCTTGTATATAAATATATATATAAGCAAAATATAATGCATAATCTAAACGCGTACTTTATCTAAATGCGCGATATATTAAAGTAGTTCAAGATAAAACGCACTCTATTATTTTCTAAAATGAGATTTTCTAAAATTTGAAAGAGACAATTTTTTAGAATAATACTAGAAATAATTATTTGGTTTGTTTAATTTAATTATTATTATTTATTTGATAAAAAAATAACTAATTCTAAAATATAAAGATGTAAAACAAAAAAGAAATATAAATATATTTTATTTTATTCTTTTAACGTTTGATCTTAGGCTGACTAATTTGTTCTAATTTTGATAACAATTATAAAAGAATATTACGATGACCACTCGCAGATAGTAAGATTCGTGACGAAGCAGTTTAAAAACGTCGTGAAGTAAATTAATTCGTTAACGTCCCGCTGACGTGCGAAATATGTTTTTGAGTGACGAATCCACGCTGCGGCAGATGGCTGACAAGGACATCGCTGTTACGCAAAACGATGACAAAACGGTACTGGCCGCGAGTCAATCACCGATCTTTAGGCCAACTGCGACACGATCGTGAAACTCGATTCTCCATCGAAACTCGTTGTTCGCCAAATTGAGCCGTTGCTCACTCTCCATCGGTGTTCTTTTATTTTTGCGCTAGTGCGACGGATGCACCGCTCGCATGCAAATCAATACGAAGCCGGAGGAGAGATGAGTAAACTTCGAACCTCGATAAAACGCCATCGCGCGCGTCATCGGCGCAATTATCGATGAATTTACAGGCCACTTTGAAAGGTACATATTAATTTTACGACGTTAAAACGTTCCACGGTGAGAGATAAGCGTTGTCGATCGTAGCTCCAAACTTGCTTCATTAATAATCTATGATTATATCAAACAAATGATAGAATCAAATATTTCTTGTAAACACGAATAAAACCTGATATTCTTTTGTCAATAGAATCATATTGCGCAAGTAATCCATTACATTTTCCTTCTATAAAAGAAAAGGAGTAAGATCGATAAGATGTGTCAAATTTTATTAATTTTTGTGAAGACATAAAATATTGAATTTTTTTTAGATTTCCTAAAGTCTTGGTCATCATATATAAAAATTGAGAAATGTTATGTAAATTAAAATTTATAAATAAATTTTAATTTTTTGAAAACGTATCAATTTTATTTTATCCGTACGTGTGTGTGTAATTTTTTCAATAGTGATATAACGAACATTTAAATTAAAAATTATCCTTTTTATAAATAAAAAAATTTATTGTCTCATAACAAAATTCTTAATAATTTTTTAATATTAATACTTTAATACAAATAAAACATATTATTAAGTATTACATTTTTATACAGACAAACATAATTTTTAACTTACATTCATGAATGTGTCATCATATTTACTCATGACATCCATTCATTATCTCACTTATTGTGAGGTTATCGCGTTTATTTCTTTATTTGATAAAAATGTTGCAATGCAAAAAGTACAAATTAATAGTTATTGTTATACACGTTTCTTATTACATTAGATTGTAAGTTTATAAAAAAACAAAAACGTTTATTACCGTTATATCATTTTTTTATGAACAAACATAAAAAATTACATATAAGTACGTCTAAAACAAATCATTGTATTATTTAATTTCATTATTCAGTTTATTATTCAACTTAAAACTGAAAATTATACAAGAAAATTATAAAAGATTATTTATTATTATTTAAAGTCTCTAATAAGTTGAGCATCAGTTTCATTATTTGTTATTAACTTAAAAAATTAATGTTGTTATCCTTTCTTTTACCATATATTTACTATATATATCCAATAAATTTTTAGAAAGAATATTTATAAATATTAAATAATAAACATTCAAAATATTTAAATAAATGTTGAAATGTATACATGTTTCTAAATATAATGTCAATGTGCATATATTTTTATATATAACTAGCTATGCCCTGCCACGCGTTGCTGTGGCTCCTTATATCTTAAGCTACGTTTTTTTCAAATTTTCTTTGCTTTCGTTGTTTAACTTTCAAGAGCCTTGCTTTACTGTTGCTCTTTTTATTTTATTTTTGAATAAGCATTTATCTATCTTTAATAAATCTAATATTCACGTACTTCTAACTTTTTTTCTAAAAGCTGCCATGGATTTAGAAATCCATTCAAAAGACTGTTTTAAATAAGTTCCTTTTTTTCAATAAAATAACTGCCATCTTTATTTTTCTTATTACCTTAATTTAAACACAATAGAAATTTTTTCGCCTCTCCCGGTCTCTCCCGTCTCTCCCCATCTCTCCCGGTCTCTCTCCTGGTCTCTACCCGTTTCTCTCCGTCTCTCCCGGTCTCTCCCCGTCTCTCCCGGTCTCTCCCCGTCTCTCCCGGTCTCTCCTGGTCTCTCCCCGTCTCTCCCCATCTCTACCCGTCTCTCCCCGTCTCTCCCCGTCTCTCCCGGTCTCTCCCGATCTCTCCCCGTCTCTCCCGATCTCTCCCCGTCTCTCCCAATCTCTCCCCGTTTCTCTCCGTCTCTCCCGGTCTCTCTCCTGGTCTCTACCCGTTTCTCTCCGTCTCTCCCGGTCTCTCCCCGTCTCTCCCGGTCTCTCCCCGTCTCTCCCGGTCTCTCCCCGTCTCTCCCGGTCTCTCCCGGTCTCTCCCCGTCTCTCCCCGTCTCTCTCGATCTCTCCCCGTCTCTCCCGGTCTCTCCCCGTCTCTCTTGGTCTCTCTCCGTCTCTCCCGGTCTCTCCCCGTCTCTCCCGATCTCTCCCCGTCTCTCCCGATCTCTCCCCGCCTCTCCCGATCTCTCCCCGTTTCTCCCGGTCTCTCCCCGTCTCTCCCGGTCTCTCCCCGTTTCTCTCCGTCTCTCCCGGTCTCTCCCCGTCTCTCCCCGTCTCTCCCGATCTCTCCCCGTCTCTCTCGATCTCTCCCCGTCTCTCCCGGTCTCTCCCCGTCTCTCCCGGTCTCTCCCCGTTTCTCTCCGTCTCTCCCGGTCTCTCCCGGTCTCTCCCCGTCTCTCCCGGTCTCTACCCGTTTCTCTCCGTCTCTCCCGGTCTCTCCCCGTCTCTCCCGGTCTCTCCCCGTCTCTCCCGGTCTCTCCCCGTCTCTCCCGGTCTCTCCCGGTCTCTCCCCGTCTCTCCCCGTCTCTCCCGGTCTCTCCCCGTCTCTCCCGGTCTCTCCCCGTCTCTCCCGGTCTCTCCCGGTCTCTCCCCGTCTCTCCCCGTCTCTCCCGATCTCTCCCCGTCTCTCCCGGTCTCTCCCCGTCTCTCTTGGTCTCTCTCCGTCTCTCCCGGTCTCTCCCCGTCTCTCCCGATCTCTCCCCGTCTCTCCCGATCTCTCCCCGTCTCTCCCGATCTCTCCCCGTTTCTCCCGGTCTCTCCCCGTCTCTCCCGGTCTCTCCCCGTTTCTCTCCGTCTCTCCCGGTCTCTCCCCGTCTCTCCCCGTCTCTCCCGATCTCTCCCCGTCTCTCTCGATCTCTCCCCGTCTCTCCCGGTCTCTCCCCGTCTCTCCCGGTCTCTCCCCGTTTCTCTCCGTCTCTCCCGGTCTCTCCCGGTCTCTCCCCGTCTCTCCCGGTCTCTACCCGTTTCTCTCCGTCTCTCCCGGTCTCTCCCGGTCTCTCCCCGTTTCTCTCCTGGTCTCTACCCGTTTCTCTCCGTCTCTCCCGGTCTCTCCCCGTCTCTCCCGGTCTCTCCCCGTCTCTCCCGGTCTCTCCTGATCTCTCCCCGTCTCTCCTCATCTCTACCCGTCTCTCCCAGTCTCTCCCCGTTTCTTTCCGTCTCTCCCGGTCTCTCCCCGTCTCTCCCGGTCTCTCCCGGTCTCTCCCCGTCTCTCCCGGTCTCTCCCCGTCTCTCCCCGTCTCAATGTGTCAAAATTTCAATAATATTAATAAAAAATTATTTTTTACACTTAAATTATGGCCATCATTTTTGAAACACTGGTATATCCAAAATCAAACCCCATAAGAACACTCCCGGTTACGAATGCAACGTTGTGTCAAGATTTCAAAGCAAAATTTACTGGTAAAGCTTTCTATTCAAATCATTACACTTTGGCAATGATTGTTGCAAATTATTTTACTCCAATTATTGTACCGATAATTTCTTTACTTCCTTGTACCACAATGTCGCAAGTACTCAATATGTCTTCATTAGTGGAAAAGACATTATCGATGTCACAGTTTCTAATTCTACAGTCATCCTTGCACAATTGTTGCATAATTGCGTTACTAATATCCGTATTTCAAAACAGCGTTTATTCACAACGCGTTCAAATCTCGACGAATACTTATGAGAGAAGCACAAATATTAGCAAGGAAAGCCATGAAAGACGGATTTAAACAGAACTTCAGTTCACGAGTACAGTGAAAGTGTGCGGGTGAGATCGGAATTATTGGAGCATCGGAAAGCTGTGAACGTTAACATCAATTTAACGATTCTACGGAAATTTTCGAATAACTAAGAAAATTGAGATCGAGCTTTATTTCAACGTGACATTTTATGCGCGACTAATAGTGTCCTACATGTAACTGTATGCTAACTTATTTTCACATTGTATAATTATATACCGTTGATTATTTCTGTCGCATACATTTTAATTGCTTTTTACGGCGACGGTATATCGTTACGATACGAGCAACATTCTCGGCAATGTCATTCAAGGCTGCAAATATTTTACTTTCACCCGGGTTTCTCAGTGCTATCAATATCAGAAATGAGATCGCTCGTGTGAAAGGCGTCCCAGTCGTTTCCGTGAGACGCGAAGTA
Organism: Monomorium pharaonis; assembly: GCF_013373865.1. Lineage (NCBI taxonomy): Eukaryota > Metazoa > Arthropoda > Insecta > Hymenoptera > Formicidae > Monomorium > Monomorium pharaonis. Next base: position 26,304,429 of record NC_050468.1, on the reverse strand, counting down.
TCGCTCATATACATTTAATGAATATCAGATTGTCGCACACGTAACGTATGAGGGCCATAAGTTACGTGTTCTCGCATACGCGAGAAATACTTATTTTCCGCGTCACGCTGGAGTAACTTGGCACAGAGATGAGCTCGAATAGAGAGTTGCGATTTTACGCCGTAAAAAAAAAAAGAAGGACTTCAGATTTACATCCATTCCGCGCATTGTGTGCGTTATGCGTGCGTATACACAGACGCGCGCATGCAGGTGTGAAAAAGGAAGCCACGAAGAGGCAGAATAAGGAACAAAACGCCGTAATGTCGGGCGTTGAGACGAAAGACGGGACAAGCGCGACGCCGTAATAACATTCTTTATGCGTGTTTCACGAGATGGAAACGTCGGGATAATTCTAGAGCAGAAGAATGAACACCTGCTGCCGCACCTCGAGGAGAGCACCCATTCACGGTTCTTCGTTTTCATTCAGCATTTCTTCTTACTTTGCGCCCGTACCCGTAATTTCTCTCGCTCGCACGACGCTCGGCGTAGGGACGAAGCGGTAACGAAGTAATTAATCCTTCGACTACCTACATACGTACGTACAGCAGGCACGGCAGATGAGCTCGCGGTAATGGCAGGAAACTTTTAATCCTGCATATCCCACCGGCAATCTCGCCGCGATTTTATTTTATTTTATTTTTTGTTATATCGCACAATCGGGACGAAAGGAAAAGAAAAGAAAGGGAGATTATATCGCTACGGAGATTCGACGATGTGTTTGTGTGTCAGTAGTACGCGACACGTCTCTCTAATCCTTTCGGCGAAAGGATTGAGGGACAGGATAGATTAGAGAGCCAATTTCTAGAACGCGCCGCAATCGAGAATGCAGTAATCACGAGATGGACTCGTGGACCGTGGTGCGCTCTGGTTTTGATACGACCGCGTAAATAACGACGGATCGAAAGTAGAGGCGGTGCGCGCGCGCGGTGATGAGAAAAGTTCCGAGTGCAAAGTTCTTAATGCGCGATCGCACTCGGTCGAAAAGGACTGGAATCAACGGGGCGCGCGATGAAGATAAGTGGTATTGAATAACGTCATTAATACGACAATCCGATCGTAACGGTAACGCGTAACGATAATAGTTGTAGAAAATTGTACCGGTCCCGGTGTGCAATTAATGTGTTACTTTATAATGCATAACACGCGAGCTCCTCTCCGCTCGCCCATGTAAGGAAACCCGTTCCCGGGGACTTAATTTTCATCCGGGGCATTTTGTTTCCGGTTTGGTAACCTCCCGAAGAATTACAGTAGTGCGTAACACCCGACCACGCGACGATTCTACCTTCACGTGCTGTGGCAAACTCTCGCTGGAGTGCAATTATCGATGTTCTCCCTCGCGTTGAGCTTTTAAACGGAAACTTAGTCGCTCTCGTCTCAGGAAGAGTTTGTCACACTAAATGTTCCATGTAATGACGCGTATCACACGCAAACTTACTTCCACAGCTTTGAGCTTTCGAAATGCCTTTGAAATTCGTGGCAATAAGACCAGATAATGATTTCCTATGACTATATAAACGTAATAGAAGCCATTTTATTATATCAAATTTTATTATACCAAATAATAAACCATTAATGTTAATGGGAAATTCTAATAATCGTTCTAATGGATTTTCGATCGATTGCCGAGAATCGCCCGTTTGTGCGCTGCAAAATCGAAATTTAGAGACCGCAGAAACGGTTGACGTCAAAAGTCGACGTCGCGTAGACTCGAAAATGCATTATGTTGCGTGTAATTAGATTTCCACCGCATGAAATGTGACGAATTTTGAGACTGGTCGACCAATGGCTGACAGCCACGCGACAACTTCAGTAACTCAATTATCAACCCACTAATTGTGTGACCGTTCAACTTTTCACTTAAGACAAAAGCAACGTCGGCCAGCGTGGGTTGTGTGACGAGATATCTCTAGTAATAATGAATGCTGATGTAACCTGGAAAACATTACACGTTCTCAAAAGATATGAGCTAATATATATAGAGAAATGGTTACTAAATTTAACATACTCTGTATTTCTCTGTAAATATAATTTTACCAAATTCTCTCACGTGATTTGTATCAATAGATAGTATGTGAGATCTGTACGTTTCATAAAAAACATTCGGAAATCAAATATTTTATTTTGACACAAAAAGATTTTGTAACTTTTTAAACAATTATCAATGAATATTTTATTGTTAAAAAAATAAAGCCTTATTACTTTTTGTTATTTTGAAATTTTATCGATTGTAAATCTGTCACTTTAATCATTTATCTCGATTGTCGTATATAAAATCTGTATACAATTTATCTGTACTGATAAATGATGGAAACACGATCGGCTATAATCATATTTGTTTGTGATAAATGATTTGTTGATTGAGCAATATAATCTGTGTTTCCATTATCTGTTAATTGTAACGCATATACATTTTGTCTACGTTCGAAAATAATCGTAATAACGAATAAAAATACGAAGTCGAAAATACGCGTAGGTTTGAAATCGACAGGGCTTTTAATTCTAATTACACTAATTTTCACGAGAAGGAAATTAATATTAATTTATATTCCACTCGAAATGCATTTCAATCGTAATTGTACTGCTGACTGATGAAATTGAAAAATAAAATACGTGAAGTTACAGATCAAAAAAGCCTCGCGGCAATTGTTTTAATTAACTAAAATGTGTATTTAATTAACTACGGATTTTGTTCTAGGAGAATTCAGAGAAAACAACTGTTCCCGGAACAAGTCACCGTTGAAAATGTGTTCATCGTGCAAAAATCAATTATTTCTCTACAAAAGAAGTCTCTGCGTTCATCAACAACTTCATAGACAACCTCGGTACATTTGTAATTCGTTTAAAACCTTTGTCAGTCTACCGCGATAATTAAGAACAGTGTGTCGCCGCTTGTCCCGAGCTTCGAATGAGAATGAGAATTCTCCGAGAGAAGCAAACATTCAACGGGGGGGTTTGTCACCGCATTGTCCGTCTCGAATAAAGTGTCATAGAGTCGTAGAGCCGTCGCGTTTCGTCGCAGCTCTTCCTCCCGTTTCTCTTTTTCGACGTCAGGCAGGCAATTAAATCCACCGTTGTCAGCGAAATTACAACGGGAGTTCCGTTTCTGCTCTCACGTGATCGTCGCACAATGAGGCGAGGAGAGACACCGCCCGTCCTGCTTTCCAGCATTCGACTTCCGCCTCGGAATCCTCGTCGAGGCATTCTTGTTGCTTCGTCGCAAATCGACCGTACGTAAAAGGGAACAAGCGAGTTCGGCCTGTTCTCGGTCTGCCTTGGTCAGCTTTGTAACGTGGCTGCCTCTCGTATAGTGCCGGAAATTTACTCACCTTCGCTTCGGTTTCAGATTGTTATTTTACAAGCGGATTCGACATTTCTCGAGAAGTAAAATCGTCGTCCAAAATTGTTTAAGCAATTCTCGAAGCTGCTACGTTTATAAAACTCTTTTTGTATAAATATAGATTTGTAAATTTTGTAAATAATACAAAAACATATAATAATATTCTTGTAATTCAAATAAATTTTCCAATTTGTATGAAATTATGTGACAAAGTTAAAGTTTTCATAAGTAATAATACGTTTTCTCTACAAATGATATCCAAAATCTCTGTAGTAATCTTCTGTAGTCTATATAAATAAAGAATTTTAGCTTCTTAACACTAGTATTTTCCTTCTTTTTTTCTATAAACATATTGTATATGTGTAAGTAGAAAGTGCAGAAAAGTAATAAATAGCTATATAGATGTAAAAAAAAGAATTTTGTAGTTTTAAAATGGTCAAAACGAGTTTAAAATTCGTTTTTAACCGGAACGAATGAATTTGATAAAGCGACATATCCTTTTACGTGAAATAACAGTAACGTCGTTTAAGATTGAAAAAATGTTTGAGGTGCATCGTTGCATCACGAACAGACATTCAGTTCAAGAATTATTTTCTTTCATATGTTACGCGAAGTACAATTATCGTACAAATACAGTTATCTAGTCAATGTAGAACATAACAAAAAATGAATCGTAAAGATTCTCTCGCATCTCTAGCGGTTATACTCCTGTCCAACAAAATTATAGTTACCGTGAGAAATGAAACCTAACGTCAAACGTAATTAGTATTGCAATGTCAAGGAGGACGTTCTGGTAAAACGTGCTTTGGTTCGATCATCACGGTCGATCATTCAAAAAATTCCACCGCGCCGATCAATCACTGAGATGAGGAGATCCTTGACAAGATAGGCTCTTAATAGCTTCACCTAGCAGCTATTAATGTTCCTCTCAATATTTATGAAAACCGGGGGAGGGAGGAAGAGAGAGAGAGAGAGAAAGAAAGAAAGATGACGCCTACGCGGATGTGGACCGATGACCTTAACCTACTTCCCCTTTCTTCTTTCTCCCTCGCCTCCCTCCTCTTTTCTTCCCCCTCATTGGTAAACCGCTCGTTCCTCTTTATTCTCTCTTTCACCATTTCACATGTACTTATATATGTAACGACGTATTCGTATGCAATTGACGATGTCATTTATTTCAGCTCGTGGGCATATATTAATATCAAACTACCGTTCACATGTAGCTTAAACGAAATCGAATATCGTACGGAACATCAAGATGGATATAGAGTTTACAGTTCGGTTAACATGACGACGCAGGATCTTTGATCGGTTATGCTATTTGCTTTTGTTGTACAATCATTTGCTTAATAGAACTTGAAGGCAGCATTAATCGACTGGTACAAATTTTGGCGATTGATCTTACCACGAGTAAAAGTTATTGCAAATGTTTGTTATCGAACTGAACCGTAAACGTAACGTTCGTTGATGCACTAAACATAACGCCGAGAAATCACCCGTGCATAACTCATCCGTAAATTTAATCTACGTTTGACGCAGTTGTGGACGAGCACCGTCCGATGATAGTTTAGAATACAAGATATTTTCTCTCTCTCTCTTTTTTTTTTACATAGTGAAGTATTTTTCGCGAGACGAGAAAAGTATTCTTTGACTAATGACATGAGATTTCTCTGAGCGAGTTTGTAACGGCATGTTACAATGTGAGACAGCTAGGAAGCCACATACTTTATTATTAGAAAATGTCATTTGTGACGGGACGTGCGTCTATGCGTTACTAAACGTTTTTATCAGAAAACGTTACGCTTTAATGGAACATCGAGTTAAGGAGAAAGTGCGAATGTTTTGCGTGCGATTTCTGGCCAGTCAGTCACATTTCCGCGTTGACACTTATTTTATACGCTCTAATGCACTATAAATCATTCAATTAATTTGCCGTGTCATTTCAACGTTTTGTAATTAATAATAACGATGTTCTTCAGTCCAACAATTATTTAACAGCATAGCCTCATTGCATTATAGATCAATCAAAAGTTAATTTCACGTCAAATTAATGTTATCGTTGGTTAATAATAAAAACAAGAATCCCGCTCGGTCGGTTAAAGTTTTCACCCAAGATATGAATAATTGAGTTTATGAATTTTCGAAAATTTTTCAACTTCAATTTCACCCGCTCTTGATAATTCCGTTAATACAGGACGACTGGTTCATAATTCAATTTAATAATGCCCATCAATGTGTATGCATCCAATCAGGATAGTGTACATGCATCAGTTGGTTCTCAACGGGGCAGTGCATAATCGTAAAATCGATTATCACGAGTGAGTCTCCCGGATACGTAGGTACAATGACGACGCGGGCCTCTCGAGAAACGCAATTCCGCCGCAAGGCGCGCAAAGGCGGAATCGCGATAGGGGAACCGGTCGATTCAACGTCAAAAAAAAACCGCCGTAACGTTTCAACAATCGCGCGAGCGTCTCGCATTCCGTTGTGATACGTGCGATTTTTTTGCCGTCGTATCACCGCCGAGTTCCCGCATCGGCGACGTTCGGTGACATTTCGAGGGGAATTTAAAGTGAGCCGGGATACGCCGCGGCGACGGGAAAGAAGGCAATCCGAGATATTTCAACGTCGCCGTCCTCTTCCTCGTCGGCGAGCGGGACCACGTTTGTGAGGGAAATCGTGATGCGGCACTGATATTGTCTTCCTGCGCGAGGATGTTCGTCGATGCGCGTACCGTCACTTTAAAACATCGCGTGAAAATGTCCCTCGCTCAACAATAACGTTAAGGCACGGAGTAAGAAACACGATCAACCGGTGTACTTTTTTTCCAAACGTCGGTCGATCCACGTTCGCGAAAAGGTATTCTGCTTACTCGAATCGCGATTGAGTTACCTCCGTCTTTCGCGCTCTCCTGCCGGATATCACGATTGTGATCGTGCAGAAAGATCTTAACTCGAGTTCTAAATCGAGAAATAATCGCATTCCTGACATCCCACATTCCATACCTGTACCTACATCGCACACTACACACTTCGCACGTTCTCGCATTTCACATCACTGTACATTTATAAATTCGTATATACATTTAAGTTGGACTATGTAATCATTTCGTGGTACAGTTTAAGTGTAATCTCTTAAAATAAAGAGATACCGTTTATTTTACAAATTTCGATCAAACTCAATTGAAAAAAATTAAAATATTATTTTACAAAGAATTCTAAAAAGACTTCAAAAAATCTTTCTTTAAAAGTTTTTTTCGATTCTGTGCATAATCTCACAATAAAAATTTCATTTTCAATTTTCCACCATTGTCTTAAAAACAACATACTTGAATACTAACTACAAAGGCCTTATCAAATAGATTTATAGTTTGAGATAGAACTTTAGATCTCAAAGTACTTTATTAAAATTCATATTTTTATCCTTCATTTTTTTTCATAATTATACATAAATTTATATATCGTTTTTTTATCATCTAACTCTCTAAAAAAAAAATATATATATATAAATATATACATATAAAATAAAATTTCTTTTCTGCATGTCTCAAAACGAGAAATTTATGACTTAAGCCATTTCTATACAATCATGAACACATACTGTATCATGAGCATGTAAAGTTTGAAGTATTATAATATTTAAAATTTAGAATATCTATTAAAAGATTAATTAATTAAGTATTAAAATTGAAGTGCGTGAAATTTTTCCTCTTACCTATGCAAGTACTTGCATAAATACTTGTGTAAGTAACATAAAAAATTTCTAACGATTGCTTCTGTGTTTTGCGTATCAAAATGTACGAGTATAACGAAGGCAAACCCTAGAGAATCAATAATGTTTAAAAGAAATTTATTTATTAATAATCGAGGTCCGGACGGACTTTATTTACTTCAAAGCAAGCATAAATATGCAAAATAAAAAATTTTTAACGACCGCTTCTACATTTTGTGCTATAATGTATACATATGCGGAGGTAATGTCTAAGAGCAATGTTAGAAAAGAAATAAGTTATTAAAAATCGAATCTTGGAAGAAATCTATTTGGTCTGAAGTACTAATGTGCACGAAAATTTATTAGTTTAACGTATTTTTACGTAAAAAAAACATAAAATTCTTTCAAGCAGGATTCACGTGTTAAATTATATTCATATTTAATGATTTTAACATTAAATGGCGCGCACAAAGCGCATGCAATGTTATGTTCTAGTTATTTTAAAAAGCTACTTCAGGCTCATAAATTTAGGCAGTGTAAATAAAAATGTAAAAAAATATAAACAAATAAATATAACATAAATAAGTTCAGATTAAAAGATTAAAAATTAATATTAATAAATCTATATTTTATTTTTCTGTATGATTACTCACACAAATATAGAAAAACTACTAAATTTATGATTATATCGAGAAACTAACTTTCTATCATATTAAATGTATCAAAAGTAACTTAAGTAAATGATAATGATATGCCATTTATAACATATATAAATACTACTACAGAAATATATAATTAAATATATAATTTTATCCAATCACTGCTACCTGGAGCACGTCTACTTGACACCTTTTTTTTATTCTTTTTAAACATAATTTTTTTAAATATAATATTATATATTTTGTAATGTTAAGAATGTGAAAACGAAGAGAAAAGTTCAAAATTCTTTTCAAACAATAAAATAATATAAAAGTAAAATATAAATACATAAAACTAATTAGTAAAAAATTGTAACACCTTAGTTAAATTCAAAATTATAATAATAAGTATGTGATAAATTCAAATTGCACTTTTGCATACTTTAATCGTCGAGCCAACTAACAGCTGGAAGCAGCGAGAATGTAAGCCTCGCACACTTGGCGCGAGATCTTCATGTCTCTTGATATGCAAATATAAGTATCACTGTGCACATACAATGTAGAACACGCTCATAGCGCGTGCATGCTCATAAGCGCAAGTGCATTCCTCCAGAAAATCGCATAGATGAGTAGACGCGCCATCGTGGTTTTTCAGCTGTGCACAAGGAGGACAACCACGAAGTAAATTCCGCTGATGTTCCAGCGATGGTGGAACAAGAACTTTGTTGTTGAGAGAGAGAAAGAGAAGATAGTGAGGGAAAATTTGCATCTCGTCGTTGTGGCATATTCTACAGAAAGTATCTAAATCAACGAGAAAAACTTTTACATCGAGGGATGCGTTTCCATATTATGCATACCGTGTGCGCGCGCACACACACACATCTTCAGGTTTAATGAAAACAAAATATTAGCCCTTGAAGCGTAGTAAACACTGAGATGCAAAATGTATTCTAAGAAATAACAATAACTATAAAAAATACATTTTTTATATCAAAATCAATATAATATAAAATGTAATATTTGAATTTTTATTATCTCCCTTTTTATATTAAAAAAGGTATATGCAAAACTATACTTATTTTACTTTTACTTAAAAAGTATGTGACATGTTTCTAATAAAATAAATAGTAATGTTATCATTATATTATTTATATTATTAAAAGTTAATAACATTAAAAATAATAATGACATTATACGTAATAATAACATGTTATTATTCATCTTATTAAAAGCATATGTCATTTAATTTAATAATTTTTGCGGGTAATATACGCAAAATATAAATATTTAAACAATACACAAAATTAAATATTTAAGAAAAGAGGAATAAAATTAATTTTCTTGTGTAAAGCAAGCTTTACATTTGTCTAAACAAAAAAGTAACAGCTAACAAAGATGATGCAATATAAATACAATATAAAATTTATGAATTCATCTTTATTTATTTAATAACCGGCATTGTATAATATATGCTAAAATTAAAAATTTTACTCACTTTCTTTCAAATCGTGTAAAAACGACTTTCTGAAATCGATCGCCACAATGACTTTCGTTTGTCGAATAGCAATGTATTAATAATTACATTGAGGACAAACGATCGGGCGTACACATTTTGTAATTACGATGGAGGTTTGTTCTGAGCCGATCGATAATACTAAAACAATGCGTCCCGTCTCGCAATAATATCGACATTATGCAACAGATATTCGCAGCCAAAAACACTTTTGAATAATACGATTTTTTGCTCCATTAGTCACCGCTTGGAAATTAATTTCCTGTCGGTCCCATTTACAATTCTACATGATATGTATGCGCTTTGCATTAGCATAAACTCTATCAACGTGGTCCGGTGTATCAAAGTGACTTCCAATTAAACTGTCACGATTAACGATGTCGATAACATTAAAAATGTCACTCATTCCTCTTTCTCTTAACATTGCCATTTCAGTAGCAAAAAAAAAAAGATTGACGACTCGCGGATAGAAAATCACTCAAACAAACGTCTCGGAGAAATAATCTCCTTTTGACGTTTTTAAAGTCACTGCAATTTTTCCGAAATAAAAAGATTAAAAAGTTAAAAACAATAAAACTTGAAACTGTGTATGTGTTTATATCAAATATTAATAAATATAAAGTTAATTATATAAGCATGGAGAGAGAAAAGAGAGAAAGAATTTCTTTAAAAAAAAAAAAAAAAAAAAAAAGTTTTGGTCTTCATATTTTGCAAAATAAAGCAGTGAAATTGGTACTTGCGCCGGCGTTATCTTACAAGATCTTCAAGTGAAATTTATCACATTGCGCGTGCTTAACCACGATTAATAATAACTAGCTGGGCATATATAATCTAAGCTCATTGTATATTCTCTTTAAATTTAAAGTACAAGTTTCTTGTACAACTCTGCGAATATATAATAAAGTTACAGAGATTAATGACATTTTTATCTTCGTTTAAACGAGATCTTGAGGACATTTAAATACTTTAAATATATCCTATTTTTAGCGAAATATTCTGCGTGCATCAAGTTCTACCATTTAAACAAATTACCGAAGAAGTACGGTTCGTTCTTCAGATCTTTCCTGTCGCGACGGAAAGATTCACAAAGAAGAAAAGCTGCAAAGACGCTCGGAGATGACTTATGATATTATACTCATATTCATCACTGTTTTGGTGCAACAAAAGCAGACGGCAATTACGCGCCACGCGGCAAACCTGTTCCCGGATCTGTTAGGATGGGTTTCCGTTTCCCGGCTCGTTAAGGCGACACGGTCGAGCGGCTCATGCTGCAGCCAGAAAAGTGCGCGAGCCCGCTGTCGTGGGACTTCGTGATGTTTTGTCGCATTTATTTAGTCCCAACAGTACAGCAACGTATTCGCCATTCTGCCCCTTCGCCCTCAATTACTCGAAATAATCCCGAGACGAATTACCGCTCAAAATAAAGCTTCCGTTAGTTTTTGTCAGTAAACGGAAAAATTTTACTCCGGACACTGAATAAATAAGCAAGACAATTTTCATTTTATCTACTCATTTTACGCACACATTTTGATATTATTTATTTCTCTATTCAAAAGCGAATTGAAATAAGCCAAGTCGCTTTTCTTCTTCGAAAGATAATTAAAGTTATTAAAAGACTCAATATACATTTGCTACGATAGAGCAAAACGTTCGGTAAAAACATCATTTATCATGATATCGCTTAATCCTTCAATTTTTCGATTCTTAGATAAAGATTAAAATACATTATCGGCAACATTTAGACGCTAATAACAAGATTTATATCGCGCTCGGTAACCTTCTTTCGAAAGATTCAATCTGCAACGTTTCTTCAACGAATAAAAAGTTTCTTCTAGCTATAAAGCGCAAAATAAAACGATTGTATTGAGTTTTATAGCTCTGCTGGCATACATAAAGCACGTTATTACCCGGCGTCTAATTGCATTTATTGGATCATCATGCATTTTTGTAACGCGTTCAGGGAATCAAGATATCTAAATGCTTCGAAACATCGCGGACGTCGCACAAAATGAAAAAGAGAAGCCTTATCGTCTTGGCTTTCATCCCCTCGGAAGGCCCGAACGATCCAGTTACTCGAGCCTATGTGCCTGATTACGCTGACACGCTAAACGCTGACGGGATCTCGCGATAGTTAAATCGGCGGATGTAATCCGGCGAATTAATTAACTGCTCCGTAGCCCGCCCCGGCGAAATTAGCAGCCTTACACCGCCGTCGCCGTTTTTCGATGGGTGGTCTTAGAGCGCGCATTACGTAGATACAATTCAGCGCTAATGCGAGACTCGAATTACATCAGGATCTCGCACGTACACACGTACACGCACACACATTTGTGAATCAATTGCAAATCACTCTCCCGCATGCATAATGTAAAGTGGGGCAATTAAGGGACACATCTAACTCAAATGCACGGATATATCAACAAATGATAATTCACGGTGAAGAGATAAGCAGTTGAGATAAATCAAATTAAGGTGCTTAATCACGAGAACGCAATCGAGTGTTTTGCAAGAGTTACTACAGCGTAGCTTGAGATCCCAAGCTCATTCCGCGTGAATTTCAAAAAGAGATCCGTTGAAGATTTCGCCGAATGATTATTCTCTCACTGTTCTCTGATTGGACATTTCATATCTTGAACTGAAGGAGGCGAGAAGAATCGATTAAGATGGAATCTACTTGAAATCGCATTACGACTTCCACATTTTATCTTCCTATTTAACAAAGAACGAATGGTTCGTGTACACAGTACTTTCTAATAATGTCTTAATCATTTAGAAGGGAAAAAAGACAATTCTAAATTTGTCAAACAACAGACGCCTGAAATGTCACCTAAAAAAAACATCATACGATGTTACAAATAATTGTAACTGTAGTATAACAAAAGTTACGTATTACAAGATGTTATTTATACTATTCATTAAATGCGATATTTGTAATTATTTAAAATTTTTATATCAGTTCTATACACTGAGAAAAATGACATTAATTTGACTAAATTTTTCAACTTGATAAAATTTTCTCAAATATTTATGCATTTTAATTGAATGCTTAAATTAAAGTTCAAGTATTTTTTATTGCATACATTAAGTTAAATGCATAAATGCTTGAACCTGAAGAAATTTAATCAAGTTAAAAATTCAGTCGAATTAAAATTTTCATCTCGCAATCAGTGCAACGGAGTACATCGTGCATCGTAGAGGAAAGTTTTGGTTCCCTCGTAAAATACGACATACCATTTCCATGCGAATTTGAAGCGATAATCTCCCAGCGTGATAAATTACCACGTACGTCGATACGTGGGCTTGCCACGAACGGATCGTAAATAATAAGAGCGTTAATATTAGATCGTGTCTATCGTGATTTATCAAGAATGCGTCCTCCCACAGTTATCCATCGCGATAAGAATGACATCTAAACGGTAAATCTACCTACCGCCGAACCATCGCCGTCGCAACAGAGTCGTCGTAAAATCCGAGACCGCGCGTAAAACAAGACCGAGTTGCGGAGAATTAATTACGGAGGATTTTTTAAGCGCGTTTAAACGTTAATTTCACAATCGTACCACCGAATGCTTGGTTTCTTGGACTTATATTCATAAAATTATGTGAATTTTCATTGACGGAGTTTCACCACAAAGCACTCTTTCGCTCGTCAGAGTACGTTATTTCGTGGAGAATTAATTCCGATGCACGATCCCCGCATAAATCCCGCACGACGACGGCGCGGGCGCTCGGAAAGTCGTGATTTTCCATGAAAAAAGAGATTACGCCGGAATAATAAAGCGACGGCAATAAAGTCGCGAAGTATCGCTTGTAGTGGCGTTTACGGCCGGATAATGCTGTCGATTTAAAAGTGCAAAAAAAAAACGCAACTTAAAGACGATATAATCTGACAAAACGCGAGCGAAATAAAAATCTGAAATATCGTGAAATATATACAGAGTGTAACAGAATTAATTTTGCATAATCCTCTCTCTTTGCGATCGGCCCGGGATCGGCCACGCGTTTGCTTTATATTTCGTTATATTACTTGCTTTCAGTACTTTAAATAGAACTTGCATTCAATGCTTTGCAGCTACGCTATTATGATATTGTACCTTTTTATTCAATTTTCTCATTGTATCGGACTAGGTAGTCACGTGCCCACACAACGTTCGCCTCATTTTTTTTTATTGGATTTATGGTCTCCGTAGAAATTATTGTTAGTAATGTAAATGTCATCCGCATGACATTGCTGCCGATAAATTAAACGTAACGCGTTTAATGTATTATATTATCCCACAAAAAAAAGTTCAGAGAGAGAATGTAAAATGTATAATCTGCACTTTACTAGTTCAAAGCGCAGCTACAAAATCTGATGAATGAATGCGTTTTAATTAACATTAAGAGATAAATTAAGTAAAAAAAAAAACTATATTATTTTATTAAATAATTAAAGCATTCCTTATGAAGCAAGTGAATAGAAAAGGAAAAAGAGCGTTGATCTTTCAGATGTTTTTAGGCTCAAGGAAGTGACACGCCTGAAATATCGCGGCAAGAAATAAGATAATCGGAGGAGAATAATCGCGAAGACAGTAGCAGCGTGAACAAGTAGCAAATCGTCGCGTTTGTGGCCGCGACTGCAGGCTGCACAACAGCCGTCCGATTCTCACCCACATCGCGATAGAGTGAGTATTCGAGAGGCAGAAAAGTGAAAGCCGCGACGCGTAACGATTTAAACTATATCTCGTACTAGAGATAGAGACGACGGGGGTATACAGAGGTAGAAGGATCGCGGGGGGTGAGGGGGGAAGAGAGATCGAGGAGTTATATAGCACGGGAACGAAGGAAGAAACGAAGAAAAGCCGAGCGGGGATGGAAAAGAGAAAGAGAGGGACTCTCTGCACTCTTGAACTATCCGGGCGAATGTAGACCACGAGAATGTGTCGCAACCGTCTATGCGCTTTTTTTTTGTTTTGTTGCCACACCACCTCCCACATCTGTTCATTCGATATTCGCTCGAACCCTTGTCATCTCGTCAGAAACCTCTGTACTAATTAACAGAGAATTACAAAAATCTCGTATTTTATCTGAATTTCTATCATATAATATATAATATGTACTATATTCAATATAGTACAATATACAATTAATATTATTTTATAATTTTATAAATTCTCTAAAAATTTAATGAATTTGTCAATTCTTCTAAAAAATATCAAAATCATTATTCGCGTCGCATTTTTATTTCACCGTATTTTGTGGTAAAGAAATTCTGTTAAGACGATTTTAACGATGAGATTTCACTAAAAAGAAAAGGTTTTGTTACATATAATGCTAAAAGCGAAAAAATTCCTCCTTTATCATTGTAAAGTATTATATCTTGTTAAAATCCATTATAAAATACTAAATTGTATGAATGGTAAAGTTTTAAATAAGATCGGATTGAATAAATGAAAGTACAAGTAACAATATTTAATTTAGAAAATATATCTTAAAAAACCACGTAACATTAATTCGCTATTTGCGTTAATCTATACTTAAGTATACTACAATTCACTTGCCGAATTTTCCGTGCACCTCTCGCTAAAAGAATAAAATAAAATAAAATTAGAATGCAAGAGATACAGTTAAGTAATATCGCTCATTGTATCTAGGTCATAACATAAGATACCGCTACGTAGATATCAAGACCAACGTGGACCGCGAGGATGTCGCAACGGAATATCTCCCTCACCATCTCCTACACCTCCTTTTTTCGACATTCACCGAGCCCTGCCTTTTGTTCAAGCCTCTCCTTCAAGTGTCCTTATTAAGCGACACGCGGATATACGAGATAGGATTTTTAAGAAGATGGGAAAATTTATCGCGAATATCATTTCACTCTTAAAATAAGCTTTTTTAGTCATTAATTCTTTTTTCAAATTTTTAAATAGACAATATTTTAATCATTAAAACATTGAATTACCAATTTCCTAAGAGAAAACAGCTAGTTCATTAACTCGGCCATTTAAAAATAAGTTTCCTTGATTTTTTGCTCTCATTACGCGAGCCACAATAGATATTATACCGCTAATATACCACATCTAAAGTAATGTCTATTTAATACTAGATGACAGTTATAAGATACATTTTGCCCTTGCGTCGAGTTCATTATAAAAGTCCATATTATACAAATCCTAATAAATACAAACCTCCGCACATTAAAGATAAAGAGCACAATAAGACGCAACAATTCTCTGAGGAAAATTACACAGGATGTTTCCGAGTTATGTGCCATACTTTCATCTAGTTACAAATTTTTTTTAGCAATTTCTCGCTGATGAGAAAAAAAAAAGTTATTCCGCGCGCGAGCAATCTTACGCAACTTTAATGAAGACTTATAAGTCTCCAGCGCCGCGATACTGTTAGAGATTTTTTCTCGTTCTTGCAAATCCGACTTTATGATAGCCGCTCAGTCGAGAGATCGAGGTAACAAAGTAATCTCACAGTGAAGCACGCACGTGTCCCCAACAAAGGGAATTCACATCATTCGATTATAGCGGATCTCCTGGACAATAACAGAATAGAATAGTTATCATCACCGCCGGCGCCTCCGAAAATTACGCCGGGCTTAGCGTTCTTACGGTTCTCTCACTATGCAACGTATTATTCCGTTACGACTCCTTTACAATTCACAAACGCGGCAGCTTTAGAACTTCCGCTGCACGGTCGCGTTACGTGTCTCTCTGCATACATAAATGAAAGCGTTATATGAATGAGACTGTAAACGCCGCAAATAGGTATCTCGTTATTACTGTTGCAACTACTACTACTATTTCCACGTACAATATCTGCTTTTCTCGCCAAATAACATTTATTCGGGGAAAAAAAAAACAGAGAGAGCGCACGTTCGCGTTACGTGCCTGTCTGCATAAATGAAAGTGTATGAGAGAGTGACTGTGAATGCGCTTCGGATAGATGTCTCGTTATTATTATCGCTGCTGTTGCTATGCACAACATCTGCTTTACTCTCTCTAAATGATTATTTATTTATTTGGAAGAAAACAGGGAGAACGCATGCGTTCACATGTTACGTGTCTCCTCTACATAAATGAAAGTATAATATAAAAGACATCGTAATTGCTGCAAATGTAATAAATATATTGGCCTGGTACTGCAACATCTGCTTTCTTTTTTGATATTTTATTTATTTGAAAAAAGGCGAGGAGAAATATCCCGGCCCTTTTTCTATAAGTGATACGTGGAAATTTTAATTTTGGCGCATATAGTTTGAAAATTTTATATAAAAATTACTATTGCAAACAGTAAGCGCGATTCAAAAAAAAAATTATAAAAATTTTTACTACGTTTTGTTTATCAAACTATCATAGTATGTATATTTACTTACAGTATAATTCTCAAAAATGTCTTATAGTCCATGACTATGAGTATCGTACATAGTTATTTTTTATATAAAATTTTCTCCATATAAATAATTTTAGAAAAATTTGACTTACAGTTTTCTATAGACTCAGTCTTCAAATTCTTCAGGCACTAAAACTATTATAATTTTGGAACAGCGACATAACAAATCGTGCATATTTTAACTTCACTTAACTGTTTCACATAAATCTATGTATGTCTAGAAATTCTACTGTAATTAACGCCCGTTAAGGAATTTCCTTTGTCAGAGTAACGTAATATGAGTTTGCTCAGATAACACAACATACAATTTTCTGCGTGTTTCGTTCATATATACTCTCTACTTTAAAACAAATGTCTGCCCTTTATTTTCCGAGAAAGAGTATCTACTTCATTTTCAGTCATTTGAGCCGTCAAATACGAGCCGTCGACTACAAGCTAAGTGCTAATGGAAAGTCCGTCGGAACTATGTGATGCAACTTTGAAGATTTTCGCAGTTATTACCGCTTTTGTTTCGCGCCTCCGTTGCATCCGCGAAAGTCGCGCTCTTACGAAACCCGACGTCTGCGATCGCATGGCGGAGCGGAGCCAATAGACGTAGAGACAAGAAGGTATCACTTATCGGCTGCATTTACTCTCGGAGGAACGGAGGACAGGATTCCCAAGTGAAAGTTAACCGACAGCGAAGCGAAGTAGAAGCGAGGAAGAAGAGCAAAACGGATGCTAAGAGAACGAATGGAAAAAGAGGGGAAAAAGAGAAGAAAACCGATCCGTGTTTTCCAGTTGATCACACAATCCGCGTATAATATAAACGTATCGCGATCCTAATTAAAGCACGTACTATTTTACCGTGCGAAGTGATAGCGACGATTTCTCCCAATGCATTTAGCGCTTCGGTAATTAACGCCTCGCTTCTCGCGACAACGGCGAAGATGAAACGAATAAACAATTGGAATCTGTGAAAGAGAGTGTTGTCTCGGGAGAAACGTCGGCAGAGATCAGTAGATCGAGATTCAATTAACGGAACAACTGAGAGCTTCTTCACTTTCAACAAAGCATGCGAGAAGATTACCTTTTGCTTCTTTGTTGCAAGAATTTTAGCGCGTTAAACGCGTCGTATAATTAAAATGATTAATGCATTATAAAACGGTTTGAAACTTAATTAACAAAGGATTTCTTAATGATAATAGGAGCTTTTAAATCCACATTTCCTGTAACATTTAGCACCTTCAATAAACAAAAATCAATATATTGCATTTTAATTAATTAGCAATTACGCATCCGAGTAAAACATTTCTTTATGATGTGTGTATTGAATGTAATTAGTACACTTTATAATTAAAATTCGCTAATGTGAAAACATGTACAACATTTAATAATCTTAGAAAATTAGTATTTTATTAAACTTTAGTACAAATGCAAATATTATACAAATATTATTATTATTATATTTAATTACATTTTATATAGAGAATTATTTAGTCATTATTATTATATTCATCATTTAATGTTAAAAATTAAAAATAAGAAATAATGATAATGGAAATAGCAAGTTTCAGTTATGAAAAAAATAATTTAAAATTTAATTAGACATGCCTTTTTCAGAACTACTACTTACTTTGATATATTAATTGTTGTTTCTGTTTTATGTAACATATATATTTTCACAAAAGTCACGTACAAAGACAATAAAGAAATAATGCAGAAAACAAAAATGCATTATCATTTTAATCGTTGCCATTAGACCTACAAGAGATAGAATGTGCCAACAAATATGTGAGCGCGTGCTGCGGATTACAGATAAGCTACCAAGGGAAAGAGAAGACCCTTCTTGTTTTATCCAAGTTTTATCTAAGTTATGTCGAGATATAAATATCATTAAATTAATAAGTTGTTAAAACAAATGAGCCAGAAAATCGAATTACCATTAATAACAAAGAAAGAATAACGGAAAAACTCATCAAGAAAAAGATTTCTTATATTATGGATTGTCAATCAATTATATTATTAGTTATAAAATACTTTTTTGTGTATACAAATACTTAGAAACAACTTTTAATAACAAAAGTGTATTAATCTCTTAATTCTGTTAATCAACTTTATAAATTGTAAATCGTTGAAAGAGAAATTCATCTCTCTCCTCGTGAATTTTATGTTAATATCGAATAATTCACGCAAAAAATACATTAATATGTAATTATGCAAAACAAAATTAACAAATAAGATAATAATTAAAGATAATTATGTGTATTTTACCAGTGATTCATTAAAAGCTTATTGTGCGTGATCTCTAAAATATACTTGTTACTAAAATTACTAGCGTGCCGAATATCATACGAAAATTGTTGTGAGCACATAAAAAAATTGTATACAAAAAATCTTTAATCATCTAGTATAAAAAACTCTTTATACTAACAATTTCTAGTCTTAAATCTTGATCTCCCATAAATTCTCGGAACACAGTCCGAAACTTTTCTAGAGACTTGGAAAAGATTCATTACCTCCTTTATATATATCTCCGAATGCAATTAAACGTGAAGGCTTGCATAGTCGAGTACTCTCCGCCCGAAGCTTTTCTCCTCTTATACGTCGTCTTCTTTGAGAGATTACGAATGTTTCCTTCCGTTAATTAAAAAATAAAAAATCAAATTTCTATTATATATGGTCAGTCGAGCGTTGAACGGATTGCTATTAGTATGGTATAATATCGAAAATTCTTGACCTAATTGCATAGCACGCGTTTCATGCTGAAAATCACACACGCCAAGTACGAAATATGCAATCGATAAAACGTATATATTTACAAGTTACAAGGTGATTTGTATATTTGTCCTAAGTAATAAATAAAAGGTACGGAAAAGAGGAAAAAAAATTTCAGACACCACGTGTCTATATCCGCGCGTGTTGAGTTCGAGATAATAAATCATTATGTTAATTTCTGTACTGTCAGACTGTATCTCATCGTACGACGATAAACTAATTAAAAACTTGATGCTCAGAACGGTAAGGAAAACCCTTCCACGGATCGCGACGGTAACTGCAATTTCTCTCGGCTTGAGTTTTTCAATCAGGCATTTGTTTTGCTCGTCGCGCTTAATCTCGAAGGATTCGTTTAAAATAAATAAATGTAAAAATCACACGAACGCGTTACGCTGTGGCGCAAAACTACAAGAGGGGGGCTTCTCTTTGGAAACGAACGGGTCACCGTAAACGCGACAGATTTTCCACTTTGTCGCTGCATTATTTTCCGCGTCGTTCGGAAGCATAAACCGTTTGACATCTCTCTCAATTTAAATATCATAACGGCATTTTCCATTTTCATCTCGCTCGCGGTCACGCGAGCTCGTCGGAGAGATAACACGCAGAAACGATATTCCCCGTGTGCCCGGCGAGTAGAATGGAAGAAAAGACGACCGAGCGCAGCACAAAAGAAAATAGAATATCCCTATATAGTTAAATTACGCCAGCACCCGCGTTTCCCTCGTCCTCGTGTTTCCCTGCGGCGGCCTCGCGTCACTACCATCCCCTCCGTCACAAACACTCCTCCCTCCTCTCACTGCGAGCTCTCGTTGTTGCACAGCCGCGAATATCCGATCCGAGAAGCCACTCACTCGAGCCAATCCCACGCGACAAGTGGCATCCTTTGAGAGATGCAAATAACCGGGATATTTCCGGCCTACAAGTGAATCACAAACTTATTATTTCCCATCTCAATTCTTTCATCAATTCAATATGCATACAATATATACATTCATATGCATACATATATGCGTTGTATTATCATGCTAAGACAAAAAGACTCTTTCTCTTTTAATGTGTACGGTTTCTAAAATCAAGTTTCATTAATCCTTTTCAAGAATTATATTTCGTGTTCATACATGTTTGATATATCTGATATCTAAAGGTATACATCGTAAAGACTAATTTATGTGCTCTTTGCTTCTTGCTTCTTGTTTTTTTGCTTACTGCCTTTTTGCATCTCCGTCCACTATTTTATAGACAATCACTTTTTTTGTCACGTATATCTTGTCCCTTTTGAAGTTCGTTAACTTCTATCTCGCCAATTTCGATGAAATAAAGTGAAAAGGCAAAAATAAGAAACAAGAGGCAAAGGGCACATTGTTGATTAGCCTTAAAACATCTGACCTGTAACCAAAATTGGAACGCTGAAAATACAAATTGTAAGAGTGCAAGAAACATTAAGAACAATGATCTTTTTAACATATCAAAAATTTTATGTAAAAGCTTCGTTCACAAAAGAACTTTTATTGCGAAAAATAACATATCAAATGTAACTAACTATACCAGAATTAAAAAATATGGCAAACAAAAAATATAGTTGCAGATCGTACTTTTATAAAAGGGAATACATGACGAAAGTTCTTTTTTTTTTTTCTCACAGTGGCGATACTGGGTACAGAGGAAACGGTCAATATTGAAACTCTCTATCGAACCGGAGGCGTTGCGTGGTCAAAACTTGTATAGGAGGCAGATAAAGTCCCACTGTGCCGTGGATATTGAGACCCCCGGTCAGCGTTTTACCCCTCTTAATTGCGTCGCGATTTGCATACGCCCTTTTTCACTCACGCGGCAACGAGATACGGTCAGGTAGAGCGAAAGAGGAAGGTGAGCGGGCGAGAGGACGAGGCCAGGCACATAGATCACGTACGAGGCAGATTGCGGGGTACGGACCAATCGCGGAATCAGGTACACGTGCAGTACGAGACGGTACACGATAGGGATACGTCTTATTATAGAACCCATGGGGTTCCGCCTAGCGCTTCCACCGCGAGCGGGAACCGAGATAGCAATGGAGGAGACTTGAACGAGGATGAAAAAGGTAGAAGGGACGTGTCTCGCGGTGGAAGGAAAAGGAACGATGAGAGAAAAAGAGAGAAAGAGAGAGCGACAATAACGAGAGAAGGATAGAGAAATGGGAACGAAAAGAAACGGAAGGACAGAAGGACGAGAGAACAGAACAGAGAGAGAGAGAGAGAGAGAGAGAGAGAAAAAACTTAACGATCACGTTGCGAGAGTCCGCTGACCCGCGAGGTCAACATTGTTACCTTCATTATTGATACCTAGAACCGACTCTCTTCCCTCTCTATCTCTCTCACTCCGTCCATTTATCCCCCTTCGCCGATTGCGACGATCAGAGACACTCTTTTCCGAATGATACCTGCCCCAGGCGCTTCTATAGTTGCGCCCCGAGCCAACGGAGCAGTAAATTTTCAGGCGCAGCACGCACGAGAGAGAGAGAGAGAGAGAGCTGTCCCTATATTTTCTCCATTCGTCCCGCGAAACCGATACCACCATGTTCGCCACACGATACAATATGACTAGAAAAAAAGCGCGAGATGATATACTCGCGCTGCCGTACGATTCGTTACTCCCTTCTTGCGCTCGCGGGAATTAATACCGGATATTGTGGCGTTACCGTCTAATCGGTGAGCACGACAGAAATATTCGCAATGATGGATGTGATTGCTAATACATCGAATTTGTCCAAAGTGAGATGTATAAAAAACTTTAAAATACTATAAATAGAAATAAGACTCCGATGAATGAAATCAATCCGAAAATTCTAAAATAGCCGCCGCTGTTGTCGTAAAAAAGAAAAACGTTTAAATGTCCAAATTGTGTTAAAAGAATTAATATGTAATATAAACGTTTCGATCCATCGATTCGGATCCTCCTCAGTGTATATAATTAATTAACAAGATTGGTTAAAAAATTTCATGTCAATCTCAGTGTCATCGTCAATCTCCTTCCACCAGTCAATAACTAAAAAATTATTTTCAAGTTGAATACTAACAAGATGTGACCTGGTATAATTTATATCAATCATTAGTAGACAATAATTAAAAAATAAATGTCGTTAAAAACTTAGATGAAGGGGAGAAAACAAATTTCGCAGATTCATTAAAACTTAAGAACTTATATAAACCTTGAACTACCTTATGCGACGTACAATTGATTTCAAAGGAAATTCGAACTGCGAATGTTTATCACACATGTAAGATATATGTATCTCTGTCCCCACTTCATTGTAAAGATATAAGTGTATATCGTACCAATGGAAACCTTAAAAATCTTATAAAATTTTTTTTACAAATCACCTCAAAGTAAATTGGATCTAGAAAATCCGCATCACTTTTAAATTCAAAGCGTATCTCGTCAGGTAAAAATTCCTGAATACCTGACACGCTCAGTCGCTCAGAATGTCAGAGATGTTTGACGGCGCTTTGATGTGCTCAAGCATATCAACCGTTAAAGAGTGGGAATTTTTCAATCGGACTAAAAGGAAATTATTTTTAAAAGTCTAAACTAACAAATTAAGCAAAAAAATTTAGATTTTTTTTAACTTACAAGGTAGTCTAACTCTTTACTAAATGATCAAATATAATGCAGATTTGTAATACTTTAAGATATTATTTAAGATCATTAAGATATGATAATGTCTGTGTAATTAGAATAATAATTCTAAATAACTTTTAGCTAAAAATAGAAAAATAGAAAAATATTGTAAAAATTACAATATTTTTATAACAATTTATAATAATTATGCTTATTTATATAAAACAAAATTATAATAAACTAGCTATGCCCTGCCACGCGTTGCTGTGGCTCTCTATTCTTATGCTACATTTTTTTCAAATTTTCTTTGCTTTCGTTGTTTAACTTTCAAGAGCCTTGCTTTACTGTTGCTCTTTTTATTTTATTTTTGAAGCATTTATCTATCTTTAATAAATCTAATATTCATTTATTCACGTACTTCTAACTCCCGTACTTCTCCCGGTCTCTCCCCGTCTCTCCCGGTCTCTCCCCGTCTCTCCCGGTCTCTCCCGTCTCTCCCGGTCTCTCCCGGTCTCTCCCGGTCTCTCCCCGTCTCTTCCGGTCTCTCCCGGTCTCTCCCCGTCTCTTCCCGTCTCTCCCCGTCTCTCCCCGTCTCTCTCGGTCTCTCCCCGTTTCTCTCCGTCTCTCCCCGTCTCTCCCGGTCTCTCTCCGTTTCTCTCCGTCTCTCCCCGTCTCTCCCGGTCTCTCCCCGTCTCTCCCGGTCACTCCCGGTCTCTCCCCGTCTCTCCCGGTCTCTCCCCATCTCTCCCAATAATTCGAAAACATTAAAGCACAATATAATAATCAAGTAAAGCATGTATATAAAGAAGAAAAGTAGAATTAATTATCTTAAAAATAATTTAGAAATTGTTTTTTAGAATAAGTATGCCGCAATTACAAAATTAAATTATCGATTTGTTCATTTCGACGAAATCAAGCTAAATGTTTAACAGAATTAGCAAAATGTCTTCGGAAAACTAATCATGCAATATTCAAAGCACGTGAATTCAACTCAAGCTATAACGGGTTGATAAATACCAGCACGGTGTCTCGCTGAAAACCATATGAAACACGATTTCACGAAAGTACATTCGCTAACACGTGCTGTGATATACTTCTTTAATAATACATGTATATTCGCCGCATATAATAAAGATAGAATTTAGGAATTAGGTTAAAAACAAATTTTCAGAATCATTGATTTTAGATCCAAATGCACGCCCGTCCTCCCGTAGATCAATAGATTGATCAACAATTGTTCTGATGGTGCTCCACGAAAAGTTGTCACGAATCGATTGGCAATTTCTCTGCTCCGCCGAGTAGAATGATTAAGTTATGTGTGATTGATAACGAGATATTACTTTTCCGCGATAATCGTTAACAGGGACAATTTGTTTTCTGTGTATTATAACACAGTTTATTAATGCAAAAAAAATTAATGTGCACCTAAGGCACATTAATACAAGAAGAAAGCTGAAGCAACGCAAGAGATGAACAAAAGACATTTTTTCTTAATTTATATTTTATATTAATAAATAAAATATTATCAAGCTATGTTTCACCTTTATCTTGCGAATTCTATTCTTCTTTTTCAAAATATAAATGTACATACTCGTTGAATAAGATAAAATTTAAAGCTTATACAGAAGAATAATTTTTTGAAGAATATACAAATAATTGCATTTCATATTTTTACTGTTAAGAGCATTTTTACCATTGAAATACAATAAAAAAAAAATAATACTCGTAAAAAAATAGAAAGCTTCTTTTATATTTACATAAAGAAATTTACCAAGTTTTATATATTCACCCGTATTCACGATATTTTCACGTTCTGCATGGTCTGGGAAAATGTGCTTTTTATGTCCGTACGTTCGTGTTTGGCTCAAAATGGCACATACTTTTATTTTCGACATTACGCATGTAACTACACGCGCTTTACTCTCAAGTATAAAAGTAGAAATGTAAAAATACGTTAAAAGGTCACGAAAGGCAAGCATGTTTGATGCAAAAATACGGTTCTCCCTTCTAATAGTCTTCGGTAGATCTCTCGGCAGTAAAATACGCGAATACGTTTCGAGAAATATCGATCGGCACGCAGCCGAGTCACGAGATCATCGATCTGACAAAAGCAAACATGAATCACGGCGGTTTGCAGCCGCGTAAGGCGTTCCGTTCTTCGTTTACCCTGGAACGTTATATCACACCGCGTTTCGCGCCGCGTTTTATTGCCCGCCGTTATTGTTAGTTGTATGTTTCTCGCCGGGGGCGTAATACCCAAGTGGAATCGAGCGAGGCTCTTAGAGCAGATGATGTAAGAAGGTCGTTAATTATTTTCGGCCCACAGATACTAGGGCGTAAAAGAAGTGCACAGCCTGCGTTCGCGATTTATCCGCGGCGCAACGAATATGTGATCTATCATGGTGAGTAAGCCTGAATTTTTCTTTTTAGTTCTCTTAAGCTTTATCCGCATCGTATCTCCACGAAGTCCGTTCGCAAACGTCTTTCCACTCTATCACATGGTACACTGTTGTGCTTTTTCACAATAATACGCTTTAAAAATAAATGTTGTTATGAATAAGACCGATCTCTCACATTAATGACCATTGATTTAATTATCACAATGGTATTAAAAGAAGAAAGAGAACGTATTTATTATTCTCGTTAGATATTGTCCACTTTGTTCTTGAAAAATATCGATTATAATTGAACAGGAATACACGCAAATGTTGCAAACAAATATCGAGAAGAACAATCCACAAATCACAAGAGTTTTATTTATTTAAAAATATTGTGTAATTTTGCAATTATTAACACTATTTTAATAAGACAAATGACTTTTTTTTATCGACAAAACTGGCATACATATTTATCATTTAGCTTTATTCTTTAGTACTGGCGACAATAAGAATTAGTGTTTTAACATATGTTTCTAAAGTAAATACTGAGGTACTATTTTTTAATCGTTTTATATCTTAAGAAGGAAAGTATAAAAAAAATTTCAATTTATTTTCGAGAGTTCTGTTTACTTGAAAAAAAGTTTCTACGCAATTTTATAGATATATATTAACAGAAATAAAAAAAAAACGTAATTTCATAAAATCTAACAAAAAAGTGACAAATAAAATTGTAAAAAAACTAATTTGATTTAATGATTAGAATTATCCGTTTGACGTATTAAGAGTTATCTGTATATAAATTTTTATTTGACATTGCTTTGGCAGACTTTTTACAAAATAAGAAGGGCACAGTTTCATATACGCAGCGTTACTAACACACTTGTTTATACAAAATCTAAATGGAATATTACGTCAAAATTGGTACATCTGTTTATACAACGAATAATGTACAAACTGTATTAATTTGTACAGTCAAATTATGTATGTATGTATATATCTACATATATATATATATATATATATATATATATATATATATATATATATATCGCGTCAAAGTATCGGTTCATCAGAATCGATTTTGGAGTGCTGAGACGAACGTAAGAAATTATTACGTCTTAAAACATTCAAGATAACATCCAAGATAAACAAAATGAAGATTCTAGTGTTCACCGCGTGTATATTGGCTGCCATCGTGAGTACTGACAATTAGTGATTAATAATTCTTTTCCTAGCTACATAAAAACCATATCGATTAATCTGTAAATATTTTTCCAAACTACATTTAAATGTCTAATTTAATAAATTATCATACCAAATTTAATATTCCCAAAAATCATTTAAATCGTAAATTTATATATAAAAGTTCATTAAAATATATTATAGTAATTGCTAAATTTAATAATAAAAACAAATTTCCGTTTTAGAGTATATATAACGCAATAGTTATTTATATATCAAACATTTAGATAATCAAAAAATAAAAATTATGGAATATACAACAAAAAATAAGTGTCACAATTTCTTTATTTTATAAATATCAAAACTGTGTGCAAAGAGTGTATTTTTGTATTTTGTCAAAGAGCTTCAAAATTATCATACAAAGTAAATACATTTAATTGTTTTCTAAATAAAATAATTTAAAGCTAAAATAAAATAATTTAAATTAAAGACTATAAAAAACGGTTATAATAACTATGAAGTATACATTAGTATAAAAATTATTTTACACTCTTATGTGACAAAATATCGAATGAATGTCTAAATTTTCTGCAATTTTATTGAGTTCAGAATTACGAAATTATTATTTTTAAGGGATAAGTAAAAAATAAGACTGTAAATATTAATTTAGTGGATTATTTTCCGTCTCTGACATATAATCAATATCAGGTCGTGATAGAACCGAGCCTTAAAATTATAGTATAATAAAAAATATGGCAAAATAGTAATATAAAAAATATTTTAAAAAGTATAATACTCAATGATTCTGTGGATTTCAGACAGTGGGTGATGCGCAAATAATCGATAATATTATAAATACTTTCAAGACATTCGACATAAAAGAACTAATTAGATTTCATCTAACGTTTGCAAAATGCGTCCTAAAATTGGGTTTATCAAGTGAGTATTTTAATTAAATAATAAATTAAATAAAATAATTAAATATCAAGTTATTAAAGATTTTAATAATATGTTTAATAATTTTATTTTATTAATTATACAAAAAAAACCTTAAATTAAAATTTTCAGTATAGATTTTCAATATAGTTTTCTATAGTTATCTGTCACGCTATTAAGCAGTTAATTACAAATACTATAATTCAAAAAATAATATTTTTATATATTAAAATAAATGTATGTATTATATATTTGATAGATTTAAAATTATTTCATATATTATATTATTTATTACTTTATATTTATATTTATTCTAAGGAGAGTTTTGCTCTATTACACTGTATTATATTAATTATATATGTTTGTACACTGGGAAAACTATCTAATATAAATAAAAATATACGTTTGTTACTTTTCGATAGAATATCTGATCTTTATCTTCTGGACACTTTTCTCAGTGCGTATATTCAATTATGTCTATAATTGAATTTGTCTTTTTGAGAAAAAAAGAAAGAAAGAAAGAGAGAAAAAGAGTGCGCTTTTAGATCTATTGATTAAACCAATATTACTTTCGGAAAGCAAATCCCCAAAGAATAACGTATATATTATTCATGTATAATTTGGAACTGTATTATTATATAGAAACTTATAATTCATATATTATAGAGATTGCTAAACCCGAGATATCCTACTGTATAGCAGAAGAAAAAAACTTGGTAAGTAAATATATGTATTCAAACATACAATATATTTGAGAGAAAGAAAGAGAGAAAGAATTAAATTCATAAAGAAGAATTATTTAAACTTACTATATATTCCGCTAAATTATCTATCAAAATCTTCGAAAAAAATACATAAAAAATAATGAAACAGATAAATAAAAAATAAAATACACAAATAAATAAAATAATGGAATACTTGATTTGCAAAAGAATTAATTTCATTTTTTAATATTTTTATTATCTTATAATTATTATCTTATAAAAAAAATATATATATATAATTATATATAACATTATATACTATATAGAATTATTTTAAAAAATTTAATGATTTTGCATTATTAGAATTCTATATATAAAGTATAAGAAATAAGACACTAATTAAATATTATGTCTTATTTTTAATGTTTCCTTCTTATTTTTAAGATTAAAAGGTTAAAAATATGTTAATAAGTGTAATTATGTACCACATAACATATAAATAATATATAGCATATTTAAAACTATAAATCTTAATTTTTTTTTATTATATATTTTTTAATTTAGATCGATAAAGAGGAAGGATTAAAATGGGATGAGACTCTAATATACCTTGAGAAGCTCATACGCAATGAGACTAAAATAGATGAAATAAAAAAAGTATTACTAAAGTGTCAAGAAGAAGGTAATCAATTTTAATAATCATACATATATACATAAAATGTAAAATATTATAAAAAATATTATGCAATTATGCGATTAATTTATAATACCATAAAATAAAATTTTTGTGCCTTTTTGTTTGCAGGTGATAAGTTTGAAGGAAACAAGTACGAGCAAACTATAAAATCCTTGGAATGCGGATTGTCAACGGTGAAATCCATTTTAAAACAAACAATATCATCAGAGAATAAAATATAAAAAAAAATTTTTTTTGAAAATTAAAAATTAGATATAATAAAAAAACATTAAACTTTTTCTATTATTTCTCTGCTTAGACACAAATATAAATTATTGAATTACAAATAAGAAAACAATTTAAATATAAAAAAGCTATCTCACTTCATTACTGATAATGAATAAAGAGTTATCAAATACGTAAGTGATTTACATATGTATACACAACATTTATTAATTCTTGGATATTTTCTTAAAATATATATTAAAAATTTCTTTTAAACTATAAAAATTTTTTAGAATTATTTAAAATAAAGTAAGAACTCTATCGACTATTTCGAAATATAAAAATTAGTTCTTTAAAGTCAAAAACTCACAACAATTATATATACTTTTTTTATTAATATAATAATTTTTATTTTAGTAATATAAATTATCAATAAAAATTAAATGATATGTATAACATTGAAATGTATAGAATATATCGTATATTATACATACGTATGTACATAAATTAAATTAAATTTCTATCATTTATTTTATTAAATTTATGTTATATTTATTCTATATGTTTCTTATATATCATATGTTTTATATATATCATATAATTTCCATTGGTAATTTCTATTAATAAAATATATAAAATAAACTCTTATACTAATAAAATAAAAATAATTTACTCAGCTCACGACTACTTTGTCGTTATCTGATATCTGCTAAGCCTTCTCCATCCTTTCAGATTTTCTTCGTTATATTCGCATACAACACTTGTGAAAGTACGGTTAATTACAATCATTAATTACTAATCACCTCAACAGAATAACCTCACGTCATTTCACGTGACATTTCCGACGTTAATCGCATGCGATGCGCATTTCGCTATTGAATGTTGCGATGGAATCTCATTGAAATACGATCATGAAAAAAAAATAGATAACTTTCATCCGTATAATACTTGTGAATCTAACAAATTAGCTTGACAAATAAAAGCAAACGATTTTAATTAACAAACAATGCACAAATCTCGAAATCACGCGATGAAATTGACATTGTATATTTAATGTATGAAAAAATATTAAAATGCAGGCTTAATTAAGACTGTACTTATTAAAAGTACTATGATATACTCAACTTGAAGTCGATTCATTCACATGTAACATTGCGTTTCTAATCAGTTATAAAAGTTTATAAAAATTTAAAAATACATAGCATTGAGAATCCTAATATTATGTATTAAAATAATTAATTTAATAAATAAGTTAATAATTAATTTAACATTAAAAACAAAATTATTTGAGAATATACAATCGTTTTTGCATATGTTCCGATCGAACAGTCTTCAAATCAATGAATATAATCTAAGAGTTATTCATTATTATTAAGGATTAATCTTTTTC
Organism: Monomorium pharaonis; assembly: GCF_013373865.1. NCBI lineage: Eukaryota > Metazoa > Arthropoda > Insecta > Hymenoptera > Formicidae > Monomorium > Monomorium pharaonis. The sequence continues at coordinate 26,273,963 of NC_050468.1, read as the reverse complement.
TCACTAATTGTTTGCAAGAAATAATCGCGTTTGTTTGATGTTTCATCGTAATTGACACAATCGATGGCTAAAGCAATAAAACACGGAGAAGCACGTGTTATTACCTGCTGACACAGGTCTTGCCGCACAAATGACAACACGACCATGCGGCCTTGCATATCAGCAACGTACACTAACGAAACAAACACCAAGGCCGTATGTTTCAGCCAGTCTTATTACCACAAAATATTTAATTTTTTACTACGAAATGTGTCTACCGTTATAATATGTGCCGTAATAAAATACATATTCTGTTTATGTTTCCACTTAGTTTCCAATAATTTTGATAAATAAAATCTGTTACACGCATATTACTTTTCGTTCTGCAGACTATTTAACGTCTGATTAATTCTATTTTGAGGAAGCATTTTAGAGTAAAAATATTGTTACTTAAATTTTAAAGGAGAATAACGATAGAATTTGTTTCAATCTGGTTAATATCTAATCGAAATGTATATTACTATAATAACAAATATTAATTTTAATATGAGAATCATATAATTCTTTTTCTGATAATTTATGAATGATATATTAACTCCATATTTTAAACTTTACCGAGCGTATATATCACATTATTTGCACATTTAAGTTAATGAGAACAATAAAGGGACCAAATACGAGAAAAGAGAATCCTACTCCACGAAAAATCATATAGAACCCATATGAATACAATGAAATGAATAGAGTTTGTCATTTCCTACTTACAACACGAGGTCTACACAACTGTAGGTACTAATCCACGTGGATTTCAATCACGCAAAAGAAACTCTATTTCTGATTTTTCTCGTTTTGAAGTTAAAACTTAGTTTGGATTAAGTTGTATTTTTCTCGGAGGGGTACAGAAAAAAGGGTCCTGTTCTTCTTTCGTCCACACATATTAACAAATTATTTTCTTTAACACTGACAAACTAATATATTTCTCAAACTTTCTTATTAATAACTTTGCAATGAATAATAATCGATAGCTAAAACTTTTTAAAATTTTATGTGATTGTTCAGTCATAATCTGGACAATATATTTCTTCATCGAAATATTTATCTCTTTTAGAGATTTACGAATTAAAGTGGACGTTATATATCTCCTTCCTAGAGCGATTCAAAACCTTTTCCTATCGAATATTGAACATAAAATATTAATGGCGTGATTGAAAGAGATGAGCCATAAAAATACCACGCTTCGTAAAGTTATCGATTTCTTACTCCATTTTATGAAAAAAGATTAAAAGCGTAAATAAATATAAATGGAAATATTGTACTTAAAAATGTATACTGAAACAGAAGTACCGAAACGAAAACATTGTAGAATTTTTCCAACTTATTTTAGATAAACGTTGATAACACGCTACTATTTTTTCCCGTTTATTATTGTCACATTGTATCTTTATTATACCGTTCAATTCTACTGATTCCTAACATTAGGAGGCTAATTAATTTAAGTGTCTTCTAAATCATTAAAGGATAAGAATCTAAGGTTTTAGACAAGCCGCATTCACACCATCTAAGGCAATGATAAAATGTTAGTCGCAATAATTTATAAAACAAAGTTGTAACAACTATATAACCGTGCCTTTTAAATAAAAAATTGCAAAAATCGTCAAGTTCTACAACATAAATAGCGACAAAATAACATTTTGCGCAATTTATTCAATTACACTAACGTGTAAACATCGATGAAAGGATGCAGAAATATTGTTTTAAAACAAAACAGCATCAAGTTCAGAAACAACACTATAAGACAAGATAAATTTCAACAATATTCTATATATATTCTTCAAACTTCTGTATCTAAGTTTATGTGACGAAATCATGATATTAAAAATTAATATAAACTACGATGTATTTTATGATAAAATTTATGTACTGTCAGAATTTGAAATAAGTTAGAGTATGGTGATTGATGAGCAATTTGCTCGAAAATACACGCTCGAGAATACATAAAAGCCCTTGTAACTTCGGCTTTAATAATGAGGAATGGTATTCTTCATGAGAAACATTTTGCATTTAAAGTTGCACACTGCATCGCATGCATAACTTTTTTAAATTAAATTTAAAACCACCAAGGTATTTCCTACGAGTAAATTATAATAATATTTCTATTAGTTTCATTCATATCTATTTAATCTTTCTAAACGGAGCAAGTTGTTCGCTGTGAAATAAATAGCACAAACTATAGATTATTTCATCGTTATAATTATAGTTTTAAAAATATATCAATAGTATAAATAAAAAATAAATAACACTAAATTATATTTACGCACTGATATATGCTTTATTTACTATATTTGAATATAATTTTTTACATCATAAACGTGCAATCACGCGGAAAACTTTTTGGAGTCAGCCACTCACTCTACTTGAGAATTTATGTCTGGAAAATTAGCATAGGACTCGTAAGGTTAAAACTTATTAAGAGAGGAGTAAACCACACCAGAAAATGCGTTGGTATCGTCGTACAACAAGCTTTAGAATATTCCCCGCACGTCGACATTAAATAAATTGCCGAGAAAAGATCAAGTCATGATAAATATCACCTCTCTCTATCTTTCGCGCGTTAATCCGTAGATTAGCATATGTATAAAAGCTTCATTTATCTAAAAACTGCGCGTTTTACGACAGTCCTTTTAAAGATTGGCTTTCAGCCTCGGCGGCACGTTGTTTCCGACGTGATACCTTTTACGAGGGTCGCCTCTTTATGGTTACACCTCATCGTTCGGATATTGCGCTCCTGTTGCGCGTCGAAATATAAAAAAAAAATTAGTTTAAATTTTAAACGAAACATGAGCAGGACTAAGAAATTTCGCGTGCAAAATATTCAGTAAAATTTAAGAAAAAAAGCTTGTCACTATTAGTTTAGTGATAGTTCTAATAGAATATGATACGAAATTTATATACGATCAAAATGTTTTAATTTAAATTAATTTTCATATTATTAACAATTACTTGCAAAAGCATCAGTTATCTCAATGTCTTATGTTTTAAATATTATTTAGCTATAGATATAGCAAATCAAATTAACACTTTTAACATCTACAATTTGCAATAAAAGCAGGCGTTCTAAATTTGTAAAAGAACTGTGTGCCGTTGAAAAGTAGTACCAAGATCTGTCAAATCTTTGATACACCCAGTCGTCAGTTTACTTTATCTATATTACGTAAGCGAGGCTAATATTCGAAATGTCGCTCTTGAAAAGAAAAACTAAAAAACTCTTTAGAGATATAAAACTAAGTCGACGAAAGGAGCAGCTGCAGGAAGAAGGTGGCAGCAACGACGACTGGGTAGTGGTTGGCGCGGCGGCTGACGCACCATGAACTTTAGTGGCTATATCGATTGTGTGTGCACCGCGAAGCCAACCCCAGCAGACACCTTCTGGTCTGCTGCCGCCCTTGACACCCGTTCCCAGACGACGTGGCTCCTACGCTCGAGCACAATGCCAACGAAAGAGAGAGAATCATACGAGAGACAAGGATGGTGGAAGAACATGCGTCAACATGCGGCGAGACGCGCGTTCTCGCAGAGTACTGCAGTTGACTGCAGTCAAATGCGGATCTGCTCAAAAAAGAAAGAGAAAGAAATAAAAAGAAAGGAGAGCTAGAGAAAAAGAGAGAAAGAAAGAGAGAGAGAGAGAGAGAAAGGAAAAGAAAAGAATCTTATCTATTTTGAATCTTTTCTCTCATTTCGTTGATTTTAAAAGAAGCTTCACCATAGCTTTTTCAACAAAGAGAATTCAAAAGAAAATAAGATTTTAAATAAAAATATTTTTCTTTTAAAACCCAACTATACATATATACAGGAATCATAAAAAAATTCCGCTATTTTAATAATATATCTTTTTCAAACCTAATTTAATTAAATTTATTACACACGTGTAACATTTATAAAATCTATAAAATGTATAAAATAAAATAAAAATAATTTGCAAGTAGGTTTCTTTCTTTCTGTTATTTTCAAACACTGTCTACACTTCGGTATAATGTTAAAGGCATTTAATAAAGAAAATCATTGAATGTGCGCACGTTTAAGATTTACATGTATGTACATCGCTTTATAATTTGAATTTCATTTTGCTTCGTCATAATGGTTACAAGAGAATATTTATGAAGGCGTGCGTTTCGTCAGTAAATGTGCAATACTCCGGAGAGACAAAGAGAGAGCAAGAGAGAGTTTATCATAATTTCCTGTAAAATTATATATTTTCACATTTTCCGCGGTTAAGATACGATACGCAGCGACCGTCTAAATGTGCGTGCGCAAACACACACGTCGAAATATAATAAGGCCCCGTGCCGCTTAACAAAATAAAATCTCACAAACTTGCTCAGCGAGTCGTCCGGCGAACGTTTGCAATGCGTGCGGCGTGCAATTTACGCGGGCGGGCGGCACGTTTTTCACGATTGTATAGCTTGCGCGTGACAGTGCACAGCATGCACGTACTTGGATGTTAATTTTTGCAGGATGAATATGAATATTGCCGCGCGCAATGGCGAGGTAAAGTTCGCGCGCGCGTTTAAGCCCCCGTTGAATCTACGTGTCGCAAACTGCTGCTAGACAAACATTAAACGTTTAATTTTATTTTTTTTAACTCCTTCACACACGCACACAAGAACTCGCGTGACACAATGTGCATAAAAAACATGGCTTAGATAATTCGAATTAATTTTAATTTTAATTTTAGGTGCAAAACGATTATCCGTGCATCTCATTTAAATGCAACTTTCTTTCGCACTACTCCGTCGTTTCCGATGCGCGCTAATTAACCCGGCTTATTAGATAATGATGCATTATCTTTTAAGCTTTTGGATCACTACGGCAATAATGAAGAAACAATTAAAAAGAACAAAATCGGGTCGAGAGTACGGCAAAAAAAAAATAGTACCGATGCACGAATACTTCTCCTGACATGCACTGTTTCTCTTACAAAGCGCAGAGCAATAAAGGCAGTTCATTTGCAAATATACTTTCGTCCTGTACTCTACATCTTTTTCTCACAAAGAACATGCACATCACGATTTCACTCATTTTACGCGTTTGCATATAAACTGAAAAATAAATCAATCGTGCAACAATAAAGTCATAGCGAAAGTCCAGGAGATTAATTGCGATTTCTTATAATTCTAGAGCAAATAAATATTTATAACATTTCACGCATATTACTTGCGTATTTCCTCTATCAAACAATTTAATAATTCAACTACAATATAACAATTTAATACTGTTACACTGGATGTTTACACCGTGACGAAAAAATGTTTCGAAGGATACATCGTGACAAAAACGTTTATAAAAAAATATGAAATTCTATTTTCACCAACGATAAGAAATGTATAGCGCATTCTCGCACAAGCACGTCGAAGTAAAATTGTTTTTGTCAAAAAAAGGTCTCAGTAGGAAGACGATACGATCAGTATAAAATCAGAATATATGAAAACGTTTTCACGGCACGTAGAGATGAAACGTGAAATTTTATTGTTTAAAGCAGATCTCGCGCACGATACTTCGTGCTTGCGGTGCAGTCAAAATCGATTGCGAGGAAAAGAGAGCGAGAGTGACCTCGCAGCATTCGGAATGGCACATACGACATACGAATATGTTTTACAACAGTAATAAAGTTTGTCGACTAAGTATATTTTAATACGTTTTTTCATCGAAGACTTCTACGCTGAAGTATCAGAATTGTTGCACTAAATTATGCATTTATTTTGAACCTTTCAAATTTATGTATTTCGAAAATGGTATACATTTTTATATAGATATTCACGAACTTTTCGTAAGACAGCAAGCCTATTTAAGCATTCAAAATTCGAAAAATATATTATCATAACGATATATGTATATATTCATAGTTTAAAACGGTAGAGATTAAAACGTCAAAGTTTTATAAAGTATATAGATAAATGTCACATTCCTATAAAACATAGATTAAGTAAGCACATTAATGATTATGTTTTTTTAAAATACACAGAGAGAGAGAGAGAGAGAGAGAGAGAGAGAGAGAAATACAATTATTTAATAAATATTAAAAATATTATTTTGCAGTAAGAATTAACTCTTACTTGAATATTTTTTGTTATCTGTGATAACCTGTTGAATAGTATGACTATATTTCATTTACTTGAAACCTATAAATTCTGTACACGTAAAATCGGATTTTGCATAAAATAAAGCTTATTTATAAACCCATGTCATCTCATTTTTCATTTCACAAAATAATTTATGAGATACAAAATTTATTGATAATTTTCATCAAAATATACGTAATCCGTTGTGACATTCTCGATCAAAAATGCGATTCTTTTTACGAGTATTTATATGATTATATGTCCGATTATATATCCGCACGTAAAACCGAAAAATAAAATAGATTATTAAAATTCTGATCGTAATTCAAGTCTCGTAACGCAATGACACATAAGCAAATCATCGTATAAGAGCGACTAACTGGGAAACAAGAAGATAAATGAAATATGCATCCATCTGGACAAATGCGAGAGAATATAGCTACACAATTTCAATAAAACAATCTTTTCATGCAAACTTGTCATCCACGGAAAACAGTTCTGCACTAAAATTGTTGCAAGATTGATAATAGACGTTGACATTCATGTGTAAATAGAAATGACTTCACGTTTGTCATTCTATTCATGAACAAATTTTGATTGCGCTCTGCTCGAGCACTTTTTTCATATTTCAACCGGCTTTTGTATATATCTACAATTTTCGATTTTTCTTCCGTTTATATAATTTCAATAAATTGTATATTTTTATATTTATATTATATCAATAAGATCTATTACAAAGAGATATAATTAAATAAAAATCCAACTGTAAATCAAAATATAATATAATTTCAAAAATGTTACAAAATTTTTTTAAGTATTTTATAATATTAAAAATTTATAACACATACATTATCAAATTATATAAACAAGATAATAAATATCCTTAAGAAATTGAAATAAAGATAACAAAATAATTTTGATTATATATAATTAATTAAAATTTAGTTTTCTTTATTATACAAGCGTTTTTCTCTTCTAACGATTTCTTTTTGTTTATGTTTTTTTTTCGCTTTATTTTCAGGGAGCGAAATATATGATGTTTCTTATGTTGAAGTTATGAAGATTATAAGGATCGAATTCGTCGATTCAATATCTTGCAGATCCCAAATTCCCCGCTGAATTTTTGTCCCTTTATAAATATAACCTTTCTTGTCGTATATTAAAGCGAACACGTTTCACATTCCACATTCCGTTGCCATCGCTTCACTTTTCTCAAAACCACTTGCCGAGATTAGGTATCCGTTATCGTATATATCAGCTCGGAGGCTTCGTAGCGCCTACGGCCACACGCGAATAAGTAACGCACGCTTTGCTCCATACACAGCGAGAATTATAAAGGCAAGACATATTTGAGAGAGAGAGAGAGAGAGAGAGAGAGAGAGAGAGAGAGAGAGAGAGAGAGAGAGATATGGAAAATGTTGGCTGAGAGCAAAGCACAAAAGGAACGGGGAGCGAGAGAAGCGAGGAAGGCAGGATCAAAAAGGACAACGCGCGACAGGACTAGCAGCTGAGAGCTTCGATCCGTGGCCAGTTGGATCGAGCTATATAAGTCCTGAACGACCTTGCTGCTTTTTCAATGCAAGGACGACGTCCACTCACGGTAACTGTAGGAGAAGGACATGTCCGGCTTCGTGCGAGAAGAACGGAAATGGAGAACACGCGGAGCGTCGCGTCCGAGGAGGCCTTTGGGGCTCGTGGAAAGTCCGTGCTCTCAGATTCTCTGTATTCCCAGGACGATCGAGTGTGTGTAACGATCCGACCTGGTGGATGGCCTTTCGGCCGCGATGACATCGGACACGGAGGTGACCATAGGCCGGGTCAAACGTTATGACCGCTCGGTGTGTCGCGAAGCGCGTAATTGGGGGGGGAGGGGAGGGGGGAAAGAGTCGGTCGTAAAGGCTACGTAGCCGACCAACCAACAGCAACTCATGCCCTTTGCCGTTGCTCTGCTGGGGATTTATAAAAATTGGATACCCCGTCGTGGCATACGAAGCTAGAACCGAGCTTTCCCCGACGTCTGCGAGTGTTGCCGAGGAATAGAACGCCGATGAAGGATGACTTGCTCAACGTGTTAACGTAAACATGGGAAGAGCGTACATCGAGTATTAGATGTATCCTTGCCCGCGGTGGTATCCCGTAACGTGTCATGGATATTTATCGATATCTTAAATCATTGAAAAATATCGCCCGAGATATGACCGGGAATATTACTCGCCGACAAGTGAACGTGACAGTACATATTTTAGATAAAATAAAGTATCGATTGTTGCTTCTGCGCCACGTACCCGAATAATTACCGACTAATGTTTCTAAAACCTGTCGGTCGTGCCAAATCTATTTTATCTTATTTAAACATAAAAAAAATTTAAAAAAAAAATAAGAAAAAAGTTACAAGATCTATTCCCAACTCACTTCCATTGATAAATGCGCTTTTAACATATAGTTTATGTTACATGTACTAGCTCTCTTTCAAGTCGATCCTTCATAACTGAAGAGATCGTGATCTCCATTTAATGCATGCTCATCCATGCTCCATGATGACTGTCTTGGCAAAGATGGTTTGCCATTTGCCTTCTGAGAGATGGTGATCAATTAAAATTTTATATTGTTCTAGATTTTTAAACTTGGATTTTTGACAAGAAGAATAGCAATGCAAACGAGGGATAAAAAGAATTTACTAAAATACAATATTATCCGAGTCTGTTGAAACTCATAATAATTTATAAATTATTCAACATTCCTTGATTTGCAAAACCACATAATTATCGATAGATTTTGTTGTAATAAGAAGCAATTAATTGCGCAGGAGCACATTTTTCCAAAGTGCTGCACTGCAACATACCCCAAACACTCTCTGTACCAAAAGTTTAAACCTGCGTCGTGAGGTCACGCGAAGTCTGATAAAGACTATCCAGACTTCAGATCTTGTCACGTAACAATGTAGCTGCGGCTAAAAATATATTTTGAAATGAGCAGCAGAGTCACCATTACCCCTTTCCCATCTTCGTGCGTGCTTTTGTGCCCGGCCGTGTAACGAAGGAAAGGGACAGAGGTTAATGGACGCGGCGTGCAGATAAGAGGTTCACGAAGCAAGTTGAAAGGGTGACTTCAATGCGGCCGCGAGCTCGCCCGAAGGCTAGAGCGTGGCACTGGGAGAGATCGATCGACAGAAACGATGAGACTTCTTCAGGGACAACGAGGAGCCCTTGACTGCGCGAACACCGCGTGAGACGTTTCTCTCTCATAAAAACCACTTCTTAGGGGCACGTGCGGATATAATAGAGCTCTCAACGTAATACGACGCATCAATCACGGTACATTGTGTATAATTCTCGAAACTTAACTAGAAGATTAGATAGACGTGTGCTACAGAGAGATAAAAGCGAAAAAATTTTCAACAATAATTTCACATGAAAACAGTTTAATCCCTAATCAAGTCAGTTTAAATTAAAATATGTTGTTGAAAAATGTTATGTCTCTAACTAGACGTTGAGTTTATCTTTTTCTCGTGTATACGTCCATTTAAATTTATTTAAAATTTTTGCCATTTTCCTTTCTTTCTCTCATTTTTAAAGAGCCGCATATTTTAGTTTTTTGAATACCGACTTAAATAAAAAAAATATCATTTTAATACTCTTTCCTGTGTGTTTTAATCTTGTTAAACATAAAGCATAGTAAATTTTTTAAAAATCACAAATGTAAATCACATTTTGGTATAAATGTTTATATAACTGCAAGGATGTTTTTTAATTAACCAGCATCCACATTAATAATACAAGGGAATAAAAGAGAACATGAAAAGGCATCATGGAGCAAAACTGCTTTGAAAAGATTTCAATGTCGCGTTCCAAACTTACGCCGCAATCTTCGATATCTTCGATACCAGAATTCTATATCGAACAAGATGATTGCGTTCCAGGTCGACGGCGGTGGAAGCGAAAGGGCGCATTGTGTGGTTACAAGATTCGATCTTATTGATACAGATATTTCAGAACGTTCAAAGAATCTGAAAGCGAATATTCCGAGTTCAATCCCATGAACGGCCTTATTCCCACGAGTGGAACAAATCAGCGTGTGCATGTCCATTAAAGTAAATAAAGGAAATTGTAGTGAGGGGTGGCTTGCGAAAAGAGCCGCAGAGAAACGAAGAGAAAATTGAATTGAGCTTCTTGCATAATTAGCTGAAGGATATTTGCAATTGAATATTTTACAATTCTATCTTGTCCATTTGTAATACTTTCAAATAAAATATACCTATTTTTCAAAAAAGAATTTTATGTGTATTACATATTTATTATTATAAATTATCAATTTGTTACAGTTCCAATTATTTTTCCAAATAATTCTTATTATTTTATTTTCATGGTTTTTAAAATTATGGTTCTCTTTCTCTCACACATACACACACACACAATTAAATGTGCATGAGTGAACATAATCCCAAGCCGTCCTGTACAGCGATTTAACCGCGCTTTCGTGATTAGTAATTGTTAACTTGACACGTCGCGATCATGAGAAAGAACAACGGGGACTGGTAAATCCAGAACTACGACACGAGCAACGACGTGGATACGAGCCATTGTCTCCAGTCTCGTGAGAGGGTTAATCGCGACGTGAGTCGAGAAAGCCGGACGATGCGGCGCGGCGCATCTTCGACCCCTTCTCCTCCTCCTCCTCCTCTATCTCCTCGTTTCTCCTCGTCGACCTTCCTTTCCTGCGCTCGTCCGTGCTACATCGACATTAGACCTAGAACACGTTCTCCACACAGCGCGGCATTTGCCGTAGAAGAGTCGGACGTGCCACGGCGTGCATGCACAGGCCGCGTGCATGTGCATAGGCGTTTGGCTTGCTTGCTTGCTTGCTTGCTTGCTAGCCCGCTTGCTTTCTTTCTTGCTTACGTACCGGTCCATCGAGATGTATCTTCGTATACACACGAGCGGGAGAACGAAGGTGGAGGCGATTAATACTCCCGCGCGCACAGAATTATTTCGTAAGGCGAAGGACGATAAAGGTCGGAGCGAGTTGCCGGTCGGCGAACGAGAGAAGCAAGATCGTACGTTTATTCCGCGCCGGTGCTCGCAGGAACGATTATGTTTAAAAATAACGACCGAGTACTGGCATAATCACGCTTACGCGCCGTTTTATAAAATTACATTTTAGATTCGTTCTTCGCGAGATAACATGCTTAATGACTCTCACGGTTGTAGGGAAGATTTGTCATGGCTAGATTTAAAGGTAGTAATAGAAGATGTGATTAAGGTATATGTTATAGTATGGTTAACCAGAATATTTTATTTTTCATTTTTAAACACATTTTTTGTCCCCTTACGATTGTGTTTCGTGTGCAAATAGATTTATACGTTTGATAAACTGACGCAGATATCATTTCAATCTAAAAAAAAAAAAATGTTTACATTAATGTAAATTAGTCAAATGCAAATTCGCGTGCAGAATGTAACGCTGAGAGCACATTTAATTACGTCATTTAAAAGCAGGACAGTTGGTCACATAAGTAGAAACATGTGACAACCCAGTAAGGGATCGTGGATATATATACCTTAACGCATCTCTCTGAAAATTAAAAACATATTTTACTCGTGTAAGGGTCACGAAGCCACACACGCGCGTAAATAATTTGTAATTATAGTGATCTTCAAAATATGAGGCGATCGTAAAACGCGCTTCGCGTGGCGAAAGCCGTTAAAGGTCGACTTAGAACGCGAACTCTTCGCGCCGCGTAAGTTATAAGAACGCTTTCCCGATTTATACTCCATTAAATGAAATATTAAACCGTCAAGAATAGACGTCTTCTCACGAGGAAATGCTCGCGGGGGAAAAGAAGTTGCGTAAATGGTCCGCGATTTTTAAATGAATCTCGGATATATCGCACATGCAATAAACATAAAACGAAAAAACATGTCTTCTTTATTAATCTTCAATGTATGTGTTTATTTTAATTTTTTATATACATATATTGTTCAAAATAAATTTTTTCATAATTTTGTTTACTATCAATGTGAAATCAATGTGAAATCATACTAAATTCAGACAATTTATTTGTTTTGTTTCTAAACTTTGTGCTGAAGCATTTCAAATTTCTTTAATTTTTTTCACATATCTTGCTATTTCAATAACCAAAATTTTAATTATAATCAAATATACTTAGATAATTTTAACGAACTTCAAAGCTTCAAATAATATACATGCAAAATATATACATATATGTTCATAAAATAAATATATAAAACAACACAATTACGTCTCTCTAAGCTATTCTAATTAAATATCCAAATAAATACTGTCAAGTTTGCAGACGACCGTCAAGTGTTTTCATGTCAATAACTTCGAGTGCGCAGGTTAATCGGCGAGGTATAAGGCCTGCGGACATGAATGATTGATAATCTCTTGTTATGCATGGCGAATTGGAAAACGCGACCGTAAGAGGCCTCTCGAATTAGACGCGCGACGTGCCACTTCGACGACATTTCACGTTTGATCCGCGACGACGTCGCAGTGAAACTTTTTTCCCCAGCTCCGCCCCATCGTAGACGATAACGCGAGAAAGTTACGACAATTAACTCCCATTTTCAGATCAATGCTCCTTTTCCCGTGGTCTTTCACTACTATCGTGTTCGCGGGAGGCCACCTTCGCGACTCGCGGTAACTTTTACTTTCCAATTCCGATGTCCTTCGTATTCCGCATCGGTGCTACTGCGGTTAGTCGCGGATACATCGAGCATCGTATTATACGAGAGAAACGCTCCTCTTAGACTATTATCTCTCATTTTCCCATTCTCTTACAGTGCTAACTCGCGATTAATAATTGCTAATTCCTGTACATTTAAAAATAGATGGTTGTGCGTGCGTCTGTTTAATCAGAATAAAAACAACTACACTTGTACCTTAATAAACAAACGCTGATATACGATATTCGTTAATTATGTTGCGTGCCACGAAGAATTTAGAAAAAGAGTACGTTGCTAATATGTATCGTATATTTCGTAAGACGAGAATTATCGTTGTACATTTACGACATCAAATTAAATTCGGATTAAGAATTCAATATGTACACGCGTTTACATTTTCAAGATAAAATTAGCCCTTTCAAGATAACATCAACAAAAAAATGATCTTGCAATTTCAATAAAAATTATATATGTGTAAAAATTAGCTGAAGTAGATAAATGATTAGCAAAATACTATGATATGTATACGTATTGCGCTTAATCAATCTAACTGACAGAAGCAGAATGTACAAATTCTACACGTGACAGCCAAAATTCTAGCAGAATACTATCTATATCAGCAAAAAGAAATTTCAGGTAATTAATATGTTAAATATAATTTCAATCTTGAGAAATACAGGACATACAGAATTTTGTATTTAAATATTTCGTTGGAATAAAGAACTTATTCATAGATACTAAGTGCGAAATTATTATACATACTATATAAATTGTAAAGTATTTCATTATTGACAAACGTTTTAAGTACGAAACTCCGCGACAACTGCGTCTCAAACGTCGCACCAGCTAAGAAAAAGTTTTCTTTTCAATCAACAAGGACATAAATTTTTTTTCCAGCAACGTAATTACCATCTGCGTTTGCACTTTTATCGCTACCGAACGAACGAACGTGGTGGCATTTATTATCGTCGGGCAGATCGAACGGATCTCCGCTCCGTTCGGAAATCGTTGCGCAATCTGCGCAGCAACCGCACTGTGCTACAGGCGCTAACACAAAGGGCGTGCGTTAAAAACGCATCTTTCTTTTCTCAACCCCTGCCTCCACTCATGACCTTTCCTTCTCGCACTCTTTCTCACTCTCTTCCTCTCTCTCTCTCTCTCTCTCTCTCTCTTTCTCTCTCCTTCCTCGCCGTTCTCCAACGCACAGGTATAAGTGCTCGCGCACATGGCGCTTTTTACGCCGGGGACCCGCCGGCGGTTTTATGCAATTTCTTGTTTGACTTTAGCCGCCGGCCGGGGCAAGAAGGCAGCAATCGCTTTACGATTCTCACAAATGAGTTCCTCGAAGTCGCGAGGAAGGCGAGAGGGCCCTTCCCTCACTTCGCGCGACTTATCGTTCACGCGTTCGTTTCCTTCCTTAATTCCTTCTCTCTCCCTTCCTTCCTTTCTTCCTTCCTTTGTCCAGGAGAAGCCTCTTTTCACGCTTCGTATAACCCGACCTCGCTGTCGTCTCGCTCTATCGCTCGCCATTATTTTAACGCGCCGATCTCGCGACCGTTCCCTCGTGACCCTCTTCGGCTTCCTCCTATACGTTAGACGTACGTGTCATGTTTCCGTAGAGTAGTAACTTTCATATCTTTTCGCTAACGATACGACGATCTCTGATACACGCATTTAAATGCAAAGTTAATTGTAAATATTTAAATAAAATGCGGATATATTTCGTAAAAGTGTATACGAGAACAAATTGTCAATTTGACTAAATTTTTCAACTTGATTAAATTTCTTCGGTTCAAATATTTATGCACTTAACTTAAATACATAAAATATTTGAACTTCAATTAAAGTATTTATATATTTGACTGAAATACATAAATATTTGAATTGAAGAAATTTAATCAAGTTGAAAAGTTTAGTCAAATTAACAACTTTTTTTTTCTCCGTGTATAAACGTCATGCAATGTGCAGTAGGGAAATATTTGAATTTCGCGATGCAGCCTTTGAGAGTCACTGTCACACAGACATCGAAAGCGCATTTGTTGACTTAGAAATGCGGGTAGCTTATTTCGGGACAGACAGAGGTACCGGAGTGACTCAAACACAAGTATGTATTATATGTAAATGCGTTTTAAGCACACAACGCGCGTTCGGAAGTCAAGAGGCTAGAATACCATTGTGGCCTTTTTACATCTTCCTTTTTAATATGCTTGTCTTATGCGCTAGAGAGAATTCTGAGAATCAAACACGTCAGAGTTTATTCGGCAGAAAACTTTCGATTCTGAACAATTTCAATGCTCTTGTAGAGATGTAAATAGCGCGCGCGCTTACATCCGTCCTTGCCACTGAAAAATATCGGGATGTCATTTCGAGGAAGAGGAATACCTACAAGAAAAAACGCCAAGACGGCACGTCAAAGATAAATCTCATTTAAGCGAGAGGACTCCCATTACTTCCGACGCAATGGTAAACACAAAGGATTCCGTCGTAAAATGATATTTTAAGCCGCAGTCAGACAAAATGTAATGGCATATTTTTTTTAGCGCACTTCTTTGTCTCTCCCGAGCGAGATACATACCACTTACGCATCTCGTTTTTACAGCTTTTTAGTTACTTAAAATCTCCTTACAGAAAAATATATACGTTCCGAAATGCATGTAATAAAAAATGCAAATTAACTTTTAAATAAAAAACTCGGATTAATTATTTTGCATATGCTATTTCGACTCCAATTGTCTTCTATGAAACGGAAGTTTTTGCCATTCTTCTATTAATGATTGGACAATTGTTACTGCTGCAATGAAGAGAGAGAGATAATACGCACGGACTCTCTCAATGATTATAATTATACGCGGGATTCAACGTTAGGATTTACTGTCTTATTACAAATCTTATTACAAGTCTGATATTACGTAAAAGTTTATAAGTTAATAAAAGGTTTTGAATAATGTTTAATCTGTAAGAGAGACTCGGAAATTTCTTGAATAAACATTTTTCTCTTTTTATGGATCGAGATATTTAAAAATATGTATTAAAGAAAATATAACATAAAAAACTACGCAACAAATGCAATTCTTTTAATTAAAGTGGACGATGATACTTCACGTTTTTTTTTTACCAAGCGTACTCACTTGGTTTTTTCATCAACAAATATTGAAAAAATACGTAAGTCTCTCGGGATTACCGATTTAATGCTAATACTGATATAAATTAATTCATGAGTATTATCTGAAAACAAGCATCGTTTTAAAATCAATTAACAAGTACAGCAAAAACTTCTCAATTTTAAGTTTTACTATATTCTTTGACGAATTTGAAGATATTGTTTTTTGGGGAAAAAAATTCAGAAATTTACATAACTTATTTAACTTACATAATTTTTGAGTAAACTTTAATTATTAAAATAAATTTAGGAATAAAATTTGAAACATACAAGACACAAAAAAATAAAAACGATTAAAACCTAATATTTTGTCTGACAGAAAAAAAACTCCTTTAAACATGTACATCTGTAAGTCCTAAAAAGATTGAGTCACTACGTGCCGAAAAATGACTTTTTATCTAAGTGCAGCATCTCCACGATGCGAATACTCGGACGGGCGAGTTAATACAACGCTACGTGTTTTACGTTCGTACCTGTCAATAAAGATATTCCGTGGGACGGTATTACCCTCTCGTCTTGCCTTCCACGTCTATCGTCTCAGGATCGTTATGAGGATTCCACTCCCTTCGTGCTCCTCTCATATACATTCCCGCCGATCTGCGGCACCACGGCATCACTTTGACCTGCCAATCGGGACTCCCCCTACGTCATTTCCCGCCTCTTCTTCTCAGGCAGTCGGTTCTGCCCCTTCTTCATCGGCCTCGTGTACTTGCGGGGTCCGGTTTCTCCTCCGTGTACATCCCCCGCGATCCTTCCCTCTTCCCCTTCTCTTATATATGTATATATCCTATCTTTTTTCCTTTTTGCGTCTCGTCAGTTTGATATAACTCACCAATGGTTACCGTAGCCAACTATGATTCTCGCTTCGTTGTCCGACCATCTCCTCTTGTCCTTCGTTCGACAAAGTTCTTTCGTTTCGTTCCGTAGTTTCCCTTACTCTGGCCCTTTCTCTCTCTCCTCTCCCATATTCCTCTTCCATCGTTTAAGTATCTCGCTTCTTCCACCGATACCTTCGTTAGTAGTTCGCCGCGCTCGCGATGTAAAAAAAAAAAAAGGAGAAGGAGATACGCTCGAGGGACGGTCGCTGGAGGGTCGCGCGGAACGTCGCCGACCATAAAAAAGTGTACTTAAAGCGCACTTAGCGTCAACGTGATCTCTCGTCCGAGATCGCAAATTATCTTTGTCGCTGTAATAATTATTTATAAGAATGTCAACTATCTGCCGGCCGGCGCGCGCGGCTCCCGAGTTCCATCGGCGTGATCGCTGCAAATACACGGTGACGGTAACAGCTTTAAGAACTTTTCTCTCGTGGGCGTCACGCGCCTCAACCTGCCACTTTTCCTCCCTCTTCCAAAAGCAAAGAAATCTTTAATGCATAACGTCCTACCATAGCCACTTCAAACTTTCTTCACGCTCGTGGTCTCTTGGGTATCCGAACTCGTAACCCTCTTCTAGTTTCTTTCTTTCGACTCCCACGTTCATCAGTATTATACCTTTTAGATCACGGACTGTTCAAATATCAAGGATAAAATTCGAAGATTGACACACGCGCGCGCGCGCACACAAATATTACATTTGTGTATATATAAAAAACACATTTGTTTTTGGATATAAAAAGTATCGTTGTGACTAAAATATCAAATGTACTAAATACTCCGCCATTTTGCTTTTTATCGTCATTTTCCAGACGCATTCTTTAAACGTAGAGTCGTTGAAACTTTCTGCTCGCCCTCACATTTCCAATAATCGCAAATCTCTTCCTCACATCCCTTTCGTCAACCTCTTCTCTCGCTCTCTCCTTTTGTCTGTCGCTGTGCTTCTCTCAGTAGGATCGTTATTATGTGCTTGTCGGAGTTTCCTATCCGCAGGGCAGATGGAAGTTTTCCAGAGCGCTGGGTGAGTTATCTTTCTCTTTCGCGCAAATTTCTACTTTCGCCATAAAATCATGCCAAACGCAACGAAGATCAATACCGCTGAAATAGTCCTCTCGCAATTTTAATACGGGTATAACGATATATTCATTCATTAAACTAAGTAACCGCATATAATTTAATGTTTCCAACTAATTTTGTGAAAAATATGACAATTCGAACAGAATTAATATTCATAATTGTAATAATATTCATAAAATCATGAAAATTCATGAGATTAATGAGTTATTCTTATCCGAGTTTTATTCAAGTCTTTTATTACAAAAATAGAAAGCACACCGTTGCGCAAACTCTTCATCGGTAATGTAAAATCAGGCGTGATATTATCTCACGATGTTCTAAAATGGCATTGTTGAAAAATAAAAGCGAGTAAAACACCGCGCAAAATTACAACTCTCTATAACGTACAGTTATTACTAAGGAGCCCACGTAGACTTATATTTTTAATGAATCCTAAGGAGCGATTCCGCTAGAAAGAAGCTTGACATATCCGTTGACAGGTAATTGAAGGCGATAATATAAAAATATTACGCCACAAGGGTGCAACAGTGCCGCTTGTTGCGAACTTCTTACTCGACCGATGCATCCTGCGCAGCTTTGATCAATCACGACACCTGCCTAGTCACCGTTGCGAGTACGATAATCGATTGACACGCTCGTGTCCCGTCGATTCGAATCAGAAAAAAAGCAAGAGAGGAGACATAAGAAAATGCGAAAAAATTCGCGACTCACGCAGAGACTTTGTTGCAACTGAAGGGAAACGGAAGATCATACAGTGAATGTATCTCTATTGTCGAGCGATGCAAGATATATTTTGTAACACGATGTTTATTGAAGAAACGAATTTCAAGAAATATATTGTTTATTCAACCTTCTCTCATTAACATTTTTTTACGACTTTTTACGACTAAAATATACAGCACAGTCAAAAACATTTTATATTTGTGCTAAAATTTTCCTCTTTAAAAAGTTTTGTATTAAATTTCTACCACAGTTGTGTACTAATTTAATATATCGTCATTATATTATTTAGAATTTTGTATGTTAAACTAATATTAACTATTTTATAGGATTAAAAAAACACAATTTATATATAAAAACATAAATTCTTGGTGACATATTTTATATGTTAAAGTAAACAGATAAATTGTGTTAATTTCCTTTTTATAACAATTAAATGTGTTAAATGGACATATTTCTTATGTTATTAAAAAATGTCTTTTATTGCTTGGTTCTCAGTAAGGTTTTTAATACATAGATTATGTCAATTTAACATTTTGATTTCATCAAAACAATAAATAATTACTTTCAAATATTAAAATAACGTATCATTTTAGTTTATAACATTTGGTTAACGTTAAATTGATACAAATATTTAAGTGGATAAATTAGATCTTGTAAAATGTGTTAAATTTAACACAGAATTATTTTAAAGTGAATAAAATTTGTTTTTTAAACGTATCTTAATGATGCAAAAAATATAAATATCATATTAATAAAGTTAATAACTGAATAAAATAAAATAGAAATGCAGACTACATAAAGCACAAGAACGTCTTACAAAAAAGGAGAATTAATTCCAGTATGTAATAATGAATAGTTACTGCGACTTCGATTTACGTCGATGGAAAAAGGTATACATGCTGGTACCGCTAAAATATTCACGAGAAAAATCGATACCTGCGATAAAATATTCAGTTGCAGAAATAAAAAAAGATCATACAATTACATGCTGAACTAACTAGGCAATATACATTATTAATATCAACCATATAAACAGATATATTGAAACTGTTACATTTATACATTTAATTAATTTAATTTTTTTAAGTCAAGTTTTAGTAAAATTATTATTATTTAACCTATATATTAACATAAAACTGTTTAATGTTGAAAAAAATTCAACATTTCTGCAGTGAGTGATCACTCATTATTATTATATTAATAAAAAACTCAGTTAAAGACAATCCAATTTCAATTTTTTAATGAGAAGTACAGTTGCAAGAACATCCTGTGTATACAAATGCAGAAAGCAATCTTTTTTTCTGTGGAGACGAATTTCGATGAAGATTTAATTGGCACGAAGCGGACACAAAGAAGAGAGCCGAAAATAAAAAGTCCAAAGAAATCGAGGAAGAAGACGGCGCGGTAACCGCCGCCGAAGAGCAATTAAAAGCAATTCCTCTTAGTTGTATATCACTTTTACGTGCACTACGGCCACGGGTCCTCATTAAGATCGACCTTCGACTCCGACGACGAGTAACAACAAGAGGATCCTACTGCTCTTGTTGTGCTCTCGAAATACGATCCGTCGAGAAGACCATACGGAAGACAAATTTCGCGTACGCAGATAATGAGAAAAGTATTTCGCGACATGACGTCTTTAATGCGTGGCGAATTTTAATGTGCAAACCACGGGTTGCGAGATTTCTTCAACGATAACATAAATGACGTGCAAAAGTAACAGCGCAGCGACCATGAGCGTTATCGCGTAAAATCGCGAAAAAATTACAAATTTGCTTTTAAATACTCTATTTGAAAGCGTACGTATATCTCAATAATAAAATTTCTCGATGAGAAAATTAATGTGGAGATATCCAATAATCTCAAATATCTCCGTGTATCATGGAGATCGCGGAATCAGCTAATCACACATAAATTATTAATATAACATTTTCTTCTCGTATACAGATGGAATAATTTATAAGTATTTAAACTTTGAATGTTATATATTTACTTTTGATGTGTGTATGTCTTGTATGCTGTCTTTTCGAAATTAAAATCAATCATAAAACCAATCATAAAATCTATTTTGATAACAAATTATGAATTATAATTATAAATTATTTGTCGAGCGCAATTCATACAGCCGACCGACTTATCAGTTCTACTAGACAGTATTATTTTCCTAGAAACGGGTCGATCGATTGAATGTGAACCGAGAAAGTTATTACAATATGTATATACCAAGCGTACATTCTTTTTTTCCCCGCACGTCGCGCCATTGGGAGGCAATTTCACTGCTCCATTTCGATATTTTAAGCACGTATCATTTCAATTTTATTTATTTCGTTAATAAATAATTGCGCATAAAAAGATAAGCAAGATTATTATCCATAATCTATTATCTGTAAAAGTGAATGGCAAGTTTGTTTGCGACTATATTTCAAGGAAATAAATATCTCTAATATTTGAGTAATATTTTACCACGTTCATTTTTCACTTGTGCGATATATCCAGTTACTTAGCTTGTATATAACGACAAGCATGAACTTATTGCAAGTGGGTAAGCGATTTATATCGGCCTAACAAAAGCGGAGAGTCAAGATTCTCTAATAATAACAGAAGAGATATTTCTGCGCGCTGGTAGAAACTACACGGGGGAATCTTGCACCGGTCTAATAGACGACGCATGAATAAATTTGCATTGAATTTTACGTGCGTATAAACGAGACAGGAGGCGGGAGGCGGCAGAAGAGGAAGAGGAAGAGAAGATATGAAGAAGTTCGCGCGGGTACGCAAATGCGCGTGTGAGGCATCTATGTATTTAAATTGTAGATGATCTCCGCAAAACTCTTCCCTCCGAACCGACGGGATGGCGAATGGAAATAGGGAAGACGAAGAAGAGAGAAAAGCAGGGTTCCAAAGGGGCAACACGTGCCTCCAGGGGGGGATCGGTTTCTGCTCCTTCGTTTTCTTCTTCCCATCCTTTCTGCCCGGTCGATGGGACGTCGATCACGCGTGTTGTTTTCGTTATTGCTCGCGGGAAGAGACACGGAAGGCAGAGACACGGAAAGAAGAAATGGCCAGGGGAGCCAGGAGCGTGTGAAAGATGGGAAGAAAATTTCGAAGAGAATCCTCGCCGCGCGGATTCGCGTGCGAACGCCCGAGCGCATCGCGCGCGATTTCGTGTTAACGCTCGCGCGCGAGTTGCGTGTCTTTGACGCCGCAAGTGGCTCTTCGAATTCCGATTTATCCCTCGGCACAACGGCATCGTTAACATTTGTGAGAAATTCATGGCTGATTAACACTTTGTTGCAAGATCTTCGTCGCCTTTAACGATAACACTAGCTCATTGAGTCTCAATTTCTTTCCATCGTTAAACTGCATGTACATCTTTTTCTAAAAATCTAGCAATATGCATCTAATTTTTGCTTGTGTAAACTAAAATGTTTGTCTATATTTGCAAAATCTCAAAAATTTGCAATAATTTGAAACTACTATTATAAGAATAAAGAAAGACATAATTATTAAAGGTGATAATAAATTAGATAACAAATTAAAACCTCTCTTAATAATTGAAATAATTTATCTTAATTTGTAAGACACTTTAGGAAATATTCAATTTAAATTTTAAAAAATCTGACAAACGTAAAATTTATTTCTTTATTAATTACAAATCGCTTCACTGTATATACACTGAAAAAAAAAATTACTAGATTGAAATAAATATTTTTTCAAATAGTATCAAGCACAAGGTTTTGTAAAAAATAAATACTATTTATTTCAAATAAGATAATATTTTCTATAATTTAGAAAATGTATAATACATTTTCTATCAATCTAAAACATGTACAATACATTTTCTAAATTATAGAAAACATTATCTTATTTGAAATAAATATTATTTATTTTTTACAAAACTTCTGCTTGGTACTATTTGAAAAAAAAAAAAGTATTTCAATCTAGTAAATTTTTCTTTGTGTAGTGAACAAGACCAATTTTCCGTATAAATTCGATTCGCTTTAAGTTTGATTGAAATTGTACGATACAAAAGAGATTACTTTTTCGCGATTTAAACTTTACACAATAAAAATGATAGAAATATAGAAACTTTGCTGTTTGTTGTTATATTAAAGAGAAATAGCTAATTAAAGTTTCATTAAAATAAAAAAAAATTCATACAGCATTATTCTAAAAAATTAGTATCAGATCAAAAAGGCTGGAGGCAGTCCGACTATTCTCACGATTTCGATGAAGCGAATTCAAGAGTTGGCATACTGTTTTTATTTCGTTGCAATTTGTGGGCGGTTTTGTGAACGTGAAGGGTTCGTTAATTTTTCGAGGTGAATAGACTGTATGTGAAAAGAGGAAAGTTATTCGTTTTCTTGTATCTTTCTCAACTCTGACGTCGCATCCCGAGATGTTTGATGTAGGTATCGAGGATCCTTAATTGACTCGTCGTTGCGGTTTGCCGTTGGAACACAAAATATCAAGATGAAACGAGCCACAACAAGTCGACTAACGCGCGTGGCGGCTTTGACGCGCCTTGCAGATTCGCGCGCATATGAAGTTCCAGGTAGACCGAAACGAGGTAGAGAAGAGACGAGCAAAAATTAAAAAAAAAAAAGAATCACGAGAAGCAAAAAAACCTTTCGCGACTGATCTCGCCGAAAGCCCGTCGGTTTGCCCCAAGTCGACCCCCCTAATCTGCTTGCCTGCCGACATCAGGGATACTTTAACTCGTAAGGAAGAATAGACTGTGATTCGAATGGATCGCTCTTCCTTATATAGATATATTATTGAAATAAGATTCAACTTTTCGTTTTATTTTTCTCATTCAATTTAACGTAACTTTACCTTTAAATCTTCCGTACGTGAGAACGGAAAGTTTAAACGTAAAGTCAGATTAAACTGGATTAAACTTCACTATAACTCAGACCGTTCAGATAAATTTAAATCGAAATTTTTGCAAATAAAATTAGACTTAGTATTTAATACTTTTTAATTTTTTATGTATCACTTTTATTTATATCACGTACTTTATTAAAACAATAAAAAAATTTGCTTACAGGGTGCTCAAACGTTTTGAAATAGCTTCTATTGTACGGCCCTGATCAGCTTCGAACAAGAGTTCGATGTGGCTCGAGGAAGAAGCTACCTCTCTCGCCCGGTTTCGCGATCCCGTCAGTAATTACTACTGCGCTGGAAACTCTAAACAAGGCATCGGGACGGAACGGTGGATCGATCGGCGGTTTCGGGTTTCTGCCTTCGCAATGTGCAGCGCGTGCACACGCGTCGGACACCTCTCTCTTTCTCTCTCTCCGATGAGAAACCAGCGAGGTTTCGTTTTTGTTTCATCCCGGCTGTCTCTCACGAGGAGTAAGAATACCATTTCGACGGGAGATCGGTGAGAGATGATCGCACGCCGCGATTGGCGCTGCCGCGCAAAATTCACCGCAATGTCTCGTTTACGCGGAAATAAAATCGGCACGTGAAACGACACGCGATCGCGGCGTTGCATTGTGCGTTGCGTGTGACGAGTTGCATGAAAGAAATGCGTGATGGCGATACATTGCAAGCACTCAGGTTACGGTATACTCAGAAAAAAAAATCCTGTACCAAGGATCCAACTCCGTTTCCGAAAATTGCATTTTATTTCACTTACAGAAACCTGGTATGAAAATTAGTGTAACTTAGACTTTAATCTCCAAAAAATTATTACACGCACGCACACACACACATCCATCCTTGTCTAGTAAATTTAAAATTAATCGAGATTATACGCCAGCAGTTACGCATTTTGGTTGCTGAATGGGAAAGGCAAACTGTTTAATTATGAAACGTTGGCTTTACATCTCTCTTCATGTTTATTATTAATGCATGGAATGAACTGGCAGACTGCATGATAGCTAGTACATTCAAAAAACAACCGGCAACACGCGCTAATATAATTAACAGTAAAATGTGGAGCATGAGCATTTCTTTTTCATGTAAATCTAACACTGAAATCCTCTAAAAATTTAAAATAAAACTATTGATCTATTTGTTTACGCAAGACCATAATAATAAGTGATAAATCACATAATAAAATATTTATCAAATAATTCCATCTTTTAAAACTTAATTCCAATCAATTAATTTTTATAATATAATTAATAATATAATTAATAATGCTTGATTTAATATTTTAACATTTTTCTTTACTTATACGAATAGATTAGCATTATGGATTACAGAATTGGAACAAGATTTTTTAGCATTTATTTCATACTTTTAAAATAATGTTTAATAATGATATAAAACATTAATAAAAATTAAATTTAAAATAACATTTCTTGTAATAAATAAATACGAATAAATACACGCATAAAATTATGTCAACTGGAAAAATAATAACCTGAAATTTAATCACACACGTTACATCTTTTAATGTGTAAACATGTGAGATAATTTGTTTCACTGTGGAATTTTAAATAGTGTAAAAGTTCACATATCGAGTATCAACTCGGAGAGTATGTCAACTGAAAATTATTTCAGATATAAAGTTCTATCACAGACTGTGATTCACCACACTTTCATGCATATCCTGTGTGTAGCATTACGTGCATTCGTATCGATTCGTGGATCGCCGCCGGAGTCGTGACTACGGATATACGTAGTTTCCGGCACGTACGCGACTCTTGTTCGGAATAAAGTGAGAGTATGTACGTGTATGTGTGTGTGTGTGTATGTGTGTGCGAAATGCGCGAGCGCGCGCGCTCCATCGTCTCAACTTTTTCGCACGTGCCGGATAGACACCCGATATGCAGATTATGGGAAGCCCCGCGTCTCCTCGCCAACGGAAGGCATAAAACTCCGCGGCTGGCTTCGCATTCCGCATGGCCCACGGGTAAACGCCTTGTGAGGAAAAAAACTCGTACGACCCGGAGCGATTAAAAATTCGCTCGATATGACGCAAGCGAGCGCATCCTCGAGTCGCAGCGAGCATTCAAGGCATTGCGGCAATTTCTATATGCAACTGCGCCCTACCCTTCTTCTCGCAAGATAAAACTATTTTTAGATATTTTTAGATAGATAATTTCCCTTTATTCAAAAGAGAGAGAGAGAGAGAGAGAGAGAGAGAGAGAGAGAGAGAGAGCGACCGGTTTTACATGTTATAAATATGAAAAGTCTATATCCTAAATTCATGGAGGTACCACAAACGAAAAGGTATTAAACTTGCTTTCTTCGAGGAACGAGAACATCGTTGGCTGCGCTGCAATATTGATCGACCCTCCCGGCAAGAGATTAGGAAATTTGAAACATTGGTTATTTTCGAATCGCATTATCGTGGGAGGTAATTTCGAGCAGCATCTTGCTCGCGTTGCGCGCATTGTGCGAGGATATAAGACGATATCGCGGCCTATTTCTTTAACTCGGCGCCGTAGAATTATTCCGTACTTGCATTTACATCCCGTCTACGCAAGCTCGAAGCGATAATGTGTAGCGCGATAATCTTATATAGCATCTTTGCTGTGCGGATCGCAACGTCGCGCGTTCAAACGATCAAAATCAGGTACGTCGTTACGGTTTGTTGAATTGGATTCCGACCGACGAAAGTATCGATGCAATGGAAGTATACATCTATTATTTATTTTAAGCTTCTCCGTGAAAATGGAAACAAAGTTGCGGATGTTGGAAAAGATATACATAATATTTTAGTGCTCTCTCGATGGATTTTGAAATTTTCACGACGGAAAAAGTAAATATAACAGGCAACCGGAAGTGTACCACATAGATTTAACTATTCCGAATGAATCTTGGATATGGATGTTTGGATATACACTGTCAGTATTGAAAATTTATAAATATTATACGTTACATGAACTATAGATTTTTCAAACTGTGTATCGTAGCCATACGAATATTATTACGAATGTAAACAAACAAAATATTTTTTTTCATACAACGTACATTAAATCACGGGACTTGTTAATCTTCGAGATATTTTATTTGTGCCAAAAAAAAAATCCTGCATTTTATAAACAATCTGTTAATATTTGAAGAAATTAATTTTACTTCTCTCAGAATTTTACCAAAAGTTTGAACTAAAAGTTCTACAAATTTAGGACACGTTCATCCAATGAAAGCAAAGTTGAATCTTTAGGATTTCACAGGTTAAGAGTGCTAAATCGTCGCACGATCACCCGCGAACGATCACAGCACCGGTCAACCACGTAACGCTTTGTTGTCACGCGGCTATACGAGTGTGTCAAGGCTGATCCGGCAATCGAATCGCCGATAGGCCCGCGCGTGCATATCGCCGTCGCCATTCTTGTATGTATAGCATCTTTCGAATCCCTTTACACTTAACAAGATCCGTTTGCGCCATTGTGAGTCACAGATCATATTTCGCTGAGATGCGATATACATGCGAGATATTATAAGGATCGTAGGCTTTCCTTGACCTACAAAAAACGGATATTTTATTTTAACATATATATTATCGAAACGGAAACCCTAAAATATTTCCTCAATTATTCTTGAATTATCTTTCTTACATATATTGCGCGCATATGCTTTTAATAAAACAGCATATACAACTTTCATTTAAAAACATATATAAAAAATTAGATTATATCGTTTCGCCATATATAATTATGTGTTCTGCATTGTTTTATTCCGAGTCACGAAACAAATGTATCACTTGTTAGTGTGTATATGTGTGTGTGTATATTTTTATATACATATATATTGCTGCGTAAAATTATAGAGCGTACAAGGTGATCCGGAACTAGCGAGTGATCAATTGTTATATGGCATTGTACCACGGAACGATCGACAAGATCGAGTTATGCGTACCCGGATGTATTTTAGTATTTTTCGCGCGCAAATTTACTCTTTAGGAAATTGCTCTTATTCAATATTTAATTAAATATTATATCAAAGATACATAAACTAATAGCTTACATTAATCTCACAGAAAAATCTAAAAATACAGAATACTCCAATCATATTATATATTATATTCAAACATAAATATATTTGCAATCACGAGAAATATCTAAATTATTTTCATTGAATAAGTATAGTTAAAATATACAAAATTTGTTAAATAAAAAAATTGAAATTAAATAAAACTTAAATTTTAAGCTTAAAAAATAAATCTTTCGATTAAATCACTTTATCGATATTTAATAATATTTTATTTCAAATCTATTTTTTAATTATTTAATTATTTGATAAGATTTAGACATTATAGAAAAGTTATGGAAAAGATTAGCTATATATTTATAAATGTGTTCATATATGTTTTTAAAATTGTTGGTCCTACTCCGAATAATAAGTAAGCCAAAAATATTTAACGAATCAAATTCTTTAAATTTTTTAAAGCTACTTTTAAATCTTCTTTACTGTTTTTACCTGCGCACTATCGCTTGTCTCAAATTTTCTACTCAATGTAACATCTCGTCGTATCATTCGTTATTCATCGGTACTCTTGAGAAAAGTAAAGAAATATCGCCATTTCCACGGATCTTCAGTAAATTGCCAGGAAATAAAACCTTAATAGTTGACAATCTATTTAATGTTAAATTGTAATAAAAATTTTTATCGAGAGTCTGCTCAAAACACAATCGAATAAATCATAATACATTGTATTATTTTTTTATGATAAATATTTTAAACTTAAATTTATCTTTTGAATTTAGATATACGCGCTATAATTGTCACATATAGAGATTTATACAATCTAGAGCAACATAATTATATTTCTCTTATTTCAATGTTTGAAAAATGTTTCTAAAAGTACTTGATGTTAACAAAATTCAAATATTTTTATATATTTATTAAAACCAATTTTTTGGATTAATTAATATAATTATGTTATTTAATATCTAAAAGAAGATGTGTAATGAGAGTAAATCAAGAATTCGATTGTAGTCCTCAAAAGATTATCTTCTTTCTTTTCCGTTTAAAAGGAGAAATTGATTTGCTCGGATCAACTAAACAAAAGTTATGTGCGTGTGCGCGAGACAAAAAAGAACACTGTAGTAATGTCTATATTTCAAGTAACAAGCCTCCTTTTGTGCTCGAACTCCGTTGGGTTATCCTAGACAAAATCCGTGGTATAGCAATGAAATTCCCATCACCGTTGGCACGACGTGCACGAGGAAGATAAACGGAGGCGAAGGAGCTTGTACAGCGCCACGATCGTGTTAAACGTTCCGCAGTATCGCCATAGATTTCATGCAAACACGAAACTCGCCGTACGTGATTCTTCTGCCAACAGGTACCCGGTCAGAAGGTACGTGAGTCATCCGTGACTCAGGTACTAATTCGTCCACGGACGAAACGTTAAAACCCATACGATTTTAAATGTGGTGTGAAAACAATGTTATCGCGCGCACACGTGTTTTAAAGTACCTATCCTGCATCCTGCTGATATCACCGAGTATAATACTAAGTCCAGTTCGATAAACAATGGCATTTCTTTTTTTTATATGGACTCCGTACGTACAGTCGATACTATTCGTTGTTCTGTACGATAACGTCTCTTTATGCGCGCAGTAAAAAGATTACGAGCCTATAAGAGCCTAGATAAAGGAGTTCCATTATGTTGTTTGTTACATTTTTATATGTTAATATAAGTGCTATTATTGTCAACTGTTGTATAACAATTTGGTAAACTTGATAAAATTGTATTATCGCATGTGAATTTATTCATTGTCGGTATACGTGCAACTTCAAAATTTTTTTCTTACAATTAGATATACATAATGAATTTGTTCTCTCTCTCTCTCTCTCTCTCTCTCTCTCTCTCTCTCTCTGTATGTGTGCGTGTTATTTTAAAAAATTAAATTCTTTTATTGTAAATACTTCCAGAGTAATAAGCAATTAAAAATAAAAATTTTTTTCGCAATTAAGTAAGAAAGTTTACGCTTTTAAATTAATATTACTTATTTAATTTTTTTGTTAATTTACTTTTTTCAAGATACAATCTGAGTTTTAATTATCGTTATTATTACTATTATTATTATAAAGATATTCTTTTAGAAATAGTCAATTATAAAATCCAAATGTGTCCCAAGCTAAAGGTAAGAGTACTCTATAATACTGCATGTATCTGTTCTGTTTATTGATTTTGTTGTATATGACAGTTGCAGTTCGTGTAGTTATGTAACTATACGGTTATTAATCTGATTGTGGATGTACAGAATGCGTAATCTGCGATCATTTACAGAAATTCAAACAGACATCTTCAATTTATACCATTTACCATCCGTTTAACAAAGCTTCGTTTCTGGATTTCTGCGGGTACACGTCACTAAGTGACATGACCTAATAGTGATATCACCATTACAGATATAATTCTCATGACCATAGTATATAGTCGCAATTTTGAGATAATTAAATTACAAATGGTCATTAAAGTGACCATGAATAAAGATTTTGCTATAATTTTACTTCGTGATCCTGATTAATAAAATAAATAGTCTTGGCATTAGTAAAGAAATAAATTTATAACTTTAGTATTAAATTGCTTCAATAAATTATATTTCATAATTAAAACTAATTAAGCTAATACAACTGAAGATTCTATAAGAAGAAAAACAAAAGATACAAAACAGATACTTAACATAGATAATTATTAACTTTAAAAATAATTTTTAATTTAAGTAATACTAAATATTAAATGTTTAAAAAATAATAGAAATTAAATTTGGCTAATTCCACAATTAATATTCAGCTGCATAGATAAATAAATTACTCAAATTAATAACACACAATTTTTAAGTTCCTTTTATCGTTACTATGTATTAATCGTGCGTACACTGCTCGAGTTTCTTCTAACAAATAGATTAACAAACAAAAACAAAAGCTCAAAACGAAACTGGAACGCGAGCTCTCGCGTAATCTCGGTAGCAAATAAATCAGTGATAGTATTAGCTATTTATGTGGTATATTATTATATTATGATTAATTATACAGCGTTTTCTCAGGTCCTGAAACTCGATGAAAAATCTTTCCTGATCTTTACCAAAGCACAATGACCGACTGATCTTAATTGGAACACCTTAATTATATCTTTCGTCAGTGTGCACGCGAGCGCGACAGACAGAAGCAAAGACGCTGTTGTCGCGTTTTAAGGAGGCTTTATTTTCTCGAAATGAGAAAAGAAAGTTGCCGCCGTAGCAATTATATCTCGCAATCGATCCCACAATAGCCTGCCGATTCCCGCGTTAATTAGGGACGACCGCTTAATTGGTTGTTATCGTCTCCTCTACGTTAGAAGCACCATGTCAAGAGAAAACTAATACAATCTTATGCGAAACGCAAAAAATAAAAACTGTTCGGCCGAAAAATAATATATCTAATCGTAAATTAATTCTTATTTAAATAACGCAAGCTGTCAGAATAGCAATTTAAATTCTTATGTAAATCCAATATCATTTTTAATAAAAAATTTATTGCAAATATAAATTTACTTGTTTATCTTAATCATATACACCCAAAAAAATGTTTTATTGATATAGACAAATTTCTCGATGTCAAAATGTCAAAAATTTTTGTATCTACTAAAAATTTGGCTATCACGTTTAAAATTCTGCTTCTGTCAGATTGATTAAGTACAATACATATACATATCACATACATATTTGCTAATCATTTATCTACCTCAGCTAATTTTTACACACATACAATTTTTAATAAAGGTGCAACATCATTTTTAGTGCAGATTTTTTTCTCTCTTTAATAAAAACTTAACAATAAATAAATAAATAAATAAAATCTTATTAACTGTTATAACAATTTAAACTAAAATTGCTTTATAAAATCAACTTTTAGTTTTACAAAAAAATTACATATTATTGTACAAATATATATATATACAATATGTAAAAATATATAGTTTTATGTATAACTTTATTTAGAATAAGGTAAGGCAGTACGTGTTATGTTTCGAAAGTGGGTTTAGATAAGTGTCAATTCTAACGTTAATTAACATGTATTCTGTTTCATATGTATTTCATGTTTGCCGATAATTATAATAGATAAAATCAATATTGATTCAATGACACACACACACACACACACACACACACACACACACACACACACACACACACACACACACACACACACACACATATATATATAAGTTTTGTTAACTTCTGCACATTAACTTTACCTCCATCAATACCATAAAATCCATATTGCGTATAAAATTATATTATCGTCAATAAGTAAATTGATAATGTTTATTAATAGAGTTACTAACATTGCATATTCAATTCAGACAATTGCGTTACTAAATGTATCATTATTGCTTTGCATTAAAGTTGCATCAAACATATTACATATTTGAAATTATATATCAAATGTATAACCAATATTTTTAAACAAACAACATGGCATGTCTCTCATCTCACGGATACTCGAGAAAATGTCTATAAAATGGAACGTATGAAGCTAGAAGTTTCCCCTATCGTAAAACAAAATATAAACGCATCAGTTTGTATGCGATAATGTCAAAGAGTGTTATGTTTTGTGTGAAAGACAACTATAACGTAACATAAAGTGAACACTAAATCAACGTAATTTGAAACTTTTGTTTTTAAAATGGTTACTGACTATATGCTGAACACGAATATTTCAGAAGGATCTCTTACAATTTCTATGAATAATTTATATCACGTTAATAACTTATTAAATTGGAGCAGCACTATAGAATTCAATATTAATATCAATATACTTTGACGAAATATAATAAGAACACACTTCTCACGAAACGCATCGAACACAGAAGCGATGACACGTTTCCAGATATTAACTTTATTGCCATAGGGAACGCGAACTACAATACAATAGCAATGGAAAGTTTCCGCGAAAAGAGATTCCGCCGTGCACGAGTGGAAATAGAAACCGCTGAGGCTTCTTCGCGGCGCGATTAGGATACGTCGTTTTTTTCTTTACGAGGGCGCTTTTTCAGCTCTCTGCTGATTGATCATTACGACGCCTGTCATTCTTACCCAACACATTTTTCTCACTTTCTAATTCTCGATAAATCGATCTCGTCTTCGAATCAGTCGTTAAAATATCGCTTTCCACTTTAAAACAAGAGATCACGATTGTTGTTTGTTAATCCTTGCAATTTCCCTTGCAATTTCCTTAGCACTATTTTATCACGTAGTTACATCAAATCGAGAAAATATTATAGAAAAATTATTTTCTTCAAAAGGGAGATTTAAAGAGAAATCCAATTACTTTTTGTTAAAATAATAGGATTACAATAATTCAAAACTCACGCATGTAATTTTAAAAGCGATATGTATAAAATTGCTCCCCTCTCCCCCTATTATCGATGTCAGAATCCGCTAGTGATTCTATACATCAAAGATAAAAATAAAGATAAGATCAAAAGAAAAGATTTTAATAACGTACTTATTATTTTTCAATCAATTATATAAATAAACAAAAAAAAAATTAATCAAAACACACTAACCTTTCGTATTTATTTTTCTATGTCCCTAAAATTTACAAACGCCATGGAAATATATAGAAATACTATCTATAACAATACGTTAAAAAAATAAAACGGAAATCCCTATAAAAACATCAATTTATAGACGTTGAGATTTTCTCGCAAATATCCAGTTCATTTATGTAAAAAGCGTTCGCTCAGAGAGCGTCAGCTGCGGGGAAACGGAGCGTTACACGGACGTTACGAGGAAAACAATAACGAGTGGGGATTCGTTACATATACAGATTTTCAATCTGATACGAACACTATAAAGGTTTCACGATATTGCTCGCTGTTGTAGCGGGGTGCGTTTTTGATAAAGTTTGTCTCACTGCTTGGGACCGCGGCACAAAAAAAAAAACACAGGCAGAATTTCCTCCACGGAGAGAGTGTCGTCTTTCAAATTAGCATTTCAATTTGCCGCGCAGGTGTCTCGCGTGCTGCAGCAGTCGCGAGTCAAACGGGGACAATCGAACCGAGCGGAGAACCGCGCCGAAGTCGGAGTCGAGTCAAATCGTCATCCGCCACCTGACATTTTCGATGCAAAGCCGCCGGAGCAGGGAAGCGTGACGTTTACATACGTACGTGTATATACGTACATACATACGTACATATACCCGCAGCGGCGTTTGTCGTGTCGTATCCGCGCTTCACGCTTCGACAAGCCTCAATCACTACTTTTCGGCCGAATCGTATCTGGCAAATCTCATTGACAGCTGAAATCAAATCGCTGGCGGATAGAGGATCTGAGAAACTTGCACCGAGATGCGTAATTCATCTGGCTAAAGGTTATATATCCGAATACTGCTTGAATATGTAATGAATTACCATGAATATTACATACCTGAATAATTCAAGATAATAATAATACACGCAAAATTCTGATGTTATTTTATTTATATATTATATGTTTCTACTATGTTAAATATGATTATACGTAACTATTTTTATACTACATTTTATTGTTAATAAAATTATTATATCTATTCTTATGTAATTGTTATTATCAGAAATGATTAAAACTTTAAGCGTCATTTATATTACATATAACTTATAAGATGAATAAATGTTGTTTAAACCGTTTATCATTTAATTCAGATAATATCTTCTTAACAAATACAGTAACAATTTGTATAATTATATTCTAATATTTTTTTATTATTGCAGATAATATAAACAAAATCTCTTATCAGTATAAATTTAATTTTCAATGCTTATATTATATAGAGAAATGTTCCTACATTTGTTTTCAATAATATCACAGAGAAATAATTTTTAATGCAGCATTGAAATGTGAACTCAAATTTGCATCGACTTCAATTCTTCTGGTCTGTCAATTTTGCTAACGTGACGTTCAATAATAACCTGTATACCATTTTCAGTATGGTATTACATATATTTATTAATAACAATACTGCAAGTCATTGAACAACGAATTTAAATGTAATCACAACGCGACATTTCATTAAAAAAATTCTTTCATAACAAGATTAATCCGTTTTTTATTAATTAGCCAAATAATGTTCTTCTAAATTTATTTTCAAGATCATCAATTCTGACAAAAATTCTGACTCGTAAAATTCCCAATAAAATTTAAAAAGTTTTCAATATGTTTCACAAAAGTCCTGCCAATTAATGTTCAAAATAAAAATCAGGATACAAATAATTTTGTAACTCTTAATAAGAAATTTCCCAAATTTGCATAGATTAAAATAATTTGCAAAATATTTTGGGGAAAATTCTAAATTGTGCAAAACTTTTATTTACTAAAATTATAATGGATTTAATTTCTATATATAATTCTTGTAAAATTATTGCCCCCCCTCTCCAATTTTAGAGGGAGGGGGGCAATAATTTGACAAGAATAAATAGATCGAAAGATAAAATATCAATTTTACATTTTCTCTTTTATACTTAATCGTTGCACTCTTTGTCAAATATATCGAGAATATTAAAATGCAAGAAGAACCTAGAACTCTATAACTGATACATCAAAATTAGAACATAAAGTTATGAGAGTCATAAAAGTCTCAAGTTAAAAAGTCATAAAAGTCAAATATTTGGCTTTGTTGATTTAAGTAGAGCCCCGTCGTGAATAGCAACATTGGATTTTCTAAAAGCCAAATGCTAATTCTCAGGAGATTCGTATGCATCGACGAGGATCTTTAAATACATGCTCGTCATATTCAGCATAAATGATGTTTGAATAATGCAAGTCAGCACTGAACGTTCATCAAAATAAAAACAATCTGTCAGATAACTCCTCGAAAACAAATGATGTCGCTCTCGGTACTTCGATATATATGTATATTCGATTTATGAGCATTTGAAAATCTGTATAACTCTGTATAACTCAGCGAGCATAAATATACATTAATTATCAGATAATATTTCTCTCCTTCTATTAATTTCGTAATTTTCCTTTTAACCGGGTCTTTTTTCCCTGCTTTTCGCAATAAAATTACAATTCTCGCAAGTAAGGATACAAGATTATTATCGTCTGTCGCATCCTAAGGTGATAAACTACCTTTTATCGTCACTGGCGTTTACCTTATGAACGATCGACATTTATATCTCTCTCTACGATAGTATCGTCGCCCTGTGTAAAAGAGAAATGAGCGAAATGATCGACGGTGAGATATACGGCGAAATAAACGCTCGGAATATATTATAAAAATGACCGAAGGTAGTCGCCAAGCGACCGGCCGGTCGTTTCAAATGTGTTTAAATTAACTTGCGCAATGAGAATAGAAAAAAAGAGAAGGAAGCATCCCCGAGTCCTACATATGGTAACAACAAAAAGTAACGCGCGAGCCCCATGGGCGTCGAATCGTTTCGCGAACGTTATAGCCTGTATGGCGCGTAATTACATTGATTGGCGGCTAATTACTATACGACGTAACTAGTTTATTTTAAACGAAAATACATAATTTTACCAAAACGCGCCTCTTTTGACGCGCATTATAATACGTTATTATTCTTATCGCGTATCACGTGAGATTGGCAGGCATACAACATTGGTAGATCATCATGGATTTGTTAATTATTAGTACTGTTTTCTCCATTTAAGTTTCAAGTCGTATGATAAATATGATAAGTATCGAAAGCGAATTTCAACGTTGCGTAACACGAAAGAGACATCCGTCGCTGCTCTAGCAATAAATTATTTAAGATAAGAAATCGTCAAATCAAGAAAAAACGTATATAAAAAAATTAGTCTCAAAATCTGCAATCATTGTCTCACATATGGGTAAAAATATAAAATCTTTAATAAATGTGATAATTTTGAATAGATTGAATTTCGTATATCATATTTCATCGAGAAAAATATTATTTCATCTTTATTAAAAAAGTATTTTCATAAGTGGAAAGAATAAAATATCAGAGAATAACAATACCTTCAAACAAAAGAATTAAAATCTTTTAATATAAATATTATTATCAGAAACTGTCATATGCTTTTTAGATGACTTGATTATGAAACTCTTAAAAAAATTTTATATTCTTACTCGTATATGAGACAATAATCGAATTGATACCAATTCTTTTTGCGCACCCGAATATGCTTCGGATGAATTAAATTGATTTGTTAGTATTATTTCTGAGAATTATCGAGTTTATATATAACACCGTATAAGATTCAAATTTTTATTTTTCCAAATTCCGAGCGAGAATTTTTATCAGTGCTTTACATCTCTCGTTACGTTCGTTTTTTAAGCGAGGCTCACTCGGCCCGCAAACGCCGCAGTTTAGAAATCTAATCACCTTAATCGCGATTTGAAAGAGACTTTCGCGAGATTTCGAGCAATGAGGAAAACGTAATCATCGCACGGCCGTGTTAAAATCGAAAGATCGGCACGCGCTCTCCGCTCGTGAGAGGCCGGAATCCACAGAGCCGCGTATCGGTCGGTGTTTCTCCCGTATTTTACAACGGCACGTGCGGCTCATTATGGCGGCAGAACAACGGGCCTTCGTTACGAACAGCGCCGTCACACCGCGCCGAGCCGCGCCGGTATACGCCGATACTGTTATCGTTTGAGCATGCAGCGCGAATACACGGTAAACGATATACTATTCTTAGTGCTTTCACGCGAAGAAAGAGAGAGAGAGAGAGAGAGAGAGAGGAAAAAAAGAGAGACTCACCTGAGTGCTCGTTGTGTGGTCTTCATCGTCGACGGGCGCCCTATCTCCCGCTCCGAATGGTACCTTCCTCTCTTCTCCGTCCCTTCCGCCTCTCCTCTCCTCCGCGCTCCGGTTTCCTCTTCGGAGCTGCTGTCCCGCCGATTCGTCGCACCGATTCGTCGAGACGCACGGCTGCTCGCTGATCGGGCGGCCGCGAAATCGAAACACACTGCCGTGAAGACGGCCGAACGTTATATATCCACTTGGTTCGTTCGCGCGAGGGAACGATCTCGCACGGTTATTATTATCTCGAGGTGAAATCACACGCGGGGGATCGCCGTCGAAAGGAATATCCTCGCGGCCTCGGGATGAGACGCGCGCGAAAAATCACGGTGTGTTAATTCGACGAAAACGAAGCGCCACGGGAGGTCGGCGCCTTCGCGGCGCGCGCTGATAGAATTCTCTCGGCGTTTCCGGTGTTTAGCATTCGAGTCCCTCGCGCTACTTCGGAGTAGCGAAGTAGAGGATTCGGGAGTTTTTCCTTTTTTTCGTTTCCTCCTCCGCTCGAGCGGGGGCAGCTGGCCGACGAGATCTCTCGCCTTCACCGGGACATCGCGAGGTGAGAAAAGAGCGCCGCGAATTAGATCAGTGGGACTCGCGGACGACCGAGAAACTTAGGTCGCGAGCGGCGAAAGGCCTCGCGATCCGTCCTCCTTTATCCTCCTCTTCCTTTTCCTTTCCCTCCTTCTCTCTCTCTCTCTCTCTCTCTCTCTCTCTCTCTCCTTTCTTTCTTCTTCCCTGATTAACCTCTGAAATTTCCTCACGGAGGTCTCCTCCTTGGATCTCCTTGGGTTCCCCGGTGTCTCGATTACTCCGGTGACTCCGTTCCCGTTTCTGCTCGCCTCTCGAACGACGCCTCCTGTTACCCGGGTGTCCTCCACTCCGGAGCGGCCGCCGAACTCCGCGGGTCGACTTCCCCGCTCGCTCTATCGGCCGCGGCGGCGAATCGGCACGGTGACCACGGGATCGCGCGCGCGCCCTCGCTCGCGCATCACTCGCGGCCGCGTTCACTCGGTTCGGGTAATGCGCGCGCGCGCGGCGCAGGCGGCGGCATCGCTAACCTGTGGTGCTCCTTCCGCGATGCGTTTCGACGATCCTCAGCCCGACGACGTACGGTGACTCCGCGTTGCTCTCGCGGATCCAAATTCGACTTGACTGTCACGGAGAAAAACAATCGACACACCTCTACAGACACCTATCGTCGTCGTCGTCGTCGTCGTCGTCGTCCTCCCTCGCAGTTTTCGAAACGGACGTTTTGAAAAGCAGCAAATATGGCGACAAACAGTGGGGGGGGGAAGACAGTCGAGTTCCGCTGAAAATTGTTCCGCCCGACGACGACGCGGAACTAACTCCTCTCTTTCCCGACGAAGGACTACCGAGCGATTCTCTTCCTCCTCGTCCGGCTGGCCGAAAACAGGTGCCGGAGCACTTTGCTCGCGGCGGCGGCGCTCCTCCTCGTACGTGTGATATGTACGCGTACGCGAGGACTGGTTTCACGGGAGGCTCCCTCGTGCCCGACCGGCCAGACTGCTTCGCGCGGACGATAGCACGTCGGGAGAAGACGGCGTGATGCGAGCGGCGGAGAGACGGGACGCGCCGGCCGACCGACGAGAGAGGAGAGCGGAGGAGCCGGCGGAGAGCGCGGTAGGTCCCGTTCCACGGAAAGAGCCTTTATTCCACTGAGCGCGCGAGGAAGTACTGTTACTTAGACGGGGGAGGGGGGGATCCGCGACGCAACGCGACTCGAGCGTTAAGCAACACGAGGGGGACGACGACGACGACGCGCGCCGAGCTCCGATTCGAAACGCGTGAATTAAACGTAATACACCGATGGCGAACGCCCCCGTACGGTACGCCAAGCGCGACAGGTGGCGTGGAGCACTCGTCTCGACTCCGATGTCTCTCTGTCTCTCTTTCAATCTTCTTCTCTCACCTCGTGCGAAGCGCAAGATCTCGTTGCGTTTACGTCGTAGCCGGTCGGCGCATCCTGGTACCCTTGACGCTCGTCTCGAACTCGACTTCCCGCCCGAGAGAAAGCACGCACGGCGGCGAAGGGGAGAGGGGGGGGGGAGGGAAGGGAGAGACGGACGCGGCGCCACTGCGCTCCGTAAACAAACAACCGTCTCGCGCGGCGAATGTTTTCGAGTAAACGGACGCCGTTCACACGTGTTCCGCGTCGCGTGCACCGTACGCCGTTCGCACGCACGCACGCACGCACGTTACGCGCGTCCTCCGACAGGAGATGCCGACTCCGATTCCCGATCTACAGCCGAAAAAAAAACACATGCGGGTGGACGCGACGCGCGCACACACAGCCGACCGTTTCTCGAGTCTCACATGTACGAATCTCCGTGCTTTGGTCAAATTTCTCCTTTCTGTCTCTCTTTCTTTCTCCTCCCTCGACCGTGAGACACTCGTACAGGCTGTCGCGGGGCGCCCGACACAACACGAAACGTACACACCGCTCGGCTGTCGCGGCTCTACTGGACGGCCGACCACCTCCGCACCGTTGCTCGTCGCGCTCACGCTCGTAGCGCGCGCGCCGGCGCCCCGCAGCTCCTCGCGCTCCGAGTTTTAACTCGGATGAAACGGATAAACGAGAGGATTCCTGATCCGAAATTTAAACATCTTACTTACATTACACATGAACTCGCCTGGGAAAGCCATTAAATTCGACTTTTCTAACGACGATTGGTTTACGGTTCGGAGTTGATACCGGACTAGTTTCAAAGGTATTTGTTTATCATTTGTTTTATTTTACATGAGAAATTTATATCAAGTCGGGAGCACGTTTATAAATTAATGCATATTTTCATAGTTTAAATCGTCTGGGGTTACATGCTAAGAAAATAGTATTGTAATATGGTACATTGTGAAAGGATGTAATTTATTTCTCTGTATTAATGAGAGTAACACTTATTTTTGTAAAACTCACATTTGTAAAAATTCTTACTCCACGTATGAAATGCCTGATCACTGCATTTTTCGATTATTATATTTCTACAAATGAAAGAAGTTGTATGGCAAATGAAAATTTTTCCAAGAAAATGAAAAGCAAATCACAGATTTATTTAAATTCAATCGTAAGTTTGAAAACATCTTGCAAACGCTCTTAGAACTAGAATAATTTTTTCCGCATCAAACAAAAGACACTTAAGTTGACAATTAAAATTTATTTTTAAAACTTTGCTAAAATTCTTCGAAAACCAGATTTGTATCGAAATTAAGATAAAATTCTATTTTCACATAGAGAATAATTTCGCAAAAATACATACTGATACAAAATACATGTTAAAATGCATAATACCGCAATTACATAACTATACATATAAATTATACAAATAATAATAAATTATAAAATAGAATTCTATGACAAAGAAAAAAAATTCAATGCGAGTAACAGCTGCGTCTGAAATGCGTTTTGCGCTTAGTTTTACGCTCTCGGGGATCAAAGATCCGTTGTTCGTTATCGGACAACGGAAGATGCACACGTATGTACGCACCTGCGCGTGTTCTCGCGTAAACAGTAAAGTAGGCTGTGTACGCGTGTGCGCGAGAGCGTGAGGTGAGCGGGTGTAACCGGTTCCGTCGATTTTTTCACGAAAAGCACTCGCGACGCTTTGTAAAATTGCGCGTATCCTTTGTCGTCGTCGTCGTCGTCGTCGCTGTACGTCACTTATGCACACACAGGATACTTAACTCGGAACGAGCGCAATGTTTCGACGCTCATGAAGATCTGAACGTGTGCTCCAGAGTGCTTGTGGCTATATTCGCGTTATTTTAAAGCGATAACGGCGCTCGGTGATTTTCCCAGAAGAGAACGCATGCGGTGTTTTTCGTTATGACTTCCGGGCGACGGGAAGAGCAACGGATTGCCATATCGGTACGGTGTAAATTTCGACTTGGGGTCACTGCACCTGTCCATAAACAAATGAGAAATTGGATCAGTCATTAAACAAATAAAAACTTCAATTTTTACATTTTTAAGCAAAAGGTGATATTTTAACTGAATCTATATGAAATTAGGTTTAAAAAATATCAATAATTTTGCAATTTATTATCTTAAAATCTTTTCTTTTTTTACAGTCATTTATTAGTGATTGTTAGGCGACTAGTGCAGCGTGACTCCTCATACAATATATTTTAAAATTAAAGAACAGAAATGGAAAAAACAGGTATTTTTTATAAAAATTAGTTTCATAAGAAAATTGTAAAAGTATACTTTGATGTATAAAATTTGTTAACGCATTCACGCTTGAAGCTCTTTGATCCACAAAGAGCTCTTATTCGAACAAAATTTGCAACTGATATTTTTAATTAAATAACTGTTAATCCAAAATAATAGATTTAAATTATAAATGAAATGTCAATTGAAGAAAATTAATTTAGTAAAAATTATTTATTAGCTGTAAAACATTGTTAGAAATTCGTACTGTGAAAAGATGGTGCAATATTCATAATTGGTAATAATTACAAATTATTTTATATATAGATTTTTAATACACACATGTACACACACAAATACATACACTATATATATTTAAATTTTGTAAACTATCACAAATTTTATAGATAAGATATCAATAAAAATATAATAGAATTAGATGATAAAATTTTCATAATTGTAACTTAAAATAAGAGATTTTTAAAGCGAGGAAATTAATATGCATTTTTATGAAAAATCTTTATAGATTGATAAACCATATTATAAATTTATGAAAAAGTAGAAATTATTCCTCAATTAATAATTGAACATTGCGCTATATCGTTATTATAAATTTGTCGACAATGGAGCAAACCGTTAATAAAACCTATGGTTATTCGATAGTCGATAGATATTTACTATAAACAGGATGGATGCACTGAATCTTGTTATACAATAAGATTTAATTGTATAATTTATTACGGTTTTTTGTTGTAAACTTTCTTGCCAAGTACTATTGGCGTTAGAATAGCGCACCAGCTATTCTCAATTCGAATTTTTTGTGCTAGTTTGACAAAAGCTTTATACGCTCCATAGAACAGAATTCTAAACCAATAACAAAGATCCGACGGATAATCGATAAAAAAAATTGTGGCATCGCGAATACCACGTGCAACAAACTTTATTTCGTTGATTAAAAAAATAACTGGGAATTTTTATCAATGTTTTTATAAACGTACAGTTTTTATAATTGTAAAACCATAATAAGAAGTATAAGTAAGTAGAATAAAATTAAATGAAATCTATATAATATGTATATGTCGTGACGTAATATAATTAACGAAATTCATATTTTCTTAATAATATTTTTAATATTGCCTTTTTAATTAATGATTCATAAATTGCTAGATAATAATTTTTTCTATTCAAACATTCTATTTTTATGGCAAATTAATTAGAATATAAAATAATATAATTATAATAATGTCATACTTTTTAACAAAATAAGATTAATTAAAACAAAATAATAAAGTTGTATTTTTTATTATATACAAAATTATAATGTAAAAGAATGTAAAAATGTTTTTAAAAGGTTTTTAATTTTAAATCACATTTCAGTTTTATTAAAATAATGAAATATTTTTGATTTACTCTTATTTTCTATATTTTTGCACAAAAGTATTTTTTTTATTTTATTTAAAAAAGCACAAGTTCTACGATTTTAAATTCTACTCCCATTTTTGTCGGTACATTCCTTGTTATAATTGAACAAAGCATTCACGAATACAAACATATTTAACGCAAAACCGACGCGTGATTCTTTGATGTTGCGTTTAATAAATTGAGTTATTATTCGTAGTTCGAATGAGATGCATAATATAATACAAATACTCTATGTCAAAGCTTGTAATTAAATAAAACGTTTACATTTGCAATCTCTGAAAAGTGAATCAATATTTGTGTGTGTATTTATCATATTTCTCATGTTAATTTTTAAACTAATTCGATGAATGTTGAAAACTGAAAATAGGTGTAAAATATAAGTACTATTCTCCTAAATAACTTCTTATATATTTAAAGAAATTTTATTCTAGATTAGAGTTATAAAAATTTACAATAATTTCAATTTTACAAATAATTTATAATTCCAAAAAATATTTTTAACCCTGCCAAATTTGTTTTTACTAATTATAATGCTTTGCT
This sequence comes from Monomorium pharaonis, assembly GCF_013373865.1. Lineage (NCBI taxonomy): Eukaryota > Metazoa > Arthropoda > Insecta > Hymenoptera > Formicidae > Monomorium > Monomorium pharaonis. The sequence continues at coordinate 26,230,556 of NC_050468.1, read as the reverse complement.
GTTACAATTTTTTTAACCAATAAAATAAACTTAATTTTAGTTTATTTTAACCGATAGTTGGTAATGCAATTTATCGTCAGAAAATATAAATACGATAATAATGAAAATTTCTTTATTGTCGCTTAATTGCTAGTTCAACCCAAAATCTAAAAACAAACCGCAAGCATTACATCTTTATACGGCAACATAATAAAAACCGTTAGTCTTTTCCTTTATGTAAACAATTCCGTATACTAACGCCCTCCCAACAAGTACAACGGTTAAAGTAAGAAGCAGCAAGAAGTTTAGATGATAACGATGGAAATATAATTTTTAATTTAAAAATTTTATCACTGAAGCAAGTCTAGCCAAATGTTTTTAAAAACTGTATTGATTTAAAATTTTGAAAAGGATTTGAAGATATCAATTATAGTTTAAATCGATGCGTGTTTTTTATTCTTACCGACGATCGGGCATCGATCCATCGAGCGAAGCACTTTTATTAGGAATTCTTTATTCAGGACTGTTAATTTTTAATCGCACTTTATTAAATCCTCTTTTATTTTTTATAAAATAAAAGATGCTATCAAGCCAACATACATTATTAGACAATATTTTCAATTATAAAATTTACTCCAAACGTGGCTTTCAACATGTATTGCCATCTGAAGATGCAGACATAACGTATGCATTTAAAACTACGGTACTGCAGTAAGAAAAATACATTGTCAAAAATAAAACAAAAGAGTTATTTTAGAGAAGAGAAAATTTAAATTTTAATGAGAATTGCTACATAATCGTATCGTTAAAGAAAACATTGATTTTTATTCAATTTACGATATGCGAACATAAACAAGTTTTATGTTACACAAATTAAAATGTATAAATTATATTCGCGTTTGCTGCAAATTGAACATGTTATTTCGTATTCAAACGCAAGTTATGTGCAGCAGCAATTATTTGGCATCTTTGCAATTCCATCTTCTGTTCTTTCAGCTTGAGAAGTTGCTTCTTCAGCTCTAATTCTTTATGTCTCAAGGCCATTTTCTCTTTATGCCGCCTTTCTTTGTTCTTTTCGGCTAAGGCGAAATTTTTCCGTAATTCCTCCATAAATTTCTCAAATAGCGTGGTAAAAGTTTGTTTGCAATTCGACGTATCACCGTCTTTCTCGTTGAGCGCTAAAGGATCTTCGCATTGCCGATTGTCAAACGAGTTACTACCTTGCTCGCAACCGGGCTTTGACAGAATCAAGGGATACTTCACCGATCCGCTTGGGGGCTGCTGCTCGTTTGCTTCCAAATACACGTGTTTTTTCTTCTCGTTGAAGATCTCGTCCAAGGCGCGTTTGTGCTCCCATTGACCGTAGTGTCGCATCCTACCCGGCTTTTTCAGTCGTTCGCGGAACACGAGATTCTTATACTTGCGCTCGAGAACTCGCCACTTGTTCTCGCATTTCTGCGGACTAAAGTAGAACCCGTAATTCTGCATCTCCAGCGATATCATCTCAAACATCTCCCGCAGACTTCTAATCTGCGTCGATTGTCCGACCAGCGATCGATACTTCTTATACTGGCTGATTAAACACGTGGTGGCCTTGCTGGTCCACAAATGCAAGGTACCCACGTCGACGCTTGCTGGTATTGTGTTGACATTCTCCAAATTCGAAGAATCATTGTTATCATGCTCCTCGACATAACATTGGAGAGGCGGCTCCATTTTGACTTCCATATAGCTATCGAGTTTGTCTTCTATCATAAAATAATAATAATCTCATAAATTATATAACCCTCTCTTTGTATGAATAAATGAGTTGTTCACACAATTTGAAAACTCTACGATATTTACAATTGTCGATTAGATAAAATGATACATTCAGCAATCACGAAAATTTTAGAATTATTATTTCTTTAATTTCCAATTCAAAACAATTATAATTAGTTCGAAACGTAACGATTGAACGTACACTGTTTTGTTATGTCATGATATTCAATAGCATTTTCATTCTTTTTATACTAAAAAATTGTTGTGCGTGCAAGAATCGTGAATTTTATAAAATTTATTATTTTCCTGCTTAGCGATAATCAAGCATGTGTTGGGTTCGGTTTATTGTTCGTGATACTTTTGAAAACGCGGAAACGATAGCTACAAACGCGCACAGATCTTTCGAAAAAAACAGACGCGAACTATGTCCGAAGTGACACGTTTTCTTACCTTTCGGCTCCTTATTGTTGGCCATGATCATCCAGACGAAAATTTAACGGGCCGAAAGCGTTGCGAACGTGCGGAGTAATCCGGTCGAAGTGGCTATTCGTGAACGCCGGCTGCGCACAATTCTCACAGGGGGAGGGGGGGGGGCCTAAAAACCGAAGAGAACTAGTTCCAAACCGGTTTCGAGCTGGAACTGGTTCCGTACGCATCGTAAACCACCAAGTGGTTCATGGTTTGTCCGCCTATCGGATCGCTCGCGAAACTAACAGCCGATCATCCGTATTGTCGATCATCCTGCACGAGTTTCGAACGCATTCCGAACCGGGATTGGACGCGACACGCGAACGCCTTCGAGGTTCGATGAAAAACGATTAAGGTCGCGCAAGACGGACACGTACCGGTTTGCGCAAATCGCGCGTTCAAACCGTTTCACTCCAAATGGAAACTTGTCGCCGGGTTAACTAGTTTTTTTTAGGCAAACCTCTTCGGCAGGGATACTTTCTAATAGGAATCAGACAGAATATATTGAGAAAAGACGCAGCTCCGCAAGCAGCAGCAGCTTCTCTTAGAATGCTTGAATTGTACTTATCTAATAGACCGGCTGCGTTATTAACGAACATGATTGCATTTATTTTTAAACGTTGGATTGAACTCTGGGCTTTAGATATCGTGTACTTGGATACGTTGTACTAAGATTTAGATTATTCTTTGCCAAGTGGGAAAGGAAATTGGATAAATACGAATTGCATTGGAAGTTTAGACAAGGAAGAGATTAAGAAGGAAGAGAGGGGAGAAGGAGAGATTGAGAGGAGCAGAGAGAAGAGAGAGCAGAGGAGAGAGAAGAGAGGAGATAAGCGATAAGATAGGAGAGGAGGGGAGGAGAGCGACGAGAGCGAAGAGCGGAGAGGAGACAGCGAGGAGAGAGGCGAGCGAGAGAGACGAGAGTAGAGTAGGGCGAAGCGGTAGCGAAGGATGCGAATCGAAGGAGAGAGGAATGAGAGAGAGAGAGAGAGGCCGAGAGAGCGAGAGAGAGAGTGCGAGAGCGTGTCGAGCGAGCGAGTAGTAGCGAGAGAGAGAGAGAGCGTAGGTAGAGACGAGCGAGAGATCCGAGAGAGATAGAGCGATCGGAGATCTCTCGCGAGAGAGAGTCTTCGAGGGCTCTTCTCTCTCTCTTCTCTCTCGCTCTCGCGCCTCTTTCTTCTCTCTCCTCTCTCTCTCTCTCTCTCTCTCTCTCTCTCTCTCTCTCTCTCTCTCTCTATCTTCTCTCTTCTCTCTCTTCTTATCTCTCTCTTATCTCTATCTCTCTTCTCTCTTCTCTCTCTCCTCTCTTCTCTCCTCTCTCTCTCTCTCTCTCTCTCTCTCTCTCTCTCTCTCTCTCTCTCTCTCTCTCTCTCTCTCTCTCTCTCTCTCTCTCTCTCTCTCTCTCTCTCTCTTTCTGCGTATATATTTCTTAAGGCCAGCACACAATGCCAGGCAACAAACAATAGGAATAGGAAATAAAGAAAGAGAGAAAGAGAGAAGATTCTTTCTCTCTTTCTCTCTTTCATTATTTCTGTTTCTATTGCCTGTTGTCTGGCATTGTGTGATGGCCTTAAGAAATATAATGTATACGGAGAGAGAGAGAGAGAGAGAGAGAGAGGCCTTTAGTGCTATAGTTATGTCGTATTGAATTTTATAAAGTCCCTTTAAAAGTTGTGCTAGCAAACTTTTTTAGAACAAAAGAGCACGTAATATTATTTCTTAAGCTTCATTCAAGGAAAAATTTTACGACCACTTGCTATCTAATAATTTTTCGTATTTTAATTGTCTAGCAATTTTTTTGTCACTGTAATATATTTTTAAACATATACAAACTTTCTCTCTTTCTCATATTATAACAATAAAAACTACCTTGAAAATCGTATAATATATAAATTTCTACAAAAGTAAATACTATATAAATATTTTTGTTAACATACAATATCTATAAATATAATTATAAATCTTTTACATCGCATTCTTACCTAACTTCTGTATTCTACATAAATAAACTTTTTTACTTATGTACTATTATATAATATCTTCGTAATACCCGCATGCCTCGTGACGCAATAAAATGAGAATTACTTACGTTAAGTAAAGGCTGATGGACGGAGATTCCTCGGTGTATATACGGCTAATTTCATACAACAAGAATTTCATATTCCCTATATTTTTCGCCTCGTTGCAAAATCAGTCATGTATCGATACTTTCGTTCCGGCTGAGCCGGAGCACTCGGCCGGAATGCGCGCGCTAATAAGTCCTTTACGGGCGCAAAGCGATTTTGCCGCAACGCGTTTGGAAAACGAAGAGTTGCGGTATAAGTGATTTACAAAGATGTGACGTACGGAACCGTTCGCGGTTTATGATAACTTTTGTGTCATGTCGTACGGAACGGAGCTAGCGGGATTTCCGATGCACCGATGCAGCCGCCGGAGTAGCGAAGATAAACATCGAGCTGTGCATCTGCAAAACGATAACTCTATCGAATAACTTCGGTCGGACATTTTCCCGATTTTGACGTACATCGATTGATCAAGTTTGCTTTAAATTATTTACATTTCTCGGTAGAATTTTTAACTTTGCATGCCGTGTATCTTGATGTGAATGTTATGAGCTTTTTTTGTTTATCTTTGATATTTTTAATATATTTACTTTCATATATTTTTATATTCCTCAAATATATAAATATTTACTGTATTATGTAACGTGTGAAAAATATTTTCGATTTTTTAAATGTTTTTAATATTACACGACGCATATATGTCATAAACACCTAGAATTCAATTCTCTGAATTCTCTGACGCGAATTATAGACTGTTTAAATTGGTTTTACGATTTAACGTTAAAAAAAATTTTTTTTAACGCAAAACGTTTGCGATAATCATATATGCTTAAAGTCTTTGGCGCGACGTGATTTAATACCAGAATACTCATAATCGTATCCTTATTTGTGTAATTACGGCGCCCGTTACGTTTTTCTGCGTAATCGTAACGAAATCGAGAATAAAAATCATGCGAACGTCTTTGGTTAATGTAACGCGGACGATCGCATCACGCGAAGGGCATAATCCTGGCCGATGTAACGACCAGCCGTAGATAATCACGTTGCCGTCAAGACGAACCTTTCACCGTTCTTACCGATAATTATGCGCTCCTTTAACATCCCTCGGACAGTTGCCGAACTGAGTACGGAATACTGGAATAAGGAAGGGAGCAACGTGACATTAACGTCGACAGTAAAGCACTTTATAGCTACCGAGAGGTACGAAGCGTATCGCCATATTGCAACCCACAAAAGCCGAAAGTACTTATTTAATAATAACCGATATAGCTTTTTATACGCGAAAGTTATGGCTAAGTAATGGAGGTCTCGTGGAACAATCGTAATTAATAAGATGTAACAAAGACTGAGCTCTCTTACATTTGTCGAGGACTAGACTCGAAAGTCGAGGATTCCAAGAAAGTTAAAGGTAAAGTTTCTCGAAGCATATCTCAGAAGCAATAAATATAAAATAAGTTAAGTCGCTCTTACTCGGTAGTTTTCATTTTTATATTATTTACATATCACATTTTATATTATTTACATGTATTTTATTAAAAAAAAAAACATTTACCTTACATTCGATAAAGATAAAGTTTAGAATTTTAATTTGATATGACTTTTTAATCATTTTTAATCGATAACAATGTATAATAAAATAATTAATTACTAATCTAATGGAATGTAATATAATGATTAATATAGCGGTTTGGTTGGTTTGGGGGCTCAGCAAGTTCAGCTTTCCAGTCGACGACATTGCGTTGTTACGCGATCATGGAAAGGCATCGATTCCAATACAGAGGCTACCACACCGATTTACTTTCCCTTCCAGTATATCGAATACCTTTCGAGCTTCAAACATTCGATCGTCAAACATTCCACGATAGTTTTAATTCTCCGTCTATGTCACACCTCAGAGTTGAAGGTAAAATTCAAGGACGGGAATTGTATAAGAAAGGATTTCTGTATTACTTCCAATATATTAAACTAAATCATTAGAGTATATAACTTTATTAATATTAAATATCTAAAATGTAATAACAACACCTCATATATGATACATATCAAAAAATGAATCATAAATACATTTAATACTGATAGATATGAAATTTAACCAATTTTGTGCACACGAAGTCGTATAAGTATATATTTTAACATAAAATTTTATATATATATATAATATATATTATTATTTAAAAAATGCTGAAGACGTCTGTTTTATCAACAAAAAAATACAACCAATAATTTTTGTATTACAAAATCTTTTTATTTCTTTCATAGATTTGAAGTCACCAGAATAAAAGTCTTAAAAAAAAAAGTTAATTTGCAGTATTTTTACTTGAGTGTGGTGTCTTGAGCTGTCACACCGTAACAATATTTGCTTAGTATGAAAGATCTACAGATTGTATTTACGAAATTATAAAAACTGATAGACGACAGGAACAAATAATGTCGAAATTTGGTTAATAATGTGCACAAATGACTCTACATTATCAATCCCGATAAAGTTTAACTCCAACATCCCCTTAAAACATCAAGCCCATCATATCAATGCTTTGTATTTAAATATTTACTCGTTATAACTGGTTATAATGGTTATTCTGTGATAATTGAATAACAAGCAATTTGTTATAATAATAGAATATAATAAAACATAATATTATATATAATATTATGTTTTATATTAAAGCATAAAAATGAACTCGAGTGGTGAACTCTACATGTCGCACCGTTGGGCTTCTATAAAATTTATTGAAAGTTGGAGGAACGATACATCACGATTTCTATCGCGCCGTGTATTCTTGCACGGAATGCAACGCACGGTGCACAGTGAACGTTCCAGTGTGTGCATCACCGCAGCTAGACTTTGTCGTGATTACGAGTGCCGAGAGGGCAGGAAGCAGACCATTTCGCGAGTCGTCTAGAACAGAGCACATGTAAATTACGGAAGGGAGGGCATAATAACACCCGCGCGGGAGCGTAACATTTAATCCGTGGCGAACGCGAGGGGGAAGCAGCTCGGGGAAGACGGAAAATATGTACGCGCGGATCATTCCGCTAGGATGAGAAGAAGTTCGGGGGATAAGGGATGAGATGAAGTGAACGGCGGTACTCGTAACGTACGCTAGTCAAGTCCCAAATGTCATGGAAGTTATGCATTTTAAGCGAAGTAGGTAGCTAGGGCTTTCAAGTCGTGAAGATTTGCTCGTTACGAGACTGTTTCGCACATCGCGGATTTCCAGGTCATACGATATTGTACACATGGGGTCTTAAGTAATTGTAATTCTAGAACGTTGTCATGCGCAAATTTAACCTGCGACTGGTAGATTGAATTTAATAGGGTGCTTATTCTCTTTTGTTTTTAAATTAATGATTAACGCATTTATTGTACTTATAAAGATCTAGATTATAAATATTTAATAAATACCATTATTCTTATTTATTATCTGTAAGCAAACGTAATTGAATTATATTATAAATAAATATTACTCTCAACAGTAACAGCGCGTTCTAAGATTACTATATGAATATGCATACATATTATACAAGTATTACGGGATACATTTGGGGCGGATGATTTGTATCCAAATATTCGCGTTTGGCTGTTGATTATTCAATAACAATGTATTAATAATTAATAAAGTTATTAGCATATACTAATTATTATTCGATAACAATATAATAATAACAATATAATGTTATTCGATAACAATATAATAATAATTAAGTGAATTATTAGCATGTATTAATTTACAATAAACATCAAACTATGATTAAGAAATACGTAATGTATACGTGATAATACTCTTATTTATGAAATAAAATAAATCTAATCTCTCTCAATCGATTATTCGACTTAAACATTCACCCAAAAGAATGTTTTGTTGCTAGATTTCTCGATATTACAGCTAAAACTCATTGCTAATATTTTGTTATCTGCTAGAATTTGTAAACTCTGCTTCTGTCTGTCAAATTGATTAAATACAGGCGAGTTTTTTAATTCATCGATTGCACGATGCGTAAATAAAGCTTTTACAGAGCAAAGTTGCTTCTGCGCATAATTGATCAATTGACGAATTAAAAAACTCGCCTTAAATATACACATCACAATATTTGCTGATCATTTATCTATCTCAGTTACTTTTTACATATAATTTTTCCTGTAGTAACAAAATTACTTTTTTACATATTATTCATACGAAAACTCGGAATGACGTTTGGATTATTGAGATATCCGTTTCGCACATACCGTCGACGTGGTACCACAGATCAACCCTTAAAATTGCCCCTCCCGCAGGAACCCTACGCGACTTCGATTTTTTTTTTCTTTTTTTTTGTGTTGGCGCGTCATGTGCTCGGTACGAGCGCCTTCTCGCCACCGCTCGTCCGAGTGACATTACAGAGTGTGGGGAGTACGAGCGCGGCGGGAGAGCGCGTCAAAGAGGGAGAACAAACGAGCGAGAGAAAGGAAGGAGAAAGGGAAGGAGACATAAGTATGTGTGTAAGAACGGAGGGGTGATTCGGTGCGCGCGCGCGCACACCGGTTACACACAAACGCACGGAAGTGAAAAGAGAGAAAGAGAGAGAGAGAGAGAGAAAGAAGGGCGGGCTGTTGGTCGCGAACGCGCGAGAGAGAGGCGATCTTCGGCGATCGACGGCGGTGTCGGTGGCGACGGGAGACGGAATCGCGGGCGGCAGCAGATGCCCCGATGGGAGGGAGAGAGAGAGAGAGAGAGAGAGGCGCGCGAGACAGGCGCGTTCGCCTTTCGACTTCGGCGTCGAGGGGTACACGTACTACTATACGCGGGCGCACGCACGCACGCACGCACGAACGAACGAACGAACGCGCGCGCGCGCGCGCACGCGAGCAACGGCAGGCGGTGGCAGGCAGGCAGGCAGGCAGGCAGGCAGATACTTTCGATTTCGTCGAGTGGGCCGGCTCTCTCACGGGGTGCCGCCGCGCCGTAGCCGCCGCACTCCAGGAGGCGGCGGGCACGCCAGTCATCGCGCGTTAGAGCGACGGCGCTCTGTGTGCGCCTGGTTATCGCGCTTTCTCGTGACACTCGGCGTATCGCGCGACGTATCCGCGTGCCGCAGTGTGACGTGCGCGTGTGCGACGGGTGTCTCTCCGTCTGTTGGTCGGTCGGTTGGTTGGTCTGTTTTCGCCGCCGTCGCCGCTGCTGCGGCAAACGGGTGCAAGCAACCTAGCAACCTCGGATTCGGTATTCGGCGCCGCGGTGGCAACGTCTTGTACGTCGTCGTCGTTGTCGTCGTCATCGTCGTACGGAGAGCAGCGAGCGCGGCAGGTGGACGTACGCGCGCGTGGTACAGAGGCGGAGAGAGGCGCGACGTGTGCCGCCCGCTCTTTCTCTCGGTGGGAGAAGGAGAGAATGGAGAGCCGATCGATTTTCGCGTAGCGAGAGCCCCTCTTCTCGACGGAGTGGAGAACCCGAAAGTATGTAAATATCCTCCGCCTGGAGGACACGACACGCGGACAGCAACAACAGTAACCTTGTCGCCGCCGCCGCCTCCGTCCGTTCGTCCGTCCGTCCCGTCTTTCTCTCTCCCTACACACGGGCCACACGCTCCGGCAGATCGTGTATATGTGCGCGCGTTCATGTGTGCGTTCGCGCGCGTACCCGACCGTATGCTCGGCGTGTGAGCGATCATCCGATTATTACCCGGCGATCGTGGGCGGCCGGTGAAAATCGTCGATTGCAAGAGTATGAAGTGGAGGAGCGGTCGAGCGATCCGGAAAAACGAGTAGGGAAAACGACGTACGTCACCGCCAACGTACGTACGTGCGTGCGTCGTGCGTGCGTACGTGCGTGCGTGCGTACGCTCGCACCCCGCGGAAGCGAGAGAAAAAGAGAGAGAGAGGGAGAGAGAGAGAGTGCAGTGTTACTGGCGGCGCGCGTCCAACATGGCTACCGCCGGCAGCAACGCCGGTAACGAGGCGAACAACAGCACCAGCAGCAGCAGCAGCAACGTGCCGCAATGGAAGCGCGACCTGATACAACGTCGCCGTCAGCAGAGCAAGGTCCTCGCGAACAACGGCGCGAGCGTCAAGCTGTGCACCGCGATGATAGGCACGTCGTCGTCGGTAACGTCGGGGAACGCGACGGCGCCCGACGGCATCGCCGAACAAAATTCAACAACGGTTCAGGAGCATCACGCGATCGCCGGCGCGGTTCGCGCGGCGCGTTTAATGAGCGAGAACAACACCGCGTGCTGTGGGGCTGGCGGTGGTAGCGGCGCGTTGCTCTCCTCCCCCTCTACTCCCGTCGCCGCCGTCGCCGCCGTCGCCTCGTACCCCGCGAGAAGGCCGCCGACCGGTGGCGCCACCACCACCGCCGCCGCCGATTTGATCGCGTCGCCGTCGTCAGTCGCGTACAACATGCGTCTCGAGGCGGACCTGTCGCTCTGCTCGGAAGACGCGGAGGATGTTGTGAACGGTGGCGCGCCGGCGGTTAAGCAACATTTCGCGGAACACGTCATGTCGGAACAAAGGAAACTGCCGGAGTACGTCGGCGAGGAGAAGGACGAGGAGGCGACGGCCGCCCTCCCGAGGACGGCGGACGGCAAGCCGCCGCCGCCGCCGAGGACCGCGAGGATGAACGAGAGTAACGAAACCAATAACGAATCGTCGTCGTTGTCGGCGCCGACACCGCAGCAGCGCGAGGATCGCGCAGCTGCCGTCCAACTGACCGGCGGCAAACGCGAAAGGGTATCGTCCCACGGCGGGAATGTGAGAAAGGAGCCTACGCAACCGAGTTCCAAGGGTACGTCGTCGCGCGTCGTGACGACGTCGAGTCGCGCGTCCAGCTGCGAGGACGCGGAGAGCGACAGCTCCGAGGAGCTGCAGTACGGGCCGGGGATCGTCAACAAGCTCAGGTGCAAGTACCTTAACCTTACTCTGCGCGAGACGAACAAGAGCCGCGCGTCGGTGCGGCGGTTCCGGCGCGCGGCCAGCCTCGAGGATCTGCTGGACCGAGACGACGACGAGGCTGCCGCCACCGGTCGCGAGAAGACCATCGCCAGCGGCAACAACGGCAGGAAGTACGCGAAGCGGAGCGGCGGCGGCGGCGGCGTCGTCGTCGTCGCCGCCACTGCTACCAGGACCGACAGGTACCGGAATGCCTCCCGAGGCAACGACTCGATGAAGCGGGCGCGCAGCGTCGAGACCCTGATGAGGTACAACAGCGTCGCGACGCCAGACGCCGAGGTGGCGATCTTTCGCCACCATCAGGTTTCCGCTCCGGTCGCCGCTCGGCCGGTGACGAACGGCGTTCGTCAACAGGAACCGGTCAACGACCACATCATCCTCGTGGACCGTACGTCGATCAAGATCGAGAGCCGTCTGAGCGAGCTCGACCGGCCGAAGCCGATCAACAAGCCCAAGAGGATCAAGCCGGTGCTGGCGGAGACGGAGCGACCGCCCCCGGATCTAGTCAAGACCACCATGAGGATCTTCGAGAGCTCCGCGCGGAAGCTCAAGCCCAAGGGCGAGGTCGCCGCGAAGGTCGCCACCTTCAAGACCATCAACGACACGTTCAAGGCGCAGACACAGAAGAAGCTGCCGCTGCAGAAGCCGCCATTGCAGCCGAAGCCCCTCGTCAACGGCGGCGCTCGAGTCGGCTCCCCGAGGAAGGTCCTGCTGCACAAGCCGACCGCCGAGCTGATCGAGACGCAGCCCGGCAAGGAGGAGTATCACGTGGACGGCGTCGTCACGGAGCCAATCGTGCAATCCGTGTCCTCGGTGGTCAGCAAGTTCCAGCAGATCGAGAAGTCGCACTCGTCCTCCCCGTCGCCGGAGCCCACGAGCCACAAGCTCAAGTTCTCGCCGGCGAACAGCCCGGAGCCCCCGGCGCAGATCTGCAAGACGTCCACCAAGTCCGCGGTCGCGCTGGAGATCGCCGTTAAGTCGCCGCCGGTCACGCCGGTACTCTCGCCGAGAATCCTGTCGCCCAGACTGTCGAGCCCGCAGTCACCGGTCAAGGACGCCAGACAGGGCGCGCAGAGCCCCTCCTCTCCCGTCAAGGACCCGATTCGCGTTCAGATCCCAAGTCCGCGTCACAAACCGCCGCTGTCCTTGAGCCCCGTCAAGGGGGAATCCTGCTCCAACAAGGCGGCGGAGCCGGAACAAGAGACGAAGAAAGGAACTCTTCGTCTGCACCTCGAGAGGGAGTCTCCGCGGACGAGCGTCGAGAGTCCTCGACAGGCGCATCGTCACCTTCCGGAATCGTCCGCCAATGTGGACGAATCGAGCCACGTCGCGTTCAACGATGGGGAGAAGAGCGTCGACGAGGAAATCGTGGACGGACCGAGAACCATCTCCAAGACCGCCCTGGACAACATCGGCAAGGCGGGCACGACGATGCAGTTTAACTTCGGCGACGAGTCCACCGGTGACAAGACTTACCTACCGGGTGTGAAGCAGAATGGTCAAAAATTGGCGGACGAGCCGATGCCGGAGAAGGAAGAGGAAGAGGAAGAGGAAGAGGAGGATCGCTGCGTCGTAAAGGCAGAGTGCGGGAGCAAAATGGGTGCCAGCGTCCTGATCGCCAAAGCGTCGTCGAGATTGCGGGAGAGGCTCGAACCCGAGGAAGAGGGCGACAGCAAGGACGTCGAGGAGAAGCTAATTGTGCCAGAATGTAAACCCATTGGCGCCATTTGCAGCTTGGGCTTGATTAAAACCGCAACGACAACCGTAACGGCGACGATATCGTCATCGGCGACGTATTCGCAGAGCAACAACGAGGCGAAGACGATACGGTGCCAGCAGAAGAGCGAGTTCTCGCCGCCGCAGAAGCAGATTGGCATCATACGGCCGCTCGTATCTACAAAGACACAGCATCCGCAGCAAAATCTGAGCAATCGCGAACTCGAGAAAAACCTGATCAATCGGGTCAAGAGCATCGAGCAACCGACCAAGGTAGTAGTGAGCTTGAAGAGCGCTGACGAGATACAACCTGCGAAGAAGACGAATGCTGGAGGCGGTGGTGGTGGTGGCGGTGGTCTCTGGGACACAAAGCCATGGAATCAGCAAAACAACACGATGGTGTTCAATTTCAGCAACCGAAAGGATGTGCCGGATTACATAGAGAACGACGGTCTCATCATCAGGAGAAAGCGGGAGAAGCCGAAGGTGAGTCTTCTTCAATTGCACTCTTTTTAGAAATGCAAAAAGCATCGAGAACTTAAACTCTGACGTCGTGATTAATAACAGTAATTGACACGACGTTTGATTGCTAGAAGATTCGAATTTTCTTTCCAGTAAAATGCATGTAATTTGTTTGTTGTCGTACAAGTTAGAAAAATGGTTGAAGTATTATATTATTATGTAAAATTATTTTTTTATATTGTGCAAGAATATTATTTATACAATGTCAACTTTTCTTTAATTTATATTTCAAAAGTTGAATTAGAGAAAGAGAAAACCGAATTGACAGTTAATTTTACTTTTTTATCTAGTGAGTAAATTTTATTAAACTAATATTCATAAAGTGAATAAAATAAATATGTAAAAAATATTATAATTATGAAAAAATGACAACTGTAATGTTTATAAATAACGGTATTTGTCGCAGTAGAGTTTATTTTCTAGAGTTATATAAAAATTATAAATATATTTTTTCCATATTACATCATATCATATTAATAAAATTAGACTATAAATAATCCACTTTTTATATAATACAATATTAAATCGCAATATAATTATCCAAATTAAATCATAACTCCACTATATTAAAATATTACATTTGCAATGTATTTTCGTTATAATAAACGGCATTTATTAGAAAATACATCTCAAATAAAACAGATGTTCCGTGAATTGAGGCAATTAGTATAAACTAACAAAACATGACAGCGCAAATAATTTACCGCAAAGAGGTACTTGCAGGTTTTTTGTTCTCATTTAGCTTGTTGCCTCAGTGGGAGAGCAGGTATTCATTAAATCAAATTTTCATTAAATAGTACGTTGAGCCGCCACGAGAGAAGATGCAACGATCGATATAGTTCGATAGTAAGCTGCCACCAGCAGCATTGCACTTTCTTTTCACGTGCGTAAGACAGTTCGGCTATTTCACTTTCTTTAATATGCCGGACATAAGTGTCGCTCGACAAAGGCGACGTTTGCGCCAATAACATCAGCTGTGGAATTTTAATTAACTCTAAATATTTCAAACACGTTTCACTTCGTGTATACAGGGTGTCTCAAACTTTCTTTTACCTATCATTAATTTCATGACTCCGGAAAACATTTTTTTAACGCGATTGTCAAAGCATCAATATTTTTTAAGTGTGATAATCTAAAAAATTTCTTACGAATCAAGTTTCAATGTAGATCACAATATTACACTCTAATCGTTAGATTTCGAATAAATTGTTAAAGACTTTTAGTTAATAGCTCAATCACGAAGACTTTCGATTGGATGTTAAAAATTGTTAGAAAGACCATCTTCAAGTTAATCAAGAAATACGTGACTGAAAGGAAACGCGGGAAAATCGCGTGACATCCTGTATATTTCGTGACTTATTCGTCCTCGATTTTGCGTCTCGCTTCCACTCGCGTTACATCGTCGACGAACTGCGAGAATCCTCGTTAAACCGTTGTACGACACGTGTAACGGTATGTCACGCATCCTAAACTGAACATTGGCCACATTTAGATGGTTGTTGAATTAATTATTGCTGTTACGGACACTTCGAAATAATTGTCTATCAAGTTAATCAGCATTGAGTATATAGCAAACGATGATGAGATTTATCGGAAGTGAGAAAAACAATCTTTTTATTTTACTCTGCTTGCTCAACTCGATGACATCGAAACATTAGCAAGAGTTTACGGAGAACGAAATCTATTTATTTACATTTTAGCTGTATCACTCAGCGTTACTCGGGAAAGTAATGTCATTACACTCGCGCATTATAACAGACAAACCTCAATATTTACTCGCGTATTATACGAAAATTGTTTATATTAAAATTCATACAATCATAACGAATTTTTTACGTCTGCAATTAAAAGATAAAAATCTTAGAAATAAAATTTTATATTACTTCTAAATTTGTAATAATTACGTTTTAGATCGTTGTGTTCGTTTTTTTTAATTTTCTATATTTTTACAAGATAACGCAAAGAGATAAATAAAAGTCTGAATTTATCTATACAGAATTACTGCAAAATAAATCTTAATCTTGATATAACGTGGTGACACATCGATTTGGTTGTTGTTCGTAATAAGGAATACCGTTTAATAGGTACAATTCCGTGTGCCATTGTGCGAGATCGGATGACTCGATTAGATATCAGTGGGCACTGCTCGCCTGCGATATTAAACTGCAAAATTAACAGGCGTATTATTCCAATGCACAAAGTAAAACGTACCGAAAACCGCGCGGCGCTTTCTAAAGCGTTCGACGGTGGAGTCTGCCTCGCTCGAGCGCCACATACTCATTTCCAGGCTTCTCGTAAAACGCATCATCGCGTCCTCTGCGGCGAAGCGAAGTGAAACCGAAGGCGTCCGACATTCAGCGGAAAATAGGAGAAATTAGGCGCGCGCACAGACACACGATCCCCCGCGCGATTCCGTCCGCGCGAGAGATGATAGTTGTTACTTTCTCATATTAGATAATAAGGAAGTGGGAATCGGCGTCGGGTAGAACAGCGATTATTCCTGGCGATAAACGGGGATCCCAATGTTTAATCTGCCGTTTTTTCATGCATATGTAGAACGAGATTGTTACGTGCTTAACAATCGTGTCTCACGCGAGCCTGATACATCGCGATACGTATTACTACTGATTAATAGCCCGAACGTATATTCTGTTTTCCACCGAGAAGCTTAAGAATTGTCACGCTCAATAACACCGCAACAGAGTTCAATCCTTTTTTTTTTTAACACGTTATCAAATAACATTTGCATTGCAAAACATTGCACGTTCATTCCGGATAAAACTTTGTCCCTGGCGAAGTGGATTTCGCAGAATAATGACGAAAGCAGTTTTGCCAATAATTTTTCGATAAAGCCCTGTGATACCGCTTGCCACTTGTTGATTCTCCGCTTTGTCTTCAATTAGGAATGCACGCTTTTATCGATACTTCGCGCATTATTTTTTTAAAATATCGTTTGAATTATCATACGTAAAGTTATTCTTAACGTTCAGAGATTTATTTACCGTTTTATTGTTTTTGACGAAAAAGAACTACCTCTTTATTTACATTCTATTTAAAATTTAGATGTGTGTGTTTAATTAATTGATATGAAATAAATATAGCATTGTGTTTATTTAATAGTATTTGTTAAAATATTCTAGATAATTTCCTTTTTAATCAAGTATGATTCAGCAGATGTATGATTTACTTGGTTAGAGGAAATCTCTTCATCAATCTACTGCGCACTTTCTCCTAATTTCTGGTACTAGGTGTTAAATTAAAAACTACATTTTTTCTCTGCTAACAATCGGAAATTGAAGAATTTTGACGAATTAAGCAGTTAAATATTACATATAGGATGAACTAAAATATGTATAACACAAGGGACAGACGATACTGCGTCTGAAAATAAGTCGAAATAATAACAAATTTTCTTTTTTATTTTTGAGATGAAACACTTTTGAAAGTCAGTCAAATATGTGTGCATTTGACTTGAAATTTTATTTTGTTTGACAGAACAAAATAGAATTTCAAGTATCAATATAATAGATACGTACGGTTAATAGAGTTTATCCTAATAAAAATAAAGATCAAAGCCAAGATAAAAAAACACAAGATCTATAAAACAAATTTGATCACAATTATATTCTGCTACTTTTACATTCGGCAACGACAAATACGTAAGTCAATTTTATAATAATATAAATCTGCGATAAAAATATGTTAATTCAATTTCAAATTTTTGGCATTGTGACAATCATTATTGCAAGTTAGAACCGTGGCTAGTATCTCCCGGATACGATTCGCGTTAGTTAATATTCATTTATAAAATGATATCCCTGCCTTATCTAATGGGCGCACAATGATATCCTTCGGAACAGTATTGCGGACAAAGAAATATACACAAAGTGCGGTCGCCGCTTAGCAGAAGCCGGCGAGTGCTTCCTCGTGCCGTGAATTGCGCATAATTTTCATATTTTATTCACGAAATTGCTTCTGCTCCATCTAATCGACGTAACGGTGCATATTCGCAAATGCTGAAAAAGAATATCACCACTCACGAGGCCAACGTTAAATAAAAAGCGATCGCTTAACGAACTAGAAACTGGAACGCACGTCAAGGTAGCGTAATCCTCTTTATCAACTTCCACGAAGTTTCGAGCGGGAAATCGCGAAGAATGCACGTTGTTTATGCGGTGTTCGGGGTCAAGTGCAAGAAAATAAGTTTTATTGTTAACAGCTGATAAAATTGATGTATGCGAGATACAATCAAATACAACTCGTATTAAAACTTTGTACACATTGTTTTTCGGCATCTTTCCTAAAATTACTATTTGTTATGCATAATTTCAACTAGATTAATTTTTCAAAAAAATCAGGATAAAATTTCTAATTTAGTGCAGTAAAATATATATGAAAACGAATTTTTTACTTGATTGTGACAAAAATTAACAGCTTATAATTAAATATAAAATTTAATCTATATGTGTTAATACGTATCTATAAACGTGAAGTGTTTATAGATCACAAAGGGTCAGTGACTACGTTTACACACTTAAAGTGTGTAAAACTACACTTGGGTTTGCAGTATATTTAAATCATTTTTTGTTATAATTCTTTCTTAGGATCAAACTTATGTACAAGTCATCTATAAAGTTTGTTCTTATCTTCTACATGTCGAAAACAATTCAAAATTATGAAAAATTGCAAAAAACGTGTTCGATTATTTCAAGGGGTTATTCTTTTAAGAAGATTGGGAGACAGAATAATCCCTTGAAATAATCGAACATATATTTTGCAATTTTTTATAATTTATTAGAACTGTTTCCGAAATATAAAGAATGATGATAAATTTTATAGATACTCTGTATAATACCTGATTATTTTTGTAATAATACAGAAGTGAAATATTTCTCGATTTAGCTTTATTTTGCATTTATTTACATAAACACCGTTACGGAGTTTATTCCCATAAATAGAGACATGTCATGAAATGTGATTAGGTTTGACTGGCGATATCCGGAGGGACGTAATTATATGACTTCAGCGAGTTCGTTCATCGCAATGAATCCGGTTTTACGGATCTTGCAGGAGTATAAGTTGATGTGTAGAAGCGCCGTTCGCGCAAGCAGCACATAATGATATTTTTGCGACAAGCTAACTCGATTTGCGGCTCCCTGACAAGAACGCATGGTAGCGGATATCAGTACAGTTTACTTCGTTACGTACGAACAAGTTATACATTTACACGTCAGCATTTTCAGAACTGAAACCTACTTGATGAAAATTAAATACGGATTAAATCGGAGCCGCATAAATTGCACGCTATAACGGCATTATCGAGAAATGTACAAAGTGATGCGCGTACAATAAATATTAATCAATCTGAAAAAAAAATTACTGCGATCTGAAGATTATTAAGGATCGGCTGTTGAGTGTTATTTCGATGTAAGTAACAAAACACTTCATAGCTTTTCATTAATGTTATCTTGATACAAATAAATTTTGATAATCTATATTTAACATATTTATAGGTTTTGACGTTTTACGATACTTTGCTTCTTTTACAATAGTAATGAATAAATGTTATAGCTGTCATAAATATGAAAAAAAAAAAATCTTTGAAATAAATTGAATGCAATAAAATATCTTTACAGAAGAATATAAGGACCAACTCACGTAATAAGATTAAATTTCACATAAATAATAAAAATGTAAGAAAATTCTTTGTTACATTTTATGCATCAGTTTAGATTATTCCTATACACATTGGATTCAACTGCGATTACTTAACGTTGTATTATGTCATAATCCAGTCATTCAGCGTGCTAACCTTTACGATTCTGCGATAAATTGCATAATTTCGATCATTACATTCGCGTAAATTATAATGACTAAAATACGTAATATGAAACTAAAATGACGGTTTCTTACACGAGGATATCGCGAGTTTTAGAGTGGCAATGAACAATAATTAATCATTTTATATATTTTCCGTATAGAAAGTCGTTATTCTTTAGTAAGTGCATTGAACTTAAACCTTGT
Source organism: Monomorium pharaonis (assembly GCF_013373865.1). NCBI lineage: Eukaryota > Metazoa > Arthropoda > Insecta > Hymenoptera > Formicidae > Monomorium > Monomorium pharaonis. Next base: position 26,211,098 of record NC_050468.1, on the reverse strand, counting down.
TATGTCTAACCGTGAGAAATACAAACTTTGCCATTTATAATTGTCGATAAGTTTTTTTTATGTTTTATTACATCTATTTTTTATTTTATTACTTGTGAAAATTGATATTAATTTAGTGCCAAAGATTTTCCAATTTTTTACTTTAAAATTTTTAAAATATATGAAAAAAAAACAATTGTGTATTTTTTGTGTTTGTCTTTTTCGCATTTCTTAGACTAGTGTAAAATAATAACAGAATGATACAAGAAATAATTAGTCAATATAGTTAACCAATTGTGCGTCATTGCAAGACTATTATTGCAAGTCTGCATGCAGTATACATGTGTATACGCGTATCATCCGTATGGTATGTATAATTATTAACTGGGACACCTAAAGGAATTTAAACAAAGCTAACGACACCGATCGGCGCGTATATACATATGTCAGCTGACTACCATCCGGTCGAACGTTAGTGTAACGTCCTGTTTAGTTCAAAACCGCCGTGATAACGCCATATCCTCTTTCCGTCTGCGTCCTTTCGTTAGCTTTCCTCCTTTTTCATATTACAGATATAATTTCTCGTTCTTCTTTTGGAAGGAAACCGGGAAATGATATGCGGTATCGCCATATTTTTACACCGCATCTAAATGGATATATAATAAGAAGTTGCTTGATATCGCATAATGAAATTATTTGCAAGCTGTTTTTGTCTAATGTCATTAACATTTTCCATAATACCCTTGAAATTTTTTAAAGCGAAAGCACGCCAGCGTATTTCTTGTCTGTTAATTAAACTTGAGTATGAATGAAGAAAGAGATATTTTTATACGTGATGCCCATTAAATTTAATAGTGAAAGTGCTTTTTATCCGAGCTACTTATATCTTGTAATTGTGTTGGTGAAAAATTGTAAAAATCCAAGAATAACATTAATAACTCAATTTTCGAATCTATGAATTTTAATTAAACATTTTTTAAGAGTATTAATATAATGTTTTAAAATTCTTAAAACATTTTGTAAGTAAGTAATCGATAATCAATCAATAAAAAAATAATTTTGTAAAATTAAAAAGTAACCCAAATTTTTTTGAGTTAAGAAATTATAAGTTAAGAAAACTTAAATATATATAATATATTATTTAATTAATTTATCTTAATTACAGTCTTTTTATATGTAAGATATTATTGTTTGAAATAATATCTTACATATAAAATTAAAGAAAACATTAAAAAATCATAAAGGACAGATATTTGGAAATTAATTTGACATAATGGCAATGTGATTGTCAAAATGCTAAACTTGCCTTTAAATATAAAAGACACCAATATTGAAAATTATACACACCACTGGAAATTATTGAAGAAGTATAGAAAGGAAATATGATATTTTAAAATGGCGGACATAAAATTATTATTTAGTTTTTTAATTTTTGTATTGTATTTCTACTTTCTTGCACGCTATTCGTATTAATCGAACGTATAAGACGGACGTTACCACTTTTTCCTTTGTAAGTCATTGATTTTAACTCTTGAGTCATCCGTGTGTATTCATGGGAGCATTTAATGACTAATTTGTGCAAACTGTAGCGAATTTGGAAAATGAGCACTCTCAATTCAGCTTACGTTTTTCTTGAAACCCTGCATTTTGTGACAAAAAAAATTACGAGCAAGCCCTATCTATGTTGATGTAAAACGATTACACGGTGTTGCATTTGTTATCACAAGCTTTATCCTTACATAAACACGGGTTACTCGTGATCGCACTTCTATGAGTCATGACGTCGATTTATCGATCGAAAATTAAGAACCTACCGTGAAACGTTACTGAGATATTGAATGTCGGCAATGTGTCAACTTTAGTGCTAGTTCTCCCTGCAACATACATCTACACGAAATTCTATTTCAAATTTAATTTTCTTTTTTCTCGTGTAACCTTGAGTTACGCGCAAATAGCGAGAACGCTGAAAGTAACAGATAGCAAAGGGAGAAATTATATTAAAATTAAGTGTACCTGTATACAACCCAGGTTTTTTTATGTTGGATAATCTAGGTTATATATTTTCTACATGCGAAGTTCTGCATGACGATATGTGTTGCTGGTTACGGATATTCATTGACTATTGTACTTTGTGCTGGAATACGGTGATTGAGTTCGGAGAGAGGATTTTATCCTTGACATCTTCTTATTATTCGGTAATTATTACGGTATCGTATAATTTACTATGTCTATTCTCTCGGCATTTAAATTCGTTTAAAGCGCGTATCCATGCGAAAGGAAGAAACTTGTTTGTGAATTAACAAAATGTGTTACGATGCATTTTGATAATTTTAAACGCCTAAAGAGGGATCAATTTTATATAATCTTATCGCCTATAGATAATCTGTCGCGCTTGTTCACGAATTCTGCTTATATATTGCTATTTTTATCCATGTATCGATAATTTCCTCTAAACATTGTTTTTCAATTAAAGCAGTTAATTATTATTATTATTATGAATTATTGTTAAAATTTATATGCATTACTTTTTATTCTTGAAAATTAGATTGATCATTGATTTGATTTCTGTTTACTCCGAAAGAAATATTCACGGAATTTGCTGATTGACAAATCTTTTCGGGAAATCTATCCGATCATCAGAGCAGATCGGATGAGTTAGAAAAGTGGAGTGGGAGGGGAAACTCGTAGATCGGTAACATTCCACGACATAATACAGTAGTAGATCTCTTCTCGTATATGGCCGTCCTAGAGTAGCAACCGGGACACTTAGGTAGAAGAGCACAAAATCCGTTAGCATCCTTCAGGTTTGTTTCTTCGTTCGGCCTTCTAAGGAACATCACGCTTGAGCGAATGTTTTGCAATCGCGTCTGCGGCCGCTATCGTACTGACACGCAACGTACATGACAGCGAGCGACTTCGTTTTTATATTCATTAAATATTTATTTCTTAAGTTCTTATAGAGTTTTTTTAAGGATTATATTTGTTGGGAAAGAATTTTATATGATATCTCGATCAAACGTTACTTATTTTGAGATTAATTTGTTGATCGTAAGAAGGGTCAAAACATTTATTTCTTTAATATAATTAAATATAAAGAATGTATTACGTTTATTTTATAACTTTGACAAATTTTTTTTATAGAATATTACTCTTTTATTTGAATTACTGTGTGATTTTGACGTATATAAATCGATAAACAATTAAACGAATAATTTTACACATAAAAATCATAATTTTAATGTATTTATGATGTACTTTACGTTTATATTAACGTAAGAAATTTTCTATTGTTTGATGATTTTATAAAATATGGTGGACGATCCGAACGAATATTTTTTTGCCCAGAACCGGTTATTCCACTTGCGATATAATGAATCGCCGCGCACCAATCTGTGAGGTATTAACCGCATTATCTTCCATATGAAAGCAGTGATCTATAATAATTGAATTCATGTATTATTATGCATTCGGACGATATTCATTGGATTAACTCGAAGCCGTTAACTCGTTAACTGACTATGCTTCGCAATTCTTTAGGTCGTATCTGCAATTTACAATGTAGTTACTAAATATAGCGCACTTGCCCACATAAATTATTCGAATGTTCGTAACTCGGTAAAGTACCGGTAATTCGATAGCCTTAACATCCGTCTGATTCATCGTGCAATTTGGTGTAACGTAAACTTTTCTGTTGAATACTTTAACAAACTTTGCGAGCATCTGTGAAGATAATGTGAGAGATAAAATTCAACTTCCGCTTCTTATTTTAAAATAAAAGGACACAACCGAATATTTCGGCACGATGACATAATTTGGAAGTATGCGGAACCAGTCTTCATGTCACACAAAGCTGGCTTTATATAACGGTTATATGTGGCTGTCACTATCTGTCAACACGTTAGTCAAATATGACATAATGATAAAAGCAATTCGATCTTCAGTCAGTACATTAAAATACCGAATATTTCATATTCTTGCTGGAGCATGTAAAATTTGGATATTCGAAATAATCTTTTATCTGGAGCCACGGGTAATTTATTTTCGCGTTCGACAGACTTCAGGTCCATGTCTTTCGGGATCTGTCGCTGACGTTTTTTCTCATCACAGATTGGGAACTTAATTAATTTTCGTGTGAATAAACTCCTTCCATCCCCGAGGCAAGGCTTGACTCGATGTCTTCGGTCGCAACGGTGAAATCTCGTCGTTCTCCATCGCGAACGGGCGTGAAAGGGTTTCCCCGGTGAAATTCAAGATGCCTGACCTCGTTTGACCTTGACCGAGCTCCATTCCTGCGAAACGGCAGCAGGACTTAATGTCAATATCCTTTTATCTCGTATGATCGGTAATACTTTCGAATTCGCGAATTTATGTTGTGGTTATGCGTTTACCCGTTTCGAAAGTGGTTTGAATAAAGATTCGAAAAATATCTTACTGAAATCGGTTTTATAGCTACATCTTCTCAAAATTTACGATGTACTTTCAAAATTAAACGTATACCTCTTATGGTATCGTAAGGAAATTCCAAGGAAATAAAAGCTCCATGTGATTGTTCTGTACAATTTATATTTCTTTAAAATAAAATATATAGATTTATATACAATTAAAATCTTGACATAAGATCATAAAGTTGATAGACAAATACTTAAATATAATAGTTGGAAAATTGCTGATATCTAATAGTGTCAGAATTTCTCTACGTGTAAAATATTTATGAGTATCTCTGAATAAACATCAGATCGATTAAGATACACCGATAAAATATTACCGAAAAACCGCAGTTGAAAAGACTTGTGTTTTCATCAAACTGTTATTTGTTTTGGAAAATACCTTGCCATTCTCAAGTGTGACAAATAATTGCAAGTTAAATTGGAATTTTATACCGATTCCCAATGTATCTGCCTTTTACAAAGTTTGAATTGTGTCGAAACGATAAACGCGCTTAACAACTTCAGGAAGCTCATAACTTAACAGGTGGACTTTTGACACAGCAAACAATGAGCAATGAAAGCTACTTGTGGTAACTTCGATTATCTACCCAGTTAATGCGCGATGTCGCGACATCGAATGATTTATCGAGAGATGAATCGAGGATACATCGCTTGCGCGATAAAACTGCTTCGATGACGATGTATGAAAAAGCATAATTTCCTTTTTTGCTGACGGCAGCGATAAACTGAAAGATCAGGAAGTCAGCTTGCGATTCTGCAGTAAACTTTGATCGGTTTGACCAAGCGTATTTAGGATGATTCATGTAAATTGATCCCTCGCTGACGAAACGTTACACGCATTAATAAAGTTCATGAGTGGGCGGGAAGTAGTTCCGGTGACTGAGACTAAATATAGGGCTTGGTCATCATATTACAAAATATACTATGATTTATATTGCAATTATACTCCTTAAGATTCATAAAAAGAGGATAGTTTTCAAAAAGAAATTTTATTCTTCTTTCTTTTAAAGTACTCTATGGTAATAAAATCTACTTTTTTCTTATTACATTTTATTGCCTATTATTTGTCCCCAACAATTGTTTATCGTCTTATCCAATTGTTAATATAATTGTAAGAGACAATTCTTTTGGGGGAAATGCAAGAGATAATTATCGCATCTCTCGGTCTATTCATAATTTTTGGCCTTAATTTTACAAATATTTTATCAAATTAATTTTTTTTTAGCCTAATCACGAATATTGGATCGATATTTGGTTTTTTTTTTTTAATAATTATCGAAGATTGAGAGTTAAACGCTTTGAGAGACTTAGGGTATGATCGGCCATGAACCGGATCAGAGGTCGAGGGAGGAAATGAGCTCGTTGAACGTTGGGGTGAGCAGTAAAACGGAAAGGAAGTACGCGCATGAGAACGATTACTTCGTACAGTAAGTTTCTGATAATTTCAATTAGACACACCCCGATTTTATACGCTTGCGACTTTAAGTAATCAGATAATTTGAGAAAGTTCATTTTACAAGCGTTACATTAACCGCCTTTTGTTGAAAATATTTTTGCAGCTAACATGATCGCTACAATTTAGATCGTTAAAGCGTGATTGCAAGTAAGTAATAATTTTTTTGTCTCTACTGAATGTTTCATTATGCTGGGAGGGGAAGGATCAGAATAGCCTCCTGAGAACCGGAATTCCAGCATACTGCATTTCCAAGTACTACATTTAAGTTGTAAATAGAAAAAAATCAATTGAAAGTATGAGCATTAAAACTTGTATTCATTACTTTTATTCTCGATTGGTTTTATTGTCATTAATGTTCCAATAATTTAAGTTATACGTTTATTAAATTAATTTGAAGTCTAAAAGATACACTAGTTTTGTAATTTTCTTTTAAAATTAAAAAAATTTAAGTATTAATTATATACTTTATTTTTAGAATTTAATTTATGGAAATTCTGTAACATTTTATCTATTGCTTACAACCAATGGTTTTTTTTTTATCTTTCGCTATGTCTTAAAAGCATTGTAATGAAAATCTTGGAATTCTTGGAAATCTTGCGCTATATCTTCACAACAAATTAAGATGCATTTATGTTAGTTAAAACGCGTAATACCAATGGATTCATACTTCCCGTCTTTTTTACGGTTATATTGCAAATATTATTTCGTGTCTCGGGAGGATGTTTACGCGTCGATCCGCTCGCTGCGCGTACAAGTGTAATAGGCGTGCGTATAAAGGCGTGCTTCTGCGTAGAGTGCGTTCACATGCGACCGTCAGGCGACAACCGATGGTCTCTCCTCGTAGGTTCAAGGTCCACCTGCGGGAGTGATACTCTACTGCGGCCGGAATAATGGAAAGAACCGTCCTGGGAGTTTCTCATGGAGTCAGAGACCGCGTCCTCAGGTTCATTGCCGCAACTTCCCTTCTTTATTAATGCATTCTTCCGATGTCTCTTTAAACCCGAGATCTCATTTTCATGCGGTCATTTTGCGTCCGCGTTGCCTTCAGAACTGGTCCCGATCTTACGAGACGTTCATAGTTGGTTTGCATATCACGGGTTTCGTGAGTAAATTTTAAACGTCGAAAAAATAGCCAAAAATATCTGCTTAATAACGAAACAAATGTAACTTATCCAATGGTTTCAGAGAATTCAAGGTAACAAGATGAAATTAAGAAACGAAGAAAAGAGGTAATATATTGAAAAATAAAATTATGCAATTAATTACCAGAGAATTACATTATTCTACGTGTTTATTCTATGTCTAATTGTTTTTAGCAGATTGACGGATGAAAAGCGCGCGTTGTATTTCAACATAGCGTAAGTCAGCAGTGTGTCAAAATACAGGATGTGCGTATTTCTATATACCTTTGGTTTATGTTTCCGGAGCTACTTCCGGGTCGATGTATCTATACCTTTATTGTAGAATAGCCTCTATTTAGCCTTTATTAGTGTATTGACCTTATCGTAAGTCGAGTATTTTGTTGGAATTGAACGTTACCTTTCTGTAAAAGTTGCACATTTCAGTTTTCCTCCTGCGATACAGTGCCACGGACATGTGAGCGCATGTAATTATGATAAACATATGAATAACGTTACGCTAGCGTTACGTAGCGTCATCGGTCGCGCTGTTTCTGATCGGATAAACGGATAATATATGTCAATCCGTATCGAGACGAAGAGCATTGTTGCCACCGAGACTAATTACTACCACGCGCGATCGACAGCTTACTTAAGTCGTTCCGCATTAACGTTAATACCAACTTGTCAGATTTAATCCGCCCATTTGCCTGGGTGTAAATGCAAGATTATACGCTAGACGCCGAGTTCACAGTTTTTCTCACGATACTTTAGCCGTGCAGGAATTACGTGCGTAATGAATCCGACACATTAATCTGCGGCAGTTAGCAGTCTGGTGGGACTATAGCGCGTTACATTTTTCTCGCGTTGCAATCAATCAGGAACAATTACTAATCTAAAATCAAATCTACTGATCTACGTGTAGATAGGGGGTTTACGCCTGAGTTTACGCATCTTATTTTCCTTGTGCAGCGGAAATCACAAAATTGAGTATGTAAATAGATATATTAATATAATTATTAATATTTTTCAATTTGTACTATGCGATATTGTTATTTCATCAATAATGACTTGACAAAATGAGTTACGAGTGTGAAATAGAATTTTATAAAATATAGATCACAAAAGTGTTGTGGTGTACTTTCTCTCGACCGCGACGTATTCTTTGATAAGCATTTAGTTTCTTTAAAATTATTAGAGTTTAAATATTAAAGTAATTAAAAATAGAGTTCTCTTAAAATAAAGTTCAATTGATAGTTTTATGCAAATAAAATTGTGTTATTTATTATGACACACGTGAATTAAATTATCAAATTTATTTATAACTTTTTTTTAAATTTGCAATATTAGAACTCTATTTTTTGACCGAAGATTTCCTATATTACGAAGAAAATGATTTCTGAGACATTTTATATGAATATTGTCTAGGACTTTGGCAAATTACATATTTTGTCAACGCATGTATCGGGCAAGGAAATAATGGATTTCCGACACAGGCTCGCTACGTTCGGTCATCTCTCGTTTCACCGGCACATGGTATCGGCACGCCATGTTTTATATTCAAATACAGATATTATGTTGCTCGGCCTCGATCGTTGCTCGTCCGTAATGCGGCTGCGTCTTATGATCCGTGACCGCATTTTTCTCTGGATTAACGAACGTTCAACCCAAATCGTCGCACGACACGAAGGAGGGGGGGGGGGGAGAGAGGCAATAAGGCAGATTACTATAAAAAAATCACTTTCGAAAATCGTCGATCGCCGAGCTATCTTCCTGCGGTGATCGCCGGAAGTAGACCGGAAATCAATCGTCCCACCGATGCAAGGCCACTCGATTTCACACGCCGATCTTCGCCGCGTGAACGTAGAGTTTATCGAAAGTTTTTTCACGCAAAAATATTTATTACATATCGTCACAGAAACACGTAAAGTATTACACGAAAGTGGCTGAGAAATTTGTATACACTAACGTAATAACTAAAATTATATGAACAAAACGAGATATGCAGATATGATGTCTTGGCATATTATTTCGAAAACGATTATCATTTTTTATATTAACATTACACGCAAACAAATAATTCTTTAAAAAGAAATAAAAATAAAACGGAGAGTGAGTCAAACATATCAAAACAAATTAACACCAATCATTAAAATACAATATATTGAACACAATTTGGAACATATCGTGTATTTTTAATTTTTTATTTAAAAATCAAATTTCTGTATTTAATAAGTATATTTTCTAAAAGATTAATGGCTTTTTTAACAATATTATTTTTATCATTCGAAGATTATTAATCTTTCGAAAATATATTTTTTTAATGCAAGTATTTTACTGTAAGCGGCGAAAAAGGACCGATCAGGATTTGAATTCGAGATTCTTTGTTCCCATACTTAACATTATAGTTTCATGCCCTCATAATTATTTCACTTATCAATTTCTAATCAGTCTTACGGTTCTAATGTCTTACATTATTTTTACATAAAAAATTATTTATGTGTGTAGTGCTCCGAAAGACTAATAATCATTTAACAAAATATTATTTATTTTTAACAATATTGTTAAATAATGAATTTTCAGAAAATATACTTTTTAAATAGATATTTTATTTTTAAATAAAAAATTATTTACTTTACATACAAAATTGATATTGTTTACATATAAAATTAATATAAAAAAGGAGTTTTTAAATTAATTATATTTGTTTGTCTTTAGTTTAATAATATTATCGTAATTTTATATTTCACGTAAACAAGAAATAAGTGTGACGTTTCTTGAAGGAACGAAACACATGTCCGCGCGGACGACAGATGCTGGATAATTCTCAAGTCCACGACAAAGTTAAGGCGTTTTTTTTCGCATATCCTGTTTCGCAAGGGAATTCACTCGACCAGAGAGAGAGAAAGAGAGGGAGAGAGAGAGAGAGAGAGAGAGAGAGAGAGAGAGAGAGAGAGAGAGAGAAAGCTTGAGAGTAGGCCCTCCCTTGAAGGACGGCTTGATACGAGCCGAGTGTTTATCCATATTACCTTGTATCACTCACGTTTCGCGTTTCCCTCTTTTCTTTGACTCGGCAGGATGTCCCATTCACGAGAGTCATGAAAGGCGGTAACTGTAATGACCGACTGACGTCTCGCGTGAATGTAATCGTCGTCACGGCACGTTCGGAAGCACGATCGAATCGTCCGCAGTTAACGTCTCCATTGTTAACAAAAGGAGAAAAATAATGCCGGTGGACGGGTCCGCTTTCCTCCCCACTGAAGATCACTTTGGGAATAATTTGCAATTGTGTACGCAGAGAAAACATCACGAGAGTCGCAGACTGTAATTTACCTCGTTCGATTGTACATGCAACGAAAATGCGTTTTTGAAGAAATTTTATTTTTTTTTTCATAGTACCCTGATGACATATTTTATACTCGGTTGGAAAACGAATTCTTTACTCTTCTTTTCAACTGAAAAATATATAAGGGAAGACGCAGGAGATGCGATCTTCTGTACTTAAACATCTTTTCTTCAAAGTCCTAACTTCCAAGAAGCGAAGGGAAATTATTCTCAGTACTATATTCTTAAAAAGGTTGTCTTGGAATGTTTACCTACAAGTATGCTTTTAAAATAATTTGAAGTTATCTTCAATAAAATTTGGAAGATAAAATATTAATGATACATGACAAATTGAATATATATTCTTCTGACATAAGGAATATGAAGACAATGTTTAGTCGATTTGTGTGTACAGTGTTTGTAAAAATTAATATCTTATTAAAATATTCAAAACTTTAATTTGATTAAGCAATATTTTATTCTTAATAAAGTATTTTTTATATTTCAAAAATTACAGATATATACATGTTTTGTACGAAATTTTAAACTTTCAAAAAATGAAGTAATTTTCAACAATGGATATCATTTTCTATGAGCAAAAGCTTGACGAAGACTTTGCTTACGTTCGTACACACGCAAACTGTAAATTAGTCGCTGTCAGTCTCGCGTATGTTTACTTTAAAAGTGGGTTAGGAAAAGGTACGTTTTTCTTTAGCAAACCGTCATATTTTCACGTGGAAACAACTTTCCCGAATCGCCGCGGGAATTTCTTGGGTCGTGAAGGATTACGTATTTGCACGTGCGCTTATTTGCGCTCGAGCCTGACGCGAACGCACGTCCCAGTCTACCTTAAGATATATTCGCAAGTAAGAAAGATTTATATGTTGTGACCCGCGATAAAGTCGGCTTTGCTCAAACAACATCAAAAATTTTGTCTACAGTACCGAAAATCAAGACAACGATGCATTTGTCGCAGGATTTTCGTTAAACCTTCCGTTAAATTGACAATTAAACAAAAAACAAAATAAAATAGATTAGTTAAAGGATCCTCGAAATTAATTATTGTATATATATTGTAATAAAATAACAGATATAATAAAATTATATGAAGGCAATTGAAAGTCAAGTACTGTAGTTGATACGCATATGTAATTAAAGTCAGTACATATTATTATTACTAATTACAGTGAACTGTCTATTAGTATTAACTGACTGTTAATACAACACTTGACTTTCAATTGCTTTTGTGTTCTGTTATTTCGAGAGTGCTTTAATTATCTATTAAGTGATCTATTAATTATTTTACTTTTACATTATTTGTTTTTAATATAATACGATGATGAAAATATGTGATTTAATACTAGAACAACCGGCATAAATATATTTCTATTGTTTTGGCTTTTACTTTTAATTTTTTAAATATTTATTACTTTTAATTTCTTTAATATCTAAATAATTAATCCAAAAATAAAAAATTTAATAAAAATCGTCTTTATAGTTTTTGTAATTTAATATAAAACTTTAAAACCTTGTTTCGGCGGGTTTAATTGTCTAGTGTTAAAATATATTTGAGACATTCTCCTATCTCACTTGAATGTCACTACGACATTTCTACCTTTCAAAACGATAACCTTTTTTTTTTTAACTTATCACGTTCCATTATTGTTCTTTGTTACAGGTTAGTGATGGTGGCATTATAGTGCTCGATGCTACTTTGGATGCGTCTACGACTGACGATGCCGAGTGGGAAATCTCCGGGGGTCCACCGTCGCCCTGCGACGTGTCGTTTCTCAACGACAATGTTCTCATCAACGGACGCAGCAACCTCTCGAGGACGCCACGAAATCATAAGGTGAGTGAACTTTCGCCGTGATTATGCAGTTTTTTTCCGGTGACGCTTTGTCTAAATAGGTTTTGCTGAGAAGAAAATTATATCACAATTTAGTCAGTACTTAAGCACCTGTTCACATTGTTTTTATTTTTGCATTACAATAGTTCTTAAACAAAAATCCCAATAATTAACACTTTTGGCGAACAGACTTTTAAAAAATCATCACTTTAACATAAATAATGTAAAGAAATAACATTTTTAAAAGAAACTCAAAAGAAAAAAAGCAATGCAATTTACGCAAATTTGAAGATTAATGGAACATAAGGATATCTTTAACGAAAATCTATAAACGGAAGTTAATCGATTAAATTATGTTATATCTTTATCATAAATGCTAGTAATAGCAATCCAGTTTTGCATTTTCCTATCTCATGTTTCAATGAAAAACTCAAGGATAGGACAAAATTTATTAGCAGATTAACAAATAAGAAATCGTAACATGTCATAATCATAAATAATTTCAAAACCACGTAAAAAGTCGCGGTTACCTATTTAAATCGTGCTGTCGATAGGGTCTTATCAACCTCTCCCTGCGTTCTGATAAAACGCAGCGTTATGTACGCCTCTATCTAATCAGTTGCACCGCCATTATATTCGCGGATCGTGACCCGGCTACCTTACTAAATCAAAAAGCGCACAGCGTAATATTACTTTCAAGATCGCTCGCGCGGCGTGAGAAAATCTGCCTCGTGAACCATTCGTGAGATCGGACGCACAATGTGCCCGTCCAACTCCCACGTGGCCCGAGGAAATTTTTTCCCCCGGTGGGGGGGAAAGGAGAGAGAGAGAGAGAGGCTCTAATCCATGCCATCACGTAATATATTTTTGGCTCGTGATGACAAACGTCGGTTTCACGCCCCTCGGCGCGAGCAGCACCGAGTTTTGTTCCGCTTACATGCGCCCCACTGACGAGTATAAACGTTTTACGCCCGCGGATAACATAAGAGGGAAAAAGATGCGTGTGTCTCGCGGCAAGAATTTATTGACGTTATTTCGTTTCTGTGCGGCTCTACGATATGTATCTTTATGTAGGAATATGTCGCATATATTATTTAAGGATTATTCTACGTACGTAAAAATGAAAGTTATTCACGTGCCTTATACGGCCCTATTAACATGAAAAAACTCTCAGCGTCATTCCTACCAGCGACGTAAAAATTCCCAGGATTGTCTTGTTTTCGAAATATCACCCAATCTTGGTATACCTACATACATTTAATTAGATATTACACGTCCTTTGCGCAATTTGATATCTGTTAGTCCCGGTTATCATCCAACCGAGTTCATATTTCATTTGAAATTGTAATAAGACGTGAATTTTTTGCTCTGTAATTATTTTATTGGGCATTTAAAAGCGCGTTTGGATATCTATATTTTAAGATTAATACGCGGCGGCCAATAATAATAATAAATTATTATTTATCGGCGTTGACACATCGGCACACGCGCATCGTGTCGTACTACGCAGTAATAGGAAATTAAGATCTTTTCGCGCGGCGTAACGTCCGATGTAATCTGTTATCGATCGATGGCAAGCGGATAAGTGAACAAAGCGTCGTTTATAAAAGATGCAAGATACGCGTGCGTAACATACGGGAAATGGTTGCACCGCAATAATGCACGATGCATGCGTGTTGTAATGTAGACCTTCGCCGCGCCGATAACGTATCGCGGGATTTAGCATGTTGCGCGGAACGCGAATGTGTAAATATTGATATTGATACCGGGAGCGCAGCGATATTTCACGCGGCAACCATACATTACCCCCCCCGGACAGGGTAATATATACGCGCGATGCGATTTTAACCGGAAATATTAGCGTGAAAACGGGGAATTTGCAACACAACTTACGGGAATAGAACAGAATTTGAATGTCAATATCAGTTAGCTGGCTAAAATACTTTTTCTTGGTGGAAAGAGCAATAAGTCACATTCGAGTATACATAAATTAAATTTTAATAAAACGAATTATCGGAATGGTCAACAATCTTTTTCCAAAAGTTGTGTTCAACAATAATTAATATCGCGTATCACGTGTTACAATACTTCAATCAATATTTATGGTATACCGCTTTTCTTGCCGGCACAAACCACGATCGTGCATTTTTCCCAATCCAAGAGATTTCACATTTTTCTTATTACAAGTTCTTATTAAAAATATCACTTGTTAATGCAACATTAAATTCATTTCTCTTTGTTTTCACGTTCTTTTATTTTAATGCACAAAATAATATAACGAATCAAGATTATTTGTGATAATTGGCAACTATTGTAAAAAAAAAATAAATAATAAATATCGCAGTGTAAGTGTCGTAATTGGCAAGAAATACAATTACATTCTCGATGAATGCATTTCGTGAGCATCTAATCTGAATCTCTGTAATAGTCACAGTTAATTGGGCCTAATGATACTTGCGGAATTTTCAATAGTTTCCATTAAAATGAGAGACGCAATCATTTTCACGCAACCGTCAGGCGTTTTACTTCATTCGCGACTTTCTCACGCGATCGCGCATTGACGTGACGTCGCGATGGGAGGCATTCTATTATCAACACCGATAAAATACCAATTTGTAAGTAAAAGTATCGTGTCCGCGGGCCGGCAATGATTTTCGACCGCCTCGTCGACCAAGTTAATCTACCGTGCACCATGGGAAAAACGGTGAACGATTCTGACGGACGCTTCTTGGTGCATCAAACGCAAGAAAAAAATCACAAAAGAAATATCTCGAGAAAAATATATATATATCTATGGAAATTATGAACACTTGATCTACGTAATCTCTGTATTTTCAGTCAAAATAATATCGAGTCTTTTTTTTTGACCGCGTTACTTAACCAATTTATAATTGAGACTCCCTTTGGTAAACATTTCTTTGTCATGAATCTTTTACTCTTTTATATTTAATATTGAATGGCAATCCAAATTGCGGTTCCATTAGCCTTGAAATTGTACACGGAATGGATCTCGCTATTCTTGTTTCTTCGAAATTTGATTCGCTTCAACTTCCATGTTCTTTTAATCTATCGTAAGTGCTGATGCGTGTCATAGCGTGGCTATTAAGGAGAAATCTATGACATTGGCCGAGGAATTCATACGTAAAGGTATCGCGGCGACAGCTCTGGAGCACTCTGTTTTATATTGCCCATTGTGTTCTTACACGATCTCGCTATTCGTCTCGGGGGAGCCGAGTATTTCCTGGATCGCACGACGGACGCTGCGTCATGTTCTCTCGAGATTTATTTCAGTGTTCGTACACCGTGTCGGATTGATGGAAATGCTGGAATAACCGATCGCGCGTTATGCGCGACGTGAAATTCCTTTCCGCGAGTTATCGGCCGAATGAGTCCCGGTTAGAAAAGCGCGGGCATTGCTCCTGGATCAACGATCCAGACTATAATTTAGTCGTGCGTTCGTCGTGCACCGGGGAAGGCGAAAAATTCGAATCACGCGAGCGAGATTCAAAGGGGAAGGAGCCTTATTTGACTTCAAACGCGTAATTAGAATTCCGTTTTTAAGCATTTGTAGGTTTTCAAATTAACGTTTGATTGGCCGAAAAAAAATTTTTTTTTAATCGTAGAAATTTATATCGCTTCTTTCATTCTTGAATACTGTTGGAAACATAAAATATTTGTTGTCAAATAGGATGTATGAGGTAAATATATTGCAATTGACATACTTTTGCTGGCGGATGCTGTCAATTCAAGAATCCGAAGAATAATGTATCAAACATTTTTAAAAAAAGTTAAACGGCTAGTTGTTAAATACTTGTGAAATAAAGCATAAATTTTAGTGAAAAGAAATGTGCGCTTAAGATGCAAAACTAAAGTGTTATTTCCACATATCACTCTTGAAGGCACACCTAAGGAATTCTACGCACATATGTGCGCTATCGTCTCCGCATATCTTGCTCTCGCGGCAGGAAACTCGTTCCTCTTACTCCTGCCGTGTAGTACGTCTTAATTTTATTGCACTTTAGCTGCGATACGATTTAACGTCGCCGATACTTTCGAGATTACTGCTTACTTTGCATCTCCGAGCCTAACGCAGAAACTCGTACAGCATCCAATAATATGTATTCGACAAATAGCGTTCTATGTATAGAAATGTCCACGGCCTTGAATTCACAAAGCAATAATATTATCTTACATTTGAATTGAATATTTGTCTAAATATTTATAAAAGGCTTTCGTCTTATTTATATAACAAATTCTGTTGTAACACTCGCGGTGAATGGAAAGTTTAATTACGTTTTTATTTCTTCGGAATGGAGAACAGACTTGAAATTTTAATAGCGGTACCAAAGTAAATCCAAATCTTTGCGCGTGATCACGTGATTTGCTCCCCCGTCGACGAACGACAGCCTTAGAAAGGAGAAAGAAAAACGGTCCGCCAGAGAACTTGGAGATTTTCTTCTCTCCTCCGATCCGTTGCGGCATGTCGAGATAATGCGTGCTTTACGATTCACTCTGTATTTCACTGCCGTTCGCTTTGTGCGTCGCGCGCGCATTTCACTCCGCCGAACGAACTCGATTTGATGGCCGATACTTGTCCCGCGCGAGTCGAGTAATAAACCTTCTCCCCTTTGCGTAAAAGGCCGCGTTAGAAAATCGGGACAAAGAGAGCCTAGGGAGACCCTAGGAGACCGATCGGCTTGTCGAGGGAGATGTACGTTCTTCGTGAGAAACTTTTTCCGCGCGCGGGAAACAAGGACTCTAGTAAAATGAGACACGCGAGCGAGGAATTTTCTGAATTCTATGTTAAGTTCGTTGTGCAAGGCGATACGCGAGGGTGCCGCTTTTCTCACGGTATCGCGACTTATAAAAAAATTAAGTTCGTTTATTATCCACTTGAGCACCTTTCTGAAGCACCTCTCGAGAGATTGTCAGGCTCACTTCGATCTTTCCTGCGAAACTACGATGATAATAGATTGCTTGCGGAAAGGCGATTGTACTGTTCGCATAATGAATTTGTAAATTACTGTATCGACGTGACCGAGGTGTGAGCCAACGTCGTTTTATGAGTGTTTTGCGAGTTTTACGTTTCGCGAAAATGCAGACGGACGAATGAAATACTAAGTTACTTTACGTAATGCATTAATGCATCGCGGGAAATTGATAGTTTCTTTCATCAAAAGCAAGCAGGTGATCGATAGAAGGATAACGCTATACAATTATGTATACATTTCTATCAATGGATTAACCTTAATCTCAGTTTAACTTACTCTTTATAATTCCAATAAGGCTAATCTACAGTATGCCGTTTACTTCCTGTGTCTTCCTTTCTGCCTGTTGCACAATGTTCTATCGAAATTGACGAGATAAAAGTTGATGAACTCCGAAAGAGACAAAAAACATGATTGTTTGATAAAATTTTGCGCGAAGAGATATAAAGGCAGTGGACAAAAAGCAAGCAACAAGAAGCAAAGAGGCATATTGTAGAAGTACCTTTTTGAGAAACTACGAAAAGATAAAGAGTAAATTGGTTTTAACTTGCTTTTATTTAATTTTATTAAAAGTTAAAGTTAATCTACGTTGATAGAAATGGGCATATGAGAGATATCGAAATCTTTCGTTCTTGTTTTGAACTTAATTCTCATACAATCAAGAAATAGAAAGAAAAATGTACGAATTCTACAATTCCTATCCTGTTATGATTCGTGTCGACACTCATGTTAGATATTCCATGCTGTTAAAAAAATGCACGCAAGTATCTCACCGCGTATTTACGTTCGTTGGTTGTTTTAGCACACATGCAAACATGTACAATTACATTCGTCACGTGCGAACGGTAAATAAATTAGAAATTACTTAACTGGACACAATGTCAACAAAGAAGTATCTTTCGTTCGCTCGATAAACACGCAAACGGCTATTTCTCTTCCGTCTCGCGCGCCGTTCTTTTTTTCCTTCTTTCGCGTAAACGTGCCACCGGGCATACCTACATACCCACATCCGAGGTATAGACAGACGCTAGACAATAGCGGTCGGGATCGCGGTAACAAAAGGATCGCGACGCGTAATTTACGCGCGACTCTACGCCCACGCGTGACAACTGTATGACCCGCCGCACGCAACAAGCTCCTCATGTCTGCTAATTGCGAGAGGAGCATGTAGGTATGCGGGCATTATGCAATGTATTATGCGCGCATTCGAGGAACATGATTGCACCGCATTTCTCGTTTTCGCATGTTAGATAATATTAAACGATGAAAGATTCAAAAGTTTCGGCTTATCGCATTATTTATTTGCGTAAAAGACAAAATGTTAAAAATTGAGAAAGCTTTTATTTTTTTACTATATTTTATTAAATCAACATTTTACTACATTTTAAAATGTTGAATTTTTTTTTTTTTTATCCGGTTTCGACCAAAATGAGAAAATTGCTTTTTTAAATTTATCTCTTAGATTTATTTCTTAGATTTATCTCTTCAAAAATGTAATTTTTTCTAGTGCTTTTTGTTCGATAGCAAATTAAGCTCGAATAAACTGACATTTCAAATCCAAGCATCTCCCGTGTCCGCGGATTACGAATTCTCAGTGGCTCAATGGCTCATCCTTTTTTTTAAACACGATTTGAATTATTAAAAGCTTTCACATCTATATAACGACTTCAATTCTTATCTCGAGTGCAGTTCATTTCTGAAGTTTCTTGAAACAGATTATAATCTTGCGTGTTATGTATTTATTGAATTACAATGAATACCGTTATTATCTACTGCCTACTGAACGTATATTTAATGCATGACTATTAAATAATAACTAGATATGTGTCCATAATATCCAATAAGGTATTCGGATTGCCGGCGGGTTGCGTGCTACTCGCCTCAACTTTTTATACCGAGTGACACCGAATACATCCGACCGAATGACATCCTTCGGTTAGCCGCGTGCTCTTTTCAGTCTGAGACGTTATAACATCACAACTAAATGATGGGAAACTCCCGCCGGGCAAAGTGTATTCCGAGGAAATCATTATCATGGTAATTAATCGTAGATTTTTGCAGATGTGAAAGAACTGTCGGGGACTTGACGTTTTAAGGTGTACAGCGTCGTGAATAGATAATAAAAACATTGCAGTGTGTATATATAATCGCATAATAATGTGTAATCTTGCATTAAGATGTTAACCGGATAAAGAGGATATTTTTTTCTGTTTGTTTTAGTTGAATGATTTAGTATTTGTATGTTGAAGAGTGGAACAGAAAGGGAATAGTAATCATCATCTGTCTTACGTATTTGTGTAGTAAATTACTTACAATTAGAAGTATCATACTGTGAACATTTTTTGTGATAATAATAACAATAAAAGTATTTTTTTCGACTAGAAACTGTACTTGAAATGTATGCAATGTTACAATATGCAAATCTAAGAAACTGTGAAGAATGATAGACGCAACATTTAATCGCTAACATGTCTCATGTTTTGATCGCTATTACATTTTGACAGAGACATAACGTTTAAAATATTTACATCACGAGTTGAATTGAGTTTAACGAGAAAAGGGAGAAAAAGAAATATTTCAAAACTCGTGTGAAATATGAATACTCGTTCATAGAATAGTTTATACAGATATTATTCGTTAATCATTATAATTATTATTGCTACGTACAATTACTGTTATTTTACGATTTATTTAAAAACTAAACTAAATATCATCAAATAAAGTATAATAAAAAAACACACATTTCTCTGTTACAGTTAATATTATAATAATTGTATTTTTCTTCTTTAAAACGTCTTTATATAAAATAACAAATTTATAGTTTTAGAATTTGCAAATCTTCAAAATAAGCTGACGGAAACCGCGCGTTAAAAGTACATTATGTGGAAAATCCATTGTTTACAGTAAATAAAATTTGCGATTATTAGACTTGCCTCAATTCAATCAGTTTTTTATTTCAGTAACCACATTTATGATCGTAATAATGCATGATTTTTAAATGAGTCAGCGAAATTTGAGTTAAGCGTGTATTTACAAATTGATTACAATCAATCGTAAGTTGTTTTGAAACACCGGCGGTCTAGTTTTGTATCCTTGAAGAGAGAACTTAAGCTTACGTGTTTAAACAATTTTTATCGGCGCTTTGCGGGACGTGTTCACTGTTCCACAAAGAGCAAAGCATATCCCGTTGCGTTACGCGACTTACCGATTTGCGGAATAAAACGTTCTCGGAACTATCGCATGAAAATAGTACAAGGGGAAAAAAAAAGAAATAATCTTCTAAACACAACGGATTTAATTTCACACTTGAAGTTGAATAGAAAGTTGCAATCTATCTTCGTGCTAAATATCATAAAAGAGCCTCATTATTGCATACAATATGATCATAGATCAGCGTAAAATTACGTTTATTCGTATCTAAAATTGAAATAAGATCTGCTACCTACTTACTTTTCCGAATCTACTTATGAAAGCAATCGCAGATCGGCTCGCAAGTTCAGCCTCCAAGTCTTTCCTTCCTCTGTGACGCGGTTATGCGTTGCCATCGGCTAGGTCGTTCGCACACATATACATTAAACGACATAGACATGTAAACGCGTAGGATGTGCGTAATCTTCCCAGCAATGCTTGCCAGTCAATAACGGGACCTATAGTAATTCACCTTGTCCGCGGCACATTCTAATCGCTCCTTGGTTAAGCATTTAAATTGGCGACGATTAACATAGCGATCCATCCGCGCGCTCCTGTACGATCGAATCGAATTCGTGTCACGCAAAAACGACCGATAAAACGGCTTTACGGCTACGTTACTTAAATCACAGTTTAACGACTTACGAAGTTGTTTCTAAAATTTTTCATCAATAGAACAGCGTACTGTAAATCGTGTGGCAGGAATTCTTTTAATTTTATTTTATTGTAGGTAGCCTTATACACACACGTTAATCTTTTCAGACAGTCTCTGTATTGAAAGAGTAGAATTTGTGACTATAATTGTTTACTAAAAGAATTATGATTTAGAGCTTTATTATTTCTATAGTTATTACTGATACAGTATTAATAACAATTATCTTTTCTAATTCTATTAACTGTAAAAAAAGTTTTACTAAATTACGATAATTTCAAAAATATCAAGATGTGAATGGTAAAAATGAAATAAAAATTTTTTATAGTAAATACAATCAATCAATTATAATAAATATAGGTATTTTTTTTAACATTTACTTATCATTTACGTAGTAATAACTACAGTAAATATAGTAACTATTGTTTACGTGATTAAAAAACTATAAGCATATAGTTGACACTGAAAATGATTATAAATTATAGTTAAATTATGTTAATTGTAACCATTTTTTCTCTCAATGCACGAATGCAATTTCACGATGAGAATTTGATTTTAAAAATTTATTATAATACGTCTCTCTCTCTCTCTCTCTCTCTCTCTCCCCTCCTCTCTCTCTTATTGTGGACTTTTTAATGTAAAATTTTTTCACAAAATTATTTGATAATTATTGTTTACTAATTATTATCTGTAAATAAGTTATAATCTTTAATATAATCTCGTTTGTTAATCAAATAATATCATATTGAAGAGAAATTACAATTCGACATGTATGGCGCGAGGCACATCTCATATTTATAACATATTCGTTAAACATTATTGTCTAAAATATATATCTAAAAAAATTGACAAAAAATCTTTAACAGTGATAAGTTCTTTGATTTATTGCTAATAGCGTAATGAATAAAAGACACATTATCGTAAAAAGACATCAGAATAAAAAAAGATCTAAATCTACTAATCTATCAATAAAAATTTAAAACAGGAAAGTAAATGGAAGATTTTTTTAATTTGCCTTCTTAAATATTAAATAATATTTTCTTACGGTGAATAAATGACGGCATTAATTTAGGCTATTATAAGGCTATAATCTGTAACGGTACGATAATTTCTGATTGTATAATGATCGGGAAAATTGTGAAGGTGTCATATACCCTCAGTTTTACGAAAGTATAATGATGATTCTTTGCAGGCACAGAGATGCGTTTATAGGTTGCGATTATCAGTTCACTGATCGCATCTATTCCAGCGGAATAAATTGCACGTTTCGCGAGCAGTCTCCCGAGGCTGCTCGACTCGCTGAATCGGGGTTTCGCACGATGCTACGTCTAAATTGCATCAGAGACGCGTACGCGACGTGCGTAAGGGAACCTGCGCGCGTGTTTTATCCGCGCGTTTTATTAGAACGTAACGGATGCGTCTACGTCCAGTTTTTGCCGCGCGACGTGACCTTTGTGTGCGCGTCCATTTAACACTGTCGCGAAAAACCCCGAGATACGCGCGAGTTTGAGCACGCGGATCCTCGCCGGGATATCCATGCCGCCTAGAGACCATAAATTCCGCGGTACCTTCGTTATCTGCTGCACGGCCTTCGTATTTCACGATAGCACGGCTGCAAGAGCGTGTATCCTTCTGTTTCAAAGGTCACGTTGATATTCTCCTTTCGCGGGCTTTACGCGTAGATTACGTACAGTTATCTCCGCTTACTTCGTACACGAGCCATTCACTTTCCAAAACCTACGTACTGTGAAACATGACAAATGTCCATATAAAGTTTCTTACATTATATACCTTGATTATTATATAATTTAATCGTAAGCAGATAAATCCTATGAAATTTTTCCTCTGTAGGAGCACGATTTGACAATTTTATCCTGTGAATGTCTTTTCTTTGAAAAACTGAGCACTGTAGTTGTATATAATATTTATATACAACTTTTTAAATAAGTAATCCTACACGGAGAGAATTTTTCTCTTAAAATTTACCCTCAAAATCTGGTAATTGTGGGATAATGTATGACCTCGAGGAATTTTGCTATAGTTTTTAGTAAAATTTACTATACTTTTAGTAAATTGTACTAAAAGATAGTAAATTTCACTATACTTTTAGTAAATTTTACCAAAAAGTATAGTAAAATTCCTCGAGGTCATACATTATTCCACAATTGTCAGATTTTGAGGGTAAATTTTAAGAAAAGATTCTCTCCGTGTATACTTTTTAAAGATGTTTAAATAATACGAATTATTGAAGAATTTTTTTATACTTTTGTAAAAATAATGAAAAATAAAGGAAGGATTATGTAGAGAAGGTGCCAAGAAAACACATGTATGTACAATAAGTTAAACGTCATTAGTAGACCATCGACTGCAATATTTTTCCTACTTTTATTTTATTTTATTTCTTTTTACTTCTGGCTCATCTTTTAAAGCAGTCGCTCGAGTCAATACTTGTCATCACGCGGCAATTTCGAAAAGGAACAAACATTTCTTGTATACATTTTCTTCTTTACTAAGAGAATTCTAATTGTCCGCGTCAACCACGAGACAAAATATGTACTGATGCTAATGTAAAAAACCAAACCTTATGTTGAAAGTTGCAACAACAAGAAGATGAATTGCTAATGAAATTTTACATGCGAGTAAAGTATGTTAAAATATATTCACTTCTCGCAAGTAACCCAATGAAGCGAAAGTACACTATTACGTGCAAGATGCAACATAATATTTTAAGTGTAGAGAAAGTAGAAATACTGTCCTCTTGACCAAACTTTATTCAACCGATACATATGGGTAAGACAAAATTATAATACGATAATCTGCCGAGTAGAAGATGCATCCGTTACAAGTTATTAACAAGATCTGAGAAACTCAGCTTAAGATTTTCACTTAACGAAAAGCGTAGATCAATTGTTAAAATAATAATACAGGTGCCTCCTAATTAATAATTGTTTCAATTTTTTGAGAATAAATATAGAATGTAATTTTGTAAATAATAACGATAATATTTATAAGAAAAGAATAGTTTTAGATTTTCAAATCTTCGCTAAAAGTAATTCTGATCTCGTAATGATGTCATTTTAGTCATTCGATGGCTCATCATCAGAACTGTCCAACATGATGAATATATCATTGCTATGCTTAGAAGATATCTGTATGTTATTAGAAAGATAGTTACAATGCTTAGTGAGATCAGTTTCTATATCTGCTGTGTTCATATCATATTGATTATTTGGTATATGGTATATGCTAAATACCTGCCTAATGACATACGGGTACCTTCTGATGATAGCAATGACATATTCGTCATGTTGAACAGTTCTGATGACTATTGAACGAGCAAAACTACATCGTTAGGTCAGAACTACTTTTTGCGAGGGTTTCAAAATTTTAAATTATTTTTTTCTACTATCATATAAGTATCTACAAAATTTTATATTCATGACTGGACACGATGGCCTAAAATCCTTATAAAAATGGGCGAAGTTCTTGAGAATCGCTAAAAAGATAAGATCAAGATAAGAATTAGATTGGCGAAAGACGTATTGCGTTATAGATAGGCATAAGAACCATTACAGCTATATCGGATAATTTCGCAAACTTCGAAACTGTCTTTTTTATCTTTATGTAATAGGTTACAAAATTAAAATAACAAGACAAAAAGTTTTATACTACAGACTTGTCTATTATACTACAGAAAAACGGTTGAAAGGGATAGAAAAGGGTTATTTTCAAGTAGAAGTTTCGAGAATTTAAAATTCTTTTTCTAAAATCTTTTAAAATTCTACAATAAGCAATACGTAACAATACGACACGTAACGACACGCTCCATCGATCGAAGATAACCGGTTGTATCCTTCGTAAAAATAATCAATATAGCAGTTGCGCCAATGAACTGGCTTCGTGCTATAATTTGCACGCATCTTTTAGAGCAGTTTTTTTTTTATACACGCATACACTTCTATCAGTCCACGTCGTACAGAGACTTTCCATATTCGTTTCTCGCCAATCGTCACGCCACGTTTATCGGCAATATTTTCTCGCCGAGAAGAAAGTCTTCCTGTTGCCGTCTTTATTTCCGTTTTTTCTGGGCATCTCTTCGCGATTGAAAACATGCTGCTATCTTCGATCGCAAATTAGAGGAGAAAATGGTCAGTAACGTAAGACGCCCCGGGTTTTCTTATAGCGTCGTTAGAAAAGCATAACACTTTTTATGATGATGTTGCTAATAGAAGAAAATTCTTGATGTATAAAATTCGTTGTTCAGAAACACAGATTTTCACCCTGTCCATTGAGTTGTCCGTGAAATGTTCGCAATCAGCGAACATCCATTCACCGGTTACTGGCTATTAAATTTATTCTTGGTTCTGCGTATTACTTCTTAAGGCAAATAATTATATTAATTTTATTTTTCCAGAAACGTGAACATGATATACTTTCACGTAGAAAGATTAAATTAACCGCAGATAAAAATAATTGTCTTTATACAGTCTGTATATACAGAATTTTAATCACTGTTTAGAGATACCGTTTCGGACATTTTAATATCTACTTATTTTTATTAACGTATGCTAAAAAAAATCAACTTATTAAAAATTTATACCTCATTTAAATTCTAAAAATTCAGAATATCTTTTTAATAAAAAATTGAATTATGTATACTTAACAATATCAGAGATTATAGATCGCCGCCTTATCTTTTTGTTAGTATCTCTCTTTAATATATTTTTCCTTGTTATTTTAACCACTTTTAGATAAATCTATTCAAGTTGTATACGTATATCGGCCGATATACGTGATTAACTTGTCGCGCAAAAGACGATATGAAAATTGACTTCCACATTCAATTAAAAATATCCAGATAATTAGCTTTCAAGGATCTTACCTTCCATTCAGAACCATTCGTAAAAATTTGAGACAGTAAATCACGTAATTACAGTGCGCACAAGCAGAGAAATTATATGCGTAATCGCGAAATACGCAACGCCAAAGCCACGTAATTGCAATGTATTGAAATCAAACATTCGATTTCATCTTAAGATCGAGAACGACAACGAATCAAAATATCTTATCGGGTAGATTAGACAGTGGCATACATAAGAGAGAACCAGCATGTTTCACCTGCGCGCGATTTAATTATCGTCGCGGGTGTTTATCGAGCTTTTCTCTTTCATTATCATTTTTTATCGCGCGGCCAAGAGGCTCGATCGTTATTTTTAACGATATCAACGCGAATTTCTCTCACGATCGACAGAAGATCCGAATCTGACGAGGTGGATCTAATCGAGGCGTTGAAGCGTAGTATTATTTAAGTTCGCTCGTCGCGGGGAAGGAAAGCACGGGGGGACGGGATCTCTTTGACGATGGCTGTGGAAAGTCCTGCGTTCGTTCCTCAAGTTTTGCTGTTAATGCCACTTAACCAGCTGGCCGGAACGGTCCATGATTGTCGCATTCACTCGCTCGGTGAGAAAATGCTAATTGCAATTCGCGACGAGGAGTACCCCGGAAAAGTGGAGCGACGTTTTTAGAAAGCGCGATAACGCGACTTATTATATGTATAATATGAAGCGACTTTTCCGCGTCTCTTGGGTGTTCGGTTGTTTTGGGAAACTCTCGTCGGCAACGTCGGAAAGGCGAGAAAGAATGATGGCATATGATAATAATAATTTAATCGAGTCGCGAGCGCGGAATTCAAGATCGTGTGCACCCGAAGGAATATCCTGCTTTGAGATCGATCTGTCGATCGATTTAGTTTTTTTTTTGTCTTAGGCCTCACGATGCCTCGGGAAGAGAGAGAACGGTGTATGTGTATAATTATACGAGGCGAGCAGTCAACCCCTAGTTGAAATAATCGCCGGTACTGTTATCGCGCCAGGCTGACGTCGCAGATTTGATGCAAATCTTCGCTTTACATCAAATCCGAAATATACTCGCAGAATATTTGTGTGGCGTATACCCGTGGATAAAATATTATTTCCAAAAATGTCAGAACGTATGGAATTTCTATAAATATTGCAATTTATAGAAAAATATAAACTGTACAATATTTGTTGCTTAAATAAAATAAATAGAAATTATTTAGATAACCAAAAATTACATTATTTTGGAATAAAAGAAACTTACTTTTTTTATATTCAAAATTTTTCTCCATAGAATCTGATTGTGACTTTCCAAAAAACACAATTTATCATTAAAAAAGTGGTAGTTCTTGTATAAGGAAAAGATATATTTATATTGAAGACACATTGTATTCATTTTCTAAATTTTTGTTGTATATTAATACGATAACTGACGTTTGAGCCTCTGTAGAGGAAACAAAAGTGCTTTCTCTTTTAACAATTCGTAGATGCAACGAACGAAGACGACGACGACGGATGGGCGATCGTCCCCCCACTCACTGCTCGCAGGTCGAAAAAGCACCGAGTGTGACCGGTTACTGTTATTCGAGGCTACATTACATTCGGTTGCCGTTGTTTGTTCTCCCCGCATCTCATTTGTACCGCGCGCGGCAACGGGCTTATTACACGAAGCGCGCGCGCGCGCGCCTCGCAAAATTTTTCCACGTCTAACTGTTCCGCAGAAGGCGCAAAAGACGAACATAAATCGCCGCGGTGGCTGCGTAACACGTGTTTACATATGCGAATACTCCCCCGGCACACACCCGGCAGCGGTTCTTCATGCCCCGCGCGCGTGCACGTTAATTTATCCGTCCGCGAACGCTCGGACATTTCCATGTAAATCGCTTCGTATTATTATTATGCTCATTTACACCGGATTAATTGGGTTGTTGTAATGATTTCAGCATCGAATACAGTTCGACGACACCGCCACGCGTACCTTTGAATATCCCAGCGAGTCATCGATCCTCGAAGGCGAGACCAGCAGCGTGGACGGCGAAACCTCGAGTTCCGTGACCGAGCAACAGTCTACGTTAAGCAACAACAAAATCTCCTCGACGAGCATGCCATCTCTTCTCGGTAAGATCAGACTTTAGCCCCGTTTGCAAAACATTTTTGCAGCTATTTTGATAAATAATTAAAATAGACAGAAACTAATAAATCTCGAAATAGATATTCAAGATATTGGCAAAACTATAGAAATTGTTTGATCTAAGGTAAGAATTTGAATAATTTTGTTATCAAGTAGTCGAACAGAAGCTAAATAGAATAGATGGAAAAGATTGAAGCAAAATAAGTACATCCGTGCAGCTACTTAGTGCTCGTTATTTTTGCAGGTGGTGGTGGACTAGCCAGTTATACACCTAGCAAAGTGGATCTGTCTTCGGAAGGCTTCGAGCTGGGTATTACCAGGGCCATACTGATGGTCCCCACCCCAGCTGCGGCAGCAGCAACAACAACGACAACGACAACCGGACAGACCGAGAATGCGAGCGAAGTGGATTATTTGAGACCGGCTCAAGACGCGGGCGCTTGGGGCTCGGAGACGACCGGCGATCTTCTTTATTGAAAAGAAATGCAGAATAATGCTTTGACCATTCGCTCAACGTTCCTCCGCAGCAATAGGACGGACGAATGAAATGATAATGGAACTATAAAGAGCTAACAATAAGTATTCCTTTTTTTCCTAGCGGCAAGAAGATCGCGAGAAATGCAAAAGAATCAATATATTATAACGGACTTTAATAAAAAATAATTTATGACAAATGCTCACATAATCATATAAAGCGAATTTTTCATAGAAAACAAGTTTAGACGTTCGCGTTCGTGATCGGACGATATGTTGGACCACAGTTAAGTCATCGTCACAAATGCACATTAAATTAAGCGAACTTTTTTTTAATTATGAAAGAAATCAAAAGCACAATCTCCGCTCATGAACGCGTCGAGTATTAAGAGCGAAGTTTATTTAGACGATTAAGTAAGAACTAACAGTATCATTCCAAGTATATGCATTTACTTTGTATCGTTACGCTATGTCAAATCAGCGGACTTTTCCTACACAATGAATCATCAAAACTGCCAAGCTACGCTACAGTGCTGCTTTTTTGTAAAAGCACTCGAAAGGAAGAGCCCAACGACTGATACTCCGTTGTTTGGAGGAAAAAAATACATAAAGAAAGCATATCATCTTTCTGGCATACCTTATAAAATAGAAAATAAAATCGACGCGGGAAAATTGACAGTTTTGTAACCTTTTTGAGATTACTTTAATGCCAAGCTGTGAGTGTTCAAGCTGCCAGTAAAAGGCCAGAGTTTTATGCGAGTCTTTTTGTAGAAAAAAAGGCAAACGATTGAATGTCTTTGAGATTCAATTGGAGGGGAAAAAAGTTCGAAAAAAAAAAACGAGATTAGATTTGTAAACGTTTTTGCCAAAGTAGAACGTAAGTCTACTTAGTATATTTAATAATGTATATGTACAATATAAGTGTTCCAGTTCGACAAAACTGTAAGAATTGTAAATTTCTAAACACATCGTCATTTGTACTGAATGTATGGCAAATCATACTATGCCTTGCAAATGCGAAGATGAGCCATTACAGCGTATGTCTTTTCATATTGAGTTTGCATTTGTTTTTCAAGAATCATAATACATAAAACTAATAGCTTTTTAATACGAGTTCCATAGAAAAAAACGGCGATTTAATGTTAATTATTAATTTTAAGGGAATTGAATTTTGTATATACTAAATTATTATGGGTCTTAAGGAGCCATCCAAAATAAGTTAATCGAGTCACGAAAGTTCAAGAAATTTCATTGCTTTAAGATCAGTTTTCTTGTATTACTTTTTGTTCTTTTTTTGTGTTAATTTCTTGTATTGTCTATTGTATTGTCATTTCGAATGCGTTATCACGGCTAATCGAAAACATTGTTTTGAATCGTGTAGGTGTAGGTATTTAATAATGTATGATTGTGTAACGATATGTAGTTAATATGATTTTATCACTTGGACAGTGGACTGATTCAAGCGAAAGAGAATGCGCTAAAAAGATAATTTATTATAGAGGTGCATTAAAAGTAAAACTGCTGCCGCGTTTTGTTAGAATTTCAAATATATTTACTTTATTTAAATGCTGTATCAGTTTACCGAATAGTTTGTGATGTACCGCATTGTTTGAAAGACATGTTTTTGTGTCACAGCGTTGTGTCTTACACTGTGATATTTTTGTTAATCTTTTTCTAGCGTAAAACATAAACATAATTTCCAATTATTTGTCAGACTCAACAAGTCGATACTCTTCGTTGCTACACGAACATTTTGAGAAGCAAGTCGGATTACATTTGTG
This sequence comes from Monomorium pharaonis, assembly GCF_013373865.1. Taxonomy (NCBI): domain Eukaryota; kingdom Metazoa; phylum Arthropoda; class Insecta; order Hymenoptera; family Formicidae; genus Monomorium; species Monomorium pharaonis. The sequence goes on along the minus strand of NC_050468.1, from coordinate 26,180,853 downwards.
CAACATTCCAAATTAAAACTGTATACGTATAGATCTTTTCTAATTTATCAATAAATCAATTGTAATCTTCTTGCTCCAGTACAGGCGAGATATGTAACAGTTTTGTAAATTACCAATGTACAGAATCATAAAAGACAAAATAATTTCAAGTAAACAATAATATAAGCGGAGACAATTGTGAGGTGACTATTAATATAACTGAAGCTTGGATCTATATTACTACCTTCTTAAACATGTAAAAGTATCGTGTGATGTATTGTCTATGTGTTACAAACTATCAAAGTAATAAAAGAGACAATTACTCCTTATTTCTTATTCCGGACTCTCATTTATAAATTTCCATGTGATTAAAAAAAGATAGTATAAAAGTTATGAAAAATTAATCCTATTTATTTAAATAAACGGATAATATACAAGTTGAATAAATGAATCATTTTGTGATTCGAATTAAAAAACAGTCTCACATATATTACAGGACTAGTGTTAAATTAAGCTTAAATTAATGTTAAAGTAGTGCTAATCTTAAACAAGGGTTATTTATATATCGAAGTATAATATTCTTCTTCCAAATCATATAAATCCGCCGCCATATCATCCCTCAAGGAAGCCAGTTTTTGATCACATTCTACTTGCTTAGTCCTAAATAATTTTCCATTTTGTATTATAGCATCATTTACAGAGGGAAAATCATTCAGGATTAAATACTGTTTTATGTCAGAGACTAGTTTCATCAATGACTCGCCAGCACGTACAATATTAGCCGCTCTGACATGCATTTCGTATGTATCTTGCTCACATTGCGTCATTCGAGATAGTTGTGAGTCATTTTCTCCTTTTGCAAGTTTAATTATCTCTGGAAACAACAGAAACAAACTAGAATTATTAAGATATTAAAAACCATAAAGCCAAAGATAAGGCAAATTGTTTTATTTAATACAAATACTATTTAATATAAGTATTACTTAATACAAATTTACCACCTTTCAAATTATGCATACAACACATACATATGTGTGCATATGAGCACAAAGAAATTTTTATATAATTATTAAATAACATTAAAAACTTATATTTTGATATCCTGATATAATATAAATTTTTATTATATCTTTTAACTTTATTATGAGAGATAGTTTACAATGTTAAGAATAATTAATAGATAATTTGTTTTTAAATTTTCCTATTATTTGATCTCGATTCCTAGTTCTGTCCATATAAAAATATAATAAATTTTGAATGAGTATACTCTAGAAAAATATTCTATTATAAAGAAACAATAGCAAATCGCAAAATAATAGACTATAAATAAATTTACACTACACTTCTTAAAGGATGAAAATCCAAATACCTGGATAAAGACCAACATTAAATTTAAAAGATGCAATAGTCTGTTCCTTACAGCTACTGTTAAATTCTCTGCAGTTGAAATACGTGCGGAAAAATTAATATACGGTTTGATAGAAAAAGACAAAAGCTCATAAAAGTCAACTACAAGATAAAAGCCTAATTATTAAAGGCAGACGCCTACAAACGACAGGTTAGAATATCTAGACATAGGTTAGAGAGATACCTTCAAAGTTTTCCAGCATGGATTTCACATCGTCTTTTAATCTCGTTGTGTACGATTTCAATAACGCTTCTTTACTTTGAGGAAGCGTACGTTGCGTGGCCATCGTGTCGCACGAAAATGAAATAACACGTGCAACACTGTCACCGAAATCGGAAGACGCAAGAACACACAACAGCACAGCACAGCACAGCATATTGTCACGTCCCGGAGGACGGACCTTCCTACTTCCGGCGTACCTAAGTCGCTGAAAATAGTGGCGCTCTCTATGCTTTTGAGGCTACCTGCTGGGCCGGCAATACCTCGGGATGTCGAGAGCTAGGATCGGTATAGGAGGATTAGTGCGTAGGCGAATAGAATGACTTTTAGGCAATTACTCTTGTTTTATACTGCTACTTTCTTTATTGTTTACTACCAAAGGGGGAACAAATTATAATAAAAGGGGAATGAAGAAAAGCGGGGGGGGGGGTACATGTGCGATGCTATTCCGTGATAGGGTCGGGGTTTACAAGGGAGCCTATTAGGTCGTCGAAGTCATTCGGCGTTAGGGGTGAAAGGGCTTCAAGGGGGGAGTAATCGATGAAGGGAAGGTCGTCTGTTGAGGTGCTGGCGTCTGAGGTTTGGGGGGTGGGCTGGGGGTTGGTGGCCTGGCGCTCATTCACCTCCACGGGGGTTAACCCGAAGCAGGCTCTCGTACTTGAGTTTAATGCTATTTGAATTTGAGCGGCTTGGTGAGTTAGATTGAATAAGTGGGGAACATCTAAATCTATGGAACGGATTAGGCGTAGAATGCGCGAGCGCGCCCCCACGTATTGCTCGTAGCGGCGGAAAAAGCGCCTCCTCCGCGTGTAGTCTGCTGGTGGCGTCATCTACATAAATGAAGAAATGAGGAACTTCGTGAATGGACTTGGATTTGAATAAGGATAGTCGAAACCTTACCCTGTCTTGACTAAAGTTAGGATGATAGATGAGCTTGCTGTCCTAAGGAGAGATAAAATTGAATGATTTAGTGTTTTGTAGGGGAAGGAGACGGAAGGACTTTTATGTCTTGCTCTTAATAGTTGTTATTATTCGCGTAAGCCCATACTATTAGCAGAAGAAAGGATTCACAACTTTGTCTATGCCGATCTACGCTCGCCGCAAGCAACTATTCGGTTATAGGCGGATGCGTTTCTACCGGGGTCTCTCAGCACATGCAAACCTGAGGACCTGCATAGACCACGGACACAAGGCTTTTTGTCTCGCGTTCGGACGTTGGCCTGTTTTCCGTTACTACCACAGTTGCGAAATCTTTAAGACAAATAGTATGGCTATTGGGTATGTTTATCTACGTCGGACGATAAAGAGCGTTCAAACAAGGTTGCAGGAAAATTCAAGCAATACGAATTTATTGGGGACTAAGAGGGACTCAGGTTGAATAATGGCAGGGATGCGGAAAAGATGTTGAATAATTAATGGTTAAAGATGTTGCCATTAATGTGTTGAATTCGGAATGATATTCTAAATGGTGATATACGGGGACATTCGGTAGTAATAATTCAACGAAATAGAATCAGAGTAACGTTTAATTTGATGAAGATTAAGAGGTTCACAAGAATTATTCAAAATAATTATTTGTAATGGTATTCAATAAGGTTAAACAATTTATAATAATTGTACTATAAAGTTACAATAAATTTTAGATAATTATCATACTAGTAATTCGCAGGGAAATATTGTTTAAGTAACAATAATTTTAACAATATTTTGGGTATAATAATTTGGATAAATTCGATGCTACAGGAATAATAGATTCGCAAGAGTAATTAAACGATAAGTTCAAGATAGGGTCGAGCTACCAAAGCACGAAAATATTTAATATTCTATATTAATAAGACGAGTAATGACTCAGTGAAATATTTAATGTACTAATTTAGGGAAAATATTCAATATTATTTGAACAATTAGATTCCGAAAATATTCAATATAATATATTAACGAGATGAGTAATAATTTCATAAAAACGTTTAGCATAATTATTTACAATAATTTCTGGAACAGAAATTATTCAACATCATAAATTACAACAATATTTAATATTACCGGAATGATTGGTTCTCTAAATTAATAATTCGCAAAGAAATTTAGTATCGTCAAGATAATTAATAATTTTACGAGGTATCGCGCACGAGTAATAATTAATTCATCATCATTGTTCGTCTTCTCGATAAGGTTAGTATAATAAGACAACCAGCAATAATTCACGATTTACAGACCACTAAAATATTCAATGCATAACAGAATAATAATAATGTTCAGCGTCTACAAAAGAAATAGAGATTCACAAATAATGGGCAAAACAAGAAATTCACAAGAACGTACGATAAGACAGTTCGCAAGTGCGTGCGACGAAATAATAATTCACAATGGGTATGATCGATCAAGATCGTATAGAATTGATTATTTCTCTTGTTCATATCAGAATAATACTGTATCACTTAATAGTCGTCAATTTTGCTAACTCTCAAAATTTGAATATTCTAGACGGTGTGTAATTAATCATACCTTAATAGTTTTGTTGTTAAATTCAAGCTGGGCATGATTAATTACTATCTTTTAGTTGAAAGGTTCTGAACTTCACAAAATTTAAGATTATTTCTGATTCGCACAGATAACTTGATCAATCACTGAGATATAAGTTCTACACATATATATATATATATAATCACATATGAGGTTCACGCAATAAATTCGCAAGACAATATAAAGTCACACTAACAATAATAACTTTTAATTTAAATGAGACTGCTGGTACTTACGGATGACTCTGGGTCCGCAAGGGCCACAATCTAAGATCTTGTTTTCCCTTTTTCGGATTCCGACAGATCGCCGGAACCTTGCTCCTTGTGGAATTCCGAACTATCACCGAAATTCTTTTCCGAAATATCGCGATTACTTGAAACTGTTACGGAGATGTTACTGTAACGATACTGGAGAGTGTCGCGCCGGGATAAGGTACTGTCTTTTATATTATAATGCATATTAATTACCCGCCCCCGCGCCTGCATCGGTTGCCCTAGTTCCGATGCATAGATGAGTAGGGTGAAATCGGCGGCATATCGATATCAAAGTTATCAGATAGTCTAAACAGTCTCGATGTCAGATTTTTCAATGTTAAAGTATGTATCATCGATTGCATCACCTGTCGCGGTGCAGCATCTTGTTCTTGGAAGCCTTTTAATAGAAAATATTATTTAATTCTCTCGAGTCTTATTAATGGAATCTGCTTCAATATGATTTTGGGATTGACCATGTTTCAAATTGGCGCGGATGATTTCTCAAATAGTTACTATTTCTCAGGCTTCAAGAGTAATGCCGATTTATAAGCAATATGTGCCGATACATATTATTAATTACGTTTCGGCCGATTAAAATTATCCTTAATTAATATTCACAATTGTATGCGCCTTAACAATTTT